>NC_140741.1:33482500-34682500 GCF_050655825.1 Lonchura striata | reverse complement strand
AAAAAACCCCAAAAACCCCAAAACAAAACCAAGAAAAACAGTCATTATTTAAAAAGAACAAAAATATATCTGTATTTCTCACAAGAAGTGCTATTAAACATTAATGGCTTTATGCATTAAAATAGGGAAGAGTCATGCAGTAAAAACACTACTGTGGTGTGGCAAGAATAATTCAGTGGCTAAGAAGATCTGGGGCCAGGGTATAGCTCTAACATCAGCAATTACTTATGTATTCCAAATAAAAATCTACATAACCTATCTGAAAGATGAGATGGTAATTCTGAAATCCACTATCATGGAGATGATCGTACACATAGAATAACAGGTACAATACTGTTGTTTCCTTTGAAATACTGTCAACATTCACACCAAGGAGACACAAAGCACACATACTTTATGTGATATTTACTCTTAATAACTTACACTTCTGTATATCATAAAATATACTGTTTAGAATGAGCATCCACTTCCATGCACCACTCTTGAGTTCTGCTGAAAGCAAAAGTCAACAGACTCACAGGGCTCTGGGGCACTGGAAATACTCACTAGTACATTACAGGTTTATCCAGAAGCTTGGAAATATCACAAAACAAACAAACAAAAGGACTTCATTTTTGTTCATTTTCCTGTTTGCAATCTACCACGCTACCAAATAGGTAAATTTATTTTTGTTTTCTTTTTTCTAAGTCACTCTCCACTAAGGATCAAGTTCTCATCACACTACACAAGGGACTCCTGCACTAGTTCTTAATAGTAGCAATATGGAACTACAAATAGAAATCTACCTCTTCCTCTTTTTGCACGAAAAATCTTGTCATATGGAGAAATTACATGCTTGTGTTCAGAGCAGGTCAATAGAGCTGGGATCACAGATGCTGCCTTTTCCTCTCCACACATATGCAACTTAAATATTACTGACCCAATTTTAAACCTACTCTGACATAAATTCATTTCCATGCTGAAATGCCACAGGCAAAGTTTAGCCAAAAGCAAAAATTTAGAAGATCCTAAGGACAGGATTTGCAGAGGAAAGAAAGACTGAGAGAACAACCAACATGGCAGCTGTCATCATTGTGTTATTAATACCTAAAGGGCAGAGATATATTAACACTTCAGTTTTAAATAATTATTTATTGTGTGATAAGCACGGAAGATAATCTGCTCAGTTAAAGACACATCAAGCCATTGCCCTAGAAAACTCTCATGATGAAGCCTTGAAACTGCAAACATCTCTGTTTTTGTCTGTGACCCAGAGGACTCACTGGAGGTTCAGGAGCACAGCTCTGACTAGAGTCAAAGAGACATAAAGAAAATACTGCGCATCAAAAGACACAGAAAAGATAGATAATACACAGCTTTCATAAACTCCCATTAAAAATGTATTTGCTTCCCTAAAATGAAACTTAAAATAGGGATCTCTTCTCACAGCTTGGAACAGGCAGAGAATAGGCATTTTCTCTGTGCTTCTTGCTCACTTCCGTCAAGTAAAAGAGAAATGGGAAAAAGCCTCACTTCAAATTGCCCTGGAGGATCAGCTCCAGGGAAAGAGAGTAATTCGTATTTCAGTCCAAATCAATCCTTATGCTTTGCACTAAGAATATTAATTGTGATAGCTTTCCTGAGCTGGAACTTGCCCACAAGAAACAGGAGTGATGCCACAAATCCATTGCCAAAAGCACATGCAGTGTTTGGGCATCAGATTTCAAAGGCTTTTAGTGTCAGCCTGCTCCAGAATCACACCAGTCTTGTATGCATGATATGGTCCAGATGAGGACACCGCAAACTTTGTCCTTCTGTTCCTTGTGAGGTGTATGGGAGAGGCAGAAGGCCTCATGATTACTAGCACTGAATTCAGGGCTGTATACCCTGAATTCTAAACCCTTATTTGGCTATAAGTAGCTTGATTCAATCTATTGGTACAGAATGCAACCCTCTCAAATAAAGCTTCTTGTGTAACCTCCAAGAGCAAAATGCACACAACTCAAGCAAAGTTCCCTCTTAAGCCTGAAAGGTTTCTAGTCCTACCTGACAGAATCTATTTGTCATCTTGTGCAAGTTGCTTTGGGCCTTAATCAACTTATTTAATATCTTCATTACTGGCTTTCAGCATTAAAATAAAATAAAGAAAAAAATGCAACTTCACATGACTAACAGTTGTAAAATATTTAAAATCACAGTAACAGTACAGCTTTTGTCCACATTTATTCCCTTCTCAACTCCTTTTCTGTACACTCAAAACTAGTAGTTACAAGTTACAAGTGGTAATACAATATATAGGTGAAATTACTATTTAATGTGCTTGTCATAGAAGATCTTTATTAGGTGTGGGAAAACTGCCCTTTAAATTAAATTTGTGAAGACATTCCACTGCTAGAAGCTCAGTCTTTACCTATACAAATGTGCAGGAAGATATCATAAAACATTTTCCCCAGACTGTGTGCATATGTGTTATCACTAGCAACAGATGCTTTGTTGGAATTCTACACAATATCCATAAAACAGCACAAATAAAAATCAATTGGCCACAAGAGGCTGAACTAAGAAAACTCAAGGTATTTCCCTGGGATCACTTGAAATCTTCAAACAACACTAAGAATGCTTGAATTATGTTCAAATGCCATGATCACTGCATCACTTGCTGTGGATAATCAGCCATGCCCTGTTCTCTAGTTCTGAGAATAAAAGCTGGTAAGACAGAAGACTCAGGTCAATAAGGGGTTTTGATGCTTGAGATATTTCTGCATCCACAAAACCAGGTGAAGCATGTAGCTCTTTCTCTAAACAGCACATGCAAAAAACCCCCACAAAAATAAAAAGATTAAAAGATGGAACCAAGAGACCCTTAAAAGAAAGGGGTGCAAACTTATAGAAAACACAGACAAGATGTTAAAATGTGTCCATCTTCAGGAAGATGATTCTATTTGTATTCCACAAAGGTCTGGATACCTCTCCTGAGGTTTCCTCTCAAGGAGCTAAGAAGTCTTCACCCTTTCCGTCTGTGAGAGAAGATGGGCCTGCCCAGGTGAGTTACAAAGGAAAAGAGAGTTGTTCAGCTGTCAGCTGAATGTACTGCTGTAAACAACCCCTGACAGAGCAAGGAGCAGCAGCTACACATGGGCTGGATTTCATGACATGCTACACATCTGCATTGCTCCTGGTGGTGTCAGTGTCACTGTGCAATGCCTGGGAGGTTAGATCAACACTTGGAAAGCGCTGAACCTTTGCTCTAACTGCCTTCTCTGCATCAGCAGGGTCAAATCCTGATTTACAGGACAGTGTCCCTCATTCCAGGCTCCAGGTGAACTGTAGAGGGAAAGTCATGATCCAGTAGTGTTCAGTATCTGCTACTCACTGCCACAGTTTACAAAGAGGGAAATCCAGCCATTTACTTACTCCTCTTACATGCATGACTATTACATTTAATAACCATTGAACAAAAAATGTACAATTCTGGGAGCAACACAGAGCCCTAAAGCTAGACCTCTTTATATTTGTAACTAAGAACTAAGAACTTCAGTTCTTAAGAAATTAAAAACTAAGTTAATTGTACTTCCTCAAGGACAAGGAAAATGCTTAACTTTTAGACACCAGTATTAATTAAGCCTATCACAGAGACCAAGCTACCAGTTTATCCTGACTGGACTGGTACTAGTTCTTGAATAAGACCAATTCTAGGCATCCACAGAACTTTAAAGTGAAAAAATAAGGTAACATTAAATTATAATGGCATACAGCAGCAGCTGAATATTTTTCGGGATTACAGTTTTGAATTTCAACAACTACACTTCAGCCAAACTACTTTCAGCTTGAAAAGCTATTTAGTGCCCAAAGCTGCAAAGCATAAGCAACTAATTTTGAGGAAGAGTGTGGCCACACAAATACTTTGAACTACTGATCTATTTCTATTTTGCATGTGGATGTACCAAAAAAGGGTTAGGAAGCATGAAATGTCATATGAAAGTCCTTGAAACACAAACTACACTATATATTTTAAATGAAATTGTTACTTTTATTGTATTGGTTAACACAGCAGCCCCAGAATCCATTTCAGGAATTTTAAGGGATTCAAGCACTATCACTTTCTCAATAAATACATATTTACTGCATCATGTCTTCTTAAATGCAAATCACTTAAGTGTTCTCTGAGTTTTTAAAATGCAGTGGTATAGTACTGGCCTAGAATTCAACTAAGCGTAGCACAGCTCCACCCTTTGTCCAATACCACCAGTAATAAACTAAACACATGAAAGAAGCAGTGTCAATGTTATGGCTACACAGGTCACACATCTTTTTTAACATTTTAAAATATCATAGGATCATTTGACAGTTAATGCTGTGTTACTGTGTACTAATGAGCTGCTGCAACTGATACTGTCTGTATTAATAACAGCTTGGGTATTTGAGGGTTTTTTGGGAGGGGGACAGGAGGTTGCTTTTTTGTTTGTTTGGGTTTCTTTTCTGATAGCTCATTCTTAGGACAAGAGAACCACCAGTTGTTTCCTCAATTTTCAGTTCCAGAATAATGCTGGACGTAAGGTTTTGGGAATACAGGCGAGCCAGCCGGAACTCCAGGCTACCACCGTAGCAGCAAGCCTCAGTGTTCAGTTCCAGTAAATAAATAAAGCGGACAACCTGAGCACTGCCGGCAGGACTGTGGCCAGCTGTCTCAGAGCTTCTTTGACAGAGCCGCTGAACAACTGCCAAGAAGCAGCAGTTTAAACGGAGCTGGTGTCTTTCAAAAACAAACAAACAAACAAAAAACCCAAACAAACCAGCAGCTAAATAAACGTGAGATTTGGACGCTGAAATATAAATTAAGAAACCAGACATCCCATTGATGGTCCTTTTTACAATCACCTCCTTACAAGCGATCCCCTCAAGCCCTTCATCCGCTTTCCTGACTCATCTTCACTTTACTAAAATAAACAAAGCAAAAAACTTGTTATCTAATTCTGAGACGATCACTTGTTTTTCAGGGTCACAGGAAGCAAGGAAAGTTTGGCACAAGTCGTGCGAGTGGCAGGACGCACTGAGCGGGAGCCACAGGAATCCCGGTGCCGCTGGAGCCGGTGCGGCCGCTGCCGACTCCGGTCCCTTCGGGGCCAGGACGCGGCCCCGTTCCGTCGCAAGAGCACCCAGGAAACCCGAATCAAGGCGCACCGGGACGTCTCCGGGCCGGCAGCAGAGACGGCCCCGCACACGGCTCAGGCTTGCGGCCGGGAAGCGGCGGCGAGAGGAGCTCAGGGTCCGCGTGTCCCCACCCACGGACGTTACCTCAATGTACGGGACGATTTTGCAAGAGAAGTCTTCTAGAAGCCACTTCTTGGTGAGCTCCTGGAAGATAACCAGCGGCAGGCAGAAGAAGACGATGAGGAAGTCCCAGAAGGCCAGGTTGGCCAGCAGGGAGTTGGAGATGCTCCGCATGTAGTAGTTGTGGCAGACGATGCACATCACTGCCATGTTGCCCATGATGCCGATGCCGAAGATCACCACGGAGAGGCACATGACGGCGTAGGCGCCGTACGACTCCTCGGTCAGCGGGTAGAAGGGGTTGCGGAGCCGGGCGCGGCGGCCCGTGGCGTTCCCGCGGCCCCCGGCGCTGCCCTCGCCGCCGGCCGAGCCGTTCAGGGGCAGCCAGCGGGGGCCGCCCGCCGCGCCGGCTCCGGGCTCGCTGCTCCGCGCCCGCCGCCGCCCGGTCCCCGCCGCCCCGCGTGGGGCGCAGCTGCCGCCCGGTCCCGCCGCTCCGCCGGGTGCGCCGTCGGCCCCGCGAGGGAGGGCTCCGCGCCCGGGGGGCGTCGCGGCCGCCCGCCGGCCCGGGGCGAGGGGCGGCGGGGCCGACGGCGAGCGGGAGCGCTGCGGGACCGCCGGAGGCCCAGAGGCTGCGGCGGGGTCCGGGGCCAGGGCGCAGGCAGCCCACGCGCCCAGCACCTGGCAGAGCAGGGCGAGCGGAGCGCGGAGGGGCCGCATGCCGGGAGGCGGCGGGGCTCACCCGCTCTCCTTCAGACCCGGCGGCCGCCTCCCTCGGCGGGGCTGGGAACGGGAGACATGCCCACCCGGCTCCGGGGACAGCCTGCCACGACGCCGCTGCCGCCGGAGTCCGCCGCGGGCAGCGGCCGGCGCTGGGGGCGCGACGAGCGGAGCGGCGAGCAGCCTCTCGTCGCCCACGCCCGGGGCAGACCCGGAAAGTTGTGCCGCCGGCTCCGACGCGCCGAGTTAATGTAGCAAGTGCAGCGCCGGGAGAACCCCCCCTCGGCGCTCCGCCCTTTCCCGGGACCGCTGCCTTCTCGCCAGCAGCCGCACCGGTCTCCTGCTGCCCATTTGCGTCCTCTCGCCGCCGCGGGCACCCGGTGGCACTACGGGTCAGGAAAAGTCCCTTTAGGAAGACACCTCCCCTCGCCGGGCGGTCGCGAACACTAACTCCTCATCTCCAGCACCTCGGAGAACACAGGTTGTTGCGCGCAGCTTAAGGTGTTTCGGAGCTTTGCACAACTCTTGCCGGGATCGATCACTGCACCCCCAAGCACTCGCACGCGGGCAGGGGAGGGCGCGCTCGGCCAGGGCGCCGCAGATGCTGCCGGCGCCGGGCGGGCAAGCCCCGGGACGGACCCCTCGGGGCTGCTCCTGCCTCCCGAGTCGCGCGGGCACCAAGTGAAGCGGGGCGGCAGCCACGGCCCCTCGCAGGCAGGGGCTGGTGTGCGGCGGGCTCCGCTCCTGCCGCCGGCTCCCCGCGGCTCCGGCCCCGCTCAGCCCGGCGCGGCTCGCCGGGCTCGGACCGGCCCCGCCGCGGCTCTCGGGGCGCGCCGGAGAGGCGGGCGGGCGGCGGCCGCAGTGCGCAAGCGCCGCCCGGCGGCGCCGCGGGGCCGAGGCACCGCCCGCCGGGGCGGGCGCGGGGCCGGGCCCGTGTGGGGCCGGACCCCGAGCTCTGCCTGCGAGGATGCGGCCCCGCCAGGGACGCATCCCCGCGCCGGCTCTCTGCAGCTCACCGGCGCGCCCCGGTGTCAGCGTCTGGCCGCCCTCCTCGGGCCGCGGGTGCCAGGCGGGCAAAGCGCGCTGCTCCGGCACCGGGAGTCTCGCCCGGCTCGAGCCGCGGGCGGTGGGAGCGGAGCGCGGCTGGCAGGCGGAGCGGGGAGCTGGCGGCAGAGCAGCAGCGAGGGCAGAGGCCACGGACGGGTGTTCTCCTCGGAGAGCAAAACCAAGCAGCAGGCTGAGCGAAGGAGATGCTGTTCACACATCCTCCCGCAGTGGAATAGCATCAGAGGCGTCTCCACTGATTTCTTTCCTGATATGGACATTTGTGTATGGTTTTCTTTCTTGCATTGTACAGTCGGTTAAACTTCACAGTTCTTTCTTCTTGTTTCTCTTTTTTTTATTTCATTCAGGTCACAGCGTGCCGAATTTGGATACAGTAACTGTAAAATTATAAGTGCCCTTAAGGATTCTCCATCGCTCCTTCCAGTTGCCATTTTGTAGAGCTTTTTTGTAAAGTATGCCATACTAACTTAAAAGTTTAATATTTTTCCCATAAAGCAACTTGAGAAGGTGTTCTGCTATTTTAACTTTGAAAAATGTCTGTGACAGTCACCCAGAAAACACGAGCTAGACAGAGAGTTTTTCCTTTTCTCAAACCATCCTCACACATGTAGGTGAGGTGTAACTGCGGAAACCATAAGGTGTTTCTGAGCTTACGGGAGTGTGTAGTGAGTTAGGCACTGCTGCGTTGCATATCCCTAAATACAAGTCAAGCCATTTTCTTGCTAATCCTTAGCAATGTAAATATAATCTCCTGAAAAAAAAATTACCAAAGTAATTTTAAGAACACCTATTAAATAATAAGTTTAATCTAATAAAGGTATCTATGAACATTAAAAACTAACTAGGAAGTGTTAAAACCTATCAGGAAAAGAAGAGAATGGCAAATGTATTTAACCTATTTTCCCTTTCATTTTTCTTCTATTTGTTCCTTCTGAGCTCAGCTGGTGTATAAAAGGAGTTAATGATGATAATGAGCTTACATTTACAGTGCCTTTCTTCCTGAAGAGTCCCAAAGGGCATTACAACCAGATATGATAAATTCCCTGCTTGTTCTTAAAGGGTACTGGGGATTTTTGCTGCTGGCTTTTATATGAAAGGAGCAGACAGGAGCTAGCAGACACACTGCCCTTCTATATACTTCTGCAAGAAATATGGATCGTCAAGAAGAAGGTTAAGCAGTGTTTGGTTGACATCACTGATCCTGTAATGGTGAGATAAGAACTGAGTTGGGCATAGGTTTTCCAGTGTTGGCATTTCACCTGCTTTATAATGGAGAAAAATTGTTTCTGAACACAAAGAAAAGTCTATTATATACTATTATCTTTGTCACATTTCTTTTGGTTCGTTAAGTATTTTGTTTGTTGCAAAGTACAGCACATACAGAAAATTTGGATTTTGGATTGCATTCAGCCAAGCTAAAAAGGTCATTTGCTGGCTTTAGAAACAGTTGATTTGCCATTATGATAGTCTCCTGTTTACTATTGCTGCTGTTAAATACTAAAAGTTAGTGTCTGAAAATTGCATTTTTCAAATATCTTTAGTCCCAAATATTTTTTAAATTTTGCTGCAGTCCATACAATTTCTGAGTTTTTGTTTGTTTTGGTTTTTTTAGAGAACGAGTTTATTGTGGTCCATTTGCCCCATGTCTTTCAAATAATTCCGTTACTTTTTATGACAAGATATTTCTGTTGAATAAAGTTCTTACTCCATTATTTTTTGATGCAGCCTACAGTTCATTAAGGCTTTCACAACTCTGCTAAAGAAGTTGTATATGTTTTGACAGTCTTTCTGCCAATTCATGCATCAGCCTAGAAACGATCTTGAAAACCACAAAGAGACTTTTATATTTATAACATGTTTAAAGAAAAAAAAACAACCCAGAAACACCCAAAACATTTTTCTCTGTTAGATAGGGGAACTAAAATCCATAGATGTTTTTGCAGCCAAAATCTATAAAAGGAACACCAATAAGCATATTCCTACATGAAAAAAAAAAAAAAAAATTGAAAGGTTTCCAAATACATTCATTCTGTTCTGTTGGTGTCCTATGATAGTTCATCTATGGTAAAAAAATCAATAGGCTCTCAATGTCTGCACTGCTGGGGTTTTTTTTGACATCTCCAGTATTCATTACCTGAATAAATAATACTGAACATGTTACTGTGTTTCAGCAAGAAGCTGAAACAGCAAGAATCTGCTGTTCTTTTTACCACTCCTCAGGGTTCATAGAATCACAGAATGGTTTATGTGGGAAGGGGCCTTCAAGATCATCTGGTTCCAGCCCTCCTGCCCTGTACCCTCCATAGACCAGGATGCTCAGAACCCGACATAACCTTGGCTTTGAACACTTTCAGGGACACAGCATCAACAGTTTCTCTGGGGAATTTGTTCCTCACTGCCCTCACAGTAAAGAATTTCTTCTTAATATCTAATATTCTTCTTAATATCTAATCTAAAACTACTCTCATTTTGGAGCCATTCCCCATTGTCCTTATGAAATGTCTCTCTCCAGCTCTCTTTGTGTACTGGAAGGTGCTTTATGGTCTCCCTGGAGCCTTTCTTCTCCAGCCTGTCTTGGTAGGAGAGGTGCTCCAGCCCTCTAATTACCTTTGTGTCCCTCTTCAGACTATCCCCAACAGGCCCATGTTCTTGGTATGTTGGTGTCTCCAGAGCTGAGCCCAGCCCAGGTGGGGTCTCACCAGGGCAGAGCAGAGGGGCAGGATCCCCTCCCTCAACCTGCTGGCCACACTTTGGTTGCAGCCCAGAATATTGTTAGCAATGTTTAACAGTTCAGCACTGAACAAGGAGTGTATTTCCCAAAACAACTACTGTCTTTTTGGTTTTGAACTAGGGTATGCTCAGCTACTTTACACTTGTTTCTTCTTTCTTGTTTAGGTAGATTTAATAGGACAACTTTTTTGTTTATAAAATACATAGATTTGTTTATGCTATCTTCTTACATCTCATTGGATTTTGTTGTGTATTCTATTATAAAAATCTGAGTTTGGAGAGAGCATAATTACTATGATGTGGTATCATTGGGCTTTTTATTTCAGGCAGATAAACATACTCTAAGAGGAGGAATTTTGGTTTTGAATTCAGTTTCTTATATGGTTGAGTCAGGCTCTATAACAATAAAAAAATGATGAAAATTTTGAAATTTAAATTCAAAATAATTTGAAGTTTTATGATAATATTGTAAATTTCTTGTAATTAGTATTTTGATTATGTATTTATTGACATCATTAGGAAACCTTCTGATGGCTCTTGAGTATAGATTGCTCTTCCTGTCTAGTTTCACATTTTAAATTATAATGCTTTTCCCTTTAACCTTTCTCATCTGCTGAAGTTTGAACTCTGTTTTAAAGGATAAATGTCAGTGCTCATGTCACACAGTCTAAATAGATTTGTTCAATAAGTTATCCTTGTTTTAAAAGAGAAGTTTCAGCAACTCTTCAATACAATTAGTAATAAAACACAAGTATATATGTTACATGGAAAACTGTGATGTGGTTGATACTCACATTGCTGCTTTTCTGTCTTTTTTTATCCAAAAGGCAGAATGATGTATTGACTTTTTACCAACACTGATCATTAGATTGAGAAGTCATGAATTCTTTTTTTAAGGTGAATGACTTGAGGAATAAGTTATCTTTATATAATGTAGAGCTGTGGGAAAGAGTATCTATTATTAGTAGGTATCCTTGATAGAACATAGTTGAAGACAATGAGGGTAAAGCTAATGTGTGATGTCCATCCACAAAAATTCAATTTATTTCAATCTGTTCTGTTAGTATCATCCCTTTTATCTTTATGATGATCTTTGCAAGTTTCTGTACAGAAAGTGCTCAAATAGTAAAGGTGTCAATACTAAAGGTGAGATGCAAAGACTTCTTTTTTTTTGATTTGCCTGGCTATGAAATTTAGATCAGTGCAAAAATAATAAAACCTTTGCATCTTAAAATCTTATCTGAGTTTTTCACTCTGTAATTGGTAAGAAGTGTCGAAAGGCAATACGAGTCATATGGACACAGTTTAAACCTTTACAGCTTTGAAAGTGTTAGGTCATGTTCAGCCTGAGAGATTTTTAAGCATCCACCATGGTGAAATTCTTCAGATCACTGCATTTCAGAGAATTTTTAGATATTTGTTAATTTGGTTGGTTTTTTGTTTGTGTGGGGTTTTGTTTGATTTTGCTAGCTGCTTTATACACAATATTTTTTTCCCTATTTACGAGTTAGACTATTTCAACTCATTTGAATTGGAGCCATAAACCCTAAAAAGCAGAAACTGATATTTTCAAAGTTTGAAGTCTGCCACTGTGATATAGATACTCAGTATGAACATTGCTCCTGTGAGTCACTTCTTGCCCTAGTTTGTTATCTGATGCAATCCTGAAGTTCAAAGGAAATTAAGATCTGAACTCTGGTGACTTCTTAGTTATGCTTCATGAACTGTGGAAAAATTTTGAGGCCATAACAAAGGTTTCACAGCTGTTGTGGAGAAACTGATGGAAGAGTGGAAGCTCCACCATTGCCAGTTCCAACCATACTGAGAAATTCCAAAGAATTTTGAAAGGTTTTTGCAGCAGTGCTGTCCTTGGGATGGCCAAAATTGCCCAGCACAGCAGCACCTCTTCTCATCCAGCCTGCAGTCCAGCCAAGAGCAGGTGATTACATGTATCTCAGAGTGGCGGAAGTTTTTGAGTGGCATCTCAGTAGGTGGATTTAAGCAGCTTTGTGCAGTTTTAAATATAAATTAAGAAAATGAGAGGAAGGGAGCTGAGAAAGACTCTGAAAGATAAAGAGGGAGAGAAATCAAGAAGGCTGGCAGAAAAAAAAAAAAAGTTGTAAGTAAGTTGTAAGAAGAGATTCACTTGAGAGAATATGAGGAAAAGAAGAGCTTAATGATCAGAATAGAGAAGGGAGAGACTATAGCCTAAACACTGCCTCAGCCTTTGTCCCTAGCCCCTTTTCTTATCTCCTGGTGTTATGGTCCCTATCTCTCCCTTATGTATGCATTTCAAGATTTTCTGTACTTCAGTATGCTAAAATGTATGTAATAGTTAACAAAACCTAATGTTTTTTACAAGCAGATTATTTTCTCATTTCCTATTCCATATTAAACTACTAAATATGTGGTTTGGACATGCATTAACTTTTGTGTCCAATGGGGTGCACTCCAAACAGTCATATGTATCATAAATAACATTTATTAATTATCCTTTAATTGCTAGGCTAACTGTAGGCCATTGTTTTGGCTGTAGAAGATGCTTGGTTTTTTCTGCTATGGGATCTCCCTTCTCCAATGCAGTAGCTTGGTACTTCACATTTGTTTGGTTGTTTTTTTTTTTTTTTTTTAATTTAGATCTTAGTTGTTTGGGGTCTTTTTGCCACTTTAACATTACTCTCAGTAGTTTCATCTGCCAATGTAATTTACATATCATTTACCTTTCTTTTGAGGTTATTAATGAAGTTATTAAAATAAGAAACCACTTCATACCTTGCAGTAGACCCACTGCTTACTTCCCCACAACTTAGTGCAATATGCTGCTATTTCCATCAGCCAGTGTTTGTGATCCTTCAACCTGTTTTCAATTTACATGACAGTGCTTATGTCCAAAGCAATTTGGATTCATTTTGGGAGATTTAGTAAGATACTGTATTAAATCCTTTATTAAAATCATGCTGTGTATCTCTCATCCAGGATTTTTGCAGTTCTATCAAAAAAGCAATCACGTTTCCTTGGCACGACATGTTCCTTATGAACCCATGCTGCTTATTGCTCATTGTACCATTATCCTTGGAATGTTTAGAGGAGTGTTTTGGAGTCATGAGTTCTGTTTATTTTTTCTGTTTATTTTATTTTTCCCCTTAGCAAGTGTTCTTTCTCATTACAAAATATACTTGAAATTAAACTCCTTGTTTAATAAATCACACTTCTTCCCTTTATTGATGTTTGAGGCTATATTTCCTATGCTATATGACTTTTCAGAAATAGTTTTTGAGTCTTTTCAGTGTGCACTCAGGGATATCTTTAATGTGGGGTAATTGACTGGATACAGCTGTTTTTCTTACTTTTGTGCTATCCATAGCAATTTTTTCTTTCTTACCCTGTTTTTGGCTAGGATAGAGTTAATTATCTTGTCCTGATTTTGGCTAGAATAGAGTTAATTTTCTTCCTAGTAGCTGGTGGAGTGCTGTGTTTTGGATTCAGTACAAGAAGAATGTTTTAACACACTGATGTTTTAATTGTTGCATATTATTACTCACCTTAAATCAAGGACTTTTCATGAGGTGCTGCACAGGAAGCTGGGAGGGAACATGGCCAGGACAGTGACCTGAACTGGTGAAAAGGATGTTCCATACCATAGAACATCATCCCTGTATAGAAACTGGCATAAGTTGCCTGGGAGCTGCTTGAGGATGGGCTAGCATTGGTCAGTGGATGGTGAGTAGTTGTCTTGTGCATGAGTTGTTTCTCTTGGGTCTTATTCCTCGCAGTTTTATATCATTATTACTACTGCTGTTACTATTATAATATTTTACTTTATTTTAATTAATAAAATGCTCTTATCTCAACCCACAGGCTCTACCTTTTTGTGATCCTCTTTCCCATCACCCCAGGGAAGGAGGGGTGGGGAGTGAGTGTGGGGCTGTGTGGTACTAAGTTGCTGGCTATGGTTAAACCATGATACTTTGTTTTCAGGCAAACCCGCTTTCAATGGGAACAAATAATAAATACATGTACGTGGGGAACGTGAGTTTTGCCCACTTCTCTCCCACCAAAGAAGCCTGACATTTGAACCGTGTTTGCATTTATTTGATATATTTTAATAATTCCCTTTGGTATCATTAAGTTTTTCCTGGCTTTATCCTGAGAGCCACTGAACACTTTTACAGAAGACTATTGAAACTGTAAGAGTGTATTTCCTTTACATTGCTCAAGTATCCTGCAGGAATTTGGTTACTCCCTGGTGTTGGGAATATTCATGCATTCAGCTTAAGCACAAAATCTTGTGCTTTGCTGTTGCTCATACAAGTTCATCTTTTCCCTGAAGAGTAGCCCACTGTACATAAACACAACACCCGAGGGAGAAGAGTTATTTAAAACTATGATAAAGGTCATACACATTCTCCATTTCATGACTTATTTGTTCTCTGTTAAGCACAGATCCACTTGTTAAAGCTGTAGACAGTTAATTTTTATCACACCCTTACTTGTCAAATGTCATATTTTGGCTTAGGGTTCTCTTTTCTGTTTTAGTGTGCTTTGGGTTTTTATTTAATTTTTTAATTTTTTTTTTCTTTTTCCTCTCTCCCACTTCTGTATCGCATAATGAATTGATAGCTTCTGAAGAATGACAGGGAATAAGATCAGCTAACTGCATCTCAACAACTGGCAGGTTACTTCTTGTGCATTTTTATATTATGTAGATCTTCTGTATTAGAAAAATGTCTGTATTTGTTTCAAAGGCTGAAATAACAGCCTTCTATAGCATTTTTGCAATTTGCCAGTATCTATTAATGAGGGCATGGTATGAAGTCACAGATAATGCCAGCAGGTCATTAAGGAGAAGAAGCAGTCAGAGATGCCAGCTCTTCTGTCACTGGTCTTATGAATCACAGATGTGCAGGACCACAGAAGGCATCTGAGGGTGTTGGTAGAAGCTGTCTGTGGTGATGTTAAATTAGGCTGTGCTTTTTCTACATAAATACCATCAGTATGTACCTCTGTATAGGTGCAAACCTCAGTTTGCTGCATGAGATAGCATATTTTTCTCTTAAAATCATCAGTGATGATTTAAGCAATACCCTGATTTAAGCAATTACCTTTGGTACCAGAACATGTCTGTCAAATAAAATATCATTAGGAGGCACTTGCTATCTGTGCCCAGTTATAAATTCTAGGATACTTTTTACAAGACTGAAAATATCTTGACATTGAGAGCATGGTCATTTCCCATAGCAGAAATCTCTTCACTTGAGTGGTAAGTAAATTACTTGTACAGTGGGACACATTTTTGGCTGTGGCTGTTCTTTGTTAAAAAAGCCAGCAAAACCACAGATTTAAAGTAAATTTTCTTTTAGATACTTTGACTCTAAAAACTGCTGTGAGGTTCAGGGATGCTCACAGAAATAGTGCTCCAGACTGTCATCTGCAGCTGTCTTTCCTCCTAAGCGGTGTCACAGAGCCATGCTAGATGGTGTTTGGCAATCAGCAACTTTCTTTAATCAGAGAAAACTCACTTTTAGCTGCTTTTTAATATGTGTAGTTCATAGCACAAGGAGACCAGAAAAGAAAGGTCAAGGATCCAGTCTGATCTCTGTAAAGAGCTTTAGAAATATGTTATTGACCTCCCAAAGAACTTAATTCCATGGAAGCCTGAACAGCAGAGAAAGCCATATGTTTTCTGGAAGAAAAATATATTATTGGCTGGAAGAGGTGTTTGCAATTGTTTTTAGAAATAGTAATTCAAATTTCCAAATAATATAGTCATGAATCCCCTTTCAAATTACTATGGTTTGAAAGAAAGCTAATGGCAATTATTTTTCTCTCTACCTTTACTTCCAGAATGAAAATTAAGGATTATTAAAGTCTAAATTGTGAAATTAATATTATCTCTTTTGAGAATGCTATGTTTTTTCTTTTTCTTAGCATCCTCTGTGAAACTGTATTTCATTTATATGCTGGCAAAATGTTAGCTTCCTGGAGAGTGAAACACATATGCATTACATGTGGAACACATGTATCATAGATGAGCCTGGTTGAACTGTATGTTGCTGCGAGCTAAGGCTTCTGCCACATCCCCTCCCACATTATAAAGGTAAGGAGCAGCAGCAGTGATTTGTATGAAGACTTTTCAGAATGTATTTAATTGCTATTTTAAATAGGAAAGGGCTAGGCTGTTATGTTTGTGAAGATCCTTCTGTTTTCAGGCTGAGCCTGTCTGCAAAGCACCCATCATTCAGCTCAAGTCACTCGCTGGAACACTGCTTAAAATGAAGGGCTGCTCTTTCTAACCTCTTGCAAGGAAGGCTTTAGCCAGAGCCAGAAAACAGAGCACGACCCAAGCTGCCAGCTTGTTAGCGTGAGAACCCCGCCTCCATAGAAGTCTTTGGATTAATGACTTCAGACAGACAGATGTGAGACTCAGAGGCCATGTGTGGGGGAAGGGGTTTCTTGTCAAAGGGCCCTGGAGTGTTCCTGGTGATGACAATAGCTTTATTCCCTGAAAAATGTAGGGTGTTGACTGAGCAACTCTGAAGGAAGGCTGGCAAAATGGAAGGAAAAATATAAATATTGCAGGTATCTCAGTGCTGGAAAGTAATGCACAGCAGCTGCCCTGAGTCCATGCAAGAAAAGACCCTCCTTTCTCTGCGTTTGCTGTAAAAGATCTTAAGCTAAGTTCTCCACATCTGAATACAGTAATGTTACCAATGCATCATTGCTAATGGAAGTGATCCGAGTTTCCCATGAGCCATCATCCCAGGAAAACCTATTTCTGTGGGGTAGAAGATTTTATAAGCACCAAATCTGTCATAGCAAATCCATCAAGATTATCCCCTGCACACTAGCCTTTCTGCTATGCCATCAAAAATAAATGAAATCAAATGAAATCTAAACATCTTCATCAAGCCCTTATAAATGAGGGAATACCCTGTGGAGCACAAGTTACAGTACATGCATTGTACAATAAAATAATAAATAATAAAATATTTGCGTGTTCTGTGACATCTGTAGAGTGCAAGAGTCTATAGTCTTGAATAGCATTTGAAATGCAATTGTGCACACAGAAGAGGCAAATAGAAAAGTATTTTATAGTGTATAGTGTGCTTATAAAATTATCATGGGAATATAAAAATGCAAAACACTGATATCCTGAAATAGATTTCTTTATATATGGTGCATTCAAATGTAATATTAGTTACATTTTTATAACCTGTATGTTGTAAGTGCACATACGCACATGCACTGTTTCACACAAACATATGTTCTGTCATACACTTATTAAAGTACATGTCACACTTTCTATTTTGTGATGTATGTTAATGTTAAAACCAAGAAAGTAGAGGAATACTTTCAGTCTAAATTCATAACACTGGGAATGGGTAATGGGAACAGATGTGATGTAGAAGGAATTTTATTCTGGAGGGCTGTCATAACAGAATTAAGCTATCCAGCTGACTTCATTTCAGTGGTAGAAACTTTCAGTAGTGGGTGGTGTATGAGCACAGAGTCACACCAGTTTAGAGCTCAGTGAATATCTCTTAAATATAGCTAAAGTACAGCCTGATTAAAGATTTAGGAATAATAAACAGCAGCTGATGCAAAAAAAAAAAAAAATTGCTGGTGGACATAGTGTATCACAATAGCCCATCACATTGAGATAATGTACAGCTGCAATGATGTCAGCTGCCCTGTTGAGAGCCCTGTGATGGGGTCTTGGAATGATGCAACTGAATAAAAAAATAACAAAGGCTCTGTCAGTGTGTGCAGTGTGGCAATAGGCTGGAGACTTCTGAGTACCCTCTTGAGGTGTGTGACCTCCAGCAAGAACACAGATCTATCTTCTCAGGTCTGGGCACTAATAACTTCTGATGCATTCAGTCACCAGTCCTTCAAAATTTCCCATGGACCAGGCCCTGCAGCTATAAGGCCAGGAAAAGATCTTGCATAATCAGCATAATGGTAATACTCTGTCCTGTGTTTAGTAATGATCACACCTCAAGATTTTGTATTTACAGCATGGGAAATGGGAAAAGAAAAGAGCCTTGAAGGGTGTCACATTTCAAATTCCTTTACTCTGACACATAATTAGCCAGCAGAGCCAGTTACCTCCCATTTTTCAGACTGAAGGAGGAAGGGTGCTCTTACATGTAAGATCTTAGGAAATACAAGCTCAGTAGCTGGCTCTGAGAGAGCTTTTAGTTTAGTGTGCCCTTGAGAAAGTTCTTCAACTGGCTACTATTTTCTCCTTATTTACAAGAGGATCACTATTTCTGGTCTTCTAATTTTCTTGATATTTCTAGCCCATAGGTTGACACCAAACAACTACAAAGTATCAGACACACAATGTTCCAATGCTGTTTGGACCTGCATGCACTCCCAAGCACACAGTTCTTGCACTGCATGCAGTCATTTCAGATGAACAGTGAACAAGACTGCTGGAGAATTGCTTTAGAAACACCAGGCATTTCCTCTGTCTGCTAAAACAAAATGATATGGACTAGATACATTATTTATTTAAGAATCTCGGGAAAAACTAAACAATACTGAACTTCTTGAGGGACTGAACAGTTAATCACAATTGTAATTGATGCTTTCCTCAAATTTAATTCCAGAGTTTTTCCATTTTCTAGAAACTGGCAAAATAGAGCAGGATTATTTGCCAAATTTTTAGATAATTTTCTTGAAAAGCTTCCGGGTATAGCATTGAGGAAATGATCTATTATTTTGATCACTATGAAATGTTGACACCTGTTTCCCTTGGAAGCTCTCAAGCAGAAGCTTGAAATGTATTGCAACAGGGTAAAGAAAAAGGAGGTTCCCTTTTATTGTTTCCCTGAAATCTTATTCCACTGGAACTGTTTTTTCTCTCTGCAAGTGACAAATTCTTTTGCTGGCGTAAGGGCCGGACCTCGAGGCACTGTAGGCTCATGACAGGACTATATTCGGATATTTGGAGTCCTCCTACACACACACACATACACACATGTTGTCTTGGGTGTCCTGCCCCTGACATACCCCCAGTAAATTTCTGTGTGTGTGCTGATAATTGTTAGTCACCAGAGACAGGGGGAGGAATGCAGGGGAGGTCAGAGGAGGTGATGCTGGTGGGCACTGCAGCACAGGTGTGTGTGCTGTCCCACGTGCCCTGCTGGAGCTGCAAAGGCTCCATTATCAGTAATTCCTCTAAGCCTCTACCTGCATCATACAGTGCATACACACTGAAATGGCTTGTGGGCTATCAGATATATAAGGTCTTGCCCCTTCTGAGCAAAATGACTCTTGATCTCAGCCCTATATGCTGCTAAAGATCTTGGATCGAAATGATTGGTATTCACAAAGTGAAGGAGAGGGGAGGGGCCATGGCTGTCAGCACGAAGGACAAGCGCAGGACCTTGGCTGCAGCAAGAGGTGTTTGAATGCTAACATCTCCTACAGCACTTTGAAACAGCATCCTGGATAAAATAAGGGGAGCCTTGCTAATATTTTATGGACCAGCCTGTTAAATAAGTGCCTATACTCTCAATCTAACATGTTATTGTTTCTGATTACTTTTTGATGTATTTCTATCCACTTGTTCTGGAATGCCTATTATATCAGACTGACGTGGACTAATAGCTTGGTTGATTATCAGGGCAAGTAGACAACAATTGAGAAAATTATCTATGCCTCTTAATACAAGATTTCTATTATGTTAATTATGTATTCACAGAAGAGCCAGAGGGCAAATATGTTGTACCTTCATGTAACAGTGTTTCAGCAGAAGCTATTACTGATTATATTTGAATTCATATTTTTCAGAACACATGTGCCTTTTACTTATGTGCTTCACAGCAAATTTCTAAAATTATGTTTGGTGATAAATCGTGGTACCAGCTGTGCAAGGTTTGCAGTAATTTGTTATCCTAGAGAGTCACTGTCAAGTTGGACAGCCCAGCTCTGAGAGGCAGGACTTTTAGGAATGGTAATGTTAATGTCATTTCATTAGTGTGTTCCCTAGTGCTTTCTTTTTTAAGGAAGCTGCTTACCCCACACAAACACACACAAAATTATGAATGCTGCATTGCCTGTGCAGAAATATGTCTATCATATTTCTGCTGCGACGTTATGTCACTCATGGGTGGTGGTATATGGTTTTGTATAACTGAGACACCCAAACTCCTAGTTTTTCTTGCTGATTTCCCCTGCCACATATAATCATAACAAGTGAAGGAGCAGCTCTTTTTTTGTCTCCTATTACCAGAATATTGCTATATCTGACATCTTAACATCTAGGCAGTGTAAGGAAAGACTAGACATGGCACTCTTGTCTTCAACTGCTGTGGTAGGATATCACTGTATTATCCTCATCTCTAGATATGGGAACTGTAGAAAGATCTTCAAACAAACCTCATTCTCCAGCAATTTTCTGGGTTAAGTAAATGTTGTCTCCAGCAGATACATGTGAGGCATTTTTATAAAATTCTCCAGCAAAACCTCTATGGGAACAGCCTCAGAAAACAGGATTTTTTGCTTTAGATTGAGATGTTAAGGGAGCCTGTTCTCATTTGCTTAAAGGTAATGACTGGGACAGGAGAGTGTAAGCACTTAAAGACCACAGCTACCTGTCTTAAACAATGTTCAGCATGCAGAAGGACTTTACCATGGGATAAGCACAGAATAGAATGGCAGGATGGTGCTGACTCTGGTCTCATGGGAGCTACTTAGCACATCCTGGATAACACATCCAGACAAAAATTCCCACTATGGCTAGCCCTGTAAAGAAGAAGTTGCTGCTGCAGATATAACTGGTTAAACCAAGATCACCCCAATTTATGGGACAGATGGCACCTGTGAATACCAAAGGCTACTGCAGCCTCCCTGAGTATGCCTCCATGCATGCCTGAAACATGGACTGTAAGTTAAGCTGTCATCACAGGAGCTTGAGGGAAGGTAAAGGTGCTATTGCTGCCCAGGTGTTATCTCAGACCAAGGGCGGGGGGGGTGGTAACAAAGCTGCGGGAGAGGAATATATCACTGATAATGGCAGAATTTATGGCACACAAGGAAACCCAGCTCAGCAACTGTATTGAAATTAGCCCAGAGCAGCTAAAAGGTAATTCTGGTGGGTGGAGATTGTGACCACCAACTCACAACCCACTGACTCCAGAAACCCACTGACTCACAACCCACCAATTCAACAGAAGAGAAACACTGAACATGGGACTGTTTAGCATTAGAAGTGAGGGAATAATTTAGCCAATATAATAAGAGAACTGTGTAACCAACAAGCATTAATTCCTTTGTTTACTAAAATCTGAAATAGCAAAAAGTGTTTAATGACCTCAAGAGCCCCAGCAACAAGAGGCCCACGGTGAAGGAGGACCAATGAGACACAGGTCCTGACTATCCTTTGCTTGATCTCTCTCTTTCCCCCATCCCTCCCCCCTCGCCCCTTTCTATTTCTTTCTCTTTCCCCATCATATTTTATTGTTAAATAAATTCCATATGATTGATCATAACAGAGAACAATTGTGGGAGAACAGAATACACCTGCAGAAAAGTCTTTCTTTCTGTCCTACCTGTGTTTTTATTTTCTGAGGCCACAATAAGTTGAAAAGAGATAACCTCTCTCTTAATAAGTAATCAAGGATATTTGAGGGATACTGGAAGATGCTTCTGCTTGCAGTGATTGTGCTGTTGAATTTTTGCCTGAAATGTTTTGATTGGTAAAAGAACTAAAGAAAAGAAATCTGACATAAAAATATTAGTAAAATGTGAAGGGAGGAGTAATGTGTTCTTCTCTTTCCCTGGGATCAGAAAAATTAATTCACAAAGGCTTTTTGAATACCACAGCACCTTAGTCAGAATTAGAGTGTGAGGTTTTAACCATGTCTGCTGGCATGTGTTTTAACAATAAAAATGTTTCATATGCTTTGTCAGTTCAAAAGAAATATACCCATTTCATTGCAAAACTGATGAAGTTTGAGTACCATTAGCAATAACCATCTCTGAAAATCTTTGAAGGATGCTACTGTTACTGCCTTTCAAAACTCAGCAATCCTGCTGTAGGAGCATAAAAATTAAACTGATGAGCTGCAGCTTAAGTGTTCAACAGCGAGATATCAAGTGGACTATTCAAATTTGCTGCAGCATAGCAATTCATAGCTGTAACTAACAGAAGGCAACAACAGGTATTTGAGAAATGAGCGAGAAGCATGCAGTGTGAATGCTGAGGTGGCTATAATGGATGGCTGAAGAAATGAAGCAGCAAAGAGAACTAATTACTGAAGGGACAAGAGAGTTTAGTAGCTCTGGAGTTGACAGGTAGCAGTGCATTAAATGACTCATCCAAACTGATGGAAGTTGATGATACTGTAGTAGTACCAGACAATTTTTAAATTATATTCTAATGGTTAAGGTTTTGGCCAGAAGATGACCATTTCCAGAGCAGTGCAGCTTTTTTCTTCCTTTGTGTAGTCAGGAATGTGAGAATTTCAGGAACACAAAGGAAGAAAGAGTGGCCCCAGAAATCAGGGCTTAGACACTCATCTTTTGAATTACAATAGGTTGTTATTTCCATGGGGAAATAACAACCTACCTTCAGTTCCCTGCTTGGAGTCATTCAGACACCTGACTCCTGCCTGCTTGGCACCCTAGGGCTGGGTCTTTCCTGGGAAGCAAGGGAACATAGCCCGATCTCTGCTCCCCAGGGCATTTCTGCATAGCCCCATCTCTGCTCCCCAGGGCATTCACTTACTCACTGAGAAGTGATCTTCAGCACTAAGGACAAAACCTGTACCTGCTGGTGACCAAGCAGTGGCTGAAGAGTTCTCTGCCTATCCATCCACTGGGAGGAGGAAGCTCTTTGTGAGCAGTACTGACAATATAAGTCTTAATATAGATGGGAAAGAGAAATTATTTGGGATGGAGCATATGAGAAACCTTGAAAACTGTGCTCTGAAATGGGGAGCTGCAGTCCTGGCAGTCCTGAAACCCTGGGATTGATGGAGGTCTGCTGAGCTCTCCTGAGGGTCATTCAAAGATTCAGGTATTTGTTTCTAGCTTGAACTCAGGACTCACCCTGTCATTCTAAATTAGGCATTTCCCAGACCCAGAAAAACCATACAAAAAAGAAAATGATTTGACTGATCAGACACTTGTTTGTACCACTGCCTCCAGGCTATTTTTCTGTCTTTTACTGAGGTGAATAATCATGAGTGAAATCAGAGCCAAGATGTTCAAGTTTAGTTCTATGGTTCTATGCAATGATAGTTCATTATTAATCAATCTTGTGGAACCCTGAACCTGACATATACAGTGATTATTCATTCTACTGCTGTTATTGCTTCAATTGACAGAAGGGAACAAATAGAACTTCATATGAATATCAAGCAAAAAGGATCCATGTCTTCAAAGACCTGAAGTTCCTTTTTCTGACCCAAGAGAAACTCCAATACAAAAGTGAAATGCAGAAGAATTTGTTGAGGTATATTAATCATGAAACGGAGTGAAGTACAAAAATACTTTCAGAAAAATACTGTACTAAAAATGGTACATAAATATAAGTTTTAAAATTAAAATATTGATCATGAATCTGTCTTATAACACTTTTTTCTCAGTAATGTATAACGCTTTCTTTTTGTATAGCACTTTTTTCTCTGTAATGGCCTTAAAATGTAAGGTTACATCAAAATTAATTGTAGCTAGGTAATGAGTATCATTAGGTGGTGAAAAATATTAGAATCCAAGACAGAAGCAAGGGATGGCTATTTTTGTACCCTGTTTAATAACAAGCATAATTTTCATGTTTCTTTTCAACAATGTTCCCTATTGATACATAGAGCTTTAAAGAGGATTCTGTAGGCAATTTATACAGGTGTTTGTGGCTGTTTTTGCAGGTGGAGAATTTGCACAGAAATAAACAGCTTTTTAACATCTGTAAGTACAATTGCCCAAGAGAGAAAAACAACAGAGAGGAGGAGTATGCCATTCAAAATTATAACTATTACTATAGAACTTATTCTTTCTGTGTGTTCCATAACAATCATCAGTCGGTGTGAAAATGAATCTGTTCTTTACCACTATTATTTTCCTCCAATTTGTGTCCAAGTTGGCTTGTTGAGATAAACTGGTGGGCTTCTGGCACTCATTTTCCCTTTGGAACCTAAAGAGAAAATAAAGAAAGATTAATTTATTAAAAAACCCAAGCCAACCAATCAAACAAAAACATACAAAACCCCCTAAAAAAACCCCCAAAAGCCCCAAAACCCCCCAAAGCAAACAAACAAAAAATCCAAAACCAAAACAAAAAAAAATTCTGTAAAACTGCTTTAACATTACAAAGCAGAAATGAGGACAGAGGGAGTTACTTTTCAGGCCTGGCAGTTTCAACACTTTTTCCCTGTTTTGAAATTGCAGTGGTTCTATGAGCTTGAGTCACATTTGAGTTTCTTCTTGACCTTTTGTAAAAAGAAGCAGGTGTGAGGGAATAGTCATTTCCCTGTACATGTTATACAAATGGACACAACCTGAGGAAGGCAAGGCAAGGTTGGGGCGATGTCATAAACACCAAGAAGTTATTTTCCATTTCCCTGCCTCCCATCCAGAGAGTAATCAGGGCTTTTCAGAAAGTGTTTAGCTGATACAATCTATCCTATTGTGATTTTCAATTTACAGTGCAAGTAATGACTGATGTTTCTTATTAATGTAGTGAATATGCAGTGAATATGTTTATCTGTGTGGTTTAGGCTGTGTTGAAATTACATCAATTTACAGTGTTAACTGTTATGCAGCACAAATAGAGCCTGCATGGAAATCTGAATTGGGAACTAAATGAGCAGATGCAGAGATAATTCCAGCTGTCACTATTAATATTTCCATTTTTTTAAACGCGTACTTCTCCAATTTTAAATACAAGTTTGGGGCTATGTATGGATAAAACAGGATCCATTTTTACTCAGATATTGTTCACCCAGATGCCAATAAGCTGGTGCACCCACAGAGCACAACCAGGGGTGCCACTTGCACAGAAGGCACTGGCTGCCTGCCCTGCAGGACACACCTGGTGTGTGCCCAAAGAGTTGTGTGCTACTGATACTGCAGATGAAGACATTGCCAATACACAAACAGATTCTCCTTCAGCACTTTGTGACTTTCCATCTCAGAGTTTAAGGGCCTCTTAGTGCAGTTTCCCTTTGGGACCATACCAGATGAGAGGACATAAAGATGGGATGGAAATCTGCCAGATGCCAACAAATAGCCAAGATTTGGTAGAAGAATTATATTGTGTTTTAACATTATATTTTGTTTATATAGACAGAAAAAGAGTTTGGTATTAATGTCATCAAATTTGTGCAGACATCTTTACATATAAACAAATCTGAATCCTCAGCTAAGTATTCCTTCCTCCCTAGATGAGGTAGGGATACAGGGCAAAGCAGGCAGTTGGAACATATTGTTAAGGTGAAGGTCTGCAGGAAAGAAAGTTTCCTCCATTATTATGATCTTATTTATCTGTTTTAATCTTGGAGACAGCACAAAATATTTCCCTGACATCCCTAGCCTACCCAGTATAGCTGTACTTGCTACATATTTCTCCTTAGCACACTGATTTTACAGATCTACATCCTAAAATTTGTAGGGAATAGCTCCCTCCCCTGCAAAAGATAAGGTATTGCTGCAAGTCATAGGGGACCAGTCTTGTACTGGTCCTCTATGATTCCTTAAGTGTTAAAGGGAAAATCAGCTCATTTTGTTGGATTGCAGTGGTAAATTGCACTCACTGATACATTTGTACAGTATTTACTATGTTTAGCATGTAATTTGTGAATTTTACTCAGACATCTAGGTTGTAAATTCATTTACAAATATAATAAGAATCTTTAAGGAACACAATAGAAAAAGCTCATTAAGGAAATTTTTCCCTAGAAAAAAAAACAGTCTTATTAAAGGCTTTTCTTCTCTGATTGGAGGGCTTATGCAGTCTTTCAATGAAAAGAAGATAAAAGAAGCATCTGTTTCATAATCATAATTTAGACTGCATAATAGTGTCAGAATACAAACACTACAAGAACTGCAGATGCTGGGTCACTCCTCAAAAAGTATTTGATATCCAAGTGTTTGAGAACAGTGTAAGATTCGTATACAAAGAGAGCAATCTTTTCATTACAAAAAAACACCCAAAAGCCCTCAAACAATCATTTTCCTGCAGGATAAAACTTTAGAGTTAATTTTCATGAAATGTAATATGTCAGGTGTTTGCAAGAAAATGTGTGAAGTACCGTAACATATTATGCATCCTTATGAAGAGGTATAGCCTAAGAAGAAAATTATTGGTTTACCAAATATGAAAAGTGATTTAGATAATATTTTCTGCTTGTATTTGCTTAACTGGTATTTAGGAATATCCTGGGTACAACAGTAATAAAAACAATAAATGTATTTTGAACATAGATCAAAGCCCCCTTCTTCCCTTGTCCTAGGATTAGAAGTATGAAAGTTAAGAATCATTAGAATAGATTTTTTTTAAAAATAGAAATAACATTTGCAATCATAAACTTCTCTGTTGTTATCCAGTAAATTTGTAGGTTTTTTTAATGGGCAGGACCAGCTGTGGTGGCATGAAAGCCTGCTCATCTCAGTCCCCTTCTGGTGTGAGCAGAAAGAGTAAGACACTTGGATTTTAAAACTGGATGAAGAAGCTTATGTTTGACCTTGGTTAGAAATAAATATATTATATGTTTTTCACATCCAATGTATTTTGCAGACCCACAGTTGTAGAAAAAGCTATTAACTTTGCTCTATAGAACCTACTGGAGAGTCCAGTTTTACTTCCTCTAATATGTTTCCTCTGCTTCTGAAAGTATGATTATTAAGAAGTATGTCTTTACCTTTACTCACCCTATTAATTGGTAAAACATATATATGTAAGTAAAATTGTCAGAAGGAAACTATTATAAGAACAATAAAAAAATGATGCTGTGCTAATGGGTTGTGGGTGGATTTTATCCTGCCTGACACCAGGTTCCCACTAAGCTTCTTTATCAGTCCCCTCCTCAGCAGGACAGAGGGAGAAAATACAATGGAAAAAAAATTGTGGTTTGAGAAAAAGGTAATTTACTAAAGAAAAAGTGAAGATTGGACATGTGTAAGCAAAAGGAAAACCAAAAGATTTTCTTCTCTACTTCCCATCAGCTGACAATGTTTGGTCTCTTCCTGCGAAGAAAGGTTTTAGCATCCATAGTAATTACTCCAGAAGAAAAACATTGTAAATAGAAAAAGCCTTTCTTTCCTCCTCCTTTCTCTTAGCTTTTATATTTATCATAAGGCATGAAATATCCCTTCAGTCAGTTTGGGTCAGCAGTCCTGGTTTAGTCCCCTCTCAAGACCTTGCCCACCCCCAGCCTCCCTGTGGAGTGGTGGAATGTTGGGGTGAGAGCACAGATGCTGTGCCAGCACTGTTCAGCAGCAGCCAGAAACTGGGGTGTTATCAATTCTTGGTCCACATGGAAAGCACAGCACCATGAGGGCTCTGGGAGGAAACTCTCTCCATCCCAGCCAGAGCCATTCACAGGTTACATGTTTATTCTCATTTCCATGAGAACTGGCTGCCAGGCAGGGTACAGGGTACAGAGCATCTACCATTCCTAGTCTTTCCTTTGCTTCCTCATGAATTTCTATAAAGATGGGATAGGAGTTCAGATTACAGTCATTACCAAACTATTCCTGGAATATGAGAAATAAATCTGGCAGCATTAGTAACATGGGATTCTGGATGCATTGTCCTGTGTTTCCTTTTCCTTTTTTCATTTATCAAATATTTTAAAACTTGCAATTACATTTTGGTTGTTTTTGGCACTCTTTCTTGAGTTTCACTTCATACTCTGGAGTCTAATTTTTCAGCCACAATAAAGGGAATAACCTTATTGAGACTGATTATGATGCCCTAGATTCTTTCAAATTACACCCTGGCCCACAGCTGAAGACAATGTGCAAACCTATAAATATACATATAGCTTGCAGTGCTGGTCTTTAAAAAAAACAAACAAACAAACAAACAAACAAAAAAAACCCAAAAGCATTAGCAAAAACAAAATATTGAGAATAGTTATTGGTATAAAAAGCCAGACCCATATTATGATACAAAGCAAGACATTTAAAGTAATATTGAATATGTGGATATCCATTTTGTTTAACTATAGAATTAATACATTATAGTCCAAAGAAAAAAATAGAGTAATATCTCATAAAGATTATTATATCCTTTTCATTATAAGACTCAATTTTAAACTATATTGGAATATGCTGAGACTTACAAGGAGCAGCTGTGGTCACTTAGTTGGTTCAGTCTGGGGAAGAGAAGGCTGAGGGTGCCTAATCACAGGCTACAACTCCCTCAGAGGGGCAGAGCTGTTGATCTCCTCTCTTTGGGGAGTGGCAACAGGATGTGAGGAAATAAAAGGAAGTTCAGATTTAACATTAGGAAAATGTCTTTCATCTGACAAAAGCTGAGGAAGAGGATGAGAAACAGCACTGATGAGTAATGTCCTTTGATGTGGTTTAGTGGTTTAGGGGTATACTGTGACAGGGAGTTCGTATTTCTAATTAGTCGGGAAAAGCCTGGAAGTAGGAACTGCTAAGCAATTAACTGTGAGTGTAGAACCCATCAGGAATTAAGCATAGGGAAGCTTTTGGTGAAATCCCACTCCTCCTGAAATTGAGAGCAAAATGCACCTACTGGTTTCAGCAGCATTGGCAATGTACTGACTGCATCACTTAGCAGTTCACCAGCCAGTTTGTCCTTGATCTGTTTGCCTTTCTCATTCCTGATGCATCTACTGTGACTATCACCTCCTATTTCATGCTAGAAAGGCTGTGTAGCCAGCTGCTTTTTCAATCCACAAGAACAAAATGTGGATTCAACTGATGCCCTAAAATCATGCCACAATTTTTTAGTGACTCCCCATTGAGGTGGAGTGGTTCTGTGGGCAACACCAACCTTGTCAGCAAAGCAATCTTCATTGCTTGTGGCCTTTTGGACTGAAAAGAGTTAAAGCCAGAAGGAATTAGGTGAACTTTGGAATGATGCCACCCCTTGTGCATTGCCAAGTAAATAATTCCCTGTGGCACTGCATAGACTAAGGACCCACTGGGGGGAGTAGAAAGAATGGTGGGCTTGCACCATGACTGAATTCAACTAAAACTTGGTGTCTTCTAGTTTTGTTAATGGCAGCATCCACAAAATTCCTAAATGTTTAAAGGAGATATGAAGTATATTATGGATTTTTCACAGTCTTTACACTGGGAAGAGTTATGTGCAACATTAAGCTTTAATTGATTTTCAGTGTTTGAGCACTGGCCTGGACAATGGATCTAATTAGTATCTACAGTTATTTAAATAGCAGAATTCAATGCCTGGGTTGCAACAGTTCTCTTCTTGGTTTAGAATTATGTTTTGTTAAGGAAACACTTCTTGTGGTTCTGAGGTGAATTTAATTGGGAACTGTAAATATAAAAAAACCCTTGCCTTTTCTATTTAAGCTGTGATAGTTTTGCCCGAGCACTCAGCTTAGAAACAAACCATGAAAACAGAAGCCAAACCACAGAAAAACTCAGCTGCTATAAAGCACATCTCACAGGAACCATAAATCTGTATGTATAAAGAGCTTAAATTTGCCATGATTCTTTGTCAATACATTTGGTCTTTTAAGCTCTTTTCCACCAGCTTTGTACAAAGCAAGCAGAAAACTGGCCAGAGTTGTACCTGTGGATCATCAGAAATTTCAAATCCATTACAGTCTAAATCAGAACTCCTTTCTTTATCTTGTGTAAAGAAGGTATGTTGGGACAGAACAACTGCTAAAATGGGTCCTGGGAGGGCTCTGGGTCTCTACTTTAATGTTCACCAAAGAAAACAGTCCCACAGGAGCAGGTACATGATAAATTTACTCAGAAAAGAGAGATATCTGCCTCACACTGTGCTGCAGTCCTTAGCTACTTGTTACATTTAGACAAAACATTTTTTGAGAAAGCAAGACAGATTTATAACTAAAAGGGTAGGACAGACTTCTCACTTAATCCTTCAGTTTCTAAATACTCTCAGCTCCCACCGAGGTCATGAGGAGTACAGGAGTAATAGCACCTTGCAAGTACATGAAGGAAAGACTATTCAGGGGTTGCAATTCCACAGAATCAATGACAGAGCTCTGGTAC
Source organism: Lonchura striata (assembly GCF_050655825.1). Lineage (NCBI taxonomy): Eukaryota > Metazoa > Chordata > Aves > Passeriformes > Estrildidae > Lonchura > Lonchura striata. Next base: position 34,652,545 of record NC_140741.1, on the reverse strand, counting down.
AGGGGTCACACCAGGGATATCACACATCTTCCTTACCTTTCCTTACCTCAGATTGCATTCTGAATGGGTCATATTTAGGGTGTGGAGTATTTTTCCCTGCACAAACCATTATGGAATTTTAATAGCAGCCAAGTGTAATGTTAACCCCTGTGATATGAATGATGTTAGTCTAATTTGCAATCTCTTAATTAAGGTCTGACATGGCTCAGCTATTATTTACACTTATAGTGGTTGGCCATCTGGGCTTCACTAATAAATAAGCACTTTAATGGTTGAACTACTTAATAACCCTTCAGTGAAAGAGTATGAAAATTAAGGAAGTTCTTTCATTATGAAAATATGCTGTGCCATCTAATTGTTCAAAAGCAGATGTCACTCAAATTCAATTAAGCTGTTTAATGACCTGCATGCTTATTACTAACTTGATGGAAGGTTTGACACAGTTAAAATAAATACAAATGGCTGGTGTGACTTTATCTTGTCATGTTTCTGCATTTTGCTACTTTCCCAAAATATCGATGTCAATCTGGTTTTCCTTGTCCTTCTGATACATGATAAATTTGCATTGTATGGTCTGAAATAAGAGCTTATGAAAATTGTTAATAGACATAGTTTTCTTATTCTCACTCCCAGATGTGTAGTATTTTCCTCACAAAAAATGCCACAAATTATTTAAATGTGAGGCAGTTGTGAATATTGTTGGTTAGATAGCCAGAAAAGCTCCCCAAGCAAGATCTTAGTATAGTGATTTAGCCTCTTTTGTTAGTGACGGACTGGGAGAGATATTAAGGCTGCTTTTTCTCTGTAAGCAATATCTTATAATACACCAAGCTTTACAACATGTTAATGAAATCCATATATAAGTTCATCCTGGTTTATTAAGGAACAGACATGCTCTATTAACTGATTATTAAAATACTATTCATCACTTCATATTTTATGATGTGCTTCCCTCTTCCTTATTTCCCTCATCCTTGTGACTTTTTAAATCAGCTGATTATTGCTTGTTACTTATTACTTAAAAAATTAAGTATGGATGATCTTTGTTACAACCTTAAATCCCTATTGCAGACTTCCTGCCACAGAATTTTCATGGCATTATGAGGTGGCTATTTCAGTCTTTCCCAACAGAAATATGAAGTTGTGTGGATGAGCTGTGGCTCTGCAGTGGTGGCACAGAGTTCTGGAGGTGCTGTGCTTCCCACAGCCACGTGCACGTGCCAGCTGCTGCCCTGCTGCAGAACCCCTCCCCACAGAAGCCACTGCCCAGCCCTGTCCTTGGCTTTGCCGTGGGCAGCAAGGTCAGCTGCACCTGCCCAAAGCAAACATTGGTAGGAAATGCTTAGAGCTGCAGGGGAGTGGGAGAAGGGCTAGAATATCCTTTTAAACATCTGGTTTTTAGACTAGATCTGGTGCAAGTTTCTTATAAGCAAATTGAGTTTTTCAGATGTGTTGGTAATTCTGAAACAATTGCTTAAACTCAAGAAGAAATCCTGAAGTGAATCTTAATACAGATGCTCTGGATGTTCCGTTTCCTGCAAAGGAGTGGGAAGAGAAACCTGTCCTTCACACATTGATCTCAGATCCAGGATCTGATTTCCAGACTCCATGATGAGAAGCAGATGACCTGGGAGCCCATGGTGACACAGCCCTAGAGCAATGGAGCCTCAAAAACAAGGCTCTTCAGCATCTGCTGCTGCCAGGCATCTGGCAAGCCTCCAGCTGAGCATAGTCTGTGTTCCAGAAGAAGGCTTTGAGCAGGATGCATTTCTGCAAAATGCTTGCATTTAGAATTTTAATTTTTCATTTTATAAAGCTATTTAAAGACTTCTTTTGCCACATACCAGCCTAGATTTTTGCTGTGTTAACAACCCACAGTAGAATTTATGCCCATTTCCTCTCTTCTTGTAGGAATATGGGATTACCTGCAAAGTACCGCTCCACCCTCTAATTCTTAAATGTGTCCCTGTGTTTCAGGAAATAGCCAAAGCTACTCTTTGAGTAAGAGTTTTGCCACATTTTGAGGTCACCACAACTACTGTGTCTTTTTAACTGGCTGTTAGCATTTTGGATTGGAACTCACCCCATTTGTGCTTCTCAACGTACAGAAGTCCTCTGTTTGTGTTAGAAGTAGGTGTGTTCATTTCCTATCAGTGTACTAATAGCAATATTGGAAAGTAAGGACTTTATAGTTCAGACACAGCTAAAACTTGTGAGATGGAAAAAGTTTTAAGTTGCTCTGGAAGAAAAGACAGATTTTTAAAATTTTAATTTGGAAACATGAAAACATATCCAAGCTAAACATACTTGCCAACCAAGTACCTGAGATTTGCTAGAAACTCTTCTGAATAGTTAAAAAAAGCAACAAAATAAAGAGCAACAAAACCAGTGATTTCAAAAATGTGTGTCATTCTTCTCATTTCTCTGGCTATGGTCACAATCTGCAATTACAAGTTCTTTTGGAAGGTGAACTGCAAGCGTGTAAAATATGCTATTCTCTTTTCCTCCAACTCCTATGTTTTCTCTGTTCTGCATAGTTTAAACTTCTAGGATGTTTAGCCAGTAAAATTCTACTGAATTATGTTAGGACACACATTTTCCTTAAGAAAGTTCCTTTTCTTTCCTTGGTTAAGTTCTCCTCATAGGTACTTGAAGTCTCACTCATGGGGACTCATCTGGGCAAAATCTTACTCTTTCTCCTTCAGAGTTAAATGTAACATGGGCCTTTTCCTAAGGCAAGGCTAGCCACATCTTATAAAAATGATGCTCTCTGCACCAAGTGCTGTGAGTATTCAGCAGAGGACTGAGTCTTTCACTTGGGGTATTTCATAGGAAAATGTAAACTTGTCCTGCCAGTGCTCAAAGCTGACTGAAATCCATCTTGGCATGTTTAGTACAGTCCTAAGCTAGGTCTGATCCTTCATATTCCTGTGGCTCAGAGTAAGGGTGGTGTACAGCTTGTGCACCTCTGTACAATACTCTCTTTTTTTCAGTCTGAAAAGAGAGGTTGATTTTATCTAAGGGTATTATATTAAAAGGGTAGTCTGAAATTAACAGAGCCATTTCTGAAATTTGAACAGATCTCCAGATGTCCTCCAATACAGCAGCTTTTAAAAAATTAAGTACAAGAACATTGTGATACGCTACCCAAGGATTGCCCTGTCTACTTGGTCTTTTTAGCTGTGGCTACATGTCACTAAATGCTCATCAGCAAATCCAGTTTAAATAACTACATCCACCACTTCTGTCACTTATTGACACTCCTTCTTAGCTCTGATAACCCAGCTTTTCATGTGACTCTTTTCATAGCTGCACTTGTGGAATAATGCAGACTAAGTGATCACTTTCTAACGTTTCTTTTTAAGGAAATAATTTATTTTAGTCCAGAACATTTAAAATTCATTTGGAGAACTGCCATGCTCAAATCCAGAGGAGATGACAAACTTTTGGAGAGGGGGTGTAGGAGAACATAGCTGGGTACAAATGTAAATCTGGAAGTGGACTTGCTGCCAATACAATAACAACTTGTGTGGAGAGAGAGCTGCTTCCCTCTAACTCACTATCATTTAAAAATTGAAAATTCTCAGTTAAGCTGTTTTAGCATTTTTTATGGTGAAATTCTCAAAATTCAGAAAGGATTTCCAGAACAGGACAGTCAGGAACAGCTGTCAGGCCTTTAACGACTTCTGGAAGCAAGAAATAATCCAACAAGTTTTGGTGCAGAATGAATCCAAGCTTTCTTAAAGATGAAACCTCCTTCTCTGAATGTTCTCAGGGTGACCCTGCCTAAATAAGAGTAGGTAAGGGGGGAAAAAAGTCAGGTTTTTCTATTCAGATGCCCTCCATTCATCTGTTTCATCTATGAGTTGCATCTCATCATAAGCACACACAATTTACAACAGAGACTGTCTCCATATGCCTGTCTGGGAGGGACATAGCACATATTATTCCCAAGTCTGGCTGTGTTTCCTGCCTAGACTGGCTTAAAAATTAAGTATTAGTCACTTATTTTCTGTCCATGGAGATAAAAAAGGATATACTTCAGATGTACTTCTAATAAGATAATCTGTTTGCTCAGGCTGAGCTTTGGATTTTGCCAAAGTGGACACATGGCTAGCCAAATGAATGAGCCTGTGGCAAACCTTATACAAAAAAAATAAATGTCATCATTTCCTTGGACAGCAGTCCAGGACTCAGGGAAGATTTACTGTGCTTGCACCTATGCTTGTCTCTTCTCTAGACCAAATTTTCAGTCATCATCCTCGATTTGTGTATATTTAAGTGCATGTCACTTTAAAAGCATCCTGATGCTGCCAGAACAATAAGGGTAAACATGAAAAGTTTAAACATCCTCCAGATATATGCCAAAGGTATTTGAATTACAAAACAGGATGAGTAAAAGGGTTGGGCTAGAGGGTCTGTCATGAAGGACAGACCCTTTTATTACTTATTTACAAGGAAAGCACTTACTTTTAAGTATCTGCAGATAATAATAATACCTAGAACAAGAGAAATCTCTGAAGAATCTCTCAGTTCCTTCTTTTACACATTGATTAAAAAAACAACATTTTCTTTCAATGAGCACATACATCTTTGGGCTGCATTATTTCTAGTACAATTAAAAAAAGAGATGTGATACTCATTTGTTCAATTTTTTGAAGCCCTTTCCATCTACTTACTTGTCTCTTAGTACTAGATGAATTAATAAATAATAGTGCCACTGCCTGAAGCACAGCTGGGCAGAAGTTGCAACAGATTGTCTAATTTGTAAGGGGTTGATTTAACTTTAAAAATATGGTTGGGGTTCTGCACTATACAAAACAGATGGGTTGTTTGTACAATTAGGCCTTAATTGTTAATTTCTCCTCTTGATTAAAATGCCCAAGACCTCTATTACCAACTATCAGTTAAGATGTGTGTGTCTAGTACAGGGAAGGATACAACTTTCCAAGTGATTTATTATGTTTTCAATTCTCACACTCTTGTCTTTAAGAGCAGGACATCTCAGGCAGCAATGGCCAGACATCAGTGTCTTAGTGCAAGCATCTGCTCCTGAGCCTACAAGTTAGAGGCTGGACAGGGCACAGATGCACAGCTGTCCATATGTGTTGTGAAACTGTTCAGACACAATTATTGTAAACTATGACTTAATCTGCTGCTTCTATTTTGAACTCGTCAGTGTTCTCTTTTAGATCTACACCAACTGTTGGATTTTTTAATATCTATCCTTTGAAAATTAATTTGAGGACAACCAGGAAAGTACTGATTTTTCTTTGAAAATGGATGGGTTTTTATACTGAGGAGGTGACAGCTCTTTTGGGATCACAGGAAGAAAGGCACTGACACTCAGAGCTGGTTAGGTGATTTATTAAGTATGGAAATTGCAGAGGGGTGACAGCAATCTGAGTCCTTTTGCAGCTGAGAGGTGCAGCTGCTGCAGAGTCAGAGGAGCCCCTCCTTGTGGGTCACAGCCCGCCACACGGCGTTCTGCTGGGGCTGGGGCTTGCCAACTTGGTGCTCCCTGGCATTCCCAGGTACAGACTCATCCACCACTGGCAGCTGGCAGGTTTGGAATCTGGACTCAGCTTTGGAGAGCCCCAGGGAGAGTGCAGTCTTGTTCAGGATACAGAATAGATGTTTTATTGCAAAATCAGTCTCATGGAAGGGCGAGACCGTAAGGTTGTTACATCCAAAGCTATCCCATCAGAAGCTGTACATCAGAAGCCATTTAAATTCCAGTTACAATGCATTTTATAAATTTCTTATCCAATCAGCTACTTCCACAAAGCTCACTAGCATCTTTATAATCAATTGGTAATTGCTACATTTTACACGATTCTGCTGCAATGCATCTTTTTATCCAGTCATACAACTCTACAAAAACTTATTGCTGTATCTTCTACTTTTTACCAATTCTATCACAAGTTCTGTTGTTAGACTTTGTAATTGTTTTCTACTATCTTGCTTAACATATTTATTGGCTTATATGAGGCATATTTCTACTTAATTAAAACATATTTCTGTTTAAACTACAAATCTTTATTCTTTGTGTCTGTTTCACTTTTCTGTTCTAAAGCATCAAGCCTTCTCCAAGGTCTTAGGTCAAACACTGTATCCATCTCTATCTCTGAGCTTGTATATCTGAGGCCCTGGGAGGTCTCAGTGCTTGCATTTCCCACACACTCCAATACTGCTCGCTCAATAAAGGAATGTTCCCAAAGAGGTGCATACATATAACTGTGGTTGAATACACATTGAATACATGAATATTGTGAATTTGTTATGTATAACCTTGATCAGGTATCCTATGGTATACAGCAGTTGTATGGTATCTCTAAGGAAAAAATCCCTTTTCAGTGCCTCCTCTGGGGCCTCCGCTCTATTTGAGCAAGTAGTCTTGTTGTGCTTTTCATCAAATTAAGTTTTTATTGACTATTTGGTTTAAGTTTCAGATGAAAATTCTTTACAAAAGCTGAATTACCAAACGCAGAATACATCACTGTCCCATTTTTTCATGTGTCAGTTTCAATTATAATTGATTTCCAATTCTGATTTGCTTTGTTGCACGTGCTCTTGACAGGAGAATTTGGTACAGCTCTGTGATTTCCTGACACATATTAGCCACTGACCTCAATATTTAAGATGAGGCTTGAGTGCCTTTGCCAGAGACCCTAAGAAAAGAGTTCAGGACTCCCTGCTCCATCACATCACATAAGCTACCTCTTTACCCAGATTGAAAAGTAGGCCAGACATTCACATCTTTCTAGGCCTTACAGCAGAGCTAAATGAGTTTTGAAAATTACTGCTATTTTTAAACTGCCTTGAAAATATTGCTGTGAAAAGGTACACTTAGAAGGTATCATTGTGGAATACCACCTTTGCCAGAAAAAGTGATCTGAGTAGGTCCTGGCACTTGGTGAATTACAAATATTGTAATTTTGCCATTTTTTTTCCATACAGTTTTTAAAGGATAAAGAAAAATTCCAGTAACTGGACCCAGAGGAATTAAACTATTTTAGAAATATAATTGTGAATTAGTCTAGTTAATCACTTCCAACAGATTGGAATAATATTAAAAATGTTATTTATTATCAAATTATATGGAGCACAGGAGTCAACAGATCTGCATTAGGATTTGCAAGGTACAATATCTGATTTACAGAACTGCTATGTTAGATATTTCAGGTTCACTCCTCATTCTTCATTGTTCCTTCATGTGTAACTTCTGACCTTTCCCAACCCTTCAAACAAAGCTTTTGAAGTTGTCTTTTCTGCTTCTATTTCCTGCAAGAGGGACCCAAGCCACAGCACGTTGCTAAACAAATGCATTGACTGACCTGTAGGGAAAAAGCAATTCTTCACCTTTCTCCCTACCCTTAAAGCTCTTTGGTTTACTCTCAACAAAACAGCAAGCAATGGAAGCAGCTGTTTTCCTTCAAGTTAAATGCAGTTTTCTGGGCAGTGAGACCTTACACACTCATCATGGTTTAGGAATGGCAGTTCCCAGCTCAGTGCCCCCATCAAGACTCTCCAAACCATGTTCCGCTCTTTTTCACTCCCCCATTTTCCCCTCTTTGTCCCCTATAGCAGAATGGGGAAGAGAACTGGAGACACCAAAGGCAAAGGTCACAACTTGAGATAAGAACAATTTACTGGAAAAAGCAATGGAACAAGAAAATGAGCAGTAACAGCAATAATACTAATGACAGAGGGTACAAGAAAATAAATTATACACATGGAAAAAAATCCCCGATAGTAGACCAGAGGGGCAGCTCTGCCATGCTTACTCACTGCAAGGAACCTCTTCTGCTCAGAAGAGTCCCTTTCCCCCACCCCTGGCAGTGATGTGAAGTGGTACAGAAAAAACTCTGCATCCCAGCCATGCCCACTCCTGGCTACAGCAAAAAATTACCCCTGTCCTGACCAGAGCCAGGACACCACAGGGGCACCTCTGTGTGACCGGAGACCACAGGGCAGCTTGTCTAGGTGGCCTTTGACAGCTCTGTATCCTGGGCTTATGTCAAAGGCAATCACTCCTATGTTTCCATTCTTATTAATGGGATTTTACTCCTTTAGCATAGTAAGTATGTTAGGAAAAGTGTATCCTCCAAGATGGAGTAGCAAATGAATGTATGTCACAGTGACAGCATTTAAGACAGCTGGCTGGTGAGAGCCCCTTACCCACTCCCTGTTAAAAACAATAAGGAACCCCTTTGGTTAATACATACCCTGTCAACAACTGATTGTATTTGTCACTTCAAACACTGCTTCAGAGGGGCTTTGAGTTGCTTAAGGCAACATTTGTAGAGTGAAGAATAAAAAAATAAAATCTGTAATTAAATTTGTTTCAGCAGCAAATTTTGGTTTCTGTTTTGCTGCTCTTTTAACCAAAAAATTCAAGCAGCATTTATAAACTGCCATTATCCAGAGAATTCCTTTCAGTGAAGCAACATCTCCATAATTCAAAACTGATAGCTGGCCTTTGAAATTACACCTGAATATGGACTCAATTCTAAAGGTGTAGCTTGTACAAAACCATACTTTTTTTGTCAGCATCAGTTTAGCAGTGTCAGACCACAGGCTATGCACACACAGTAGGTACAGAATGAAGTTATGCTTAAAGTTTTGTGTAGTAGACCAGTTGGTATAAAAAAACCAAAATCTTTTCTTTACTGGCACATATTTCACCATTCAGCACATATCCTTGTGAAGAATTCAAAATAAAACAAGTATCTACTAAATGCAAATTTTTTCCTAGGCTTTCAGTCTGCTCTGCTTACATAGACAAATGGTCCCAAACCAGCAGTTTTATGGAGATACCTCTGTAGGCATCTATTGGAGTTGCAGCAGAAAATAAGGAAAAACACACTGCAGCACATTGTTCTGGGGTGAAGTCCACCCATAGCTTTATCACAAATATTAATTCATTAATTTTAGTACAATGGAGCTCTACATTTTTTAGGCACTTTGGAGCTGGTATTCCATCATCAGATGAATATTTTCCCAAGCCATAGTTCTCATTGTGAATTAAATGTACAGGAAATGTTGTGAACAGGAGCTGCAGCAAACTGTCCCATAAAGACTCTCTATCACTTATTGTTTTTATTAATATCCTTTGGAATTGTTCTTTCCTTCTGTCTCCATTTTATGCTGTTTTTTTTTTTTTGTTTCCAATTCTTAATATTCACTGTATACTTTAAATAACACTTTAAGTAAATTCTTATTTGTATTTTCTTTTCTCTACTGAATTTTTTTTTGCTGTAGTCCCATTGCACCTGAAGAACTTGAACATATATTTACTTAATGTTTTTCACAACTCCATTTAAATATTTGGTCTTTCCCTATAGTAGTATCCCAGCTCCTGCCAGTTTTACTTCTTAATGCAATGGCTTGGCCAAAAAGTGACCTAATGTGCACAAATTCTCGTGATCTAAAACACTGGTATTGAAAAGCCAAGCACTCATGCCTGTTAAGACAATAAACTCTCTTCCTTCTGTTGCAAACCTCAGCTTGTATCCTCTGAGCTCCACTGCCCTTCTTACAGTCCCATTTCCTGCTGCTCAGTAGGCAAAGGATTAGCATTAAGCTAAGCATTTCAGAGCCTTGTCTGTAAATCTCTGGATCCCATAACTGCAAAAGCTGATGAGAAAGTTCAATCACTACTGAACAGCAGGTCACCTACCAGGAATGCCTCCTTCTTTCTGCAGTATGTTATTTATTTACATTGTCTTTCTAGCTGGAGCTCCGGGGTATGACATGTCCAACAGCTTAAACTCAACTCTATTTGGAGAGACTTCCAAAGTCCTTAAGTTTTGAAATTCCCTTAAAACACAGACTTCAAGGAACCAAATTACACAGGCACCCCTAAAAACACTATTCTTCGCCCTTGATGATGTTGCTGTGTGTGATGTACTTCACATTCCATGCATATTTTCCCTTTTCAGTAGGAAGGTGATGTTTTGACTGTATGCTGGTGATGTTTTTTCCTGTATGCTGGGAAGATGTGAAAGCAGCAAGACATGCTTGGAGTTTTCACTGGATTTTAGTGGACCAGTATTAACCTAATCTCCTATTGGTTCAGATTTTGAGTGTATTAAAATACATATTTCAGCAATTTAAAAACTATTAGAGTAGACATTTGAACTTTTATTCGTGTTTTAGAAACTGAAATCACACACCTGGTCAAGAAACTCATGAAAGGAAGTAAGACTTTTATTTGTAATTAAGAAAATTGTAAATAATGGCTAAAAGTCACTGCTGCCTGAGATGCTCATCTTTCAGACACCAGAGCCTGCAGGTGCTGCATGTTCAAGGACAGCAATCTCAGGATTTCACCCTGCAGTCAGACACTCACAGCTCTCAGCACTGACCAGCACTGGTAACTAAGGTCCAAGTCCCACCTCACTGACTTCCACTGCTCCATACAAAGGCTACCAGTGAGAGCCATTTTTAAATGTTTCTACCATAATTCCTTTCTATATAGGGATCCTTCATATGAACAAATATATAGTTATTAATTTATTTCTATGCATTATATTTAGAAACAGAAATATGTACATTTTAATCCAACAAACCGTTCATTTGGAGCATTATGTTGGCTGAATGCTACTGATGACAGTTTTCAGAGTTATGAAATTGAAATAAAAGTCAAGTACAAGAAAAACCTCATTATTTGAAGAAATCTTTATTAAACATTTTAATACAATATTCAATAATAAAAAAATAATGTCATGCATATGTAGAGTTTTTTGGCAGTGATCTGAGACAAGGCATGTGGTGAAACTGATTTATTTTACACTGAATTTCAAAACATCTTTTTATTTATTGCTGTATGAAGACATGTTTAGAAAAAATATACAATATCAATATAATTCACAGTTGTTAACGAAAATCTAACAACAGAAATTCATGTTTTCACACTATAAAAAATAAAAGCAAAGAAGATTCCCTTCAATTTAACTTCTAACTTGTGAAAACATTTTGGTATGGCCAGTGTCTAAAGTTTTATAATATTAATTTGTTGTAATTATTTTCTGTTGATGCATTTATGCAAAAATTCAAGAAAACATTCTTAAGTCAGTAGACTCTGATAAACTGCTGGTTCGATTCCAAAATATTTTTATTTTTAAAAAAAATTTAAAGGAAATATTCACTCACCACTTTTAATATTGGTTGTCCCTATTCACAGATCAATAAAGAACAATATCCTGGCTTATGACATATAAACCCAGTGTAATTTTTACAGTACAAAAAAATTACTAGAGGATATTTGATGAAATTTTAAAACAAATTGCACAATCTATTAAATTGCCCTCAAAAATGAAAAAAAACCATAAAATGTCATCTACTATCAAAATAATAATCTACTTACAAATATTTCATCTTGCTTCTGAAATTTTTTTAAAACAGCTGCTATAAATACTAAGTCATTTTGCTCTGATGGAAAGCATTTGATTTGACAGGGATTTCTACATTAATTATCCTTAAAGAAACATGTCCTGAACTTGTCCTAGAGCCTTCTGAATGCAAAGTAAAACCACCACATAGTTTTCTAGTATAGCAGAATTTTCAGTCCATGATAGCACTAGAAAAGTTCTGTGTCTCCAAATTTTGGCACACAATCTGACTATGTAAGATGGCAAAGGCAGATCAAGCCTTTGAAAATACAGATCCAGCTAACAAACATGCTAACAACTTTGGTACCCAACAAGGCCATCCCAGAATCATTGCCATCTACCAAATATCAATATTCATTTTACAGTTTTACTTTACTTTCATGATTGACTTTAATTTTAGTGATAATCACTACACGGTCATGTTCACAACCCCACCAGAATCTACAATAACTGGTACATGTAGCAGCTACCAACAGTAGGAGTTTGTTTAAATGTACATATCAGTACAAAATCAAAGATGTTTCTAAAAACCAGACTCCCTGTCAAACTGAGAACAGTAATATTGGCTTGCACTAAGTAGTCTGAGTTTACTACAGAGCTCTGTATCTCTGACTCTGTTGATGTAATTTAATACAAAAAATGAATGCACAGCATCATCCTGACTAATTTTTCTGAGCAAAATTCACAAATTTAGAGTACCCTCCTTACTGCCTTTTTGAAGGATAGATGGAAAGTAGATTGCTTCCATCAACATCAGCCAAGCAGCTTCCAGTGAAAAGCATAGCACCTCCACTTGCCCTTGGATCACAAAGTCATATGCAAGGAAAACAGCAAACATATAATAGTATAATTCCCATACCCATTCATACATAAACAAAAAATTCATATAAACAAGTTGAATTCCTAAGAACGGAACAAAGGTAATTTTTTTTTAATACAGTCTCTGATCCCAGCCCCCCACAGAAACTGATTCTTACTGATTACTTCCAATTAGCAACACGTGACTATACAACATCTTCAGCAATTGTGGTGTCAAAAATCTGGTAATAAACTTGATTTTCCATTGCGCCTCTGACATTATAGGACTTGATGAAGCATTCCAGCCATGGCAATTCACCTACCAACAAAATCCAAATTACTGTTCAATATTCATTCAAATTTTTATAGGAAGAAAGCATAACTTGAGCAAGATCTTAACTATGATATCTAAATGTACACAATAGTTAATACAAAGAAAAATTGTTAACTTTGAAATTCCAACTGGTATCTTTTAAGTTTCCCACATGATCTGAATTGGTGTTTGGTGACAGTCTTCCAAGACTTGTGCTCCCTGCACCAGTACTCCACAAAACACTTGGACCCAGCACTCATGCCACAGAATAAAATACATATACATAAAGACTTTCCAATAATAAAATTTCATCTCCACATGTCTCAATGAGACAATTTCACAGGTCTCAAAGGGAAAATCTTTTACAATCTTTATTACAGGACAACTTTTTTTAAGTATGGCAAAGACTCTGGGGTGATTGCAGGGGTCACTGACAGCCATGTACTTGGAGTGTGCTCAGGAGGCTGGAGCTGCATCACACATCCATCTACCCTGGACATGTGTAGTTGGGCAGAAATACTTTCTGCCACAACACATACACTGCACAAAAATCTCTGTAAATGGATTTAGATTAAGCATTGCTCAATTTCCATGGATATTTCCTATTGCAAGCGATGCTCTAAGTCAGCATCAAAAGCAGGATATCACCCAAAGCATGTGCTTTGGGAAAACGGAATTTCCTTTTCATTTCTCCTACCATGCTGTGACATTCAGTCCAAAGGTGTTCTGGTTAACATCCATATGAATACAGATGGCATATTAGTGGCTGCACAGGCATGACTGTATTCATACACACTGCATGCTACATGAGAATTTAACAAACCATTAATTTTCTTTCTCAAAGGCAGAATTACTATGAAAGACATGCTTCAGTACAAATTAACATGAACCCTGCTTTCAGGCTCCAGCATTTTTCTGTATTGAGTTTTGCCTGTGCCTAAGTTGAATTCTAAGATTTTTCATATGCAATAACAGATTGAAAGACTGCTTCCCTTCCCACCCTCTTTTAAAATAACAGCAAACTGACCTAATTTTCTTCCTGGAGGACAGAGTGTATTCATGGTCATCTGCATCTTTTCTTGAAGAAAATTATTAGTTAAGATTTCAGAGGCAGGAATTTGAAAAAACTTCTCCTAAAAGAGAACAGAAGAGTATGAGGTGTTGAAAGAGGTCTAAGAAATCATTAGCCAGAACCTTGATTGCATGTTCTTTTAGGAAATGAAAATCAGGTAACACAACAAAAGAATAGTATTATTTCAAGAAACTGCCTGGATGCAGAAAAAACCCCATCTGTCTGAAAAAAATAATGCTCTGTTTTTCAGCACCCCTGAGTATTTAGGGAGTACAGCCAGCCAGAAAGCACATATGTCAGTCTCTATACATAACTGGCAGATATTCCTCATGAACCTCCATAACCAGACAATATCAGACAATGTTGGGCCAGAGAGGATGGGCAGTCCCCCTCATATCTTGAGAGGAAAAAAATCACTTGAAAACAAGGGGCAGTCCAACCTAGCCTTATATTTGTGGGATTCTTTTAGTGTGAGTTTCATTTGCTAGCAGTTTTAGAAACTACGGAAAAAAGGCTTATACTGTGGGGTACACTTGTGAATGAAGATAGAATATAATAAATAGAACATTGTATTATTAAACTACATATATTAAACACGACTGAAAAAACTCCCAGTTTACTCTCTCCAAGTTTTTTTACCTGATTTTGGATCTCTAAAGGCTCATTATCCTATGATTTCTCATAGTGAACTATGAGTTTTGGTAGTAATTTCTCATCATTGTTAAAAGATACAAATACAGTATACTCTGCCTCTGTATAATTTTTGTATAACTGTTTAATGGTAATGATCAGAAGTTAGTGGATAATCCAGCAGCAAAAATGACAAGAGACAACTTTCTCTTCTCTCTCTTCAGTCTTTTCTGACTATAGAACTTTTTCGTTCTTTTTCTTCACTGACTTTTCCTGTAAGGAGGGGAGGAAAGTAAAGAAAGCACTGTGTTCTTATGGAAGTGCAACTGGAAGCTAATGTAAAGCTGCACTTCAAAGCAGCCCAGTTTCTTCTCAGGTGGTGCTGAAGGACTGGAGTTTAGGCTTGGAAACTCTTGGCTTGTCTTTGAAGTACCACCAGCAGGAATGCGAGCAGCCGGCACTTCAGAAGAAACTGCGGGTATTTTCCTGCAGCTAAACTGTAGTACTGAGCAGTATCTGTTAAGAAAGTGAGCCACCCTGAAATAAAAATTTTTGGAATTCTGCATCAAGAGATGGTTTAAATCTTTTCCCACAACTTCATTTTGCAGTTTTATTTTTCTTGATATAAAAACAAAAAAGGACAGTAGAAGGAAAAGATGACTGGCTGAAATGGGGATTGTAGTCTTTGATCTCCTTTTCTGTTGAAACACCATGTATTTTAAGAACGAACACATTTTTTTCCTGATACTATTTTGACTACCAGCATTAAAGGAAGAGTCCCACTCAAAGTAATTTAATATAATGATGGAAAATATGCAGATATTTACACATTAAATAACACTACTGTGCAGAAAAACGTCCCACTAAATTCTTTTCCCTTTCCATTTTGTCACACCCATATTGCTGTGACAGGAATACCATCCAGTCTTCAGTGTCTTAGGTAGCAGGAATGGTTTTAAGTTGCTTCAGAGAATACTGAAGATAGGTAAATTCTAAGGTTAGTAAAGTAGTTGAGTAAATTGCTTCTGAAATACAAGATAAATATCTGTACAGATATAGCTGCCTAAGGAAAGAGGGCCTCCTTACCTCATGATCACGTGAAACAAAAAAATCAAGCATTACTGAATGGAGAAATTCCATTGAGAGTTAAAAAAGAGGTGTGAGATTTTAAACTGATGCAGAAGTTAGCTGCATAAATCCTGAAACATTCCTATCATTCACACAGCATTCAGGCTGCATAATTTAACATTGCCAGTAAAAAAGAAATTCAGCCACAGGAGTATATAAAAGTTTATGGAAATACAAAATAATCTATCTTCAAGCATCAGTTTTGTCTTTATGCTTTAACATTCTATACTCTGTACAGTATTAACTTATAATATTGTAATTAATCCCACAAAACACTGCAGGTAACATAGAATGAGTATTTGTGCACATACATTTGCCATTTTAAAAACAAAATCCAAACTCTCATCATCTATAGAGTCTACCTAGATTTACTTACATAATCAAAAAGGTATGCATTTAGTGATGCTGTTTCATCAACCAGTGTAAACTTCATAATAAAAACATACTGGAGCAGTTCAATACCTAAAACTAAAGAAAAAAAAAAAAATAAAAGGATATTTCTCTGAGAGAATACGCAAGGCAAACTATAACAACTTGACCTGACAATATCCCTTTTTTAATAGTAACTGACTTTGAATACTGTCATTAGACATATAAATTAAAAGACCAAAAGAGAATCTCTGCTGTCTGACAACAGAATGTCACTTATCTCTTGAGACAATACTGGGATTTTCCTAGAAAAACTTTAATAGATGAGCCTATAAAAACACAAAGATCTTTAAGTACTTATTCCCATGCTAGTTAACAAAAAAGCTAATATTTGCTTAGATCTTAGATCTGACCTTAGTAGGATCCTCCTACTCCTGTGTTCTTTTCTCTATGGAAGATCAGAGGAGAGATGCTCTTAATTCAGTGGTAATAAGAATTCCAACTGAAAACTATCTTCTGAGGAGAACAGTTATTTGATATGATGTAAAAAAATCTACCAGGCTTGTTCAGAAAAAAAACTTTTCTGGCAGTTCTGAAAGTATTCTTGCTCTGCATTACTCTTTTCTGGGTACACCTACTTAAACTGGCAGTCATTTTATGTTCAACTGATTTGATAGGCTTGCAGGTTTATAATTTAATCTCAAAATACAGCTGGATAGAAGAAAAATATACATTAAAAAGTGTAACTGTCAGGAAGCATTAATTAATATTGTTCTCATTTTGAGAATTAAATCTCAATCATTATTTAACTTTACAATTATTTAACAGGATACAATTATTAAAGTTTATTTAATAAAATCACTGCATTGCTCAGTTTTTTTCTTTTAGAAAGTGTTTACCACAATTATATACTTCTAGATACTCCAACTTCATATGTTAGAACATGAATTGATAACACATGCAAATATTCTTTTTCCTTAATGCCTTGTAAAGTTTTAAACTCCCTTTCTATCATTTTAACATATTGACTGCATATAATAACACAAGGAACACATGAAGCAAATGTGTTCAAGCACAAGAATGCACATAATTTTTGTGGAATAATTCCTTTCATTTGAGTATTATTTTTTGCAGACTCTCTGGAACATGAAGTTTACAAAAGATAGAAGTCTAACTTGTATGAGTCATTAAATAAGACTGTCTTTAGTTCAGGTCAGAAAAACGTTATCTACAAAAGGAAAAGCAAGATTAACTTCAAGAACTGCAAGTACGTACAGGTAAAAGGTAACATCTCCAATCTAAAATTATTGACATCTGCACTGTCGTGTTACTATTCATACCAATGGTAGAAGAAACTAGTCAACATCTTTTAATTCATACCACAATTGTTCCAAAAATAACTATGTTATTTCAACTGGTAAAAGGTGAGCAAATGTTACAGCACCATATTCAACATGATCATAATTACATCCTTTCTGTACAAAACTGCAACGCAGAACTGCAAATCAAACCATTTCACATCAACAGTTCAGAATCAAAGGACAAAGTATTTCAGAAAAATATCGTGCCAGCTAACCTTGTGCTATTTCAGTTGGTTCCCATGATGGTTGCTGTTCTGCTGCAATGGAACTTAAATTCTTCATAGGCTTTGGAGTTGAACACTGCTTGCACCTAGCATTTAAAACAAGATATGAGACCTACCAAACACTGATGTATTTGTCCTAGAAATGTTCTGCACAGAAAAAACCAAAAGTCTGATTTTCTTACACAGTGGAAGTGCAGAAGTACTTCTATTGCTGCTTGACGTAACTATCTTACCAGATACACCAGCTTTAGAGCTAAACAAACCCCTTACTGCTGTTTTTTAACTATGCATGAGGAGAAATAAATCTATCTGCAGGACTACTTCAGTCATTAGACAGGAATAAAACTGTACACCAAGGCTGAGAGAGCTGGGGTTGTTCAGCCTGGAAAACAGAGGGCTCTGGGCAGACCCTACTGGGGCATAAAAGGAGCTTAGAAGAAAGACAGACAGAGAGAGACTTTTAACCAGGGCCTGTAGTGAAGAACAAGGAGCAACATTTTTAAACTGAAAGAGAGTAGATGTAGATTGTGCAGAAAGAAGAAGCACTCCACAAAGAAGGAGCTGAGGTACTGGAACAGGCCGTCCAGAAACACTGTGGATTCCTTATACCTGGAAGTGTCCAAGACGAGACTGGATGGAGCTGTGCAATGTGGTGTAGTGCAAAGTGTCTGTGCCCAAGGCAGGGGATTGGATTATATGACCATGAGAGGTCTTTCAACCCAAACCATTCTATGGTTCTAAGATCACTACATTGCTAAACATATCTTCATATGCCACTACTTCTCACTTTGTAAAAGTAGTAATGAATCTGAACTTGTAGCACACTCTAAACCCATTACACAGTTACAAGAGAAATTTGGCTTTGCCTATGTAAAGAATATTAACTAAGAGTTGTTAAAACAATCTATTTTATTCCTGGTGTATTAATTATGATAAATTTTACATGTGACACAGTAAGCTAATGCTACAAGTGGATATTGAAGAACTGTTTTCAAAGTTGCTCCCATTTACATAATGGAATGAAATTACAGAACAAAACTATTTGTTCCAAATTAAGCTTCCATATTAGTACATTTTAGTTAGAAGTTAAAATAAACATTTATTATCATTTAAAATTATATGTAAAAATGTCATAAAAATCCATAAAACTGCTTCTGCTTAAATGATACAGTCAACTCACTTTTTTCCTTTAAAAAACATACTCAAACTCCAATGAACAAACTTAACTGTGATTTTTGCTTTTTATATTCAGTGCGTCTATGTTTATTTTTATATATAAATGAATATACATGCAAATACACACACATATAATTCATTCTACCATACAGAATCTTCCAGACTTTGCTAAGTATATGCCACTGATAAAAATGTGCATGAAAAATAGCTCTGAAATTTAGCGAGCTATAGCTCACATATTTGTGAGGTTCCTTCCTAAATATCTTATAAACCATTTACTTTTATAGTCCAACCATTTGCAAAGAGAACAACATCTTAAGGTGACTTATGTATAGCTAGGGAAATATATGGATATGGATTATGAAAGTACAAGCAGAAATACTTTGTATTGGTGAAGATCCTGTCCCAGTAGGAGTACCCATATACTGCCTTTATTTAAAAAAAGCTGTAGACAGCAATATCTGTAAAGGTCAAAACTATATATGACAGAGAGAAACAATTATCTGTATCCATTTTATGGATGGCCACTTATGGGAAACTTTAGGGTTCACAGGAAACACGGAATATTTCTGCACAGAATTTTTTTTACTGCCTGCAGACCTAGCATAGCACCCCATTTGCACTGTGCTCTGCCTGAACAGCAGAGAGACAGGACTCAGTAGTTTGCATGGAGGAGATTGGTATTTCTGAGCTCAGCTGCTGCATGCTGCTAGGCAATGGGCAAACACACTGCTGTCAGCTCTCACTGAGCAGGAACATGGCACTGCATGGCAGATCACACATACCAGACCTAGGTGTGGGTACTGTATTCCACAGCTTTGGAACTGTGGAATTCTGAAACCTGTTGCAGTCATCTCTACAGTGAACGACATCCACAAAAAGATAAGGCACTCTGCAGTGCTGTGGCTCACAGTGAGATACAAATGGTAAAGAAGGGCTGTCCAAAATCTCTTACTGCTTCCAAACCTCAAGCTTGCCCAACACTAAGAGAGAGAATGAGTTGTAGATTTACAGGCTATTTAAATATTATCTGTTATGTTGTATATATATAAATATATATATATATATATATATGTACACACACATTTAAACCCCCTCAGCATACAGTTTTAAAAACAACGTATGTTTTGACTTTAGACTAACTGAGACCAGAAGATGGAAGATCTGGACAAGAAGAGGTATTTTAGGTACTTTGCACTCCATGTGTGTTACAGACAAGACTGAAACTGGAGTGTTGTGTTAAGATTTACAGATCAAGGGCCAAACTGCAGTCAGTCATTTGATCAGATGATATGGCATTTCATTCCTGATGTCAGTACTGTGGATCATGCTATGTATTTTACAGAGAATCTTTGGGTTAACTAAGTTATCACTGCAGTCTGAATGCTAATGCTAGCTATCACTGCAACTATTGAAATATCAACAAATACTTTTAACCTACCCATAATATTTTACATTCCCTTTAAGAAGAAAAGGAGCTGAAAGATCTAGTAATTCAAGATCATCTTCTGTGGATCTCACAGGAATAACACACTTGAATCTTTTTGTAAGCTTCCAGATTTCTTTTAGTGTTCCTCCTATTAAAAACCAAAAAAACATGGTTTCTTAAACAGTAGTCAGAAATAAATTGAACAACTTACTCAGCTGATTTCCGGGCCTTCAATAATAATTGATATCCACTACTGAAAACTCAATGAGTCCAATACCTTCTCAGTTTCAGTCAACAACAGACTCAATTAAGAAACAAAGACGGACATTTATCAAAGCAAATGCCTTAATATCTTCCTCATAGCTAACACTGTAACCAAGAAGTTGTACTTAGTTAACATCACTTTCATATAATTACTCCTATGATTTTACTAGCCATTTTCTTAGAAAAAAAAATCAAAGCAACCAAACTGACCTTTTACATGGACATATCCACACACAGACATACTTAATTCCTGACACTTTAATATCTGAAAATAGATTTACCAAGTTGTATTGCTCACACTGTTCTAGAAAATAGATAAGAAATAATTCTTTCTTTTTTTTTTTTCTTTTTTTTTTTTTTTTTTTTTTTTTCAGAAAGAAAAAGTTAGATTGAAGTCAGTTGGGAGCATGTCAGAAATAAAACAGCTATCAGAACTAATTTATTATAAAAGAAAGCAGAAAACAGAAGGGGTTTTGTCACTGACCCTCTCACAAAGGACCACCTGACTTACATTTGCTTATTCACATCACTGCTTGAGCACAATTGAAGGGTTTGTTTTGAACTCTGAATGGTGCTATATGCAATTTATTATTTTTATTATATAAAAATTATTGCTAAATTGCTTTGTTTAAAGGTCAGTGGCTATTTCTCTTTCCTCTTTTCTGATAAAAACCACACCAACCAAAACAAAACAAAAAAAACCTGAGAGAAGCTCTATTAATCTGAAACAACAGTGACATCCAGAGGCTGACAAATTTAATTCTACTCTTGTATTACCAGAAGCCTTTCAAAACTTTCTATATCAATACTAAAAACAGGCTTGTTGAGAAGACTTGGCAAGTTTTTAAAACAGAACTGAAAAACAAGTCAGCACAGATAACAAAAAAAAAAACCAAATTCAGATGTTAATTTTAGCAGAATCAACAATAAACAATATTGGCACAGTTTTAAAATAGACAGAAGCAGCTTACAAGACCTTCACAGACTGCAATCTCCTGTTTGCACAAAAATAACTTTTAGTTCCAGCTCAGTTTTTCTTTTCTTTGAAGATATCTTTATGATCAGTCACTACTTACACTGAATATAACTTCAACACATCTTTACTTTGTACACACACACACAGTGGACACAGCGCTGTAAGAACTGGTATATTTGTAATTTACCTCACCTTCTATCATAATCAAGGTGTCTTCAGGATGTTGAAGCATTTCATCATGCTTCACAAAATGGATGGCAATTTCCCTCTGTTTCTGCTCTTGGGTAGTCCATGTTACAGATTCATACCAGGATGTATTGTATAATTCTGGGTTTGGGGCAGTACTAGCAGAGCCGTGTAAAATGAAGTCAAAGTCATCTCTATCTGGAACTTCTTGCCTAAAACCATTTCCAAATTGAGTTAAGTATTTAATAACAGTTTCTCCTTAGGCAATCTACCAACAAGGATGACAGTATTCCAAATAAATATTAGAATATAGTCATGAGAGTCAAAGGACATACAGGAAAAATATCCTCATTGTTTTACCAGTTTAAACATTAAGAGTTGTATAGTATATTACAACCTTCCATGTTAATAAATATGCTAAGTAATACATTAACTTACCTAGGCGCAAAGGCAGCCTAGTGGCTACATTCCACACAAATGAAAATTCATGGAAAACCAAATCTATCAGCTTTATGTGCTTTCAGTTGGGCCTTAAAAGGGCCACAAACTGCATAACATATCATTAGAGTGAAAAGACTATATAAATGTATGTAATTTCAAGTTGTATGTTTTAGTCTGTTTGACTTTGCATAAACTGAGAGAGAAAAAAGAAAAAAAGGACAGGATCAAGATAACTTCACATAAGTAAGTGAGTCAGTACTGTCAAGGGAAAATCTGCAACTCTGCACTACACAGTTTCTATCCCGTCCTGCTGGAGTGCACCATTCGTGCATTTCCATTTGTCATACACAGAGAAGCAATAATGCAGGCCATTCAAATTACACAAATATTATAGAATCAATTAGGTTGTAAAAGGTCTCTGAGAGTATCCAAATCAGGGCAACAAAGATGGTGAAGGACCTTGAGGGGAAGATGTATAAGGAGCAGCTGAGGTCACTTGGTCTCCTCAGCCTGGAGAAGACTGAGGGGAAACCTCACTGCAGTTACAACACCCCCCTGAGGGGAGAGGAGAGGCAGGCACTGATTTCTTCTCTGTGTTGACCACTGACAGGACTCAAGGGAGCAGCCTGAAGTTGTATGATTTCCCTGATATTTTTGGATCTAGAAAAGATGCCTTGTCTGGAAGATGCACTTTCATCAAAGATATTTCATTAATTCATTTGGAAACTATGATACCTCTTTGCATATCCTATTTTAAAACTGTAATAAAGAAACACTTAAGATACTTCTATACAAGTATGGTATGGAAAAAACTGTACTGCTGCATTTGCAAATGAAGAAAAATTATTGTTTTGAAAGCACTCAAAGGGTTCTGTAAATGGAACTCATCAGATGATTTAAAAATCTCCTACTTACTATAAGTGAGTTCCAAATCTTTGCACATAATGGTATACATTTACATTCAGCTTATCTTGCACAAAAAAAGTTGAAAACACACTGAAAATCTAGATATCCCAAAACATACAGAGCATTTCCTAGTTATTTATACTGTGCAAAACACTTACAAAGACTTGCATTTGGAACAGTGAAGTTTAACAGACTGATGGAGCTTTTGGGGTTTGTAAGTTCTCAGCTTTGCTCTAATGCGATACTGTTGAGGAGCTGTGCTGTTGGTTACAGTTTTCAGTTCTGTAGTACTCAAATCCTGATGATCTGTTAATACTGCAAAACAATACACAAAGAAATGAAAAGCACCATGCATACTATTAATCACCATCATATTTGTAATACTGGAAATGGCAATTTCAGGGATGCCTTTCCAACTTTTCTTTCCTTCCCAGCTGCAGGTTTAGTTTTATCAATAGAACTTGTTATTACAGTCAGTAAGATAAATCACATCAGGCTGCGGGAGCATGGTGTACTTCAGGGTACAGAAACGCAACATGTATAAAACCTAAATGAAAGTAGAATACACAAATATGCTCTATTCTGTTTAACAACAAATAAACCCAGTACAACATACATGCATTTATAATCTTGGAATTTATACTCTTGGAATAGCTCTTCCTATAATAACCTTTAAGATAATGTTTCAAAACTATTGTTCTTCAGTAAAATTAAAATTCACTAAGGTCAAATGTTACCTACCTGTAACAGATAACTGCTGACATCTCTGTAAGTGCAATTCGAGATCTAAAATAAAGAATTTCCTAATTATTTTCCTTCCTTCTTTTCTTTTTTTATCATAAAGAAATGGACATATGGACATACATATGGAAACATACATGGTATGTAGATAGACAGGTAGATACACACAAAACCAAAACCTGAACAAATGAAAACGAAAATCCCAATAATGTATAAAAACAATACAACAACAACAAAAAACTACAACACAAAACTAAGAAAAAGCAGCAAAAGTAAGCAAGAGACATACATTGCATATCAAGAGTTCAAATATTAGAGGGGAAGTTAGCATATACATTAAATAGGAATGCTTATCAAAGTGAACACTTTTCAGAAGTATAATGTGAATGATCTGCTAACATTAATTGTATTCATGCCCTGCAATCTTTCTGGACAAGAGCATAAATACATTATTCTAAGACCAATACAGACTGCCTGGTCCCCCCTCTCAAGAACCTCTACTACACACAGAGAGTGCAGTCAAGAGGTGCAAAATTTTTTCTAAATTTTCTTTTATGGACTGGACATGAAGTATTTATTTATTCTTGACTTTTGCATCCTTTTAGAAATATCCTATATTTTTATGTTAATAATGTTTGAGTAACACAGGTTTTTAAAAGCTAGAAGCATACTATGTCCAACCAGCTTTAGAGTTTAATTCCCTTTTAGTTATTCTTATCCTGGGCTAAAAATACAATTCAGAAAATAATATGGGGTCTGTAGAACTGTCTATAAGATATCACTGTTCCATGGAAGTGCACCTTACACCTCTGCCACTGACACAACTTTCCATCCAATAGCTTAAGAAGGGCCCCTCAACACGCAGCTGTTTAGTAGCATTTTCAGAGCCTGTCCCTGCAGAATTGCCCTTTAGAGGAAGGCACTTACAAAACTCTGCTTTGTGATCTAATATAGTATGATTAAGAACACCATCTGTGTTTAAGAATTTATTCACTAACTCTTACAAAAGTATCTTTCCATGTAATATGAAATGTTTGTGCTGGAAGACAAGAAAGAGTAATGTACATTTCCAGTCTAATAAACTGAAAAAATTGTCTAGGGCTTTGAATGTGAAAGTAGTATTACATACATAGAGAAGCAGTAATTGTGACCTTATCTTGACCATATATATATCTTAGAAAAAAGAGCAAATTGGCTTTCATTGCTCTTACCTGTAACATTGCCAAAAGTGCTGTCTATGTCCATTGAACACGTGCTTTCCATATTCTGTCTGTCTGTCAGATTCACAGATTCTAAGAATCTAAAGATAAATGGCAAAATATTTTATAATCTAGAGAAATCTTTTATCTATCATCATACACACACACACACACAGAGGATTACATAGACACTTACACAAAACCTATTTATTATCAATACACAGGTATAGTGTTCAGACATAAATGTTCCAGCAGAGACATAAAACTCAAATGAACCATAATTTTTAGAAGATTATATTAATTATGCAGATGAGACACATTCCAAATTACTTCTGGAACATTAAACACGAAATAGTGCCAAACGAAATATTTACTACTAGAAACAGAATTCCTGATAATGGAATATGGACTTTGGTTTCTTAGCCTTTCCTAAGGAAGAAAAAAAGTTTATAATATTTGGAAGAAGGGGCAGATCACTCAGCAGGACTACAAGGATTTTATGCAGGCAGAAAATTAGAAACGCCAAAATCTGACTAGAACTTAATATGGCTACTGCTGTATGTGACAACAAAAATAGCTTCTCCAAATGTATCATCAACAAAAGGAGGGCTAAAGAGGATCTCCATTCTTTACTGGATGTGGGAGGAAACAGTGACAAAAGAAAAGGCCAATGTACTTCACACCTTCCTTACCTCTGTCTTAATAAAGAGATCAATTAGTCCCTAAGCATCCAGACTCCTGAGCTGGGAAACAGGGATGGGGAGCAGAATGAAGTCTCCATAATCTAAGAGGCAATGGTCACTGACCCACTACACCACTTACACAGGTTTAAGAGGCTGGCTGGGATCTGTCCATGGATACAGAGGGAGCTGGCAGAAGTGGTCAAAAAGCCACTTTCTATTATTTATCAGCAGTCCTGGGTAAGTGAGGAGGTCCCAGTTGAATGCAGATGGTTATCTAGAAGAAAGGTCAGAGGGGTGATCCAGGGAACTACAGGCCTGTCAGCCTGAGCTCAGTGCTGGAGGTCACGGAGCAGATCACCCTGTGTGCCATCATGTGGCACATGAAGGATACCCAGGGGATCAGACACAGCCTGCAAGGGTTTGCCTGACTGACTTCATCTCCTTTTATGACAAACTGACCTGCTTGGATGAGGAAACAGCTGTGGACGTAGTTTACCTGGACCTTAGTAAAGGCTTTGACACTGTTTTCCATAGTATTCTCCTGCAGAAACTGGCTGTCATGGCTGGGACAGCTGCTATTTCCTTTGTTAAAATCTAGCTGGATGGCTAGACCCAGAGAGTGGTGGAGAATGGAGTTACCTCCAGCTGCTGACAACTCACAAATGGTGTTCCCCAGGGCTCAGTACTGGGGCCAGTTCTGTTCAGCATCTATGCTAATGAAGAGGACAAGGTGACTGAAGGCACAGCACCCTCAATAAGTCTGCAGATGACCCCAAGTTGAGCAGGAGTGTTGATCTGTTGGAGTCTAGGTAGGCTTTGCAGAGCACTCTGGACAGGCTGGACTGATGGCCAAGGCCAAGTGTATGAGGTTCAACAAGGTGAAATGCACTTGGGTCACAACAACCCCATGCAGCGCAACAGGCTGGGGCAGAGTGGCTGGAAAGAGGCTCAGCCAAAAAGGACCTGGTGAAGTGACTGGAGCACGAGTCCTGTGAGGAGCTGGCATGGTCTAGCTTGGAGGAGAGGAAGCTCAGGGGGGATCTTAACACTTATCTCTACAACAAGGGGACAGGAAGTTGTATTGAGGTTGGGGTCAGCCTCTTCTCCCAGGTAACAAGTGACATAAGGAGAAGAAATGGCTTCAAGTTGTGCCTGGGGAGGCTTACATTAGATATCAAGAAAAATTTATTTACAGAAATGGATGGCAAGCATTGAAAAAAGCAGCTCAGGCAAGAGCCATTATCCTTGGAGGTGTTTTAAAGTCATAGAGATGTGGCATTTAGAAACATGGTTTAGTGGGGCATTTGGACAAGGCTTACAATTGGACTTGATGATCTTAAAGGTCTTTTTGAACCTAAATTATTCCAATTCCTTATAAGACAGTTTAGTAAAGAATGTAAATTATCTCCTTCGTTGTGAACATCTTTAATCTTACCACTTTCAAGTAGCACACATGCACAGGTTTAAAGCGTGCATAATTAGAATTAAGCTAATTAATATTGAAATCTTGATCCCTACTGTATTTTAAGTCTTTAAAAAATTGCCTGTATTTTTGTATCCCTCCAAATACTTCTCATCTTAGTGGTACTAAAGACATATTCTGTTTCTGAGTTTCTGATTCTTAGAAACACAATTCTAAACTGTACATTAGCCTAGAGTTTTCAAGAATGATCTGCAAAAAACCAAACATCTACACATACTACTTACTCTTTTAGTTCCTTAACATCTGGGTTACTTTCTGGCAAGAGTCCTATTCCTCGACCATAACAGGTGCCACCATGAAGATGAAATTCCATGTGTGAGACATCTTCATTGTCAGCGCTTGCTTGTTTCACATGAATACTGTAAATTCTCAGAAAACTTCCAATCTGAAAGGAAAAGAAAAACCCACTTTGATAACACAAAGTTAGTTATTTACATGGAAAATTCTAGTGCTCATGAAGCTTCTTCCCTGTTTTAACTGAATCACAGAGCAGCTGAAGCTGGCAGGGACCTCTGGCAATTACCTCGTTCAACTCTTGTGCCCAAAGCAGAGTCAACTAGAGCAGACTTCTTAGGGTTGTGTCCAGATGGGTTTTAAGTATGTTCAGGTATGGAAACTGCAAAACTTCTCACTTTGATCTTTGTTTTGCTTTATCAGGAAACATTACTGGCAGCAAAGGGTGATTCAGAACCAGAATAAGCCTTCTTAGTAAATCTAATTCTCAAACACACTTCAGAAGACACACCAAACGAGTCAATACATTCCTTTCCCAAGGGCACAATTTGCCTGCTATATTCCTAACACAGACTGAGAATGATATCCTGTGATTGTCCTGGGAATGATCACATTTAGCAATTGACTTCCTGTTCATCATTGTACATGGCTTACTATGTTCATATCAACATACAAACATCTGCTTACTCAGATTTCTCCATCATATCTCACATTGCAGATAACATAGCACCAGGGAAAAAAGACAGTATGTGCTAGAAACTGAAAGATCTTGGCGTTTTTCCTATCCCTGTTAGATCTCCTCGGGTTCATGGAGAATATGCTTCCGGTTTTGCTTAGAATGATTTTGTGTTTTCTGAAAGAGTTTTGTCAAGTTACATAAATGGACTTAACTTATACAAGTACTTATTAAAAAGAAACTAATGGAGTGGTGAACACTGAACGCTGCTGGATTGGTCTGTATTTCACAAAATGGGATGGGACCTTGACTGGTTATAGACTTCGGATTTATTATCTGTCTGTATCATACAAGCAAAAAGCACGAGACACAGAGAAATAAACACCTATGCAAATCTAGATGAAAGACAAAATGTAGTTTATGCAAAGCCTTTTTCTACATATTCTTTGAACTAATAGTATAAAAGAAAAGGTGTCAAGTCATTATACTCTAATAAGAGAAGGAGACACGTGGGTTTAACAAAAAGACTTCTATGAACTTCAAACAATACACAATAATTCATTACATAAGATTGAAACTTTTTCTATCTTTGCAAAGCATATATCTAGGACTTTTCACATCTTGAACTATCAACAAGTTTTTGTTCTTTCTTGTTATTTATGATAAATTGAAATTTATTCACTTGGTTCTTATTTTCTTAGCTTCTTATGAGAAGGTATTGAAATTTCTTAGCTTTTCTCATCTTTATGTCTACTTTCTGGGTTTTTTTTGTACTTTCTAAAATCTTTTACCTTTTTATATTACAACAGAACACATCTTTATAAGTTTGGTTTTATTCCAAAATAAAACTCCCATCATCCCCCAAAGAAAACCCACATACCCAACCAAACAACTAAAACCAAGCCCAATGTTCTAAGGACAGATAAAATGGAGACTCAGTTACACAGTTACCAAATATATTTTAATATAATCTGAGATCCAGATAATAGCTGGGAAACTACACACACTCAATGACCTGGTTTTATATTAATTCTAAAAATCTTTTAAATAGTCTGATAAAAATGACAAACTATTTTAAATTTACTTCAATTAAAATTAATATTACAGCAAGTTATTAAGTCATATTTCAGCTTGAGATCAAACTTTAACCAGTGGAAACTGAAAAAGTATTTCTGTTTGATTGGATTGGTCATGTCATACTACAACACTTTTAAACACATGTATATATGCATAAAAGCATATGGAGCAGCAACCTGTGTCTAGAATCCTCCTCTGTTCCTCAAGGAACAAACTACAACTACATAATGCTGGTATCAAACTGCTCTTTTAAACAATAATCACACATTAAAAACACAGCATATTTTCCAATTGAGGCAGCAGGGACATAAAAAGTGCACTTCAGCCCACACCTGTTTTGCTTCTTGCATGGAGCTCTTTCCAGACTTTTAATTGACCTGCCCTGTTAGTAGGCTGCTCATTTTGTTCATTCAAAGCACCACCAGGACAGTGTGTGCATTTAGATGGCAGTTAAGAGGCTTATCTAAAGACAACTTTTCTTTTCAGATGCTGATTTCACTTAATTATGAATATTCAAAAAAGCAAAGGACACTCACATTATAAGACCAATTTAATGACAATGACAAATGCTTTTGGATAAACTTTTTTTAAAAGTTCTTACCTATGTTCTGCTTATGGAACAACCTTATGCAAATAAAACAGTGTCAAACTACTTCCCTACTGCCAAGAGCAATTTGCATATAAACAGGAAAAAGTTGATTTTAATTGACAATTTTTTTTTTTAAAAAACCAGTATATAATAAATTAGTATTTTCTCTATGTATAAACACAAACAAATATTGGAGAGGAGAGCTCAGAAGCCAAGAA
This sequence comes from Lonchura striata, assembly GCF_050655825.1. Taxonomy (NCBI): domain Eukaryota; kingdom Metazoa; phylum Chordata; class Aves; order Passeriformes; family Estrildidae; genus Lonchura; species Lonchura striata. The sequence goes on along the minus strand of NC_140741.1, from coordinate 34,622,976 downwards.
TACAAAATGCTGTGTCTACCATCTAAACTTGTGTGCTAAAAATCACACAAAAGTCAACTGAACTATAAGTTTTAGTGCAATATTTATTTTGCAAGACTTATCATCACTAAAAAATAATCTTCTAAACATTTATTGGATCCTTTTCTGAAAATGTTATATTTTATGTATTTTATATATTTTAATATCACTTTGAACTACAAAAAAGAGGTGCATAATAAGCAGCATTGCCAAAAGGTCTACAAGGTTCTAAATGTCAGACCAGAGATGCTGGGTGGCCAGCATGCTGTTTCCGTGGATTCCTTTGGGAGGCAGCCTTGCTTACTGTTAACAGCATAAAGCAAACGTGGATGCCATGGATAAAAATGTTACTGCATTTCTGTTTATAGAATGCCTGCAGACCGAGCTCTTTATATACATATACAGCTCTTTGCATTCAGATTCAGAAGAAATTGTAATCTAAATTAAACACCATAGCCATCACTAAAATCTACAAACCCAGATCCTTACTCGACTTTACAGCAGTTCTGTTTATGACACAGCAGTTCTGTTTATGACCTACCTTGTTTAGAGGAAGTTCATTTAAAAGTGAATTAAAGTGAATAAAAACATTTCTTGTAGTCATATACTACAGGAAATATACTAATACCCTATTTTCAGTCTGATGCAAATATGACTATTTAAAGAATACATATTAAGGCTAGAGAAAATTGAAATGCAGAAGTCATATATGTAGCTCCCTGTAGCTAGTTAACTAGAACAACTTTTCAGCACAGGAAATTCTCATAATTATTTCAAAACATATAGTGTGTTCACAATCACTCTGGAATTCAGTGAATTGACAACAGCATGTATCATTGCAGGTAAATAGTCATGTTTGTCCAAAAAGGCACACAAGAAGCTATCTTTATCTACAGGAGTCATCTGAAAAATTCACCTGTACTTATTTTTTTTGCCTATATTTATGGTTGATTGTATTCAGTGGTATTTCTTTGTCATCCTTTTTATTGCATCAACAGTCCAATTTTACTGAGTAAATAGTGCATGACTTTCTGCAAATGAGACAAAGTATATACATGGCATTTGGGCACCATCTTGGGCAGTAAGAGATACCAACTTAAATCCATTTAAGAGTTTGAAGAATTGAAGAGTGGGTCTTGAGTTTTTTCCCTTTTCAATGAGTAAAAAGACAGAAGTGGGGAGAATACAACTCATGTCAAAGGAATGTAGGTCTGAAAAAGATGAAGCTAGGTATTGCAGCCATGTAGTAACTCGTTTGATTTGTATGTTGAAAATGTGGCTCTGGCACTAGGAAAGCAAACTTCTTAGTCCAAACTACTATCATGAAAGACATGGCATGATACTGTGGGAGAAAGAGCTGAAAATATACAAATTCTACATCTGAAGATATGTAACACAGAGCAAATACTTTCAAACTATGGACTAGGACTCATACGTATGCTCAAGGATAATTGTTTTAGTTGCATTATCCATAAAATAGATGGCAATACAGAACTGATGGCATCAAGCCAGAAGAGGAATGCACTGATCACACTGAAAGAGAGAAATAAGGAAATCTCTGACCAGCTGCAGGCAGCTGGACCCCTGCTGACTGCTGACAGTTACTCACCTTGATGCTTACCACCTAAGCAAAATGCCCCAGATGGAGAAACTCATGTCACAGACCTACTCCTAAACTGCATAGCAAAGTCAGTGAACCCTGATGAGTTTCGGAAAACCGGCATAAGGCTAAAGAATGTGGAGCAACTGTATTCCAGACAGTTGTAGGCTGGGCCTCCTACAGGAATGAGAAAGCCTTATCAACTCCAGGTACACTGCCAAAGGAAGAGGGAAATCCAGCCAAAAGCAGTGAACACTGTTTTCTTTCCTTAACGGTAGGTTTTGCCATGTTCTTATGCCCCAGGTAATAAATAATCTGCTTCAGAGATGAGATTTCTGAAAATTCTTTTTGTTGCTGAAAAGCCATAGTCTTGCTCAGCAGGAAAGGGATGCCAATATATATAGAGGGGAAAAGTCTACTTACAGCATCAGCTGCAACATACTTTCAACATACCTTTAACTAAAGTTCTCTCCATAAAACATTTTAAATATTTGTCTTAGAAAATAAGATAAAGTGCTTATATCTTCAGTGTTCTCTGGATAGATGATCTAAAGTTTTTAATGAACTCTTGCAGCAATGTCCCTGACACCATGCTCCAGGATTTGCCAAAAATTTCCTGCAATATATTACCCACTTTCTCTAGCATGTAATACTTACTCAGAGCTTCCTTGTCTGAACATGTGCTGACAGATATAATTTTAAAATAAGAACATGTATTTCAAGGTTTTGCTAAATCTGCCCTTCTTGTTATTAAGGTTGTGTAAAACAGATTGCTCCTACATAAAACATAATTTCCAAGCTGCAACTGTCATTGCAAATGGTACACAACAACAGGCAAGAGTGTAACCTAACAATTCTGTAATAATTTACATTAAAAAAGACCACTCTAAGTTAGTGTTAAGTATAGAAAAGAAGATTGAAAAATAGTGCACTTTTTATTGTTTCTGACACCACAAACTAGCAAAATATCTAATCACACTTGGGAAGGTGTATGTGTTGGATATACTAAACACTTGCCAGCTCTACACTGCTACAAAAATGAATTAAAAAAATATTTGCATAACACGATCCTGAACTCAATAAAATATCATACATATTTGGATTATGCTTCTTTATGATATGACATGATTTCCACTAGTATTTAAATGCCTTTAAAAATCCCTGTCTATTTTAGGGAGAGTTCCTGCCAAATTTTATAATAGAGATAAAAATTATTCTGTGAAATACAATTAATCCTACATGTTGCAATCTGAAATCAGTAAATATTTCTGAAATTTAGTTGTCAGAATAACAGTCCTTTTTCTTTGATAACTCCACTAAGACAAGCAACTAGAAAGTGGTGTACAAGAATTATCTAATTTGAAACTTCTAAAGCTTGCATGACTGAAACTACTGCAACTTTGGACATAGCCAGCAGGACAAAAACACCCACAAGAGGTCAAATGGAATTTCTTAACAACTTCCTTTGAAATTATTAAAGATAAAAATGCTTCAGAAATATTAAAGAGCAAGTGGATAGGAAGTAAAAAACTGAGAGCAAGTATGAAGACATCCCATGTATCATATACTCAATTTATATTGTGATTCAACTCCTGAATTGAATAAAATGGGGAAGAATAATAAGTATTCTTATTATTCTTATGAGTATTATAAGCTAATCAAGAAAATATGCTTTATTAATATTAAAATACTTTTTCCCTTCATATTCAAAACATACCATTTCACTGGAACATTGATTTTTTTACACCAGGTAGCAAGAGAAAAATTCTGGAAGAGAACTTGTAAGTAATGAAATACTTCTGTCATTTTTCTTACGAATTCTTGCAGAAATTCTTACACTTATTTTGCTATCTGTAATTTACTTATGAATAGGTGTTAATTTATCAAAATGATTTCATGTCTGCTGAAAAACCCAGCAAAAAAATAGTTATCACTTATCTTTATTTTCTGGTAAAATGTTCTCTTAAAAATGATCTTGAGGAAAGAGGGCAAGGCATGAAACTTCGCCAAGTTCCTGTATTCAGAAGCAAGATGGCAGTATTGCTGAAGATCTGATGTTTAATTATGTTGTTGTTTTCTCTATCTAAGCATAATCAACATTACTGACCTACTAAATGAAGATTGCTCTGCAAACTGCAGAAGCTTATAAAACAGAAAATCTACTGACTTAAGAATTAAGGGTCTTTAACAGGACTACAAGTTTAACACTGCATTGTATCATTTAAAAATAATTCTAAAGCACAGAATACATTTTCTTGAGTGCATTATTTTCATTGTATTATCTATTATATTGCAGTGTCTGGAAAGTGCTTAATTTGAAGAATTTTTTCATGGCAATTTTTGGGTAATGAGCCTGTTTAACACATGCTGAAGTTCTGCATTCAAATAAAAGGTATGGGAAATACAGGGAAAGATAAAGAGCCACATGAAAGTAATTACAGCAGAACTGAATTGATGCATTCTCTGAAGTGATTTCTAAGCAGAAAACAGGCCACAAAAAGAGAGTGAAATACCAAACTGCACATTACCTTAAGTGATTCTGCCAGTTGTACATGATTATCATAGACCAGAATGTCCACCGCCAGATTTCTCAGCTGATGAAGAAGAACTTTTTCTCCTTCCAGTTCTTTTGCTTCCACAGGCACCTTCCATGTGGGGTAGGGACATTTAGTGCCATCCCAAACCTGCAATGCAACTTAACTATTTCAATGTGCTCAGAATACTTTAGATTCAGACTTTAAATAACTTATAAAATATTTTGTTTGATCAAAAATTATTAATAATAAGAGATCTTAGTTGCAGTATCAATCTAAAAGTCCTTAAAATACTTGAATTAGACCTTAGAGAATTTTTTAAACTTATTATTCCTTACAGAGTGCAAAATAACCTCTACAGAGAACATAATTAAGTCCTAAGACCCACAATTTGTTAATATTTAGATAAAAAAAAAGAAAAAGAACAGCTCTAGCAAAACCTCAGCTGCTTATCCAGCACAGAATGACACAATATTCTGAGCTGGAAGGGCCCCACAAAGATCAAGTTTAAGTCTTAAGTGAATGGTCCACCTGGGGATTGAACCCTCAGCCTTGGTGCTCTCAGCACCATGCTCTGACCAGCTGAGACAATCTCAGGGTCAGCTCTTACAACTATCAGAATTCATCATACGCAGAACTTAATATTTTAATCCTGCTATAAGGGTTTTAACCACTCCAGCTACAGTATGTGAATACTGAGTGCACTGCATATATTGACTTAATTATTGATGATCTCTTATAGCAGTATACACTGCTAGTTACACAGAACATATAATAAAAACATCAGTACTTAACCTATATCTATTAACAAGGATTTTAAAACTTGTTTGCCTAAAGCTAAATCCTTGATACACTCCAACCACTGAAATATCAGTAGTTATTTTTCAGCTATCAAAGTGTACTCAAAAGGTAAGTTTACTGACAGGCTTAATACTTGAAACCAAAATCTTACTTCTTAGCCCAAACACTTTTCTGTAAACTATGGTTGCTTGAGTTTCTGAAGATATACTCTTCTCAAGGACTCAAAAATAGTGGTTTGATATGCTGGCACAGTAAAACAAAAATCTAGTAGCATTTGGACTTCTGAAATGCTGCATTTTATAGGATTTCATACATATAGGTTCAACAGAAGAACCTATTTTCCAATTTTCAGTTTGTGATTCCAAGGTGATTTGTCCTATGAGTGAGGCATTGCAGAAGGCAAGAAAAAAAGGATACTGAAGTCTAATTTTTAAAGGATTTTTGCCTCTTATGCTTAACTGCTTTGGATCAAGAGACCCACAGGAAAAGATCTAAGAATCAGCAGAGCCATGTATAAATGTACTAAGAATAACTCATGGAATATGCATCCAGAACCAAGAGATAAAAGCAAAAACTGTTCATAGAGAAAATGACCCATGATATCAAATTATGTTGCCAAATAAGAGTATATTCTGAAGGACCCAGATAATGAGGTGGTATATGCTGCCACAGATTAAAAAAAGCCTGTTATTTTCTGATCCTGCACCATGAAATACTTAAAACCACCTTTGAAAGAGAGGTTGTCTATTGCTTGAATTATCACATCTTTCCCAGAACTCAGCTTGAAAACAGATTTAGGGCATATATACTACAAATATAGTCACTCTGACATAGTAAACAATCTTAAATTTGTGAATTTTTCCATTATTTTTCAACTGGCTTTACTTGGTACACACTGGTAATTCTTCTCTGGAAAGAAGATCTGACAAATGGATTAAAATAACCTGCATGCTTCCTGTTCAGATAAAAAGGATGGTGACTTAGTTTAAAAATGTCCTTTGCCAGAGGAAGTAACAGGGCTGGTTTAGAGGAATTTATAAGCTAGTAAAGTTTATTAAAAAAAAAAATCTTTCAAAAGTAGCTGGGTTTGGGTTTTTTCTAGCACAAATACGATAACAGATAAAACTGTCTACCTCAGGAGCTTGGAAAACTCTACACAAAACATGGAAACATTCTGGTTTCAAACTGTTCTAGTTTCAAAAATGAATACAGGAATAAAACCCAAAACAGGTTAAATTAATTCTAAATAAGAAACATCAGATTGTTCTATTACTAGTCATGAACAGATTGGAGCTAAAGAAATAACATTTGATCACAATGACTGGAAATCACTAAAATGGGAGAGAAAATATCTGTTTCTTTCTTCAGCAGAATATACTCATTGTATGACTTATCTTAATGCACACATTTAAATGACAGACAGAAAGGAAGAAAAGATTAATAATAAAACTGAGGCACAAATGACAGAATAATTTCTAGTGTGTATTCTTTAGTCTCCACCAATATGACTAACAAAATTCTCAGAAAATGGTAAACACTAACAGCTCAGTGATACCATCTTTATGCCATGTCCAACTCTGCTGCTGTGCAAATAGGAATTAATTTATTAAATGTAATTTAAAACTTATACTACAGGTGATACACAAAATTGCTGAAATTCATTTTAATTGTTTTTGAAGCACTCTACACTAGGTACCTGAGATCAATGCTTATAATAATAATAACTTTTCATAGTATAATCAACCATTTATTTAACTTCTATACTTGGAATAAAATAAATGTAAGAAATTATTATAAAATGGATAATCAAAATAATACAATAAAATAATATTTAATTATCACTCAATTATAGCTGGTATTGAATTGTTTTTTTTTAATTGAGCAAATCAAGAAAAAAAATCAGAAATCTGTCAACAAATTTTTAGAAAGATTTCTCTTCTATCACAACGAGTATTTAATATCAGAAATGGATTTTGCCACTGTTGAAAAATGGAGGAAATTAGCAACAAAATATTAATGTAGCAATTTTAAGCTTGTCCAATTTATTGTAATAGATCTTTAAGTATTTCATATTTTATGCTAAAAAACTGATCAACCATTATTTGACCTCAGGCTTCTACCTTCCTAAATCTACCCTATAATTTTCCCAAGTCATCACTTTACTATACAAAAGTGACAAAATTGACTTCAGGTCTTGCAAGACAGAAATGTGTATAAAGAAATAATAATTTAGGAAAGCACTTGTCTCTGTCCTTGCAAAAGGTCGTTCAATGCTGAAGATACACTTATTAATGAGCAACTTAAAGTCATGAAAATTTACTGGGTCTCATCTGACATCTATTTTGCAAGGCATAATTAAATGGAAATATTTGTAGCAGTTGCAGAATATGTTACAGCATGAACTTAAAGTTTGTTTCTCTGTAGTAACGTATTGCTCTGTATGACAAAAATCATTGATGCTGCAATGAAGGAATAATGACAAGTCCTATCTCTAAAGATACTGTAACAATACAGTTCAACACAGTAGAACCAATAAATAATTTTATGAAGTCACAAAGTGGAAAATTAGAGCTTGTACTCATGTTTTACCCATCAAGTACAAAAATAAATAAAGAAGAGTCTTGGAATACCAGACTGATACATCTGAACTAAAACTAGGAATATTATGGAGACCTCCTTTTCATTTAGTTAATGTTAAAGATCACCTTTAGAATCTGCTCTCCTGTTTTGTGGCACTTTGCATTTTCAGTAAGCATTGATGCCCAGAGTGCTTACATATAACTAAAAGAAGCTACCTGAAATCCATCCTGATAACTTAACCCATTCATTCTTTTTTAGGCAGTGCTACTTACTGCACTAGTCATATCCATTAAATCTAGAAAAATAAGCAGTAAATGCTGCTAACTAGAAAACAAAGATACAGTTTAAAACTAACAATATTTTTCAAGGTTAAAAATTTTGTGATATTTATCTACAAATCTTTGTGAAGTGATCTATATAATTCCATCTATATAAACCTTTCTAGAAAACCAAATCAGGTGATCAACTTCAAAGACAACCAGGATTCCTATTTTGTTTCATGAAAACAAAATAGCCAAGGATCACAGATTTGTTTACACTAAAAATATTTATCTACATAATACTATTTAAATTAATGTCTGTTTTATTGAAAAATATATCTCAATGTCTTAATAAACCTAAAAAATTATTTTTAAAAATGAAGTTTACCTTTAGAAGAAAAGAAGATCCATCCACTTTTGCTTTTCCTACCAGCTGGCAAGTGAGATCAAAGAACAGCATTGGCTGAACATCAGACAATTTTGTTGCTGATCCAGAGATGGAAATATTACTGGCTGCCCAAATACGTAATTCTTCTATTGTTTTCTGCTCTTCGTCCATGAAAGTGTACACTCTGCTAGAAGTTCGAGGAACTACTGGAGCTCCTATGGTTCCATCAAATGTTAAGGATGCAAATCCCCCACTGGTAATTCCCTGCATCTGTCCATTGTATTCCCTGATCTGTAATAAAATATGAATGAGAAAAAAATAAAGTTTGCACTGCATGGATAAACAAATATATTTCTGCTTTATCACGTGCGTGGAAAATGTACCAGTGATAATTTCTGTCTCTGGTTTCATTGGGAGTACAGAGTCAAAATAAAAACAAAATGGTAAAATTAATATTAATAAAAAATAAAATGTATAAGCAGAAATATAATCTTACATGAGAAATTTTTGAAGAGGCAGACTCATAATACCTCTAACACTTATACCTACAGCATCTTTGCAGAGTATTGTATTTGCACACATCAAAATATTTGTGTGGGGAACACATCAGGATTGCTCTTTTAAATGGGGAAACCTAGGCACAAGAGAAATTAATTTTTAATTAATTAAACAGCAGAGTTGTGGCAAAGTTATTATGGATTCCTGGTTTTGGCCCCTCACAATAGCCATTTCCTAATATTACTGAACTGAAAAAATGTATCAGTTCAAGGAAGTATTTTTTTTTCCATAAAGCAAGCAGTGATGAGCTTTCATTCCTTGGATTATGAATCCAGCTATCACAACTATTCAACGTCCATTGCCCTGCTCATGGCAGGTCTCCTGAATCCTGCTGATCTCACTATGCATCTGCTGCCATATAAAAAAAACAGTATTTAAAGTCTGAAGCATTCTTTCAAGGGTCTAGTCTAGTCTTACTGCTCCCTGCAATTATAGATTTACTCATATCAAAGCACTGCATGACTCATTATCCAGAAATCTGAAACAGTCTGTTTTGATGCATCCCTTTCTAATTAATGTGGGGTCACCAAGTAAGCAGTAACATGCATGAACATGGCATTTGTGAGACAGTCTAGTATGGGATTCCCAGCACTCAATTTCCAAATGGTTGAAAATCCCACTGATTTGAAAGTGCAGAACATGCAACGTGTGTCAGAAGTTCTAAACAGCAAAATACTGCCAATGATTTAGGCCTATAAACATGGTGAAATTTAAACAGCACACAAATCAGGCATTCACTGACCTTGGAAATTCATAAGCAAAGCAGTTCAATCTTGGTGACAGGAACTCCCTTAATCCCTGCTACTCTGACATAATGCATAAATGCATTAAGGGTCATGTCTAAGATAAACTTTGATTTACTTAAGCATTCTTCAAACCTGACCAATGGAGCACATTAATTCAGGATGAAGATTTTCTTCAGTGAAACACTGAAAAACTTCAATCTTTTAACCTTTACATTTAAATATTAAAAATACAAGAAAAGCCAAAGCACAAATAAGGAAAATACATGGTTTCATTATCAATCTGCCCCCCATTATCTACCATCTGAAAAAACATGTTCCCGTGAAAGATGTGGTCTAATATAAACACACAGATTTAGTGGCATTATATTCCATAGCTTCTCTAAACAGGTAACATCCAGAGGGGATGAAAACTCTCATCACTTTTACCTATTCATCCCGTATCAAAATATACTTCAAGAGTATTTTTTGTATCTTGTCTAACATGTGAAATATTTCTTGAAGTGTTTTAATTGCTCATTTACCTAATCATTTATTCCTTCACTAGTTCTTTAAAATTATCATTAAAAAAAATCTTGATTTCTTTCTTAGTTAAAATTCTGTCCTAGTCTTCTGTGAAGACTCTAAGCCTTTCACAAAACCAGAAAGAAAGTATTTTGTCTCCCTGGGCTTCCACCATCAGTTATTTTCCTCTTTTCTCAAATCTCCTCCTCTTTTCCCAAATCCTGTCATGTTTTGAGCATTCAGGAGACTGACATACTGCACTTCTGACATCTCCCAGTACCCTCATTTAGTGAATTTGAAATCAGCCTTGATGTTGGAAGACACAATTATAACATAATAATTTAAAAAAAAAAAAAAATATCTAAGAAGGTAAATCTCAATTGTCATGATGACAAAATGACCAATGATCTTTAGCAAAACCAGATGTCCGCAGGCACAGGAAGGTGGAGCAGCCACTGAGTCCTCTCAAATATAAACAGAATTCAGCAATTTTATTTAGTGAACGACAGAAGAAACAAGAGAAGAAAATGCAGAATGGGTTATAGAGAAAAATATTTCATAGCTGGAAAATTCCTTATGTTAGACCCACAAAACATGATGGACAACAGAAATTCTCTGGGCTAGTCCTTTAAAAACAAATAATTGCTGAAGTCATGAGGGATCACTGGAGTGTCCAATGAACAAAATCTATGGACAAATGTTGTTTCATTATGGCAATCTTAAGCAGATCTCTAATCAATTTAAGCACTGTTGTATTTTCCAAACAATTCTGAAACTGAATTAAACCTATAAACGAGGTAATCTGGGACTTTTGCATATGACAACAATTTCCCCTTCAGTAGATTTTGTCTCATTTCTAGAGGATGTGGACATATTTTTTAAAAAATTGGTGGGGGAGGGTGAAGCAAGGGGTTAACAGGGAAACAGGGCAGACTTCTATCACTTTAAAAATACCTTGAGGATTTCAAATAATTTCAATAAATAATGGTTGCTAAATAAAAATAAATACCCTCTGGGACAAAAACAGAGCAGATAAAATGCATTTGGCTTATTCTAAGCAAGCAAGTAAATTCCAATACATATTGCAGGAGTCTTTGGCATAGCTTTTGTAAACTAAGGAACAACAGGTGAAATGTCACCTTAACAAACTGCATTGCCAATAAACTCTAGTGATTTCTATGGGGTACAACATGATCCTGAAAAGAAAAGAAGCTCATCTTGAAATATTTATAAATAGATTTACAGCAAAGTAAAATATATTCCTTTTTTTTTTTTTTTTTTTTACTGAAGATGATGTTATTCATTTCACTAAATGGAAAAGTGTGATAGCAAGTAGTGTATAAAGCTGGAATAATAGCATCTCCACGGCAGTTTTCCATCAAAACTGATTGTTAAATTATAGAAGGAAAAGACTATTATGAAACCACTGCAGGCCCAGATCATCTCAGAATATCAAAGAATGCCTAGGGAAACAACATATACCAAACTAATGTATATGTTTTTATACTAAGAAGGAAGATTTCATTTCTTTATGACTGTCACTAATGATATTTGTATGAAGGAAAGTAACCTGTCAGAAAAAAAAACCCACCAGAATGCATCTGGTATATTTCATTATATTTTGTAAATGTTTTCCCATCTTAAGTAAATAGTCTAAACAAATTTGGGTAATACAGAATGTTGATTATATTCTCTAATATTTTCATAATGTAATCCTGGTTTACTTATATCTCTAGCTGTATGAACAAAGAGATACTGATGAAACAGAGAAGTAATTTGAAGTATAAATTAAACTATTTTGAATATGTTTAAATATCACAAGAAGAACATTGAACTACCAAAACTATGTGCAGGCACCTTCTAAAAGAAAATTAACAAAGACAGTCACATGGAAGTAAAATGATTTTTTTTTGAAAACATGATAAACACATTTAGCTATTAGGATCATAAATGATAGCTTATTCTCTGAATTGCTGCCTGCAAACTAAGATTGTCTGAAACATCTGTAGCAATGGAAACACAAATTAAAGAAGCAAATTAGCACTACATTGCATTTTATTTACCAATTCAATTCACCTAAAGATATAAGTATTTTGTGGAAAAATTTGCATGCAAGAAGTTTATATACTTAAGCCAGTTGAAATAAATTCTGGCTTAGTAATTTAAAAAGCCAGCAGGCACTGTGATACTGCTTTAGAAATTCTACTAGAGTAAAAAATTACTATTTTGGAATATTTTCTACATATTTAAAACCTGAATTCTATCAGTTTGAAGAGGAATAAATTTTGCTGATTTATGTCAATTAAATTCTATCCATGTAAAAGTATGACATAATGTTTTGTCAAGTAGTTTAATAAATATTGTTTTTGAAAAAATGTCATCGTTTACTTTCAGTTTTGGCCCATACCATAACCACTGCTGTTTTAACAATCAGCTGCTTTATCCAATGCCTACAAGAGTTAATTTCTATACATATAGAACTGAATTATTCCTATAGTCCTCTCACTGCAGAAAAGCAAGCACATAACCCCCCTCCCCCCATCCTAGTACATACCTTTATTCTATGAAATCGAACAATATCTCCAACTTTGTAAATTTTTGGTAGAGAATCTAGGTTTCCACTAAAAAGACTGCATGTTAACTTCACATTTGATGGGTCCACAAGTGTTACAATTGAGCAATAATCTGTAAAATATAAGTGTCTGGATGAGTAATGGGCATTATGGAATTATTAATACACAGACAGTAAATTTGGGAGGAACACAGAAACACCCCTATGGCAAATCTTTTTCTGCTATGATCTATTTAACTTTTCAAAAGTTAATTTTTTTACAGTACCATTATAACTGAAGTGTGGCCTATCTTGCTGATAATTAGCCTTAATAACTGAAAATGAAATGTGTGATTAAGCACAGCTCTGTGTGCAAGAACACACAAACCTTTTTCTTCTGTCTGCAATAGGCATGCTATTCTTTCATGTTTCAATTACTTCTACAAAATTAGGTGTGTATCTACAATTTAATAAAATAATTTTCTAAGATTTATTTTGCACAGCTTTCTGAAAAGCTAATGAGTTCTACAAGCAAATTAAAACAAATTACATGACTGATTACTTGATTTCAACAATACGCAAAATATATATATATATATATATATATATATGCCACAAGAATAGTCACACAGTGGTAGCTAGAAAGTAAAAATATGAAATATGCCTTTCTGAAGTTAAACTTCATAGAATTTCACTTCTAATAATGATCTAAAAAGTAAAATCAAAACAAGATACAAAGATGACAATGCAGACCAGCCCAGAAAATAACAGTATTTGTGGATGACATAAACGAAATGTCTATTTTCCATTTCAGCTTACAGAACATGTGTGCTCTGATACCTTATAAATGTAAAACAGAGTAAAAGTACATTTGCTCTTTCACAACATGGCAGCTGCTAACCTACCTGAGAAACCAAGTAACAGCAGAAAGAAAGGCTACATACTGGCCCTGATCTCCTGTACCTCCTACTGTCCCTCCAAGAGACATCTGTATCCACAGCCAGAGGAACAGAGACTAGGAAGGAGGAAGGCGTGATGCTTGGAGTGAAGCTGAACCTGGGAAAGGTGGAGGAATGGTGTTCTCCCTAAGTGTTCAAATAGTTATTTCTTTCTCAATATCTGAATAAGTTATTAGATGCTTATGTTAACTGGGAATGAATTAAATTCCCCAAATCAAATCTGTTTTGCCCTGACACTTTCTCATCTCTTAAAAAGAAAAACCCAAACATAAGAGAAAAAAAATTGAAATTATCAAAAACCACAACTTCCCTTAGCTGCAATTCTATGAGGCACCTAGCGATAATGACACTGTGCCAGTTTATACAGCTAGGAAGTGAACAAAGGTGTTGTAGGTCTAAAACAAATTCAATAAGGTCCCCATCATGCACATTATAAAAATGCAGACACTGAAGTTGTTGCTAGACAGTTTTGAAAGAGAATGCTGTCAGTCTAGTACAACTGACAGATTTGCCTTATATAAAAAAGCTACAGGAAGGCAGTCATAAAAAGATGATTGTTATATGTGAACTCTCTGAATAGATTCCCTAAGCACAAAGACAGGTATGTAAGACTGGATTAAAATACATGCTTCAGAAGAAATATTCTTCTGTTTCCAGCACATATACCCTTAAATTTTGCTCTCATTTAAACTTAAAGTTTAAATTCCCTAAAGATTTGAGTGAATGAAGTGGTGAAAGGAATCCAGTGAAGGCTTACCAAGAAATAAAACTTTTCCTACAGATACAAAAACCTTCTGTATTTTTATAAAACTAGTACAACTAGTACAAGGTCCACACAGTCTATTTTAACATTCTATGTTAGGAATGTCAAAAATAAACTCCAGTCTCTGGCTGACAAAACTGCAAGTATTTACTACTGTAATCCAAAGACTGATGTATTTCTTTGAGTATGAATTCTAAAGGTTATTTTAAAAGATCTGTTGCAAATATGAGCAAAATGAGCAATTAAGAAGAAAAGCCCATATGGTTCATAGATTCACAAGCCTTTGGGGATGCAGAATAACATGCTACAGTGCACTGATATCATCCAATATCACAATCAAGGGGAAATGCAAAACATTCCACATTAAAATTGTGGTTACTCCTTGATGCTGTGATTATGCAACCTAATCAGCTTCATACATGTACAGCTGGTAGAAGTTAAATACACTACCTCAATTTTCTGTGTAATTAGTACAATCATGTAAGTCTGATAATCATCCTAGTCAAAGCATTATAAAATAGTACACTTACTTTACACAGCCAGGAAACACTTTCTACATAATATAGGTTCTCTGTCTCTGTGACTTTAGTCTTCCATTCCTTAATATCACCTCAAAACATCACCTCTACAAACCTAATTACAACAGAGGTCTCTGAGAACAAAGCACAAACACTGATTTTTTTAAATGAAATCCTCATTCAGCGAAGTCCTTTTTGAAGGTTAAAAACAAAAAGCGACCTGTCTTTTCCAGCTGAAATGTGAAAATTGTTTCCTGTTTTCCACAGTAGCATTATAGATCAGTCAATGAATTCACTTTTCTGAAAAAACAGTGAGTCAAACTCTACACAGAATTGCTGAATTTACATAATGTCCTAGAGTTAAACAAAACAATATGTCATTGGTCATACTTTTGATTTTTCTCAATATACTACCCAAAAAAGCAAATTTCCTTCATTACCAAGCAAATAAATAAATAAATATTGAAGTTTACATATTGGAGTCAATTTAAAACAATCCAATGATTTTCTTTAAAAGAGATTCTTTACCACTGGTAGATTTTACTTGCAATAACCTGACTTAAAAATATGATAAAACAGATGCACAGTTCAGCGAATTTATATGCTACAGAAGAAAGTTTTCTATTTTCATACTAGATTGTCTCAGTAAAAGCACTGAATTTCAGTGCTTCAGAGTGCTACACAGAACTTCAAACTGCAGCTACCTTTTTTTAAAATATATTTAATAATTATGAAGAGGTATTCTCACTTAGGCTTAACATCATGTGAGGAGCCATCTGCCATGGACAGCTACCTATGCTGGTGTCACCCATTTGTAACAGCCATTACGAAAACAAGAAGACATAGCTCATGTTAAATTTAAATGAAAGTACAGAGTGATGGTCTACAAGCATCTTACACACTTTTTATAACTCTTTCAGGTAAGTCCTTATTTTTCTTAAAAATACAATTGCTATAACTTGTTAACAAGTTCTTTATTTCATTTCATAAAAATTCCACAACTATTTGGTAATCAGTAGAAGGTTGCACTGTCTGCATGGAGAATGCTGATTGTCAAGCTTCTAAATCCTTTAAATAGTTTGAAATAGGAATCTCTTGCAGCTCTGTGAAAGTTACTGAAAATCTAAAGTTGCCTCCACTATCATGATAACCTAGGTTTATTCTTCAGGTTACAAGTTTGCCTTCATAATGCCACAGCATTCCCACTTTTTTTTCTGGTAACCTCTGTTATGCTGGTTATTAGCATGAGCAGAAAGCCAGCATTTTCCCACAGTGTGTACAGATAGATAAAAAAACCACAAAAACCCTATACACCACAGCTTCACATACAAACTCATATTTCAGTCATCCTAAGAAAACCAGAATTGTTAAAAAAGCTCTCCAGATTAGTAGTTATTGATACTGTAGGACCAACAAGTTGTTTAGTATTTACTGATTAAAAATTTATCGTAGTTCTACTGAGGACTCCAGCAGTTCCTGACAAATATGCTTGTATAAATTGTTAAGGTGGAAAGCATCGATCTAATTACACATTCTCCTTTGGGCAATCACATATTTATTCTTCAATAACATTTAGTGGAAAACCCACTACCCTGAACCAATAACTTCTCCCTTCCAAGAGATAAAAAACGTTTTGGGCAATGTTGTTAGCAGCCAGGGACTCTAATTAAAGATTGCCTTCTGTTTCTTTTATTTCAATACACACAAAAAAGACAGATTATTGTAGCAAACTATTCTCTCTTCAAAACTAAAACAAACATTTAATACTGTTTTGAAGAATTACTGAGGCCATTCAATACACAAGTGTCTGCACTAACAACAAACAGCTGACCCAGCTAATTTACCATTTATATTTCAACAAGACAAGAAAAAATAATACAAATAATACACTCCTATGTGTGTATATATATGTACATACAAGCATATATTGCAGAAGCCCAAAACAAAACCTTTGAAAAATCAAACTGTTTGCTAGAGGCTTATTATTTCTAACATGGAGATACACTTTAGAGATACAATTTGGTAACTACAAACATCTGGCTAAACAGATGTTTTAATGCCATAATTTGTAATCTGTAGATAAAAGTAGCTGTCTTGAGATTTCTTTTAATTATTTATTCAAGTAATTATTAATTCTTTAAATATTTTTTTATCTTTTATTTATCTTCCATATTTTAAGATAAGAACTAATGGTTATTTTAAAAAGAAATGCATATAAACCACTGTGAACAAAAGAGAAAAATTTATTCTAGTCTCTAGGGCCCAGAAATGAAATTGCTGTCTTTACCTCTGCAACAGTTTTTATTCTCTTCTGCAAAACTTATATAAATCCTCAACATTTTGATTCAGGAAAAAAAAAAAAACAACAAAATGGAACACAATACTTTGAAGGAAAAACTACTGCAGATACAACTGAGTCTGCTTCCTCACAAATTGATACCACAACTTTCTGTGATGGGTTTCCTTTGCACCGTAAAGTTGGTTTACTCTTACTAGCTAAAAATTGGCTATTGTAATTCAAGTTGACCAAATGGTATCATTTTAGAGTTTTGTTCTTTCAGCTACATAATTTTAAACAAATTCTGGGATGTCTGATGAACTTGGCTCAAGATCAAATAAAAATTGAGAATAAAAATAAAACTTAGGGCTTGAAAAATTCTTTAAGAATCTGATTTGATTCTTAATCTGCATTTTGGACATATAGAACTGTTGACTTGGAAGTGGTCAAGCTTTTTAGAGGTGTCTTTTCCAAAACTGCTATCCCTTTATTAATTTTGGTCCTAAGAAATATTTCATAAAAATGAAAGAGTTACAATTTAAATGGATGTCTAGGTAGGATAAAATGAGATTTTAACTGAGCAGGTGACATACAAATATACTGCATGTATCTATGATAAAATGCTAGATGAAAATAGTGGAAATAGTGGAAATAGTATGGAAACACTGACCAATATCTACATGAAAAAAAGAGAGTTGGGGAAGCAGTAGGTGTCACGCTGTAATGTCCTAAAACTTTAATGATAAAACACATAATCTCTGTAATTGGACGCCACAGAGTTTCTTTTTCTTCTATTTACTTTTCTTTTAAGTCTCAAGGTTAAGTACTTGAGATATCCTTAAGATTTAAGGGAGAGGAGAGAGGAGAATATCATCTTTGTTAAAAATTTAAATTATTTTAAACTCTTGAGAAGGAAAGTTAGAATATAGTTTTGAACACTTCCAACATACCTTCTAGCAGACAAAATCCCATCTGCCTCTTGTATGAAGCAAGACCCAAAACACTTTTTTAGACAGTTTCAGAACTCATGAAGTTCTCATATACAGAGGTGTCAAACTATATGCCCCAAGCAAAAGCATGCTTAGTTGAAACAACTTTCTCTGCCATAAAATGATTTATGAACATACTGAAAACTCATTTAATTCACCAGTGTTTTAA
Source organism: Lonchura striata (assembly GCF_050655825.1). Taxonomy (NCBI): domain Eukaryota; kingdom Metazoa; phylum Chordata; class Aves; order Passeriformes; family Estrildidae; genus Lonchura; species Lonchura striata. The sequence continues at coordinate 34,604,763 of NC_140741.1, read as the reverse complement.
CACTCACCTAATGCAATAATGGCATGAAAATTATGATCTTTTAATTATAGATTTTATAAACCAGCAAGACTAAATTAAGTACCAGTCCAGTAGTATCCACATTCAGTGGGACCACAGTGCAAAACCTCAGCCTTATGCCTTAGTATGTGTGAGAAGGAGCAGCATCTTATACTTCAGGGCATATCTATATAGTGAATAAACACCCATGTGGATAAAGTACAGTGGCCCCACTTTCCATGCTTCCAGGGGGCATCTCAGCTTGAAGCTACATGATTCTATTATTACAGTGTCAGATAGAGAATGTATTGGTGCAGGACTGCGCCAGACCTAAAGCAACTAGAAAATTTTCTGACAAGAGCTACTTCATGCCCTGACAATGCAGGAAAATCATCGACCATTTTGTACCCTCTCAAACAAACATCACTCTGGATTGTGCAAAAAAATCAAAAACCAACACTGAAATATTTGACTGATTAGTGAATATTTTTACTCAAAACCCCAGACTAATTAGAACTGTATTAGAGATTTTCATTATAAAGTAGCAAGTGAATTACAGCTATCTTCATAAATAAGAAATATCAGATTGTGTCCCTGTTCCTCACTGATACTGTTGTGTTATTTTAATAATGTCAACTGAAAATATACAGGGAAGACATATCAGAAAGTGATTAATGACATTCTGGCAAGGACTAGTTACTAAACAAATTATCACTTTCCCTATTAAATTTCTACTAAAGAAATTGAAGTGATTAATTTGACAAATAACTCAGCTGAAAAAAAATCTCTCCTAGCTGCTTCAGAGACATGCATTTAACTTCCCATTTTTACATATCTGGAAAGATGTAAATGATTAGCTGCCCTAATGATTTCCAGCAATCAGTGCCTGTCTAATTAAGATGTTCCAAGTCCTCAATTCCCTGAAGTCTTGTTAAAGTTGCTGGACAAATAATAAATCTCCTTTAAGAATTTTCTTCATTTGCTATCTTCACCAGACTGCCTGAACTGACTGGTATCTCTTATCTATTTGTTTTTCTGTTTCCTTGGTATTAGCTGGTCAAAGCTATGGTCAAAGGATCATGTAAATTTGTTGTTCTGGTTATTTTAAACAAACATAGTAAGAATAGTTCTGGCTGGAGGACATCTCAAATCTCTTGAATATAGTACATACCAGTTCCTTTGCTAATATATGGAGGCTTGAAGAATTTTACAATGCCATACAAGTTCACTACAGTTCCATCTTTAAGACGATTCAGAGGAGTATACACATATTTTGGAGACTGAAAAGGCATGATACAATGAGGGAACAGAAGAAAAAATTATTCAAACATTCACACAGAATTTTGTCTTTTAACATCATTCATCCTCAGACATATTTATTTCATCTTAAAAAAAGAAATAGATTACTTCTTTGTATCTTATTCACTTAAGACTAAGAAAGCACACAAGACTTTTAATTTCTTTCTGTGATTACACCTTTCTTACAATAAACTAACCAGTTAATTGAAGTAAGTTTGAATACATGAACTAGGTGAGTAAAAGTCATTAAAATAAAGAACAATGAAATAGAATTTTTTTACTGATTCATTTTTACATGTCCACCCAGAGGACTTTTTAAAGCACACACATAAATAGCTTTTTATTTCTGCTTGGCAGTGTCAATGCACAGAATCCTTGTCTTGGGCTTATGGTGGGGGTTACCTCTCACAGCCACTGTACACATCTGATTAAAATACCACAGCTGCTGGAGGATTAAAGAAATTAAGGGCTACCTTCTACAGTTTAAGGGCTAGTTTCCTCTCATCTTAAGGTTGCTGATTAGACCTGTTCTCTCAAACTGATTGATAACTTAGATTTTCAAGTACTATACTGAAAAAAATGAAACTCTAAATAAAAATTGAAAACAAGTTCTATCACTATTGGTACTGAATATTTAACATAATGATAAAGAACATTAAAATTATATAAAGCAATTCTTCTGCCTTTAAAATACTATTTCTTGTAGAATTTTAAGTCAGACACATAAGGACTTGTTCCAAAAAGAAATCAAAATAAATGTTAAGACCAGTATCCAAAGTCCGATTTTAAATCAAAGAAAGTTTCATATCTCCTTTTTAATTTTTACAATACAAGCATACAATCTTACTTAGACCAACAGTTACCTTTCTACTTCAAATTTCCTAAACCAACATGAAATCCATTTGGAGGCTGAGATGGGAACTATACTACAAGTACAGAAAATATACTATTTTTTATTTTGTTTTGTGTTCCAGGTTTATTATCTGCAAAAGTAAAAACTAAATGACGACTGGGATAAGCGCATGGAAGTAAATTAAAATGAACAAAAATGAATTCCACACCTTCTTATTAACATGCAGTTAATCCCATGTGATTTAAAAATATCCTGAACACAAACTCACCACAGATGCAGTTTCTGAAGCAGCAGTTGTTCTCGGTTTAGTGTAAATCTGTGAAGAAAAAATAACAAACTTTCTGGTTACAAAATTGAAAGTACTGAAAATATAACAACATTTGATAACTTTAAAGCAAATACAACACTATATAGAAATACAAACCAGCCCTATACATTTTTACTGTATCTGAATCACATCTGAATCTGGTCAAATTTTAGCTATAGAAGAAAAAGCAGTATTTACTGCACTTACACTCATACAAAATGTTCTTCAAAAAAATACACACATTTTCTAAAGTCATCCAGTTGAGTATGTTAGGTCACATTAACAGAGTACCATTTGAAACCTGTAGGCCACAAATTTAATACTGCACTTGCTTAACATAGACCTTAAATGGGTTTAAGGTCTTGTACATAAAGACTTATGTACATGTCAGTGCTTAGAGCAGATCTATTCTCAGTGACTTGTTACCTTCCTTTGGAAGAAAAAGTTCACCAGAATGGGATAAATTTTACTTAAAGATAGTTCCTAAACTTTTTGAGTCTTACTTATAAGCCAGACTTACCTTCAGTGTAAGATCTTTTAAAGAACTAACTACGGAGATTTGATGAAAAGCCAACACCCCCCACTCCATGTGAGGAACACAGGGCTCAGCCGCCATCCCAATGCCACAGCCCAGCCTGGCTGCCGGACACAGAGCCCCACGTCACAGCTGTGCCCTGCTCACTCCTGCTGGGGATCTGCTTTTGCTCTCCACTCCAGCTGCATTCCTGAAGCTGATTTTACTTTTAAACAGCAGAGTGGAAAGTTATGCCAAGAGAATTGAGGCACACACAAAGTCTGCTCATTTGAATTAATGTTAAGCATCCAATATGTGTGTAACCAAACGAAGTGCCACAAGCTCCATTCTGAGGTCAGCGATGAGATAAACACGTCAGCACAACCCAGGCATTCAGGGAGCTGAACAGTGTCTTTGGGATCAGGCTGTATGTCATGATGTCTTGCAAGTATTTAGTTGAAGGCCTAGTGTAATTTCTAAAATTTAGACACTTTTAGTTTTTACACACCTATTCAGACTCAGGGCAATTTTACTAACCATGATCTTCAATGAAAAATATTGTTTCTACCTGTGTATCACCATCATCAACAGATAATGAATGTCATGAAACAGCCTGTACTATCATTTTAAATAGTTTTGTTTCTCATTGAGCAGTGTGCCAAGTTTTAATTATCTATAGAGGCCAATTCCAAAACAAAAGTGCCTTTCTGAAATTTAAGAAAAAAAAAGTTTTTTTTTCTTAAATTTAGGATTTAATTAGACTGCAACTATATAGGTAAAACTTAACATAACTGATGTGAGAATACTTCAAAAGAACAAATATTTTGCTCAGGATAAAAGGGTACAATTCTCTGTATAAAATTTAGATTACAGCAATCCATGTATTTGAAAGGCAACAACTAAAGATTTGAGTTAAAACAGTATAAACCCATAGACCAGAGAAAACTCAAAATTATAGATCTGAAATCACTCTTGCACTGTCTACCTTGTCTGCATTATTGAAACGTGTTATGCACAACAGTAGTTTAAACAGTTCTAGGAATCTATCAAAAGTCAACCATAGTCAAATTCTTGCACACAACATGTAGAAATTTACCTGGAAAATCATTTCGTTAGGGCTGTTATAAAATTACATGTGTGCACACACACAGAGGAAACATGTCATGTTTACTGATCAACATGGTAAAATAATCTGTACAATTTCAGTTTCTAATAGATTTTACTGATTTTTTTCTATTATAAAGCAAAATGTTAATGTTAGCATATTGGAAATGTAAAAGAAAAAAAAAAAAAATTAGGCAACCACATACATAAATGACTGATCCAGCTTCTTCAGACACTTCCAGGTGACAATCATGTCTACCATCCTCTCTCGCTGCAGGCAATTTTATCACCTTAAATCCTGCAGCTATGAAGGTTTCCTATGGGGACAGAGCAATAAACAGAAAATTACACAGACTGTAACACATGCTCTATTTTAAGACTATATAATGTGCAATCTCACCCTAAAGTCTCAAGATACTGAAGAAACAAAAATCCTAAACAAACTGTAAAAACTCTAAGTTTCCCAATTTAGTCCTTCTACCCATGGAATTTATAACAAATGCCAGAAAGCTCTTATTTTTAATTCTGCTAAAATTTTCACACTTGTGATGCTTCTGTAATGGAGTGCTATTTTTTACAAAGCCTAGGGAGGAAGATTCACACTGAATAAAGCAAAAGAATAATTCTTTTTTAATACATTAAAGACTGCCTCCTTTCTGGTTAGTTTAACTAAGGTAGAAAAGAAACCCTATGTCAGCAATAAAACCTTTTTTCTTAGAGCTTCTTTCCCATTGAATTACAGCTGTACTTTTAAGAAACTCTCCTATAAACTCTGTTGTGGCTGGACCAACTGCTTCCGTAACGGTTAAATAGGTAGGTCAATCAACAGGTAAGTTTCTGGTAGCAATATAGAACTTAAAAACATCTCTGGCATCACTCCTGAGATTCTGGCACAGAAAGCAATTGTAACTCTATTTTCACTTTGGTACAAAGCTCCTCAGACACCTCAAAATGAACAAGAAAAAGAGAACTTAAAGGGTACATGATTCAAGTCCCAGCAGTAGCACATGTTTTTAGCAGCAACCTCACCAAATAAAAAAGAAAAAAAGAGTAAAAATTAAAAAGCAGGAGAAGATAGAGAATACATTAAATATCTTTAGGTAATGAGAGGTGATTAAAAAAAGCTATCTGATACAGTGTAAAGCTCCTTTATCATCAGCTCCCTTGCTGTCAGAACTACTTAGCAGGGCTGTGCCAGTGTGCTCCATTCCTATAAACATGTTAGACTTGGAATCCTATTTCTATTCAAGCTTATACCAAAAGCACTTCCATAAAATTTTACTGAATAACTTTTCTTCATGCATTTATTTGATTACAACAAATAAAAGAGTTTTCTGATTGAAGCTGACAGTTTTAGCAAATATTGCACTATGACAGCGCTTTCTTTGCTATTTCAGCAATCTGACAATGTTATGCTAAATGACTTAAGATCCAAAACCTTAATATTATGTGCAAGAAAAAGAAAGGCTTCTAGATTAAGTGACAGTGATATATGTAGTTATTAAAACACTGGAAAAAAAATTTCTTCAGAAAACATCAATTTAATCAGACAGTTGAATTCACAATGAAACTACTTAGGGCATGATGATTTTCAGTTATTGTCACAATATACACTTTGACTAAAATGTAATATATAAACCTAGAAGTAAGCCATACTCCAAGCTAAGTTAAAACATGTCAAAACAGTTAGAACACTCAGTATTCTCTACACCTCTAACACGCTGTCCTACTAACATACATGTTTCATTCTTTCCAGATAGAGAAACACACAAATATAAACTTCAGGAAACTCCATGAGTTTTGCCAAAATCAGGTGTTCGTATGTGTGTTTCCTTTCACTGTTAGTTGATGCTACCCAGAATGTTCATTTGACAGCATAAACATGAATCTAAAACAGCATGAATCTAAAAAGCCGTATCTTGCTTATACATTATTTGCTTTTCAGCATTTTATTAGAATATAGACTGTACAAGATTCTGGGATATGGCTGCTGAGACAGGTAACTTCTCGTCTTGCTGTCCTGTGTCAGAAGGAACTTCAGAATTACACAGACTCAGCCTTTTAACAAGTTGAGAATAAGTGAAGAATTTCTGGAGCAGTGTTAGATCAGTAGTGATTACTCTCACGTAATATATATGCCATACATAGCACCACATTAAAGAAAAACAAAAAAACAAACCTTCTCTCAAACTGTGCAAGGACTGTACAATTTCCATGAGAAAAAGACAACACTAATCTCAAAATCTAGTTCAATAGGCAGAAAGAATTTTAAAAAATCTCAGATTTTTTAAAAATTCACAGTCACCTTTGACAGGTTGTGACTTGCAGTTTCTAAATATGCAAAAAAAATTCCTAATATTTGCTTGGTGCTTTGAAATTAAATGTTATATTAGCTTTCAAAATAGATTAGTTTCCATTTCACCTTTAGCTAAAAAGATCTTGTAATTGCCTTGGGAATCAAAGCTATTTACATAAATTGCTGGATTTTGATGTCAACAGAAGTATATTGCATAAATAAATTAGGACATTCAAGCAACACTTTTAAATGATAAAAAGAAATTCTATTTCCCTCATTCAGGAAGTGTGAAATACAGGAAATACAGTATTTTTCCTGATGGTTATTATGTTACAGATCGAGAAGACTCTCAGGAGACAACATGATTACTCAGATTTTTTGAAATCTCCAGCTCCTCCCCCTGGCTACTTAGCTGAAGTTCTTGCAGTATACCAGGAATGATATGAAAATTAAAAAATACTAAAATCTGAAATGGTATGCAGCAAATAAACACTACTTTCTGGACCTTACTGAAGTTAATTCTTTAATGACTAAAAAAGTGGGGCTTTTTTTTCAAACTCTGCTAGCTTCAGAAATTACTGTTTCCTCATATTCATATTCTTCCAAAATTAAAATCTCACTTGAGATATGAGGGAAGCACCATGAAGGTTCAGTTAAATGGGGAAGAAAAAACGGAGGTTCTAGCACACCTTGGCTTGTCTAAAGGTTGTTGCCTATGGGTTGTAGTTTCCTATCCAGCTATTTAGTAATGATATTTTTATGTTGTAATTGCTACACAATGCCCTGTTCAACATTGGTATTTTTATCAGGACAAAACTGATCTGTTAATTGAATTTAAAAAGATTTTGCAGCTTGCATATTTAGCAAATTAGCTCAGGAACTTTGCACACTGGCTTCCCCATCAAAATTGAAAATTACATGGAATGGAGATATCTGTATGAAGACTGTAATTTGTCCAGAAAAGTTGTGGATGCCCCATCATTGGAAGTGTTCAAAATAAGGTTGGATAGGGCTTTGGAGAATCTAATGAAGTAAAATATGTCCCTGCCCATATGTCCCTCCCTATGGCAGGAGTGTTGTAATTGGCTGATCTTTAAAGATGTCTTCCAGCCCAAACTATTCTATGATTTAGTGTGAAATCGTATCACAAATGAAAAAACACTAACATGAGCTCATAATGAATCATATACTAATTTTAATTTCATATTTGGCTAATATTGAAATGTCAGTATACTGGCAGACAATCTTATAAAAGACTGAGGTAATTGAGGTAATTGTTTTTATCTTGTTTTCCTCCTTTAGTGGTAACCACATTGTCTCACAAACTCACAGGCTGACTTGTCTTTTACCTGGAGCTAATCAAAACAAACTTCCACCTATGACAAAGCAAGACATCAGCACCAAGTCAATAAAAAAAACCTGTATACACAGTTTGGAATTTTTAAAAAATCTTTTAGTATAACTGTCTTACAAGTGATTTTAATTATAAAATATATCTTATTAAATGGCAGAACATTCAAAGTATGAATATAAAAGGTGACTTCTCTATTATCCATATTCATGATCCTTTGCTTGCTAGGTAAACAGCACTGATAAACAGAATTGCTTTATCTAAATATTAGTGAGAAAGAATTTACATATGCAAATATTATAGATTTGAAAGGACTGAACAGACTATTTCCAATTTTAGGGATAGCTAGACCAAGAGAAGAAAAGAAATCAACACACATCTGTGAAAAAAAATTCCTAAAACAAGAATTTATATGTACATATGTTTTGGTGGTTTTTTTACCCCTTGGCGTATAATTTTTGCACAATCCTCTGCCATTTTTCCATATATGAAAACATTGATGCTGTTGATCTGGGAACCCAAGTTATCCGAGTCTAGACAATAAAAAACAAAAGTTATTCCAATCACTATACCTTCTCCAAAACAAAAGACCTGTGGAAAGAGATTTACAAAACAAGTTGATCTACAGCCTAACACTTTTCAATTAATGTACAAACAGGAAATCTGCTAACTACAGGCATATTGCTCAGAATATTCTTCATAAGAGTATTAAAATGAGCCTGTTGTATACCAGTGTACAATTAAACAGACATGAAAAAGATTTCCACTTGGATAATTCAACATAGATCCTATTATAGAATCTATTATAAACTGAAGATATTCTAGGTCACAGAAATATTAATTAATAGCCTTCCAGGAGGACTGAAGCAGAAATCATGTTGTTATTTTTACAGTTTTCTACTTTTTACTGTTTCACTGATTTAGATGTGCAAACTTATGTTTCCATGGAGAATGTGCATGAACTCTCCTCTCCTGAACAGCCACTGACATCAGCAAAACTCAGGGAGGTTAAGCATCCCTTTGAGAAACCTGGTGCCAGCAGAGCCAACAGTTCCATTCACCTCTGCTAACACCAGGCACAGGCGGCAGCAGCACCAGGCAGCACCTGCACACCCCAGGCTGGCTGCTCAGGAGTCAGGAGGCTCAGAGAGAGCACGTGTGATTCTTTAGCCACTGCAAGGAATAAGCTGAGAATGAAATGGAAGGAAATGGAAAGTTCAAATTACCTCCTCCACCTTCCTGACTGGAGGGGATGACAAACTTAAAGAACATATTAATTTTTCATATCATTTAATATCATGATGAACAACTTAGGTCTTTCAAAGTGCTAATCTAGCTGCTGGTATTCAAATATTTGAGTAATCAGGTGAAATTTCCTTTTCTTAAATGCTTAAATTAAAACAGAATGAAACACAAATATTTTGCTGCTATTCAAAATACTGACCTACATTAAAGGTGCTCTTATATAGTATATGCTATATGTATTATGTGTTAACTATTATGTGTGCAATTTTCTTGGTCCTTCTTATGATAAGCATTTTGAAAATATACTATTAAAGCTATATATATAGCTAATGCATTCCCAGAACAGTCTTTTTAAAAGTTATGCAACAAGAAGTCTACTGAAATATAGACTTGTTTCCATTGTTTCCATTAACTTACACGGCATAAGTTTAAGATAAACTTTATTTTTAGAAAATGAACAGCTTAAGAGAGAATTCTGAATCTAACACTCTACTGAGCACTGTACAAAAGCAGTAACTACTGATTTTACTGTAGTACCATAAATTTAAAATGTATAAATAATATAGTACCTTGAACAACAATCTTGAAAAAGTCTGTTCCATCTCTGAGTTTTGTTAATGGGTAGGAAAGAGTAACTACTCCCTACAAAGCAAAAAATAAAATAAAATAAAATGTTGTGAACTAAGACCGTATGCCTCTAAGTTACTGCAGTACTGGTAACAGCTGAAACAGTTGTAATATAAAAAAACCCCAGAATTTATGGAAGAAGTACAAATTGCCATTTACATTCTTGACAAAAAAAGAAAAATCAATTGCTATAGACAGGAGTAAAAAGCAAGATTCTTGGGACATAAGAAAGGAAGTATTACATGTCAATACTATTTAGATACCACCCACTAGATGATAAACAATAAAACAGTAGCTATGGAACTATACATGTAAATTTTATTAGTTACAAAAATAGCAAAAAAGATAGGAGTTTTAGCACAAAAGCTGAAAGACATCTGAAGAGGTAGTGATCAAAATCTTAAGAAATACAGCTCCTCCAAAAATATTGGCAAAGGATTACAACATAAATATCAAAACAAAATCACAGTAAAGATATAATAGACACATATGAAGATAAATAATCTGTGGAAAACAAAAACAGCTGTAAAAGAGCATTACAAAGTTTTGAAACTGTCGTGTCCTAATTATTTGTCAATAATACAAATGCTCTAAAAGATCCTATGATTAATTCAAAATACTCTTTTTATTAAGATGCTGAAGTTACAGTGAAACAAAAATCAGCAACTTCAGTGATGTCAACATCTCTTGATATCATCGTATCTAGTTAGAAAGATGTTATCATCAACAGTACCAAAAATGTCAGTCAAGTGTATTTTTTCACAGTATAGCAGATTGTAACCTTCTCAAGGATAAAACACAAAAATTGATTCAATAATGAAAAATAAAATTATTGAAAAAAGACTCTGTAAAATTCTTAAAAAAACTACAAAAACACCACAAAAATAGGCTAAAAGGTTTCTTGCAAAAAGAGAGCATAGTAATATGTCTATAAATGCAACACTAAGAGGACAGTCAGGTAAATCACAGTGACTTTACAGTGCACATATTCAGTGGGAAGCTTGACTTAAATGCTAGCAAATGCTTCTTAAACCAAATCAGGATAAAACATGCAGCAGGGAATTGTCACTCCAGAGGTCTCCAGAGTAAAATTTGTCCTACAACATCCTAACTGAGGAATAATCCAAAACAAATTCAACAAGATTTTACTATCTGTTTTATAAAGAAAGAATACTACTCCACAAAACCTCAATATTATTTACAAATGCTGATTTCCAAAATAATTTGATAATTTAATCTCTTTAACAAACTCATTAGGCTTCTCTGTGAAAAGCAGGAACTCACCTGTTAAAACCAGAAAGTTTTCTCATTTGTTTTTAAAATTACAGCCTTGTTTAAAATTTCATTATATATATGCACATACATATACACATTATATATATAATTGTTCTTACTGAGATTGTCTTGAATTGTACTCACAGGTAAAAAAAAGACTACAGAATTTTTCCAATAAAGTCTTTGCAATGAAACAGTCACCTCAGGAACACTCAACATTAACAGGTATATTTCTTTCTTAGTAAGAAACTTTGATCTGCACCAGCACACTTTTTAAAAGTGAAGTTCATTGATGCGATAGTGGCTGCTTTTTGACAATCTTTATTTTTTATTTTTCCTTTTATATCCCAGTATCTTCCAAAGAGTATTCAAATTCTGGGATCATGTTCTTTGCTATTATGTTCTGGCCCCTCCACTTTCCTGTGTATCCCAAACACCTACACTATAGCAGGTGTTAGTAGAATTCTCTTCCCCAGCTACCACCCATTTCCTCATACTGCCCCACTGCCTTCTCCACATGCCTGAAACTCCTGAGATGTCCAAACTTCAAAAGAACCTACCTTACCAAAACTTTCTCAAATTGGCTCTTCCCTCATAAATCCTACACTGCTTATTAAACTCAGAAGCAAACCTTTTCCTAAAGGGTTTTTCCAAAACCCTCAACATCCCATTATGCCACTAGACACACTCTCAAACCCATAATGTACAATTCTTCAGCTGCATGTGTCTCCTTCCTTATAAGGCCTCGCTCCTTCAGTTTGGTTCTATAGCTGATTTAGCAGTTGATTTTAAGGTTTAGTTCAGACTTGCCACAGTAAAATGCAGACAATTATGAACTAATAGGAGAAGTTATCATGTTTAGTTAACAGACAGTACGACTGCGGAGGTACAAAGTTTGCTTGTGCTGTTTCTCCACAAATTTGGAACTTGCAGTTTTCAAAGAGGTGCCAGGAAGATAAAAACGTGCAGAAGAATGAAAGGACTAAGACGCACAAGTCAGACAAAAGCATCCCAAATGTTTTTTTGTTGCTTTTTCCAGAACACATTTAATAAAAATCCTCTTCTGCCCTTCCCTCCTTGTCAAAGCAGGACCTGATCCCTATTTTGGCAGGTCTAGAGTGACAGTTGTGCCACCACTAAGATAACCTAACATCAGTGCATTCTAAGATTCCCTTCAAGCTCAGCCTGCAGAACGGGATTTTCCTTCACATTTAATGGTGCATTAGCACCAGCTTTATCAGCTCTCCAGTTGGGCTGTTTATGCCAAGATGTTTTAGTCACCGACTAATCCATGTCACCAGCAGCATGAAGTTCTCTTAACTTAAGGCAGAAGTCTGAGAAAGAGATTCTACACACTTTCCCTTTCAGATTCAGCTGTAACACTGCATGTATGCTTTAAATCATAGTCTGGTAGCAATTGCTCTGCTTTCCGAATGGAAACGTATATTTTGGCAGAAACATTCTAATTTATAATGCATTTTTGTCTCCTTCACCACTTTCTTCTGAACAAGAATCCCTGTTCTTCCATGTCAGGGCTGCTTGAAGATACAGCTCTTCAAAGCAGGAAAGTCTATGTATTGGGCAGGTGAACAGGGACAGGAAACTACCCCCTGAGGAATAACCCTGTTTGCTAGCAGCAGTGGCTATTGACGTTTCCATTTGTTCCTTTACAGGACCTGAGGGAGGCTGAATCATTCTCAATCAAATCACCTCCTACACCACTCAACTGCTGCCTGCTTCCAAACAGGTCAGTTCTGTTCCTTCACTATACCAAAGTGCACCACTCCTGGCATCAATTTGACACACAATGATCCAGTGCAGAGTGACAGCAGCAGAAAATTATCCTCTCTCTAGCAATATGGATGGTCTTCTGACAGTTTCCTTCTCATAAATGGACTCAACCACAGGGTCATATAAGCACTACATTTGGAACTGAGAATATATGGGTGTGGTAGCAAAAATGTTTTTTCCAGATACAGAAAAACATTACATCAGTTCAGCTCATATTTTTAAAATGTTTGTGCTGTTTTTTTAAGCATTCAAGACAACTTAGGTTTTCTTCAGAACCAAATTTCCTTATTTTTTTTTCCCCCTTTAACAGACTGAAAGAAGGCCTGGGTTAATGCTGATTTCCTGATACACAAGCATCAGGGGTGCCTAAAACGATTCTCAGAGCCACAGACAAAAAAAATTAAACAGGATAGAAAAAGAACACACTCAAGAATTAACACTGCATTTTACAGAGAATACTTGTTTTAGGCATGAAAAAGTTATTTCTGCATTTCACTAGTATAGCAAGATTGTACTTCAAATATGAAATACATTTGGGATTACTGTCAAACGTAAGTGCAGACTTGGTAATGATAAAAAAGTCTAATTGTGTCTTGATGCTTGTAGTTTCTACAAACAACACTTTTTATAAAACTGGATATTGCATAATTTGATACAAAAGGAGAACTACTTTAGAAGTGTTTTAGTTACTCTGAAATCTGATCTTTAACAGTATTGGGGTGCTTATTACTATTTCTTTTAAACAAAATACCACTTAACCTCCCCCAATCCCTTAATTTTCAGAAAAACATTCTGCATATTTATGTGTTTTTAAATTGATCCACAGCTTATAAACTCTGTAAAAAGAAACCCCTACAATATTTTAGTCTGATAACATAAGAGAAAGGGATGGGACTGTGAATCAATGAAGGTAACAGCAACATGCAATGAAGTTCAAAAAGGTCATAATTTTTCACTGCTTAAAAGATATGCAACAGATGAATACACCCACAGTTGCAGAAAGCCACCAAATGAGATGGAATACGAAAGTGCCTTGATAATGCAACAGGAGCTATTTCAAAGCAAGACAAAATTCTTTTACTGGTCAGTTTACCTGAATGTATTTGTTGGTATGATCACACCCTTCTTGCAAATGTTTTAAATTCTCCTTCTGCAAATGGCTTGGTAGTGGAATCTCAGATTGTCCTTCAATGATCTTCAGCAATTGAACAGGCATAGCTATTTCATCTAAACAAAAATCATGAAAAGCGTCCTGAAGCTCCTCATTTTGTTCAAATTATGAGTTACCAGAAGTTGCATCTTACTCAGAAGGGGAATATTTACCTATTTCACAACAAGACAGTTGTTTTTACAATTATGTAAAACTAAGAATTTTCAGAGGGATTAGCCTCATCTCTTAGTACCATACACAACAAGAAGAAAGTAACATTTCCTTGGCAGTAGACAACCATCCAAATTACTTGATTTTTCAAACACCATTTCTGGTGTTTTCCAGAACACCATAAATGGCAATAAAATATTACTTTATATAGAAATAAATAGATATACATATAAATGCAAAGGGTAATGTGAACAGTCTTAATATTTTATGTACAGATATAATATTTTATGTACAGAAATACAGATAAAAACCACACAAAGACTTTGAACGACTCCTTCTCCAGCACAAGGTCATGGACAAATAGCCCATATTCACTTTTTTCCCTTTCAGAAAATTTGACTGCAAGAAATTAAAAAATTTTTCATTTTAACTTAAAATGAACAACAGATGCTTTTGTACAAATTGAAAATTCTTCATCAACGAATCAAGTAAAGAAAAAACAATAAAGAAAATAAGGTGAGTATCTACACATGCTAAGCATGGAAGGCACTTGGTACAAAGGAAGAAATGTATGACTGTGTCACCTATGGTCTGTCCTCACTCTAACGAAAGTCAATAAAATAAATTACTAGTGACAGTGTTACATTGCTGAGAATAGGAGAGAGGAAGAGTAGTCTATTGCATGAAGTTACACATAAGAGAAATAAAAAAAGTGATCTATCAATAAGGAGCTATTGCTGTATTTTCTTATTACATTGTCATCTCATTTCTTCTGGGGGTATCTTTGTCTTTGCAGGATAATTTTTATTTCAAGTGGGTATCTAAAAAAAGCCACAACATTATCAACCTTCTGTTTGCAATAAAGTAAGCAAAAAACTAATTCTGTTTTCTGAAAATCCAAATGACAGTATTATAGCCACAGCCCTAATTTCCAACAGTTTTATTAATTTTCATATGATAGTAAAGAACAGGAAAGAAAGTATTTCCTATAGTTTTGAATGGACAAAAAAATCTTGGTAATCTACTCAGTAAAAGCTTAAACTACATTTCAGTTACAGTTCAAAAGAGCTTTTGCAGTGCTATGCAGACTGAATTCCAACAAAATATTCAGTTATAATTAAATGGAATTGGGAAACCATTGCAAAATGGAAAGATCAGTGAATCATAAGCAAGAAATGTAAGTCAACACATACAGGTGCAGAGAGCAAAATTATACACATTATTTTAAAAATACCTTATTCCTCACAAAAATCTAAATTCCACCTTATTGTTACTCTAGTATCCAAAGATATCAGACTTTACTAATAACTCATGACTATTTCTCTTGTTGTGAGCAACCCTTCTTTCTCCTTCCCCATTTTCCAGGAAACTCCCCAGCACTGTTATTCTTGACTAACAGATATAAGCAAGAAGTCACAGTCACTCATGACATATCAGTAATATACTTTGGTTTGAGGATGTCTCAGCTGCAATGGCACATATAGGGTGATTAACTTTTGTTTTTTCCTAGCTTCCAATTTACATGAGGAGGAAGGAGGCAGAATGAAGCATTATGAACTGACCACAAACCCTGCACTGCTCACAAGGAGAAACCGGTAAAGAAATTGGAGTGGAGCTAAGCCCACAAAAATGGGAGAGGTGGAAGAAAAGTCTTTAGATTTGTTCTTATTTGTCATTATCCCACCTTGGTTTGATGACCAGTAAGTTAAATTACTTGGTTTGAGTCTCTTTTGTCTATGTAAATGGTGAGTGATCTCCCCATCTCAACCTGCAAGCTTTTAGTCATATTTTCTCTTCCCTGTCCTCCTGAGGGGAATAATAAGAGCGGCTTTGGCAGGCACCTGGCTTCCAGCCAGGGTCTACCTATGACAGCACAGAGCTGGGAGGTGCAGTACCAGACAGGTTTCAATTTCTGCTTCAACAGAAGGAGAAGTAAAAGCCTCCTACATAGGTGCAGATGCTGTTCCTGCTTTTGACTAGTGAGGTATTAGAAGTTAAGAGTTTCTCTAAGATGTTACTAAATGAGGCTAAAAACAATGCCTTTATCTCTATGTTTTCAAACACACCACAACAGCATTGTCGTTACCAGATTTCAAGTCTCCAGCAAAAAGAGCAACTGGAAGATTTACACAGCTTTTCAGTTCAAAGTATCTACTTCCTACTTTATTCTAGCAGACTGAGAAGCTGATCTATTCCACCTAGAAAGAATCAACTTCAAAGTTAATCAGCGATATTGATCTTCACCCAGCAACTGTATAATGAGCCAGGGAGACATACAACATAACAGATTAACTATTTTTTTTATCCTGTTTCTCTCTGTTACACTACTTGAGCAATTAAAATAGATTTTTCTGTTTGGTTTTTTTTTATTTTCCCATGAAGATGTCTTAACAACAAATAGCATTGTAAATAACATTCCAGCAGAGAACAAGTGGGATGTTTTTGCAGAATTTAAACTCCTATATATATAAAACAAAGGTCATGTGTTCTAACTGCTAATCTCTGAAGCTTTCAGATTCTTGTTCCCAGCAATTAAAAACCAAAGATATGAATATTCAGTTCTAAGAGTTATAAAAGTAAATTTCCAAATCAAACCGATAGAGCATTGGCTTTCAAAACCCACATGAAGATACTGTTAGTGCTGTCCTTGCTGTTCCCAACTCTTCTGGAGAGCAACTAAGTGCAAGTAAGTGAGTCAAGTACCTTCATTGCTCCCAAAAGTCTGACTAGTGCTGACAGGAATAATTCCAACTTGAGCCTAAGAAGCCTGAAAATGGTGTAAACAGAGCTATAAATAAGGATGGATGGAAAATGCGGGAGATGGATGGTGGGCGCTGCTGCCTAATATCTGCTCCCAACAAACCTCTCCTGTAGAAAAGCAGGTTGGGTTTATGACATTCTACAATGGATATTGAAAAAAAGCTCCAAACAAAACCAACAGACTGCAAGAAAGGCAGACAGCAGCATGGGACACTCCTTGAAGAGGAGAGAGATACAACACATACACAGAGCAGAAAGAAGACTGTGAACTACAAATACCTTTTGCCTTCCAGTAATTAAAATGACAAAAATTTGGAGAGTGAGCAAACAAAGTTTCACAACTTTAACAAAGAATTATATAAAAGGATGTAGACTGTTTAAAGTAGACTATATATTGCATATAGGATGTAACATACAACTTAACTCCACCAGAGAGAATGTGACATGCAACACTCAAGTTGCATAAGACTGACGATGACTATGGTCCTAGTAGCTCTTATGTGTTGCTCTGGCCTAGCCTTGACATTCTGCCTACTAACTAGAAAATTTAGTCCTTTCCCTACTACCAAGAAATACTTCAGTCACACATAAAAATTACATGAAAGAACAACGTCATTTTGGGAAACAGAAGAGAATAAAACATGTGACTATGTGGACTTCTGGAGGAAACCTCACCAAAGTCTCATGAAGAATGAAGGAATAGCCAAGAGTATCAGCATCTTATTGATGTAGTCAGTCACAGTGGTAGATACGTGAAGCCCCTGTAAAAACAAATACTAATCAGTGCAATATTTGGGCTAACTGTGCAGAAGTCAAAATGATTATGAAATAAGTCATGCTCCATTATAAAAGCACACACCTGTGTAGACCAACCATACATTCCTACTATATTTTACATAATACTGTTGTAAAAATGAACATCTGCAGCTTGAACAAAATAGACAGTACAGAACTACTACAAACCCAATCTGCCATCACAAGACAATGCTTTGGTCATAGATCAAGAAGACCATCAGTGAACAAAGTCTGTAGTCTGTCTAGAATTTTTTCAAAAATCTAATTTTCTAAAATATTAGTTCCTTGAGAATTCTCAAGAAGTGAAAATATCAAGTCAGATTAATTAAAATAGAAGGAGGAATCAAGTCAGTAGCGTGGCACATCTTACTCCCTTAGATGCATGGCTTCAGCTTGCTCTTGCTGAAGAGCACTTATCTTTTTTGGGAGTGTGTACCCTCAGCTGCTCTTACTCTTAAGAATAAGGTGACACTTAGTTTCCTTAGAATACAACTAGGTTTCTTAAGCAAACAAAATTTCCTTTATTTCAGATTAACATTTACTTTTAATTTACTTTACTTTTACTGCAAAAGAGACTACAATCAAACATTACCTGTGGAAAAGGGATTCTTACACAGCCATTATTATCTCAACAGTACTTCAGCTCTAGAAAGCAGCAATGCACTGCATAGCAGCGGCCTCAGGAGGAGAGGGCTACTCTGCAGATCCCACCCTTCACACGATATGAACCAATCGCTTCAGAAAGCCAATCCACCACTTACAATAAGCCGAGGCCTTTAGAACCAAGACCATCAACATAATTATCAACTAAACTCCCCTTTCGGTTTACTCAGTGCGCAGAAAGCAACTTCCAAAGTCGTGGAGCACTGTGCCGGGACTCAGAGCCCGGAGCAGAGCCCGTGTGCAGGGCAGCTGCAGGCCGGAGGGAAGCAAAGCGGGGCGCAGAGACCCGCCGGTCCCCGTGTGCCGCTAGCCCCGTTTGTCCCGGTCCCTGTCTGTGCCGGTCCCTGTCTCTGTCCCGGTCCCTGTCTGTGCCGGTCCCGGTCCCTGCCCCGGTCCCGCCGCCTGCGCCACTTCCGCCCGCCTCCGCGCCTGCCGCGCACTGCGCATGGTCGGGCGGCGCGCGCACGCGCAATGGCGGCGCTGGGCGCGCCCGCCCAGCATGGACCGGGCCAGGGACACGGCTGGGGATGGGAGCAGGGACTGGTTTATACGTTATAGGTGAATTAAAATAATTTGGGAACATCAATTTGCACTGCAGATTAATTTAAACGGTTACTTGATCTTCTCCTCTTCTCTCCTTCTTTGCTGTTTCTTTTTCCAGTTACTTTTTAATAAAATCTACTATTAGAGTCTTTCTATAAAGTAATCTTAAACCTAGAAGAATTGGAGGTTCTTATGCCCTGTCCTGCATATAACCAAAGGGGGAAAAACAAGCGCAGAATTTTGATAACAGAATACCCCATTTTTATGTGTCAACAAAACGACTGGGTCTGACAGAAATTTAGCCTGAAGCCTGTTTCTCTTTAACCTTTAATTTGAACGGGTTTTGTTTTTGGACGGCAATTATTTTCCTTCTCAGGAGGATGGCACGGGGCAGGGACCGGGGCGGGGCGGGTGAGGGAAGAGCGGCGACCGCAAAGCGCGGGCTGGGCTGTCTCCGAGCCCGGTGTCCCTGTGTCCTGTGTCCCCGTGTCCTGTGTCTTGTGTCCCGGAGTCCCCGTGTCCCGTGTCCCTGTGTCCTGTGTCCCCGTGTCCTGTGTCTTGTGTCCCGGAGTCCCCGTGTCCCGTGTCCCTGTGTCCTGTGTCCCGGTGTCCCCGTGTCCCGGAGTCCCCGTGTCCCTGTGTCCTGTGTCCCGGTGTCCCTGTGTCCTGTGTCCCGGTGTCCCCGTGTCCCGGTGTCCCCGTGTCCCTGTGTCCTGTGTCCCGGTGTCCCCGTGTCCCGGAGTCCCCGTGTCCCTGTGTCCCCGTGTCCCGGAGTCCCCGTGTCCTGTGTCTTGTGTCCCGGAGTCCCCGTGTCCCGTGTCCCTGTGTCCTGTGTCCCGGTGTCCCCGTGTCCCGGAGTCCCCGTGTCCCCGTGTCCCGGTGTCCCGGTGTCCCCGTGTCCCGGTGTCCCCGTGTCCCGGTGTCCCGGTGTCCCCGTGTTTCGGTGTCCCCGTGTGCCGTTGTCCCCGTGTCCCGGTGTCCCCGTGTCCCGCTGTCCCCGTGTCCCTGTATCCCCGTGTCCCTGTATCCCCGTGTCCCGTTGTCCCCGTGTCCCGTTGTCCCGGTGTCCCCGGGCCGCTGCAGCCCCTCCTGCAGGAGCCGTGCCGGCCCCTCCTGGCCCTTCCCGGTCCCTCCCGGCCCCTCCCGGTCCCCCCGGCTCCCCAGCCCCGGCTCCGCTCCGAGCCCCTGGAGCGGGAGGTTCAGAGCCGGCGGCCGGGCCGATGTGGGCTCGCCCGTAAAACGCGCATGCCACGGCCGTGCTCAGGCGAACGTAAAAGCTGCCACCTGCAGAAGGTTAAAAAATCCGGGGGAAAAGAACACCCTGGTGCTTGCTGGCGTCTGCTGTTTGAGCGGCTATGGAAACCAGGATTCGTCGCTGACAGCGACACGCGGTCCCTGAGGATTGCTGGTGTTTGGATGCTGCAAGCTGACACATGCCAAGATCCCACTGACACCTGCCAAGATCCCATTTGCGGTGCTCGCCAATTCAAAATTACAGCAGTCGTGGCTCAGCATTGCAACAGTGACGCTTCTTCCTTTAGAGACTTCAGCTTTCTGTCTCCAGCACCTCAGAGATACGGCTGCTGCCAGTCTATGCTCTCTTTCTTTCCTTTCCCATCTCTGCAGTCCTGAATATCTGGGACAGCTTTCTTTTTCTTGTTTCTCATCACTTAGTGATTTTTTAAAAGTCCCAGTGGAAACAATTTTCTCCTTTCTCTACCTTCAAATAATTTCCTTCACAACCCTCCTCCTGTTTTGGAGCTCTTTTAGTTATGTCTCCGGAGTGTTTTATAGTTAC
The DNA here is from genome assembly GCF_050655825.1 of Lonchura striata. Taxonomy (NCBI): domain Eukaryota; kingdom Metazoa; phylum Chordata; class Aves; order Passeriformes; family Estrildidae; genus Lonchura; species Lonchura striata. The sequence goes on along the minus strand of NC_140741.1, from coordinate 34,584,224 downwards.
ACTTAGAATTCAAATCCAATTCAAAAAATGGAACTTGGATCCATCCGTATTCAGGAAGCCTCTGGAGGGACATCTATGCTTTGTACTCATTTTCACTATTGACAATCTTTTCTGGAACTGGCTTTTTTTTCTTTGATCATCACGATTCTCAATAATCCTGTTCCTTCCATTGGGTATTGATGTACCATGCTTGATTATGAACAAAAATATTATTAATACCTTGTTATACAGGCATGATAATAGTAGCCCAGAGTGAAGCTGTCAGAGCTGGGAATTTAAGCACAGCTGGTTACATGGAGAACTAATGATCTGCCATTTGAAGAGCCAGCTATAGCAGATAGGCTGAGAAGATTAGTGTGTCTAGCCCACATCCTTTGTTTCCATCAAATGATTTTGAGAAATCAAACTTATCTTTAGGCTATTAAAATCTGTCGAGTGAGCATTTCTGGTGGAATATAGTCTTTTTTCTTTTATGGCTTCTATTTTTAAATCTACATTTTGAAACCAATTATTTTCAATATAGAAAACAATAAGTAAAATTGATCAGCAAATAAAAAGTTGATCAAGTTACCAATTAAAATTACAGTGAAGTGAAATCATGGAAAGCTTATACATTATAGGCGAATTAAATTAAAATCATTTGGACACATCAAGTTGCACTCCAGAGTAATTTAAATGGTTACTTGATCTTCTGGTCTTACTTCTCTTTTGCTGCTTCTATTTCCATTACACTTTCTAAATTTAGTATTAAATTCATTCTATAAGTAATCTTAAACCTAGAAGAATTCAAATATTTTTTGTCCTCTATATAATCAAAAGAGAAAAACAGAGAAAAACTGTATATAAGCAAAATTTTTAGTTTGATAAAAGAATACCCTAGTTTTATGTGTCAACAAAACAATTGGGTCTATCAAAAATTTAGCCTGAAGTCTGTTTTTCTTTAATTTTAACCTTGCTTTTTGTGGTAGTTACCTTCCTCTTCTTCAGTTACTAGTTTTAATTCAAGAAATTTTATGAGAAATTAGATGAATTACATCAAAAGATGATTTTTAATGTTCCAGTTAGTGTGTGTATTCTCATACTACTTGCAGTAATGTTGAAATGTGCTGCAATTTATATGTATCATAATAGAAAATAGTACCTCTGCAGAGGAAAAAAAATCACCAAAATCATAATTCTGATCTTAATGTTGTTTTGCTTTGTGGATTTTAATAAACTGTTTACAGTACAAAAGTCCCTAAATTAATAACAGCTAGCATTATTTCTTGAACCCATGTTTTGGTGCGGGGTCCACATGGAAGTTACACATGCTCTTAACCAGTTTAGGAATCCTTGGAAATCCCCAAATGCAACTGAAGTTCTAATCTCACTGAAAATAATAAAAACTTTCCATTCACTTGAGGAAGACTACGAGGTCCCCCTGTGCATCAAAACTGTAACATAAGACATTGAATCAAAGCTTTCAGGAATAGGAGCCTTATACATTAAATCAATACCTAGTCACAGGCACTTCTGAAGACTGTTCTCTTAATGAGGCAAGAACTAGATAAGGGTTTTGGAACCTAGCCTTGAGTTCATGTTAAAAAAAAAAAAAAAAAAAAGAACAAAAAAACAATCCTAAAACACCTAGAAATCAAAAAATAAAACCAAAAAACTGGGCAAGTTTTTCAATTATGTCTTTCCAAACACACATTGGAGTGTCAGTCAGATACTTAAGCAATATTGAAAATTCTATCTCTTCAGTCTTATTTTTCTTGGATATCTTAGTAAACAGTAGCAAAATAATTGTCCTATAGGAATACAGGCTATTTTCATTACCAGCCCCCTTGGTATATTATTTTCCAAGTTCAGCAAGAGACATTTCACAGACTAAATGCAGCCCTTTCTACTTTTTTAACTTTGTTTTGCTTTGATGATAGCACTTGGTTTTTACTTGAACTTTTATGGATACCAGCCAAATTCAGCCGGAGATCCTTTGCAGTGTATCTAAAATTATGTGTTGCATGCTAGAATTGATAAGCTAAGAGAAGTCAAAAATCCAGATTTATTAAAATTACAGAAATTTTTATTACAGTATAAATGTTTAAGAATTTCTAGATGATTTCCAGGAAATAATTTTGATTAATTGCATCTTTATAGAAATAGTTAATGTGTAGTCACTCAATAAGAAATCATATTACTATAGCATGCTTCTCATTACAAAGTACTGTGCTTAAAGGATTTTCCTTCTGGCAAGAATAGTCAGATTCTTGACTTGTAACTGCTGGGAAATCTGAAATGCAGAGCCAGAATTGGAGTAGTTTGAAGTAAGTATATATGAAGTACTAAAATAAGTAATTCTTTGCTGTTTGTCTTATATTGGTGTTCTGTTTGATTGAAGTTCACTTACATGGGTATAACTTATGTGGGTGTAAAAATAAATAGAACTTATGTTTATAAGTATTTAATGGGTATGTTGTGATAATTTAAGAAGCAAGAATTGCAGAGTAGGATAAATAGTTTATTACACCAAATTGTATAGGTTATGATTTGTATAAATTATATGATAGCATAGAACACTTTCACAGACTATTACTGATATTGCAGTAGCTCAATGACTGAACAGATTCAGAAGAAGCCAGCATTAAATAACTCACTAATGGAGTATTGGGTGAAGAAAGACTTATTTTGGGCAGGAGACAATTTTCTTCTGTATCTAGGAGACAAGGAAAAAGAAATGGGAGAGGATGAATGTAGGCAAAGAAATGAAGAAAGTCTCCACTAATGTGATCCTGGAGACACATCTGCATGTGGCAATTCTGTACTTCAGCAAGTCTAAAGTGTATGTGAAAATCTCCAAGTTTGCTTGTAAAAGAAGATATGTGATACATGGAGTCTCTTGCAAAGGATTCTTGTGCCAGCTGCCGACTTCAAAACTTATTGGGGTTTTGAGCATTATTAAGGTAAATGCTAAGAGAATATATTTAGTTATTAGGGTTAGTGTAAATTTTGGAAGCTGACACAAAGCTGTTTGAATTCAGTATTAGTCTTTTCATTGGTTCCAAAGGTTTCCTATTTGTTGAGTCATCACAGATAGTGCAATTAAATTTCTGTTTTCAGGTATTAAAACAGAATAAATATGTTTATTCTTTGTTTCATTGTTTAAAATGAGACATTTTCCTTTTCTAAATTTAATACACTCATTAAATATGTTTGCTCTGTGATTGTGTGCTTAGGTAATTTTCTTAGCAATAGCATTTTATTTTCTAATAAGGCATTTACGCAAAAGCCTTCTGTAGAAACCAAGAATGGAAATTTATTATCTCTTTGTATAGCAGTTTTTCTGTATTTCAGTTTAAATACTCACTAGCTCTAAGAATGGTGAAATACTGTTCCTTATTCTGAAGCCTCAGCTATCTAAATAGATATAGAGGTTTGTGCTTCTTTCATTGATGGTTATAAGCTTACACTAAGAAGGCTTCTGAAAAAAAAAAAAAATCTGATTTATATTATTTCCAAAAGATTTGATGTGTTAGTGTGATGCATATCCTGGGAGTAAGATAACAAAAAGAAACCCCTACACTTCAGAAGCAGTGGATTTTTTCATTTGTTGGAAACAGAAATAAAAACAGGGATGTATTAAGATATTCTGTGAGAAAAGCAGAACATTTATACTACAAGGTAATTAAAAACAAAGTGGCATGACTGGAGTGTTTAATCTTTTAATGTTGGAGCACTTATTTGTATATCCATTTATTGCATGTGAATTTTGGTTATGTGTGCATCAGTTGTAGACAAGACAGGAATCCAAGTATACATTTTCAAAAAACTCATTGAAAGAGCTTATTAAAGGATACAATTGTGTGAGGGCAGATAAGCAGAACTATTTCTATAACAGCTATTTATGTATTACTTGTAAAATAGTAAACTGTTTCTTCTGTTATTTTCAATAAGTGAAGAAATTCATTTTCTATGACATGTACTAAAACCTGAATTTTGTTTCTTTAGAAAATATTAGTTAAATAGAATTCTTTATGAACCAGTTTACCTGGAAAATTCAAGTTCTTCCATTTCAAGAATGAAAGTCTAACTATGGTTATTATCACAGGCATCACTTTCCTCACTATGAAAATCCATAGATGCCATCATGAACTAAAATAATTGTGTTTAACAATGTGGTGGTGAACAAAAGAGCCTGTCTTTGCCTCACCAGGTCTGTAGACAAAATACACTGAGAAAATGAGAATTGTAGTTAATTTAATATGTAGCGAGCTCTTCCTTTGAAACCAAAAAATATGTCAGGAAGCTGAAGGAGTCTTGGGAAGAGATGTTACTGGGAAGCTTATTCCTATTCCATCATGTGTGTGATGATGGCGCCAGTTTTCCAGACATTATTGAGTTCTCCAGCTGGGAGAAAACTTCTATACATAAAATGAATTATAATTTATTAACATATTGACCTTTTGGGATATATAAAATACCCAAAAAGCACAAAACCCATTTATTCATTTCTTGAAAATCCTTTAGCTATTAGGGCTCAATTCTGATAATTCTGTCTTCATTGACTATGGTGGGATTTTTCCAAATTTTCTTCCCCTGTTTTTATCCCATTCCTATTAAATTCTCAATTCATTTTTGCACCAATGTATTTTTTAATTATACATTTATTTGAGATTTCTGTAAAATAAGGAAAAATTAAAATTAAAATTAAAATTAAAATTAAAATTAAAATTAAAATTAAAACAAAGGAGGAAAAACCTGTGGCTTAAACAGAATGATTTTATCTAGTCACATTAGTTCACTGCCTATCCTGATATTTTGAATGTTTTCTAAGAGATCCTTAATTCAGATTTTAACTGAAAGTGTCTTAAGTGCTTTAAGTACCTTGAAGCTAAAACATTGGGTGTCCAATGCTCTTAATCTTTTCAGCTTCAACATTCTATGAAAAACTGAACAGAAGTTGCTCTACCAGGAATAACAGACCACTTTATTTAAAAATGTTTATAACTTGGATGATGATTGTCTTCAGTCTTCCAAACATTTTTGTCTGTTTATTTTTCTGGGCTAGATGATTACTTTTTAAAACTTCTTTGTCAGGGAAAAACATAAACAGCATTTTACAAAACATGGTAAATATAAACCTTATTTTACATTTAGAAACAGCCAAACTATTCAAAGGCAAAATATGCCATCTAGTTTTTAACCATGACAGAAATGAAAGTCTACCTCAGCAACTGAATAAGAGGGAAGCACAAGAAAAACTGATCTCTGTGTTAGTATCTAACAGTTTAGTGATGAGTTCACACTCATCTTTACTTCTAGAATTTATTTATGTCATGGCTTAGGAATGGTACTGCCCAGTTCAGTGCCCCCAGCAAGACTCTCAAACCATGCTCCATTCTTTCTCATTCCCCCATTTTCCCCTTTCCTTCCTCTACAGTGGGATGGAGAGGAGAATTGGAGATATGAAAGGCAAAGGTCATAAGTTGTGATAAGAACTATGTACTGGAAACAGCAATGGAACAAGAAAATGAACAGTTACAGCAACAATACTAATGACAGAGGGTACAACAAAAGAAACCATTCACATTGGAAAAAAAACCCCCTCCAATAACAGACAATACCAGCAGGCTACCTCTGCCACATTTTTTTTGACTAGCAGTAAAAGCTAGTAAAAGCACTCCCCAGAAGTGTGTCCCTTTCCCTTGCCCCCAGCAATGACATGAGGTGGTGGTATAGAATATACAGCACCACATGTCCCAGCCACGTCCCCTCCTAACTACTGCAAAAACTTAACCCTCTTCTGGCCAGAACCAGAACAGCATAACTCAAGAGTGCTTGTGATTTCATCCACTACTGCTCAGATATTTTAGAGTGCAGCTGTGTTGTACTTGATTTTTCATAGTCTTCTAGACTTCAGTGGCACTTCAAACAACATAGAATCTCGTGGAAATCAGGATTTTTCAGCTCTGTCAAGACCTTATATAACAGACTGCTGAGCTCTTGAGAGGTACTACATGAGCTCAATTTCCACAGAAATCTCAGGGCAGATGTTCAGGCCCTGTAAAGTTATGAGAATATGTTGGTATGTTCTTACAACCTTGGCAATGGTCTGGTTGCTGTGCTCTGTAAAATATAGCACACCGAGGAAATATGGTAATTTGAAGACTCTTAATAATAGAAGATAATATTTATTCTTCACTGTCCTTCAAAAGTATTTTGTTGAATTGAAGAAAATTGTTAAAGAATAAGATGCAGTCAAAAGAGACAAGAAAAAGATATTACAACAAAAATAATCTCGTTGTAAATACAGAAGGATAAACAATGGGCTAGGTGGCAGCTCTTTTTAGAAGAAAAGAATGAATCACATGAGTCAGACATTATTCTGTTCTAAAAAAAAAAAATTAACAAATTGCACAAATAACCTTTAAGGTGCATAAAATAACTTTCTTGTTCAGGAATTCTGATAAGCTGAAGTAATGCATCACGTTTCTATCATAAAGCTTGAAGAAAAAACCCTATAGATCCATTGGAGACATTCTGAAGGACATCAGTGTCAATGAGGAAAGGCTTAGGAAACATGGTCACCAGAGATGGATAGAAAGAGTTGGGGTTTTTAGACTAAACTTTTTCTAATGTGGAGTCATTTGCATATAAAGAGAAGTTATTTTTTTTTAAGATCATTTGTGTGTGTGTATCCATGGTACAGAGGAGAAGAAGTAGTAACATTAAATTCTGTAGTGAATTATTTGTATTTGACAATAGGACAGACTTTCTGATAAAAAAAAAATAATGAGGCATGGAATAATTTTTCTGAGACCTGCATTACTGAATGGATTTTTTTGGGCAGGGTTAATAAAATATTTAGATTAGCTAGATGATTTTTCTCAGAGTATATGGATAGATAGGTAAGATACTTCCTGAAGGTAATTTTAACTCTATTTTTCTCTGATTTTTTAAAATTTGGCTTGAAACTTTTCCTTACTTTAAATTTATTCATATCTTAAAGCTGTATTATTCTCCGTCAACACATTGCCCCATTTTCATGACACATTAGTTCTTTGTTATTTTTTTTTATATTGACAATGTCATTCAGTTTTGTGGTTTGTGTGTTTTAATGTTATTTATTTAATTGTCATTTTTTAGATAATATAAAAATCTAGGAAGTATTAACAAGTTCAAAAATAGATTTTAAAATTTATTTGATAGTAGCAAAAAGTCGTAAGTGTTGTAAACAAGAGTTTTCTGGTATATCATAAATACAATTGCATTCAACTGAATTGACTAAGACTAGGTGCTCAACCAAGCATCTAATTATTTTGAAAATTGCAGTTGGATGCTGCATTGTGACATTGAATATAGACAAAGCTTCCTGATACTGACTTCTGCATCTTTAAGAAAGCAGTCAAGCCTGAAGGAACTCAATAGCACACCAAATTTGGAGCTTGTAAATTTGCAGTAGCTAATAGCACTATTCTATAGTGTTTTCTTAAATTAGGTTGTTAAATTATTTGCATATATTGATGTTATAATTTATAGCAGATGTCCAAGATAGTGTTTTCTAAGGAAACAAGACACTCTTCCAGGAAGACATTACGAAGAGTCATGTAGATCACCTTTGTCTCAACCTTGGTGAATATGAGTATTTATTTGCTATTTTCATGCAAATCTTTTGTGTCATTCAGTTTGCAGAACATTACAATTGATCAAACACTGCACATCTGAGTATATAATCTCAAATATGAAGCTGTCTCTGAAGCATCTACAGCAGTGAGGATGGCAGTTTTAGCTTCTCTGTGACTTAGGTGGATGTCTGTAAACAAGGTTGTTCATTTCTGTGAAAGAGGGGGACTATTGAGGAGGTCAGCAACATTGTGAAAAAGTTACCAAAAAGCCCTGTGGTGGTCTGGTCCTAGCTGGTAGGCAAGCACACAGCTCCTTCTCACTCTTCTCGCTTTCAGCGTGGCTGAAGAGCAAACAGAACAGAAGATAGCTCATGCTTCAGGATGAAGACAATGAGATCACAATTGCTGTGGCAGGCAGAGTAGACTCAAACTGGGCAAATTATTTATTGCAAATTAAGAGAAATAATTACTCTTTCAGGTATTGAGAAACAAAAGCAAAACAAGAAAAAACCATTAAAACATTTAAGGAAAATTCACCATTCCTTTTCCCAAGCTTCACATCAGGCATCTCTCACCTCCCAGCTTGTTACAGCTGCAGGTTGTACCTCCAGTGAGGCAAGGGACCCAGTGGTGGAGGGGTGGCAGTTTGCAAGTCAGGATACAGTGGTTCCTTCTGGTGCTTCTTTGTGCTTTTCCTCTGCTTTGGCATGGGCCTTCCAGAGGCTCTGTGCCTTTGGGAATTGTGCACTGCCATGGAAGCTCCTGCCTCTCTGACCTCAGTATTCTCTTGCTGTTTCCCTCAGGTTCCCTCTACCTGTCTTTGCTCCCTCATTGTGTTCTCTTCTCCTCTTTCAAGAACTTCCATTCTTTCATAAAAACATTTTGGCAGAGGCAGCACCCAAATTCAGTGATGGGATAATCTTTGGCCTGTGATGGGTGGAGAGCTATCGGGAAATGACTGTGCCTAGTGCAGGACAATCTCTGACCTTCTTTCACAGAGGCCACTCATCCCCAAAACCTTGCCACACCAACACAAAAGGTTTATCCACGTTGCATTTTCACATAGAAAATCCATAATCACCTTGTCAATTTAGAACCAAACAGATTCATCATAATTCTGAAGTTCTACTTGCTCTCATCAGCTTTAATAATTCTTTTCTTCTCAGCTTGCCTCAAAGATTTTAATGTAAGCAAATAATATCTAAAATATGTATTTTTTAGCTATTAGTCTGACTTTTGACATTTTCAACAGATATTGCTATGCATTGACAATGACAATTTCATTTGTATTGATATCCAATTATAAATTTATTTCAGGATGGGCAAATTTTATTCTTATTTATTAGTTTTATTACTCTAGCAAGTAGGAGATTTATAAGGAATGAACACTGCCTTTTCCTGAGGAGAACACCAGCCACTGAAAGCAAGTACTTTAAACTGGCACAAGAGAAGGCCAGCAGTGTAATAAATTCAGCTTGATGAGAGGTAGTTTTAACACAGCAGCAAATTAAGCTTTACCACAGTCAGCAGTCCAATTTCTTAGTGAGTAATCTGTCCATTTTCTTGTTGATCTGACAGAAGCCAGCGTCCACTTGTGAGAAAAAGTCAAGAGGGAGAAAAACTCCAAAGGCATGAGTTGTCATGAACAAGGTGTAGAAAAAGGATTATAAAAAAGAGTGTACGATATTACCTTAATTAGAAAAAGAGCCAACTGCAAATTCAGAGGATTAAAATATCTCACAAATAGTATATTTTATTAAATAATTATATAAATCACAAACAGAAATAAAAAAGGCAAAAATTATTGAAAAAATATTGCAGTAGTGATTGAGGATAATTACTTTGTGCATCTCTTAAACTCTTAAAAATGCCACAATTCTGGCTACCTAATTCTGCCTTTTTTCTCATCCATCATTCTCCATAGCAGTTTCATGAAATTCTTGGGATCAGAAGAAGAAAAGATTAGCCAGGGTCTCTGGCCTCTATGAAAGGACTTTGTACAGAGTTTTCTTAGGGCAGTGAAGTTTGGCACATCTTACAGATAAAAAGATTCAGAGATGGCAGCCATGAAGTTCCTAGGCAAGATAATAGCAAGACATTGATTGATAGGTAGTCTATTTGCTACCATAATCTTAATCTAAACTTAATAACCACTGTAATACAGAGTTATTTCCCACATAATGTGCTTGCAAAATAAAGTAATACACTATTCAGAATATTAAAAATATTCCTTTCTTATATTCATTTCAGGAATAAGATTGGTTTGGAAATGTTTGTTGGATAAAATGGAAATTGTACCAGCACCACCTCAAATGATAATATATGACAGAGCACAGCTTCCTCTGGTATCAACAGGTGTTGCATGTAGTGATCTGAGAACAGATGTGGACTCTATAGAGAGTGACATTTCAGAGATTAATGGATATTTATGGAAACTCATGAACAATCCTTATATGAATTATTTTACTGTCATAGACATTTCTACACAGAAAATTGGAGAAAGTTGCTATGAAAGAACTGAAATGGAAAACAAGGTAGCAAAGCAACAGGACAGAAGAAAGTCTATAAAACCAATAGAAGATACAATTAACATTTTACTATCTGACCAGACATCTATAACTTGTTGTAAAGCTATACAATATCCCCTAGGGTATAAACTAATATGATAAAGAGCTCTTAAACAAGATAGAGACTAACAATCATCCGCCTCATTTTATTGATAAATGAAGAGGAATATTCCTACAGTAGATTTTAAAATTTTATAAGGCTCTTATGAAAGCCAAAGATGTTAGTAGGTGTTGTGAAACATCAGAGCTTATCAGGTGGGGCCATGAATCTCACATAATGCTTTTCCTTTAAATCAGTGCAGTATTAATTATACTTTTTAAAAATACTACTGAAAATTGTTCACAATTTTTTACAAAGAGAAACATTCTCAGAAAGTAAGAATAAGTAACTGCCATTATCTTTTCTAACTGTAAGAATGGGAAAACAGTATCGAAAACCAAAAATTGGTCTGAGTAGAAAACACATTCATCTGTTGGCTGTTCCAGCTGTGGTCATCAAGGCAAAGTCCTGCAGGAGGACACTTGTTAGTGGAATGAACCATCCATTGATATATTTTTGTTAATGGCCTGGATAAGGGGATAGAGTGCACCCTGAGCAGGTTTGAATATCATGCAAAACTGGGAAGAACAGGTAATGGCTGTGCTACCTATTTTTCAGGAAGACTTCAACCGGCTAGAGAAGTGAGCTTAGCAGGACCCAGGAGATGAGCCACTCTAAAGTGAGCTCATGGAAGGAACCTTGCCTGTGATCTCTGAAGGAGTCTCTGGAAAAGCCTGTCTCTCCCCACTGCTGAGGAAAGGGGAACCTGCCTAATTTAGGCTTTTGTGCCTGAAGTTACACTTAGGGAATGTGCACCTTTTAAAGCAGCCAGTTTGTAGCGCCCTAGCACATAAAATCAATCTGACAGAAAGGATATTTTCTATCATATGACAGTCAGTTCTCAAGAAGTGGAATACAGAGCTGAAATGACATGTTTCCTCACTTTGGTTGCTGTTCCAGTCCTGAGTAACGCTACCTGGTGCTTGTCCAACCAATGTCTTGACAGCTTGTCAAAAGGCTCCTTGGAAATAGTTTTCACATGATTTGCTGCATCAAACAAACTGTCTTTACATTCCAATTCAGGCTTGACAAATTTGTCAGTTTTTCCAATTCATTCACAGTTCATATAGTCAACATTTCTGTAATGCAGCATGAGAGACTTGGAAGGAAACCCCTAGAGATAGCTTTAAGTGTGACTAATTTAGAAATAGTGCAATATACTTTTAAATCTCAAAAAAAAAGAATGAGGTTTGGAAGGTAGCAGGAGGTCTTCATTAAAAGCTATGTAACAACATCTGAGAGTTTCCTGTGCAGCAAAGATTTATGTTTGAAATTCTAAATGGTCTGGGGAAACTCAGGGCTCCCCTTGAGAAAGTATTTAGTTCAGATTCATGAGCTATTAGAGTGTGAGTTATAAAAATGATGGTGATGGAACCTTTAAGCACCTGGGTGAGCAAAAATATCCCACTTCTTTTTCTATCTGGGTAAGCATCTTAAGTACTGCATTCCTTAAATATTGTCATGCTTTTTAAAGTTGTGTTAGTAAAGAAGTTTTCCAATTAATTTTTTTGCTATTTTTCCCCTATTGCAGAGAAGAGTAAGGTATTAAGCTGTTACAATATGTATATCAGTTAACCAGGAAAAGATGGATATTAACAGTTGTCTCTCATTCCTTTTCACACATGATTCTTGTTATTTTAGTGAAATTTATTTTTATCATGTTTTAACAGATGACACAAAAGAAACAAAACGGTGTGAATTACTAGAATTTCCTAGTTTCAGCTAGGGTAGAGTTAATTTTTCCTCAGTAGCTGATACACTGCTGTAATTTGGAATGAGAATGGTGTGGATAACACTAGCTGAAGGGCTATTACACAGCATAGAATGTCATGCCCAATATATAAACTGGGGGAGTTACCTGGAAGTGGGCTTGGTCTAGGTTCAGGAATGGGGGCTGGCATCAGTCAGTGGGTGGAGCAATTGTATTGTGCATAAATAATTTTTTTGTTATTTTCTTTCCCTTTTTATTGTTATTATTATTATTATTTAATACTATTATTGTATTTTACTTTGGTTTTAATTATTAGACTGTTCTTATCTCAACCTCCAAGCTTTACTTTTACTCAACCTCCAGAATTCAGTGATGGGGAGAAGATGACATTGAAACAGAATTCATCAGGGTTTTCATCTTAAAATGAAAGGAGTGAATTGGGATTTGAGACATGTTCTTGTCCCAATCCTTCAGTCCTCATGATGTGGCTGAATTGTGCACTGGGATGCTGTAAAGGTATGAGCAGATCTTCAGGATGCTCTAGGCCACACAGCCTGTTGAATTTAGCTTAGCAGAACTAGAACAGCCACTGAACTGACAAAGGTCTCCAAAGCTAAGCCCCATCCCTTGACAAAGCTATTGCTGAGCAGCAAGTCAGGCTGTTCCACAGGGATGTCAAACCTCAGCTGAGGCTACACACAGCACAGGCATCACTGCATACCCAGCTGGGATTAAAACCATGACATAAGGGAAAAGAGGGTGAGTAAGTATACAAATATATAAAGCAATTGGTATTGTCTGGAATTCTAAACTGGAATGAAGTTTTTTTCACATCATTGTACTTTGTGAAATGAAGTGATAGCCTGTTCACCATAGCATGTCATGACGTGACGTAGAAATATTGTGGGACTGAATTATTGTACTGTTTTTTGTACTGATTTAATCTCTTGCATGAAGTGGAGTGATCAGTTCAGGTTTTTGAAAACTGCATGAAGTTTTTCTGAAAAACAATGGAAGTCTCTGAATGAAGGCAAAGCAGATTTGTTGCTTAGCAGAACAACATATATATGGCAATGCTTCAGAGGACAAGAAAAGATATTTTAGTGCTGGCCAAAGCAGTGACAGGAGTGTGGACTTGAGATTACTTGAATGTGTGGGCAGAGATGTGTAATTGATATTCACAAAATCATAAAAGGCTTTGGACAATATATGGTGCAAACAGAACAAGAAATTACTTACAATCTTTTATGCAATTGCTTCTGACTCACATTCTCAGCTCTAACCTGCACGCCTGGCCACGCTTGGCCCTGCTGTGCAGTTATATGTCAGAGAGCCCAGGGCAACAACAAAATCTTTTGTTCTTGAGACATGCATGCAATGATTACTTGAGGAACTTTGATTTGTGCTAGTATACCTGACATTTTTTCTGTCAGCAGAGAAATATCAAATTTGACAAATCAAACTGCTCTTGTTCAAAACACTTTTCTGGAAATCACTATGTCTGTTTCACCTGGCAGTTTATAAATTCCTCAGACCTGATCTGAGGAATTCTTTCCTCAAGATGAAAAATGCTTCAAAATATGAGGATGGTTTTTCACTCTTTGGGGTCCATGACATTTATCCCAGCCTGTAGCTTGTTCACAATGTCTTACACAATTCCTTGTGCCTTGAGAAAGTGTTCAGTCTGTTAATCAACTGGAAGCAGATGATCATGGCTGGGTTTGGCCAACAAAAGCCATAGTGTTCTTTCTATTTTCTATTACCAAGAAGTGTTTGATAGTCTCCTGCAATAAGTTTTCTCTGCTTTAAGTCAAGATCAAGGAACTTGTGAACATTGTTGTGCTTTGCCTCTGTTTTGTGTGAGTTTACCTAGACAGGAGAAATTTTCCTTTGTTTTGTGATATCATAGATTCTACTTGGAACCTGCTAATAGCTACTGGTCTTCAGCACCACATTCTCCAGCCCTGTCCAGGTAAGGTGCTGTTCTGCTGAATGATAACTAGCTTGAGAGTACCCTGTGATCTAATATGGTTAGTTAGAGGATTTTCTTGAAGAATGGCCATGAAAAACATCAGACTATATGTGACGAAAGGAACACGTGAACATTGTTGTGTTTTGCCTCTGTTTTGTGTGTGTTCTGTAGGTTTGCTCCAGTGAAAATGCAGCAGGTTCCCTTGCCATGGGACTCCTCAGCTGTAACTTGGAGCAGAAGAGTGGTGTGAGATCAATAGCAAATAAGTAAACATCATTAGACCAATCAAAAAGGCAGTGATGTAAAATAGAATCAGGATGAATAAACATAGTGTTTGAGACTCCAGTGTGCATTGGAAGCCAGAGGAGCTGTTGCCACATTATATGGCTGTTATGGCATTTATTTATATATGTTTATTTTATGTACATTTAAAATTTTATATGCTTGATAAAAATTTCTAGTTCTTTATGGAGTATGTAATGATGCTTCTAATTGTTGGAACACAACTGCTAATGCTAGTAATCTTTTATATTTTTAGCTAGTGTGTTTGGCAGGGTTTTTTTGATGTGCCATAACTTACTCAAAGAATTCCTGGGCATGGTGATGGAATTGAAAGTTTCTAATGAAGACTGTGAATAGATAGTTTGCATGCAACCATCTAATTCCCCAGACTAGCAGTGGTTACTAATGTTGAAGCAATATTTTCTGTACCACCTGGTTTCAAGACTAAGGAATACTCTCAGTAAATTTAATTTACTAGCATAATTCTCAGATGTCTCATTTTTATTTTCTCTTAATTTTTAACTTGATCTCACTAAAATACTGCCTAATCTCTTGCAATCTAGAATTTCTGAAACTGCATTCAGAAAAGTGAGTTGGATATTTCCTACTTAGGAATCTGGCTGAAGGTTGATTCAGGAAATAAAATTGCTTTTATTGCTTCAAGTTGCCATAAGTGTTATATCTCAGAGATTCAAACTTTTCTCTGTAACTACCTAGGTCTGATAATTTAGTAGTTTTACCTCTCATGAATCACCCAAATCCATACACTGGTGCTTTGGAAAAATATTGTCAATAGACTTTGCTGTAAATGAAATATGCAACAAAATATCATAAAATGCAAGTGGTGCATAAAGTTAACTGCAGAAGTGCTTAAAAGCATACAGTAATCAATGTGCCACATCCTTTTAAATTCTCTATAGTCGCAGATGCAGTCATTTAATATTACTGACATAACTAATCCTTGTGAAATCTGTAGGACATCTCATGATGGCTGATATAAAGGACAAGCATTGGTGACATGCTGATTGCAACAGCATCACGTATAGGGAAAAGAAGAATTTTTCTTTTCCAATTCTATAGTCAGATGGAGCAGACAATAAAAAATCAGAAATTTTCATGATCACAAAATAGAAAAAACCCTCAAAGAGTCAGATGTCTTAAAAGAAGTTACTGATTTTGGCATCTCCTTTTAGTGAAAGTTCATATACGAAAGGAAAAACTATGTCCTCAGATTTTCACCTCAAGTTTTTAAAATGTAATTTGCATATTCTCATGGTATAAAATTGTGATTTCACTTAGAGGAAACAACAGGAATTTGTTAAGGACCAGAGGTAAGTTATTACAAGCTCTTCTCAGTAGCCTAGTGATTTCTTCTTAGTTTTTTTTTTGTTTTTGTTTTTGTTTGTTTTTTTTTTTTACTATATGAGATTTCCTGACAGAAAAGTAATTGCAGGTGTTCACAACATCCAAAGTTAAAGCTGTCAATTGAAGTACAGGAATCTATCCTTTCTCTATGGGATTTTTACTTTTCAAAAATGCAGTATAGTTGTATTAACTAATACTTGGACTGTAAAAGACCAATGAACAACTAACTAAATAGCTTCCCTTGAATTCTGGTGATCCATGGTCCAAAGTAGATTTCTGTTTCTGTAGTATTGACAAGCCAAGAGCCAGTTTTTTATCTTTCTTATGAATAGGAGTCTCTTGAGGTTATCCAAATTTACACAGCAATTCCATCATTAGAGCACTCACATACTGAAAGTACTCCCGGGTCTTACAACCAGCTGTCACAGAAGAGCCCTAGTGCCAGTACTAAGGCTGTCCTAGTGACCTTCTTTCACTGTTGGGAGTACTGTTGTTGCCTGTCATGGTTTGACACTGGCACAATGCCAGTGCCCCCATGAAAATGTGATCCCTACCTGGAATGCTGTGAAGTGGAATCTAGAATAGAGCAAAGCAGGCCCAAGCTTAATAACAGGAAAAAACCTTTATTAAACTACCACTACAAAAGAAAAGAGAAAACTAAAGAAGGGAAAAAAAAAACACACAAAGATCCAAATGAAAACCTTGCAAAACATTCCTCCCCTCCACCACCCAACTCCAACAAACCACAGTGAGACACAATCTGGACCCCAATCAGGTTTCCACCCTTCAAACAACCGATACTCAGTCCATCGAGGGAACAGAGTCTCTCCTGTGCCACAGACCCACAGAAAACACAGCTGCCACATCCTGTGTTTCCATGTCACACATGGCACCGCCCGGAGAAAAAGTTTGCCACAGTGACCCTTCTCCTTTCCATGCACAGTGCTCTCACCACCAATGCATGGATGGTCAGACTGCCTTTAGGATTTTTCCTTTCAAGGATGCCCTGCCAAGAGGAGAGAAAACAACAGTTCAGTTTTTCATTGTTTGGGACCACAGTCCCCCCCCATTTTCCCCTGGGGCCGAGGGCTCAAGAACAGAGATCTTCTTCTCTTCTCTTTCCTTTCCAGGGCAAGGGGGCGCCACCACAAACCCCCTAACCTTTTCTCTGTTCACTCCACTTTTGTCTTTTTCCCAGCTGAAGCAGGTCTCTTGACTCACTGGCATCCTCCCAAAACACAGTCCCTCTTGAAGGAGAAGATTTGGTTCAGGTTGTGGCTAACATGGAAAAGTCCAGCCAAAAGCCACTCCTTGTCCCCCTCCCATCCAGAATTCCTCCTTCCAACATCCCATCCCAGGGTCCAAGGTGTCCCTCTTCCTCTCTTTCAAACCGAGGAGGGGAAAGGAAAATTCACAAAGCTTTCATTTCTCAAGGAAGGGTTAAAAGTCCGAACTCCCAGGATGGCTCGATGCCCGGACATCCAGCAACTCCCACACAACTGGGCACCTTGCAGCAGCTCCCCCCGCTCCTCCTTCCTCGCGGCTTTCTCTCTCCCTCTCGGGAGAGGAACTCTGGGGGGGGGGAAATGGAGACATCCCAGATTTCTTCCACCCTTCCATCTGCAGGGGCCAGCCTGGTTCCAGTCCCTGCACCCTTCAGAGTTACCTCCATCAGGCCATGGGGCTTCACCTCCCCCACCCAGCTCGTGGCTGGGCAGGGGAGGTTTGCACTGCACGCTGACCGGAACCAAAAAAGAGCGAGTTCCCCTGGGAATTCTGCTTTCAACCCCTCTGTGTTCTCAGAGGCGTGTCTACTTTCAATTGGTCAATATCTAAATTGACCTCTTCCTTCCGGAAAAAATTATCTTTCTGTGTCAAACCACGACAATGCCACAATAGGATAAAGATAAATGAAATATAAAATAAATAGGGAGTGGCAATGGTCAGATACTTGAAAAATGCAGAGCTGAAGGAAAGAGGAGTCTTTTAAATGCTTTTCCATTATTGGGCAAATATTAGCATATCTTTGCCATAGACTGGAGAAAAGTTGGGCAAAGGAATGGAGAATGATGCAAATCTTATAGGCAGATTTTCACTATTCTTGAATTTCTGTCAGGTGGAGATTCCCTCTATCATAATTACTTACAGCTCTTCAATGCTATGAGGATGATAAGGGAAGATGTTAATTTTGATCAGACCATTATTTCACCTTGCATAATAAACACCTTTGAAAGAGGCTTAGTATCGCTCCTGAGGAAATGGGGATGACCTGATCATTCATCCCTGCCTGACAGGATGAGACCTTGTTATCACTTGTTTAATGGTCTGTCCTTGTCACAGATTCAGGCATTGACCACATTTTGTATAAAAATAAATAATATTATATTACCAGTCATAAAATTAGCCATTTATTTTAAAAATATGTCAGGAACATTTGATTGTAGGAGTTAATAGTATTGACAGTTTCACATCCTAACTACAAGCTATGTGAAAAAATACCTTGGAATGGCCTTTGAAAAAACAGTGATGGCAAAACACCAATTGCTTCAAACACTAAACTAAGCAATTTATTAATTACATTATAGAACAGAAACCAAGGGGGCTAGAATCAGAGAGCAGAATGGTCTCTTTTAATCTTTATTTCCACGGTTTTAATAGTTTTAAATTTAACTAACACTAATCGTGAGTAAAATAGGCAAGATGGGCAATGGTGTTGCATCAGAAAGGAAATGTGAAATTTATGGTTTGTGTACTGTCTACTTTCCCAGGAACCAGTTGGCATCATAATCCAAGCACTATTTTTTACACCACCAGGATCAATACTGAAAATGGGAGAGGTAATAAGCAGCATTAATTCTTCCCGTAAAGTCAGAACACCATCAACCAAATGAAAAATAGGCTCAACCATTGCTCTGTTTTCTGAAAAGCTCCTCATCCACAAGGACCTATTTAATTATTTCTTTGTTTTTATGGGTCTGCCTACAGTCATTTACTTTTCCTTCACAGTCGATTACCCAAGGTAATTCTAACTCTAATGACACTGGGATGTTTTGCTACAGACGTTGGAGGACAGCTTAGAGACCCTGCTGAAAGCATTTTCCTCCTGCTAATAGCAAAACCCCCCTCCTCTGGGCTTCCTGAGTCCCATTGTCAAATATTTTTAGTGCCCTATCAAGCCTAGCATTGGACCCTGACCCTTCTACACTCATGCCACGGCCAGAAGTCTCATTGCAACTCAAGCCTGGGCCCCCAGTCTCACTTCATCTGCCTGTCTGCAGCCCTGTCCGCATCATTCCCCAGCTGTTGATTAGATTTCCTGGACTGATATTGGATGAGTCATTACCTCAGCTGTCTCTGCATGGTGGGTGGAACCCACTGTTGTGGGCATCCCTGCTGTGCTCACCCTGCTCAGATACTGTGGGTCTGGGATCTGCTGGTGGGGATGCAGTAATGCCTGTGCTGGGTGCAGCCCCGGCTGAGGTTTGTCCCTCCAGGTTGAACAGCCTGACTTGCTGCTCAGCAACAGCTTTGTCAAGGTGTTGCCCTGATTTTTAAAAGTGTTAAGTTTTCTTCTGTAGTTCTTTCAGAGTTTTAAAGTTCTTTTAAAAGTTTCCTATGCCTTCTGATGTTTACATATTTATAGTGGAGTTCTCATGAACTGTTCATGTAAATAAAGATTGTTTTGCATTCTTTGTAAGAGGAGAGAATTGATAGACTGTTGGTTTAACCAGTGTGTCTGGAGAAGTGGCAATTTCATCCTCCAATCTATTGTCACTCACTTTTGGAATTCTATATATTCCAAAGTCAGAAATAAAATTAACTCTTTTTCTCTTTGAAACTTACCAAGCTTCTGTGTACTCATTTCATGTCCAGTGGCAACATCAAGGGATGGAACTTAACTTTGGGGACCTCTGTCAGTTCGGTGGCTGTTCCAGTTTTGCTAAGCTAAATTCAGCAGGTTGTGTAGCCTAGAGCACCCTGAAGGTCTGCTCATACCCTTACAGCATCTAGACTCTCAGAGAACTGTTCAGCTGAGTGATCGGGATGAGAACATGTCCAAAATCCCAATTCTCTCATTTCATTTTAAGATGAAAACCCTGCTGAATACTACTTCAATGGCCTATTATTCCTGTGATTTATTAAAAAATTATTTATCTGTGTTTGTTTTGACTAGGGTAGAGTTAATTTTCTTCACAGCAGCTGTTATGGGGCTGTGGTTTGTATTTGTGCTGAAAACAGCGTTGATGATACAGAGATGTTTTTGTTATTGCTGAGCAGTGCTTGCACAGTGTCAAGGGCTGTTCTGCTACATGTACCACCCCACCAACAAGGAGGCTGGGGGTGCACAGGATGGTGGGAGGAGATACAGCCAGGACTTCTGACCCAAACCAACCCAAGGGGCAGTCCAGACCATACGGCATCATGCTCAGCATATAAAGGGAGGGGAAGGAAGGGGGGACTTTTGGAGTGGTGACATCTGTCTTCCCCAGTTGTGTGATGGAGCCATGCTTTCCTGGATATGGCTGAACAGTCTTTGTTTTGCTTTGCTTGTGCCTCTGACATTTGTGTTCCCTATTAAACGGTCATTATTTTAAGCCATGCATTCTCATTTTTCTAATTCTCTTTCCTATCTTACCTGAAGAACCTCAGTTTGTATGAGATGAGTACAAGGAGGAATGGGAATGTGTATCCTTTAACCAGACTATGTGCAATCAGTTCTGTAGCATGACAAATGAAAAAACTTGCTCAGGATAAAATCTAAGCATTGAATCAATAGACCCGTTTTTAAAAGATAAAACCAAACAGGCAAATCTAATGGAAAGGACAAGCAGACTCTAAGACTGGTGTTGTTTTACATTTTTTTGTTGGAAGGTGAGAACAAATATGTAAAGTTTGCACACTCTCCTTTTTCCTTTGATTATTTTTTTTTGGTATTGTTTTGTTTTCCCTTAAATTCTTCTACATCATTTCCATATCAGCGTAACTTCTATTTGCTGTTGGTTTAAATGTCTTCCTTTGAGACATTAACTGATAAGTTCGAAAGTGAATCAATGATCCTAGCTATGCTCTATGGGAAAAAAGATTATAAATAAATAATAATAAATAATAAATAATATTTTGGAAGAAGTATCTCTCCTCAGACCAGGGCCTAGAAATATTGCATAGCACTAATGTTATTCAAGTTATTGCTCTGTTTCTTAATTATCTCTGAAAAAAATAGGTAAATCTTGCTTGCTGTCAGGAAGCTTTCCTCATAAGCATATCATACGTAGGTCCCCACTTCACACAAAGCATGAATATGAAATTAGCATTTTAAACTCTGTTCTTTTATCATTTTATTATCTTCTCTGCCTATTATACTGTAAAATATTGCAGTTCCTGTTAAGAAATGTAGTAGTAACATGTAGGAAGAAAATATGTTAAAGCTTATATCATTTGGCTTACAAGGTCTAGCTAAAGCTTTAAACAAAATTTAAACATATATTTTTAATTAATTTCTTTTTTTGCTATATTTTAGAGCATTAATAATAATGCTATTAGTGCTTTTTATGTAAGCAAATCACATAGGTTTGGGTTTTTTCCTTTATTTTGTTCCTGATTTTTTCTTGTGAGTTTCAAAAATCAGCCTGAAATTCTAAATCCAAACTTTTCAAGGGATCATGTTAAAAGAAAGCTGTGTTAAATTACTGTATTTTTTTTTCTGAAATAAAACTCTGACTCTGAAACCTACAGCATTGGCTGAAGGTATCTAAAATGATCAAATCACTGCAGTCAATTGCTTTTTTCTTGACTGTTGGAAAGAATAAGCAAAACAGATGTACAAGAATTTCACAGTCTGAGGTGGCAGTAAAGGTGTTTGAACAAGGTTTCACCTTTACCCTAATTCAATGAACAGGATTTTGTTTCCTGAAACTGTTGCTTCAGTTGCCAGTTTAAATTGTTCTCAGATATCCCAAACCTTGTCATCTCAGATGAAGATGGCTAGCTAGAAAGATTGAATAATTTTTTAACTCTTGTAGGTCAGCATAGTTTTTCCTTTAGTAATGCCAGAAATTATTTTCTTTAATTAAATGAATTACTCAGAAGAGATGAAAATTTTGAAGGTGACTGTAATTTAAAATCTTTTGTTATAAACCTGTTACAATTGTCCAGTTTGGGTACTTCAGTATAAGAGAAATATCAGGAAACTGGAAAGAAGATAGAGGAGGGCAATTAAGGTGTTGGGGGCCTGAGTGTGGGAAGAGAGGCTCTGAAGCTAAACTTGCTGAGGCTTAAGGAGGTCTTTCCCTCTGAAATGGAGTTAGAGACAATGGATCTAGACTTTCTTTGGAGGCAATTAAATGTCATCACAGTGAGAGCAGTTAGGTTCAGGAACTGGTAGCAAAGACAGGCTGCAGAATCTGAGCCTCACAAATCCATGAGCAGCCTGCTCCAACCTTGGAAGTTAGCACTGCCAGGGAGTAGCAGAATGCGCTGCTCTGCAAAGGTTGTATGATCATGCAGGGCTGGGGTTAGGAAAGCCAAGGCTGACCTGGAATTGAATCTGGCAAAGGGATAAGAAGGATAAAAATAAAGGATAATGTGAGTACATAAACAGCAAAAGGAACACTAAGGAAAACTTGGCCCCAGTTCTGCACAGGGAAGAGGAACTGCAGACAAGGGGTATGAAAAAAAACAAAGTACATGGTGCCTTCCTTCTTAACTGACAAGACCAGACTTGGGAATCACAAGCCCCAGAGACCAGAGAGAAGTCTGGAGCAAGGAAGAATAACCCTTGGTAGAGGAGGACTATGTTAAGGAGAACTCAGTTGAACATACAGAAATCCATGCAGCCTGAGTGGTTGCAGCCACAAGTGCCGAGTCACTAGAAGCACAAGTCAGTAAAGCGTAAGAAAATGATTTGGAGTAGTCAGCATGTTTATGAAAGGAAAATCCTGCTTAACCAACCTGATAGCCTTGTACAGAGGTGACCTGGTTGGTGGATGAAGGGAGAAACATGAGTGTTTACCTTGACTTTAGCAGGGTTTTTAATAGAGCCTTCCATGACATTGTCACAGTTTAGATGACAAAATCTGGGTTACATAAACAGAGAGTGAGGAAGGATTAAAAGCTTACTAAACAGCCAGGACCAGAGGGTTATGATCATAAAGTCCATTCAGATGAAACTCACTAGTGGTGTACCCTCAGGGGATCCCCAGTCCACACCCCCCACCTTGACAAGGGGACAATACTGAGAAACTATAAATTAAAATCAACAATGTACTAAAATCACAAATAACAACAACAACACACATAGCAAAAGTACATAAAAAAAGCTGCCCGACCCACAGAAAGGCATTTACCAGTGGGACAAAGCTAAGACAGCTGCTGTTCCCACACCACATAGCCCCAAGGAGACAGACAATAGGGTGGGGGGCAGGAATGCTCCTGTGTTAGCCTACAGGGGCCAAGAGAACAAAGAAGACAGTGTAGTAGATTAATTTCTGTGGGCCAATGCACACCCCCCACCACACAAATGATGGGGAGACAGAGACAAAGCAAAAAGAAACCTGGGAAAATGGCAGCCTCTGACACAGGAGCCCGTGGTGCCGGTGCCCGGCGCAGTGAGCTCTGCAGGGAGCTGGGTCTCTCTTGGCGGCTCCTGGGCTGGGACTGCGATGGCACTGGCTCCTGGGCTACCCCCATGGCAACGTCCCACACTGCAGATGCCTTTTCAAGGCCTGGGCTCCACCCAGCTGGAAAAATGATGACCAGAGAACCTGCAGTGATGCCACTGCAGTCCTGGATGAAGGCTCCTTCTCCCCGAGCTCCAGGCAAGTGAGGAGCAGCCATGCTTCTGCTTCTGCCTGTGCTTAGAGACACAGCCCATCAAAGGTGACATAGGTGATGTGGAATAGGGCTAAACTCTGCCTCCTGCCTCTATAACTGGGACAATTACTTATTTCATTTTTTTTATTAGACAGAAAGCTATATTTTGAAATGATAGAGAGCTTTTCTGTTCAGATTTCTGCCCCTGTTGCAACTCCAACATGAAGAGGCTTGATTGATAGGGTGTATCCTCTCACCCTTGGCAGAGCTGTTGCTGGTTTGCCAGCTTGTTGCCTCTCTCAGTAGGTTTCCTATCAAGTCTCTTAACTGATTGTAAACAGCACGTCAGAGGGGTTAATATTCTGTCCCACATTCTGCAATAACATATACCTGGTACAACTCAAAGGCATAGAAATGGAACTAAAACATATGGGCTGTCAATAAAATACTGTCACCATAGAGTCATTATATACTCCTTATAAGAACCCAAGTCTCTAAAAAAATCACTGTGTGGAGGTTTCCGTTCCCAACGTAATTTCTATTTTTAATTTAGTCCTCTTCAGAAACTACTATATTTCATCATTTAGCTCAGAAATTGGATGCCTTAGGGCTTGACTTTATCATGCACTAATAAAATGAAGAGAAACAGACCTTTAAAAATAATTGTGAAAATACAGTCTGTCAGCAAGGATTAGACTCAGCTGTGGCACTGGCTTAAAAAAGCTATTTTGCTCTAAAATACATTAAATATTTATTAGCTTCACCTGAGGTAAAGAGGTAGTTGTTTACATATCTTCAAATTTGTATATACACACTTGTAAATGAATTTAGAAAGAAGCACCACATTCATAAATATGTACCATTCTTAGCTCTATTTTTAAAAATAATCAGTGTTTCATTAGCAACAGGCCAGGAGTAGAAAGGTAGGATATTTGAGGAGCAGGACACATTTCTTTAACCTGTCTGATAAAATGTGCTATTAATAATTTGATTTGTTTTGTCTCCTTTGTATCTCACACTCTTTCTCTCCACAAGCTATGTCAATTGACTTAGGGCAGAAGTTACATACAGAAGTGTAATGTATTCTCGCTTTCCTAATACTTACCAGTAAGATGGCCTAAACCCATAAGAAACCTAAAATCCCATAAGAAATGTCTCTGCTGTGATCAAGAGGTTTGTGAAACTGAAACTGGTCTCAACAAAATGTTTTTTTAAAATCTTACTGAGTCCAGATAATATTCAGAGGGTTTTCTCTTGCACCTAGGATAGATTTTTGGTAACATGGAAACATGTTGCTGGATCATGCAACACAGCAATTAAAAAAGCTTATGCCCCAAAACTTATCGCTTTTGGCATCAACATTTTGAACTTCAGAGTTTGTCAGAACTGTGACTGAACTTCTGTGACTCCTTCTTATGCACAGAAACAGTTTAGCATCTGAGAAAACTGTACCTATTTCATAACCAGAGTACCTGGATTAACCAATGGTCAGCAATCCTCAGAGAACTCCAGATGCACAAAAGTGAACAGGAAAGTATTGAATGATCTAGTGCAGTATAGGAAATCTGTGTTCCACCCTGTGTTCTCAGGACTGTTTTAATCTTCTGCATAATGTAAATAAATTGTCATAGGAATTGAGACAGCAGTAGTATTTAAAGTTAATTTTAGACCTTGGATCGAAAATTTTTATGTGATTTTCCAGTGCTTGACATAGTTTCATCTGCTCAATCCCTTTTCTCTGGAACATTATTTACTTAATGTTTTTTCAGCACTTTTATTTCTACCTCTTTAATAATAGATATCTTTCAGAAGCTATGATTTATTATTCTTATCTGTCTGCTGCTTGTAAAATATTTTTATATGTTCTATGGTGGTAATTCACATTCTTCTGTTTTGTTCCTTGCAAGAGTGCACAAAGCCTCTTAGCCTTTTACTGCCCTCACCAATTTTTTCAAGTGTATTAGATTTCAGTCTATCAAAGATTGTATTCCTAGCCCCTTTTAGCCTATAAATCTTATCATTTTCCTCCTCTTGCAGTCCATCTATTGCCTGTGTCTTTGTCTGCCTGATTTTCTTTTCCTTTGGTAGTGAAATAAGGCATGGACACCACATGATTTTTACAACTTTCTTCAGCAATTTACTAATTGAAATTTGAAATTGTCTTTTCTATGTATTTTCTCAGGTACTTGCATGGATTTTGACAGTTGAGAGAATTAATCCTTAAATAAATTCTCCCAGCGGTAAGACGTCTCCAGCTTGTCGCATGATTGAAACACCTTTTCATTTGCATTATCTTGTTCTTACTCCTCTAGAAAAAGGAGGAGTAAGAACAAGACAACAAGAACTTCTGCAAGCTCCTCCTGCAGGTCTGTGTAAACTTCCATGCACCCGCTCTGGGGGGTACTGGCAGTCGTTCACTGCGGTGTAAGGACGGTCAGGACACCTCTTGTAGTTACCTCTCTCTTCAGCCCTTCCAGCTACTATGCATATTCTCAGCCACGGTGAGCAATAAGAAACATTACCATGTTTCTTAGAAACATTACCATGGCATACTGAAAACATTAGAAACATTACCATGATATAGAAACACTTTAGAAATATTTCCATGATATTCTGAAAAAATATTGCTAAATATGAAGTTTCACTCACATAGATATGCTTCTGCCAAGTATCAGCATTCTTGCTGATCTTCTCTTCAGATTTCATCTACAGATCTCAGACACTAAATCCTTTTAGTTCCTGTACCTACTGAGTGATTTTTTTAACCTTTTTATTTTTTTCCCTCTAGATTATTATAATTCTCATTTAGGATTTTGAATTGATCAGCAGCTGTGGTAAAACGCAAGAAGTTTCTTCTTACATTTTCTCAGCTTTCAAGTAATGGTCTCCACCTGCAATTCCCAATCTTCAAACTGAAACAAGTAATTGATACTGTCAGCTGTGACCAAAAAATCACCTGGAAATGGAAAAGATTTTATTTTTGGGTTCTTTTTCTCACTCTCAGTCATTTGATTTAAGATTTAATATCTTTAAGGAATATCCAAATTAACATGAATAATGAAATAATTAGAAATATTAACAATATTTTACATCCACATATACCTTTGTATCTTTTAAAATATATTCTTCAAATAAAAAAAAATCTGAAATGTTGATGACGTTTACTGGAATTCATTAAAATCAAATATAAAAGCTATTTTAATAATATATTTCTATGCTTTAACATTAAGGCACTCAATGAAAATGTTTCTGTTTCCAAAATATCATAGTTTTACCATTCCCTTAGGCTCTGATAGAATGATCAATTTCTCTATTTGGTGCAAAAGACTAGAGTGCACATTACAAATGTTCTTGATCTGACACAGTGACAAAACTCATATTCAGATGCTTCTCATGTTGATGGACTAAAATGTATATAGCATGTAAATACCGAAGTAGTAATTAAATTCTAATCTGTATTAAACTCAGGGATGACTGCATCACATGGCTACAAATAAACAATGAACTTTATTGAAAACACTAGTGGCACAATATTATATTTAGTATCCTCTGCTTAAGCAGTTAAAAATGATGGCATTGTTCTAATTGCAGGGTTCTTTAGCCTTTACAAAGGCTTGGTAAGTGTGATCAGCCTCCTCTGACCACTGAGGCATTTCTACTGAGGCATCTCTCTGTTCATATTTGATAACACAAAGGTATGCCTTATCCCTTGAGATCCTATTATTGCTCAGCAGGTATAAGTTGATATCAGTTTGTTCATGTCAGTTATATTCCTTTTAACACTTGTGAATATGACCTATGATAGGATTTTGAGTCAAACTAAGATTTTAGTTTGTTAAAGTGATTTACCCTATTCACATATAATTTGAACAAATTAATATTTTTGCAAGCATACTTTGAGGAAAACCTATTAATACAAGCATTCACACTGTGCTCATCTGTGTGGTATGTCTGCTTCTTACATAATGAGCAGGAAATAAAGGAAAAAGAAAAGAATTGATTGAATCAGTTTCTTCAAACTTCAGCAGTGTGCATTCACACTATTGTCTCTTTTTATGCCATCTGGTTTGCTCTCACTATCCTGAGTCAACAGAAAACATTTACTGTGTGCGACTTTTCTATGAAAAGGCAAGACTATATGAAATACAGTGCATGCCCATTCTGCACTATACAGCATTATACCCCTTTGACACACCTCAGACAAAGTAAATGGAAATTGCACTTTACTTTTGTAGCTCAGGGCACATAATTTTAGAAGATAAGATGCACCTCTTGACAGAAGAAGGCTTGAAATATGCATGAGCATTCTTCTGAGAGTTTTCAGTCTTCTGGAATTAACATAGTAAGTATTTTAGCAGATACATCAGGTTAAAAGAGTAAGAGAACATATTCAGCCCTTGCTGTAGTCTCTCACTGCAGTAAGTCTTTTACACATAGTGTGCAAGTAGGCACAGAAGGGAACAATAACAGTCCATTTATATTTGGGGTTTTTTTCTCGATTTTAAACATTAAAGAGCACCATTTCTCTGCCATACTTAACTGCAGGAATCTCAAAGCCTCAGTTTCTGGTCCTGTCCTTCTTTGTTGCCGTCTCCATGGCTCTCTCATGCACAAAAATTCTAACTGGGTATTTCCAGCCATGTGAACACTAATCATTACAATCTGATCTTAAACATCTGCTGTAGCAACTCTAAATACCTTTAGATCAGACACAGAAAGCATTACCTCTCATACATTACCAGGGGGTAGCACAAAAACACAACAGAAAAAGGAATTGTCCATATCTTGTGTTATTATTATCTTTGCAGAGCTATGTTGACTGATGCATTCATACCAATAACATGACAAACATTTTGCATTTTCTAGCTAAAAGAGCAGGTTCTTGGCGTGGCTGTCACACACAAAAATGACTGCTGCCTTCCTTTTCAGCACAAAATCTTATAGTGACTGTGTAAATTATTTGACAGAGGATCTAGCATGAAAATAGAATCATGATCTCTCTGGGATGGCTTTGAAAAACACTGTCTGAGATAATTACAAAAAATCTTTTGACTTACAAATCACACTTTTAATCTTCTGCTAAAAATGTAAATATATCTCAGATAGTGTTAATCCCATTTAAGAGGATATTTTATTTAAGACTAGATTAGAGAAAATGAAATAAGCTTGTTTTGTGTTTGGCAATAAGGAAAAAATACCTTGAACTACCATCACACACTGCTTGCATACAGAATTGCATAACACTTGAAAAAGATATCTCTGGATTTTCTAAACAGTTAAAAATTGCTGTATGTTGCTTAGAGGATTTAGCGGCAGAATACTTTTTTTTTTTAAATAAACAATCAATAGATTTGTGTTCTGCTTTTTACTTCTACAGATGCTGAAGTGAACTAAAGGGGAAATTAAGAGCTTAATTTTGCCTGGCTCATATTTCTGGAAGCAAGTGTTATAGATTTTGACCATAACAACTATACAAAATAAGGTACAGGAAGGTAAATAGGGTCCACCTTTAACAACAAAATTATGTTACCATGCTACCTGTCATCCTTCAAGAGTCCAGATCTTGTTTACTATGATTCCTCACTGCATACGTTACATTTTAAGAATCCAGAGCAGTAATCTTTATAAATTTACTTTAGTCACAGAACAATGGCTATTGTTGATGGAGGGCTACACACTTCCAAAGGATGGAGGAAAGCAAGAAAGTAGGTGGCTTGATACTTCCTTGACAGCTAGTGAAAACTTTAATTTAAAGCAGGTTTTTTGTTGATAAAACAGAAATCTACATACGAATTTTGTGGATAACCATTTTGTTTTAGCCCAGAAAATGGTATAAGCATAACTTCATGGACACTTTAATAGGATATGTCTCACCTAACTTTAGTTGTGTGGAAATTACATGTTCAGCCTAAGGTGATTATATAGGCAGCTCTTTACTCAGTGAAGATATTTTCGGTGTGGGCCATTATAGCCAGAAATAGACTTCTAATACAGAATGGGATTAATTCCCTCTGGGTGTGCTCATTTCTCTCCACAGGTTAGAGCACAATGACAAGTCCAAACTAGGCACACAGTTAAGTGACATAAATCCTACTTCTAGGTGAACAAAGCACACATAAAGGAGAGGATGAAATTTTATTAACTCTCCTTCCAGAATTAGTTTGAATACATTGTCCTGAGATTTTTTTCACCAGATGTTTATTCACCACAACCCCTTATTTAATTTATTTCATGAATATTTGTGTATTGACCACTGAAAATGAAATTTTGTCCTGTGTTAAACAGAAATTAGGGTCTGCAGCTGCTGTAAACTGAAACTGCTGAATGATGAAGAGATGCAGATCTTGTGCACTATAACATTCTGAGTACCATGTTTCCATTTCTCCAGTCAGGTGAAGAAATCCAATCCCATGAACTTCAAATCAGGCAATGTTTTAGTCATGAAGCCCACTTAATTATCCAGATTTGCCACCATAGGAAAAAAAACATTTTAAAATATACCCTCAATGATGCCAAATTATACTCAGTCCTTTCCCAGTGAGCAGCAGAAGGTGGAAGAGTGGCAGTACTTTGCAACAGATGAAAACTGAGCAAAAACTTGTCCAATGACACACTATTTGGTATCAAGTCTCTTGGTCCTTTCTCCCCATTGTACCCAGATGGAGATAAAAAAAGGAGGACTAAAATATCTCATGTTCTCTCCCTGATTCTTGAGCCTGCTCTGTAGCAGACTTTGCATAGCATACTTAAACCTTGGACCTGAAATGATCTGGGCTGGTTGATAATAGACCTTAAATGGTTATCAACCAGTATTTGCATCAGCATTGTAGCCTTCCAACTGCTGTCCACACAAAGCAGGTAACTTGCAGAAAAATTAAGTAAGAAATGGATAGCCATATTTCTGCCTGATGCTGAAAAAATGGATGGAATAGAATAGACAATATGGTCTTTTATACTCACATCTCTTTCAATTTCCCTTAAACTGAAACACTTTAAAATTCATTTATAATACAGACTTGCTCCTGTACAGGTTCTTTTATTCAGAATAACAACACAGAGTTTGAATGGCTGATGACACTCATGATATACTGTAGAACATTAGGAATTGTTACCTCATTCAGATAATAAGGGATTTTTTTTATCCTATTACAAATTTTATATTCAGTAATGCAGTTTCCTTTTCCTTTAAAAAAAATTGACCTTTTCTGGTGAAATGAAGAGTAAAACAAAGAGCAAAACGACACTTACTCCCTGTTACCAGCTCAAATCCAAAGGAAAAGTTTTCATCGGCCCCTGGCTCTAATTCTGTTCTTCCACAGGAAACACTGCAAGCAATTTTAAACTTGTCATCCAAGCATTTATTTTGATTTAATGAAAATTAACTCAGTATTTAAACAACTCTTTTTGAAAAAATTTACTAAGCCTACGTTTGGCAGCCAGAGTTTACTGATTACACTGTAGGTCATGAAGCTGAGCCACTTAGAGGAACCAATCCCTCTGCATATGTACAATAAGCTCTACAGGATTGCTCTAATTCTGGTTGAGTTTTGTTTTGAGCGGGGTTTTGTGTGTGGATTTTTTTGGTTTTGCTTTTTTCCTCCCCATCTCAGTAGATCATACTTAACAGACTCTTCTGTCCCTGCCTGAACTGTCAAAATCCAGACACTATGTGCTAATTGCTGTGATTATGACATTAAGAAACAAATTTCTAACTCTTCTGTGGCAGAGAGTCCAGCTCAGCAATCTTTAGTGTAGGAAGCATATATTAAAGATTTGACAATAATGTCATATTTATTCTATAAGTGTCACAGCTTTCTCTCTGTTGGGTATTCCTTTGTTAAAAAAGGTCTTTACTTACAGTTAATTTTTAAGCATTTTTGAAAACAAAAAGTATCATTGGTTGATTTCCTTTGACTGGCAGAGGAGTATCTTTAAAAGTAAAATGTGGTGCTAATACCTCCCATTTCCTCCCCTTCCAGTTTTTTAAGTGGAATTTCTTGATCCTCATTACAACAGTGCCCTACAGGGAAGTTGATGTTTGCACATAATAATGATTGCAAGCAGCACTGTAGATAAATCTTGGCATGGAAAGAAAACAGGCTATAAATGAAAAAGAAAGAGCTCTAATAGAAATGCAAGATAATGTAGTGGGCAGGTTTTGCTGCTGTTTGAAACAAATGTGTTTAAACAGAGAGTGTGAGGCTCAATAATTAAGAATTATAGAATAGAAAATGTAGAGAAACAAATACATACATGGTTACCCTATAAATGAGGTTTTCACTAGAGTGAGAACTTTCACATTTATTTATGTTTGAAATAGTGCCAAAAATGAGTGAACAGAAGGAACTTAAAGACAGATCAGACCCAAAGCAGTGTTTTATTTTTCTTTTGACTCACTTTTTTTTATTCAACAACTATACAATAATTTTGTTCCTACTTCAGCTTTCATAGTAGGACTGGTAATGGAAAATCAGACTGACATATGTGTAATAAGGAAAGAAACATTTGAAAGCGTTCAACATAAGGACATAACTGATACCAGCGAGAGCTCAGACTGGCTTCTTTTCAGACTCTAGTGGGCTTCAGCACTCCCTGTAGATGGCCTAACATGGTTGAAAATGAGAGTGTTTTCTAAATTGTTCTCAGAAAACATTAATTTGATATCTACTGAAGGGAGATTCTCTGCTCAATGATTACATTGTGTCTTGATGCATATTGGGATTTTGTGGCAACACATGTACTCTTTACTTTCAAAGTCACTTGAGTTACTTGGATGTTCCTCCTGGGTAGCAGAGCAGAATTTGACCCCAAACCATCATTCCTCCTCTGGCTGTCAGCTCTCCCAGCAGCACACCATGCAAGCTGCAAATGGAATCTGGATAATAACAGTCCTAGTGAGTTTATCAGTGGATGGCAGTGTGGAAATGTGTTTCCTCTGTCTCATTCCATATTCAAAAAAAAAAAAAAAAAAAGGAAAAAAAGAGGAAAAAAAAAAGACACATACTGTTTGTATTTCTGAAATGACAGGCATGGAATGGAATTGTGTAAGTGGCTATGATTCTGTTCTCCTAGTTATTAGAACTGAAATATTTATCTTTCTGTGTATATACACACACACACACACACACACACACACACACACATTACATACTGAGGAGAGTCAGAAAGGACTTAGAGAAAGGTCACTGTAATTCAATTCCAATAAGTTAAATTTAAGAAAAAAATACAGCAGTGAGCAAACATATACATATCCACACACTGCTGAATGTCACCCTCTTCTGTGTAGCACTATGAGGTTGTTCTATATGACCTCCACATTTCTCCTTCCCCCAGAAAATCCATCCTTGATAGGGCACACACAGAGAAATATATGGAAAGATGATCAGCTTAATCTTTTATTCTGTTTGCACAAATCCACAGTGTTAGCTGTGTTAACCCTTTACCAACTGAATATACAAAAAGAAAAAGAAAATATTAAGGAAACGTGATGAGGAGGTGGGAAAAGTTCTGTGAATATGCCACAGGAACTATATGGTTAGATGATTAGATAGATATAGATATAGATATAGATATAGATATAGATATAGATATAGATATAGATATATAGATATAGATAGATTAGATATAGATATAGATATAGATATAGATATAGATATAGATATAGATATAGATATAGATATAGATATAGATATAGACATAGATATAGATTATATAGCCACTGATGTATGAGCACCGGGCTCTTTATCATAGGATTGAGGCCCAGCACACCACCATTCTTTTTTGGAAGAGACATATTTGGTGTCTAATGAGTTAGATAGATTTACTAAAGTGATTTTGTGAAATGATAGCATTCCCTTGTGCTGACTTATAAGCTGACTTATCTTGTAAAATGAATTCAGTAAAGGTCTTCTGTCCATCAGTTGTAAAATAGCATATTATATGATGCATACCAGCCAGACCAAAATACTGGGGCATGGATTTGATGTCTATAGCAAATTGAAGAACTTAACAGGGTTAGGAAAGGAAATAGGATTACTGGAGTAAAAGGGATGGAACTTTTGCAGAATAAAGTGTGACTTGAATCACAATTATGTTTGCAGATAGCATCTATTGTGATACAAAGATAGCACAATGCTCAGAAACATGCCCAGTCCTTGCTTACTGCCACTGTTCATTATCCATTTCTAGCTTTCTTCTTTGTATGGTTTTTTCTTCAAGTTAGTTTAGATGACTATGCTATGCTGTAGTCCTAACAATGATGACATCAGAGATAACTAGTCAACCATAACTATTAAGGGTTTATTTTATAGTTTTCCAAATACTTGCTGTATCTTTTTTTCTACTAGTTTGGTACTCCTCAGTAGAACAAATTTTTTTTCAGTGAACCTCTTTTCCCTTTGTAGAAGGCAATTTAATAGAGCTGGAGCTATTGTAAAAATTGATGGTTTTGGTATACCTGTATGATGATATGTATGATTTTGATCTATCACTCCTCTTTACAAGATTCATATTAACATTTTTAAAAAACACTTCTTTTGGTTTAAGAGACTGAAGTTTCCAGCTCAGCACAATTCAGTACTTAATTTCTGAGTCTTGTGTGTCTCATCCAGTACCCAGTCTCATTTGCAGCAAAAGAGAAAATTTATCTAAAAATCAGTACCAACTGGTAGGGAAAACACTGAGACACAAAAACCAATTGCAAAATAACCTTCAATACCAAAAAACCAGCAAGTTCTATGGGACAAGCTGCAAAAGGTAGAAACAAGGTGATTTTTGGGCAATAAAGTAATAATCACACCCCTTGTCAGGGTACCTGGAGCTACAGTTGTGGCTTGCTGCACCCCTGGTTTGCCCTGTTCCTGGCTGGCAAAGAAGGCAGGACACCCCAGGCAGAGCCTTCCTTCCTGCCAAATGGGCCTTGGCTGCCAGGTCCTGTTCTTCCCACCCTGGGGACAGCAAGTGAGAATACAGCCAAACATTGTAAACTTCTGTAGATTCAATATTGCATCTATTGAATTCAATATTCAATAAGAGCTTTTTACCAAAATGAAAAGCTCATGTACCTTTCTGTTGCACCAGCACAGTGTGGAGGAACTTGGCGCGTCACTGGGCGAGCCTCTTGGCAAACTGCAGGCGTGAGTCGGGGCAGTCAGAAAATACAATGAGATCCAACAATAAGATACAAGAATAATCCACTGCATGGATAAACAGGAGGAATAACAACATTTTATAGTTTAGGAAGGAGAAGACTCAAGAGCAACATGATCACAAGTTTATAAACACCATCAAAGTAACAATAAAAATCAATTAAAGGAATTACATTTTTTTATAAAATGGTATGACAAGGAATGATGGTCTAAAGGTAGGAAACGTAATTCTTAAGTTAGAAGAAGTCTTTAACAGCTAGAACAAATGGCAGTCAAGTTACTGACACCATGGGGTTTATTCAGGAAACAAGGTTTCTTTCAATGTGTCTGATAAAGAAGTTTAACAGAAAGTAGAGTGACAGCCCAGAAAATGAATTGACATTTTTATAACTGAATTTATGATGTTGTGATTTTATATAGCTATGACTGTATATTTAGAAGAAATAGACATGGAAATTGATTTTGAAAAATAAATATTCTCTTTTGTTTTATGTTCATTGAAATCAACATTCAATTAAGACAAAAGAAATCTGATTTTATTTTTCCAAAATTATTGGCGAAAATATCTTTATATAATGATTTATGGCTCTAAATTTTTGGTGACAAATAGCCAGTGTTTTTAATGAGACATGGACTATGTTCTTAAATAGGAACAAATTATACATGTTCTAATAAATTCCTTTTTTCTGTTTTTACTGATGTAAGACATTAAAATACAGATCATAATAATCTAGAGTAAACTACAAGACTGCAAGTTATGGGAAAAAACCTGATTTTTTAATAAAGAAAAGCAACTGTTTGTGATTCTGGAGATAAATCATGAATCTTGATTGGTGATTTGGAAAGACATAAAGTTGTTGGTGAATTTGGACAGACATAAAGTGAAACTGTATATGTTCTAAGATGTAGCAGCTGAGGACTTGATGAATTAGTGAAAAAAAAAAAAGAAGGACTGGAAATATCTCTTACAGAGCAGCTCAAAGTTCCTCCAATGTGGTGGTGTCTAGTTTCTTTTCATGACCAGAATTCTTGGGATACACACAAGTATTTTCTATTGCTGATAAGGTTCCTTGTTTGGCAAGAGCCCAGAAAAGTATGGGATTTTTTTTCTTTTTCCTTCCACTCTTTCCCCAGAACGCCAATAGAAATCTTGGGAATTAATTCTTAACACTTCCAGTGGCCTATGTGATCTCCCATTAGAGTAATGGTAAAACTTCAGAGCCAAAATCTAGTTTTGGATTTATTTGTACTTGAAGTACTTTAGGATTTTCTTTTTGGAGCCCAGCTGCAGAGATATTTCAGCATGCAAAATAGAAAATAAATAATACAAATGCCTATCTCCAGTTTGTCAAGAGATAGATTACAGTGACTTTAAGTGCTTCTGTGGTCCATATATAGACTTCCTACAGAATACATTTTTTTCTGTCAGAGACCTATTTTGTATCAGATTGGTATTAGGAGGAACTGAGTTTATGCATGACCTATTTTACAGTGATGGCTGAATTGGCTGAGCTACAAGCTTAAAAAAACCCAATAAACAAACAAACAAAAAAAGCAAGCATTATGATAATGTCTTTCTTGTTCAGCTCTACTCAGAGGAAATGTAGGGATTTTCAAATTGAAAATGTTATTAGGAGCATGTATTATGATTCTTAGAAGGGCTGAAGGGCTATTTTTTTTTTAATCAGTGATCTAGGAAAACTTTTCAAGCAGTAATTAGGTATCACAAATCCATGGAGATATAGGTAAACAGGACTTACCTGCCACAGAAATACAACCAAATTCAGATTGGCATGCAGCAGCGAAGAACAGACAGTAGAATGACATGCAATTTTTCTCTGAATTAATATCAAGTAGCAGTCACCAGAGGGACTAGACATTGTGTAAACTGAAATCAAAAAACTCTGAAATGAGAGTGACGTCTGTGTTTGAAACATTTAGGTAGACAGACTGTAAGCA
The DNA here is from genome assembly GCF_050655825.1 of Lonchura striata. Taxonomy (NCBI): domain Eukaryota; kingdom Metazoa; phylum Chordata; class Aves; order Passeriformes; family Estrildidae; genus Lonchura; species Lonchura striata. The sequence goes on along the minus strand of NC_140741.1, from coordinate 34,547,708 downwards.
CTAGCAGATTTCAGATACCTGCAAACCTTTCTTATTCTGGTTGAAATACATTGTCCTTTCTTCATCCAGTTCCCTTTTTATCTCATGGTTTTGGTTTTTAATTTTGGGAATTAATAACCTGCATTGAATACAAGCACTATTTCTCCAATATTCAGTCCTCTTGAATTCTGTTATTCAGTGTTGACTCTGATTAACTTGTGACATTTTAAAGAATCAACGTATAATCTGATGGACTTGCAATATCAAACAAGAAAACCAGCGGAAGGGTTCAGGGCAGAGGATGCTCCTGAAACCAATGAAAATAATTTGTGGCCTGAAAGGGAGTTTTAAATGAATGAAAGAGATCAGTGAAAAGTTGCATCATTGGTTGGTTTGGTGCAACATCAGTGCATCATTCCAAAGGTTGGAAGCATCTTACATGAAGAGAAATTTGGCAGTGACTGGACGAAAATGTTAAACGTAAGTAGGCAGGGATACTGATAAATCTTGGAAAGAAGAGGGAGCAGCAGAGACACTTGGAAAGGAAAGCTGTATGCTATCTATCAGTGCACATGAAGCTGAGAAGTCTATTTATTGAAAATACTTTAGGGGCAGCATTTAGCCCTTCTACTTTTTCACGTATTACAATCACAGACTATGGCAAGATGCAGACATGGGGCAGATTGGTGACAGCAGAAGCCTGCCTGTGGGTTGCAGAATGGAAGGGCTACAAAGAAGGACATTGCCTATACTAACAGGAAAAACCTGGCCTGAGGCTTGTGAGGATGTTTCATACTGCTTGGGATGCCAGCCTAGGCAAGGATCAAGATCACCTTGTTTAACACATCTATCTCTCAAGCAGACTTTGTTTCTCAGGGCTAGATCTGGCCAGAATTGTTGCAAAAAGGGCACTGGATCTTCCTTCTCCCAAAATGTGAATACTATATTTGTAGTTTGTATGGTGAGTAGGGTTTTGCAATGTCTTCACTGGGACAAACTGCCTCATTGTTATAGAGAGACAATTTGATCTCCCTCTTTGTGTCTCAAGACTTCCTTGATGCTTTTAGACTCTGGAGAGCAGGCTCTGCATATTAGAAGGATTTGAAATAAAGACACTAAGACTTGCAAGAATTCCAGTGCAAATACAGTTTGCATGATTATTTCCAAGAGCATAATTTTACTCAATATAAAAACTAATCCACAGATAATAAAGGGGTCTCGGAGGAAGGTAAGGTGATCAAGCTTATTAGATATTACTTTCAATTAAGTAAATGGCAAGTGCTTTTGCTACCTCTTCTGCTTGTGCTTTATCATCTTTGTACTGAAAGGATTTTATCTGAGAAACAGTTGCTTGTTTTGGGTTCATTTATTAGGAGGATTTTAGTGTAAAATAGCCTTCTCAAAAGTGCAGTCATAATCTAAGGAAGAAAAAAGAATGTGAACCTAGGTAAACTGTAGGGAGTTGGCAGATCTAAGCCTGCTCTTAACTCAAAAATTTTATAATAATTTTAAATAAATTTAGAATAGGCTAACATAGAGACGAGAACAGTAGCCTTTTCTTTAGTTAGTAATAGTCACAATGCATTTTTGGGGTTTTTTGTTTCATCAGACACTGCAGAAGCCTGTGCCACTTGTAATGGATTATTATAGTTGAAAGTTTGGTGGTGAAGCAAAAAAGAAATCTTGCACAGTTAAGGATGATGCAACATGAAAGTATAACAGAATTTTGTCCTCAACAATGAAATATATAAGCTTCAATATTTTCACTGCAGGAGATACAACAAGAGTTATGGGATTTTTTTCTTTAATGAAATCTTTTCCCAACAAATTCAGTCACTAACTTGTCTTAGCTCAAATATTTGCCATGTAGCATATTATACTGACTGTAAATTTACTTTTCCTTCTGTCTGAGGAAGATGCAAAATGTGTTAAAAATTTAGATAAGTTCATTTTAATTTCACCTGCAGAGAAATCATCTGGATATTCTCTACTGACACAGACTAGTGATAATTGGGCTTCTGATGTCTCCTCTAGGCCTGCTGTCCTGCTCAGCTGTGTTCAGCATATATTATGATGCACAGAAGCATGTGCAGTCTGATAGCAGCCAGTGGACTCCTGCAGTTTGATATGGCTTTCTCTGTTTTCTGCTGTGGACATCACAGTCATGAAGCAGATATAATGCATGTCCAGAGAAAAATAGTACTAATACACCATACATGTAATTTTCCCTTTTCTGGACTATTTTGATGGAATTTCTGGTGAAAATATAACCTCTGAATGAAATCCTTGCTAGAGGTTTTGCAAACACAGCAACATTATACAAGATAAAATAGTACCATGGAGATCAGTGCTAGTCTCCTTATCTGACTCAAACACTGTAGTTCCTTACTAATGAAAATATAAAGTGGAATTCTGCATGGAGACAGAGTGAACAGATGGAAGCCAGTCCTCTGTGCTGCATAGCTTTGCTAGTACAACAGCAGCAAAAGTCAACCTTATGTTGCAAGTTAACCCAGCATCTTTGCCTAAATTAACTCATATTCTAGTTATGTATATTTCTCGTCACATTTAGTAAGGAGAATATTCTCTACTGGTCTTTCAATAGAATGATCTGTAAAAAAAGTATTTGGAGACTTCTTTTTGGTGGTTACAGTGCATGGCAGCAAGGTCAACCTTAACTTTCTACCTTTGTTAGGGAAAACAAAATTCAGCATCTCACAGTGTTCTTGAATCTAGTATTACATGGGAGCTTAGAAAACAGTACAGGGCCCCCAGTCACATTTTATTTCCCTTGGAAAGCCACATAATGCTCCCATATAGCTGGGGCTCAGTAGTTTATTGTGGATGATTGTGATTATTTTCCTCTTTTGATCTTTTTTATTTTTTAATTTGTTAACCTTCTGCACTTTGAGTGTTAAGTAGGGATATGCATAGCCCAAAACTAGTCTTAGCTCTTTAAAGAAAGAGATGAGTCGCTATATATGAGTAAAACCAGATTAGATTACCAAAAGAAGAAAATGCCTGTGTGGTTTCAGAGGTAACCTTGTTGCCAGTAGTTAGAAGGAAGGTAAATTGAAGACATACATACTTAAGAGAAACTTGGGATCCCTATAGCTATATTTTATTTTTCCTGCAAAATTCTGGTGCACTTGCTTCTTGGGCCATGATTCCTCAGCTCTGAGGTGAGGGTAACAACACAAGGTCCTGCTGGGTGATGTCTGAGTTTTGAAAGCAGCCCCTTCATTCCAAAGGCCTTGGAACCTTACAGCTGAGCAGAAATCAGCAGGCACTACCCCTTCCTGTGCCTCCTGTGTACAGACATCAATAGGAAGTTGTGCTGTTATAAATAAGTAATATCTTTTCTCCTTGAAATTGGTGTTCAAAACACTATAAAGATCTGTCAAGGCTGTGTGAGACATCAGCAGGTCTGCTGCTGAGCACTAAGATGTCCTTTTAACAAAATGCCAGGCTTTAGTCTTCTGACAGTAACTCTAACATTTATTTGTTTATTTGTTTATTGCATTCTGATTTCTTTGAGGGTTGTGCCATTGCCAGAAATAGAGCAAATCTGTGGGCAGGCCCTGAGTTCCTGCTGGCCAGAGAGCACAAGCTCATGCTATACCTGGCCAGCTTGCTGATGGGGTGCAATTTACCTTCCTCAATTTGGCTTCTTTATTTTCTGGCTTGAAATTCCTCTGCGTGGATATTTTCTTTGTCTGTTTGCCAAATCTGTGGCTAGTTACAATTACACATTTACTGAAAAATTAATATTTTCTCTTGGTGTCAACTTTGCACATATTGTCTTCATATATGTAATACTTTATTTTCAGTATCTGTGTATTTCTAATCTGGTTATCTTCAGTATACAGCCCCTCTCTCATAGATATGTAGAGAATGGAAAGCTAAAATATACTAAATTATATTATACAAGTATATTTTAATATGCATAATGAACAGTAGAGTTAATCCTTCATAAGTCTTTTCTATTTAATAAAAATGACAAACCTCTCTCTCTCAACCCCCCCTTTCTGCCTGTTCTTGATTAGTCTTTTTTTCAGAGTTCAAATCTCTTACAAATGGAAAGAAAAGAACATTAGAGCAAGGTAGTCTTGGATAGTTCCTTATAATTATTTTTCTTCCTAATTTTCTTATTTTTATTATTTTCTGGCTTCCAGCAGTTTCTTTTGCAGGGCCTAGGTGGGAAGTTACATTAAGGATACTATTATTTCATCTCCTTCAATATATAATTACCTGATACACGGTGAAATAAGTCTCTGAAGCTTCTATGTTTAATTTGTCTTTATTATGCTGCTTCAGTAATAAAAATTAAATAAATAATATGGAAAAGAGACAGTGGATTTCAGTAAGTGGATCTGTTATATTGTTTCTGTAGAGTTTGCAGGAGAGTATATGTGATTCCAGACATGCACAGAAGTGTTGCTCTTTAATGAATACTTAGGACAGCTGTTTACTTGTCTTTTTGGCTGGGGTGATATTTTTGTCCTCTTCCATCTTTGCTCCTGAATGTCAAGAGCTCTAAACATCCACTTCACAGAACCTCAAAAAGGAAAGTGGGATATGGTGATACAAAACTTCACAGTAATGTAACACATTAGTCTCTCTCTAGGATTTCCTACTGGCTCAAATCAGAGATGCAGAAATTAGGAGTTGTCTGTTACTGGAGAAAGCCTTAGTATGGGAGTTCTATAAAATATAAAACTCAAACTTCCATTTTTTATTCTTTCATTCATTCTTTCTAGTTTTTTCTGGCCAGAGAGGACACTCAAATATCTGCTTTTAAGACTCTAAGCAGCCAGAGTGACACCTAAATGCCACAGAAGAATCTGGGCAAGGCTGTTGTGTGTGAAACTTTAAAACAGACAATCCTGTTTGATGATTTAGCCTGTTTATTCTGCAGGGGAACTTGTTCTCCATTGGCTGCAGCTGGCTTGTGTAAGTATCTGTGAGGTTAACAAGGGATTGTGTGTCACTCCATGTATATTGCTTTAATTTATAATTGCTTGCTGATTTTACCTGATAGATACATAAATCTGTGATGGGCTGATGTTTCCTAGATTCTGGATGGAACACAGCATGGGGACAGAGCTTCTCCTTCATAAGATAGACTTGGAAGAGGTCTCCTCTCTCTAGGCCCAGCACTGGCTCTCCCCTGCCATCTTAACAGCTCCAGAAAGAAGAATCAGTATCAGTAGTGGATTTAACAATTGTGTTATGGGAAAGTAAGGAAAATTGACATTACTAAAGTAATTTCCAAATTTAGAAGCAATGATTTAGAACTGATACGAGATGCTAAGACACTGCACAATATAATTTCCAAGAAAAAAATTATATATTTAGTAAGTTGAGAGCTTGCTGTTCCCTCTACCTCTGAAAATATTTTTATAAATAACTGAAGACAAATCTAATGAAATATGATTTATGAAAAAAACAGTATCATCATTATTATTTCTTTTTTATATTGCAATAACATAATTTTCCCTGAAAGTAGGTTTCTCTTGAATTTGACATTTTTTAGGTATGCCACAAAATGTCTTCTTTGTTGATTATTAGCCATGTGACCACCTAAACTCTGCCACTCTTCTGACTGTATTTACTGATAAATGATTGAAATTTCACTGTGACTTATTTCTTTTGGTCCATCATTTGAATTACAATTGATATAAAGCCTATCTCTCTGGACCCAGGTGGCTCCACAGTAACAGGCACCATTCAAGCCACATTGCAGAGACAATGCCCCAGGCCAGGACAGTGTGAACAGGCTGGAGAGCAGCAGATAGAAGCCCTACAGCAGGACAGCTTCCAGTAAGGAATGGCGGCCAGATGTGTGCAGGTCTGTCAGATATTCTAGTTACTAAGTCTGGCTGACCTCTCTGATGTGTTTTTTTAAGAATTCTCTTTAGAGGGACAAATGATGTTATCACATTTTTGAAGGGGAAGAAACTGAAACAGGGAAAATTAGATACATGCCTGTGATTACTCAACAGAGAAAAGACTGGAATCTAGTTTTCCTGGCCATGATCATTCTTACATGCTGCACATACCCTGGGCCTTAGTTTTTATTAGAACAATATGTCTTTTCTTCATTACACCAGTATTTTCCAGATGATTACATACTTCACTGATATTCAGTTTTCAGACCTTCATAGCCTCCTGAAACTAAAACAAATTTCTTCTGAAAGAGAAAATGAACAATATCTGAAAGAAATGCCCTTACATAATACCCCTTTTCTTTAAGCACACTTGTTTCAACCGCAAGAATTTAAGTACATAAAAGAATGTGCGTCTTTCTCTCAATCTTTGATGCACACAGGAATAACCAAGTTAGTTTTACTCAGATTCATTTTCATGAAGCATACTGGTGGGTGAGAGCTGAATGAAAGACTCTACTGGTTGGATTTTTAAAAATCTCCATCTGAATTTGTTTTTCCTTATTGCCCATTTATCTGCAATGAATTAATAGGTCTAAGTATGATTTTAGAGGTGCCACAGGAAGGAGCTGATTTTCTAAAGTAAATCTATAATAAACACAGCTTCAAAGATGAATTCATAGAAAGGTAAGAAAAATACAGGGAGGAAAATCTGATTAATTATATACATCATATTTTTCCCGTCTGTTTTTTTCTAATATTGTTCAGAGTGAATATTCAATAATTACTTCACTGAAAAACACTTTTTATGCTATTTAATTAATATGCAGTTATTTACTAATGATGAAATTGCTATAAAATAAAAGAATATTCCTATTTCATTGATTGTTTCTGCATTTTCTGCAAGAGGAACTATCACAGATATCTCATTGCAAACTTTAAAATATTTAAAATTTCTTTTGGAAGTTATTACACAGAATCAGTATTGCAGAGATATCTAAACTACTGGTTACACAGTCAGATCTCTGTCCATTTTCATGTTATTTCTTTTCACACAGAGATGAGTAAAAATATGGAAGCTGGTTCTTAAGTCACCATTTCAGTTATCTTATTAAAGACTTTTGAGTACTGAAAACTTCCAACCTGTTAATGCAACTATTCTATTCATAAACACTCTAAAGAGGGGCAGTTAATCTCCTAAACTGATTTTTCTTCAGATCTGTGGTGCTGTAATATCAAGCAGATGTGCCACTGATGGTAGAACATGGGAGAAGAGTTTTGGGATTCAGCTTACCTTTCCTCCAACACACCCTCATAAGAAAAAAGCAAAACAGGTGAGGCTAAGCCCCTTAGTAGTAAAATCAATGGTGGGATGAAAGTTAAAAATGTTGAAGTGAAGGATGTCATCTTCTTCCTTTGGCATTGACTAACTTTTGTAAATATTGAGCTACTGGTAAGGCAGGCACATAAAATGGGAAAGAATATACTTATCATGTTTATTCAGCTCTTTCCGAAAAGATGAAATAAATTTTCAGTACAATTTTTGCTTATATATTTACTTCCCCTCTTCAGGACTGTTCTAATATGTCACACTTTTATTTTAATTTGATAGTGAGTAAGTTTCTGGACAAAAGGCTAGAAATCAAGATTAGCAAGTAACAAATTAGTATAAAATCAAAATGTCACAAAGTCTCTGTGGAATGCAGCTGCAGACACTGGTTATTTAGGATCAATTTTTCATTGTATTCTGCAGATGATTTTAAGCCTTTCTTCATCTATTATAAATTGTTCTTTATGAGCTGCCAGAAGGTGGAGCTCTTTTAATAAACCATGAGGCTGCTATTTGGAAAAAATGCAAAAAAAAAAAAAAAAAGCAAAAAAAAAAAAAAAAAAAAAAAGCATAGAAAAGCTTTAGAAAAACATTAAGAATTATTTCTATTTTTTACTAGCTAAGGCAGGTAAAACTGTATTCTGCTACAAATCTGAAAACCAGATTGATTTGTTTAATTATATTTGCAGATTTTCTTAGTTTTAAACTTACACATTAAACTCTCTCTTTCTTCTATCTTCTGAATTTTCCAAACATTTCCAAATAGATCAGAAGTTGCTTTTTAGTTAAGACATATGGACTTGCAAGGGGATAAAGTAAGTGAAAAATTGACTCCAAATTCTGTTTCTGTGTTCCTGGTTTCAGTGGTGCAAGGCTGGAGTGGAAGGCTGTGCAGCTGGGCTCTGCAGAGCTTTGTGGCTGTCAGACCAAACATCTTTCACTGACTCCTCTGACAAATGCTAAGCAGGTGGGCTTCACTTCAGCTGACAATAAGCCACCTCAGACAGGTGACAGTGGAAAGTCATATAAATGTGCCTGTGAAGGTATCTGTGCATCTCTCCTGCTGCATTGACCATGGAGGAAAGACAGATAATGAGGTTAGACTAGACTGCTGACTTTAGGACAGGTAATGTCAGCCAGAATGAATCCACAAATCTTATTAACAGAATTTGTGAGGAAAAGATCAAATCTATTCACAGCATTGATTCAGACTTGTTTAATATAAGCTGTGATTCACACTTCTTTAGTATAAGATGCAACCACAACAGAGTACACACATAAAGTTCAAATTGAAGTGAAACAGCTATGTAGCTTGGAAAGAATAGTGAAAAAAAACTTGTTGTTATTTCATATCCAATGCTGTATCTTAGCTTTCCACTTAAAACTGAAATAACTTTTTCATAAGTGTCAAGTCTGGATAGAGGAATCATAAAATACAGATTTTGTTACTTTAAATAATTCTTCCTACTGTTTCTGAGAGTTGATGAATAGTATAATGAAGAATTCTCACATTGATACAGCGATTGAAATGTAGACCTCCAAATATTGCCTGGTATGACAGAATGGCCCTTTTCATCTATTTTAAGGAAACTTCTTTTGCCTACAGAAATTAATCAGTTTGTGTGATCCATCTGTCAGCATCTCTCACTGACTTTGTCAATCAGCCTGGATTACATTGAAAGTCAGTTTAGGTCTGAATTGCAAAGATGATAATTGTGTGTTTTTATTTTCATCACTCTCCTGATACAGAGAAATATTTGCTTTCAATGGCAATTAATGCTACAATGAATGTTTTACATTCTAGCCTGGTGTCATTTAAAATGCATCAAGTCCACTCTGTGGGTTATTCACTTTGCAAAGCCTTTGCAGTGGCAGAAAATAGCAGGTTTGTCCTACAACATCTTCCCTTTGTATTACACTGCTCTGGATCTTCCTAAAACCTTGCACAGCTGTACTGCACATTGGAGGTAAAGGCTGGAGATTCACTTGACACCTTTATCTGCTAACTTTAAGAACTGGGAACATTCAGAGAAGTTACAGCATTGAATGCAGAGCTTAACTACTGTCATTCCATATTGATTTTTTAGGAGTTTATGCACCACAATTCGAGCCAAAAGTTCTGATAACCTGAAATCCACTTTTCAAGAGCACTCTTTCTCATACACCCTGAGCCTATATGGGGTGTATGGATTTCAGCTTTGCTCTGATATATACTGTTTTCTGGGATTGTGAAAGTCCACACTTGCATTCCAAATACTGAAATTAATTTAGAAAAATGGCCAAAAAGGCATAATTTTTATTTCAATTTTAAGGAATATTTTTTATAGTCAGCTTCCAAGATATCCATTATCTTTGGGTCTTTCTGTAGGTTTCTCTGATGAGCAATAAGAGGATCACCAGCACCACGAAGGAGAATGCTTGCTCGACAGTAAATGGCCCTAATGGACACATACCAAAGGACTCAGCAAGAATGCACGGGGACATCCATAAATGATGGTGCATAATGATGACAGAGAGAGTGCATATATTATTATTATAGGCCTTTATTACTTGTGGATTTCATATTTGTGCTGACACATCCTCTTGTGGTATCTGAAACAATGTTATATCAAACTCACACAGTGTAGCAACTTCCTTTTTCCCAAACTAGAAATATCTTGCTGAATGATTAACAGGTGGAGGGATTTTTTGGCAGGGTTTGCAGTATTGAGCTTTGCTGTGGCATTCTTCTCACACATCTCTCCCATTTCATGGACATTGTTATTACCTCTCATAAAAATAAAATCCACCCTTGCATTCAATGTAAGTACTAGATTTCACTATTTTTTACTTAATTTCCTTTACTCATTTGAAGAAGTGATAATGCAATTGAATGCTACTCAAATCCCAAGGGAAATTAAAAGCAGCTTTTGGTACTGAACTTATAAATGGTACTTTTGGATTGAAACTGATGCTTTTCCATCAATTAAATTTGATTTTAGAACTAGCTTGTCTTTCTTAGTGATTATGTAAAAGACCATATGTAAGATAGATAAGCAAATTAAGCAGCAAGGCTAAGAGGAGAATAGAGAAACAATACATTGCATTTCTAAGGTAGTCTTTAGATATGACACTTGTGCAATTGTGACCATAATGGTAAAAGTGTGTCATTAGTCAAGTGTGCACTGAACTCTGAAAAGGAGTAATTCTTTTACAGGAATGATTTTCTTCTGATATAGATATTCACAAAGCAGGAATTGTGTCCCTTTTGATCATGTAATTATTTCCATTCTCAATCAAAGTTCTATCCTCAGCTAAAGTAGTTAAAACAGTAGCAAATCTGCAGGTTAATCAGGACTACTAGTTTTCTGTAATGGCATTGTCCAATGTGACTTAAAATTTTCAGTGAAATTTTTCAGGAGGAAAGTGTTTCAGTTGATAGTAATCTGTAAGACTCTGTTGAAACTACCACCAAAATCAACGTGGATGTATTTTTTCAGAGAGTGGGGGATCCCATGACAGAGGAAGTTACAGAAAAAATATTTATTCTCATATTAAGCAGGGATATCAGTAAGAATGTGGAATACTAATTTCTCTCAAATATTTAAATCTGATATTCTGGAAGATAATTCCATTTTGGCAGACCTCCTTTTACTCTTTTGGAGGAAGGCTTGCTTCAAACTAAAGAAACTAATGGAATAGTTATCCCCACCAAACCTAGTGGCAAAGGAAGTCTCTAACTTGATAGGTATATAGGTGATATATAAGATAACTAATAGGTCTGTTTAGTATATCTTGGACAATAATAGAATGAATGTGGGAAGATAGTAACCCTTTGGAGCAGACATTGTACATCAAGTCATTACTTTTAGATCCTTTTACTATGGTTCAAGACATTTATAATGCAAGTATTTTCTTCTGACTTGTAGAAGACATATCCTCTGTGTTGCTTTGTAATTTGTAGTAGCCTATAAAAGCCAAGAACTAGGCTGCCATATAGAAGAGTAATCTAAAAAAGGCTCTAAAGGTCTGGGAGTTAGCTTACATTTTTATTACAAGATGGTAACACTATTACAGGTTCACTCCAGGCTGTTTCACATTTCATTTGATTATATTCACAATTTGATATCCTCTAATTTTGTACCTAAAACATGCAATACATTTATTTAAAAAAAAAAATCCCCAAAGATATGAGGAGTCAGAACTGAATTGATTTTTGAGACTTATTTGTCACTATGAGCAGAGACTAGAGCTCACAGAAGAGTGACTCATGATTGTCTGTGCTCTTTGCAGCATGACTGACAGTTTGCGAGCAAAGACAGACACGTATTTGTCTGGGAAGTCAGAAGGAAAAGGCCATTTCCAGCCAAACTAGGGCTGTATTTTGGAAAAGGGTGCATCCATTTTTCCAGTCTTGTTGGGCACTAATTCAGCCGGTACACCCAAACCATTGCTTTCCCAATATGAGCACCCTGCATTTTTGTATAGAGCCTACTTGGAGCAAAGTAAAAACCTTTTACTTTGGTGGAATTTGGATTTAGTTGCTTAGCTTTGAAGTGGAAAACTGCAGCAATCTAGAATAGAATTGTTAAAAAATATTCTGGCTGTTTTCAATACAAGTCCATTATGAATGCATTTCCTTTATCTTGTTTTTCACTCTTTTGTTATATGATTATAGAGAAATAGACAGTGTATTTATTTGATTGTGTTATGTTGTGAGCTACCACAGAAAGAACAGACCAAAATAGGAAAAAAAACCATACCAAGACAACATTTTTCTATTTCTAAGATTACAGGTCTGTTTCATTTTGACAAAGTTACACTGTTTGCCGTAGACTTTAGCTGGTTACCTTGGGATCATATTTAGGTGAAAGTAATGTGACGCTCCCTTTCCAGTTCAGCACACTTCCATTTTTTGCTTTTTCTTTTTTCAGTGTTTTATATTATTGAGACCTCCCCTAATGAAGATACTTATTTTCCAAAGAGAAGCTGGATAGTCCAGCAGATTTAAGCATTTCAGGAGATAGGCTTAATTTTACAGTGTAATTGTACCTTGATAAATTGGTTTGATTTTCCTAAATTAGATTCTGAACCATGGACAATCTTTCTCTTGTGGAAGACATGCTGGGGGCAAATACTGCGGAATTGGAACAAGTCTACTTTGTTCCAACACACTGAGTGGAGGATATTCCTTCTTTTTGGAGGATACTTAATAAAAAGGCGAGGCATTCAAGGAGGCAGGATTACCTAAAACTCAGGAAAGCCTGAGTTTCATAGAACTGTCAGCTACAGAAGAAAATGGTGCTTGACTACTGTGCCTGATGCAGGGTTTTTAGAACACGAGGGCATATATAATTTAGCAGTGACAGCAGTAACGGTAGGAGAAAGAAATTTACTTCAAAGAAAGAAGGAACAGAGGGAGGGAGATGTTTTAACAAACCTGGGAGCTCTCTCTGGGAACATTGCCTTACAGGATTCAAATGCAGAAGGCCAGACTCTTCTATTGATTGCTGACTGATTCGTATTTTTTTCTTCTGTCAAAGTTAGTGTATACTCAGCTTTTAGATTTAAGATCTGCCTTTAACTTTAAAGGAATAAAGTCTTGGATGAATTTTCTCTAACAATTGCTTTTCAAGGAAAAAAAGAAAAGTAACACACACAGAGAACACAACCTTAACCTACAATACTACCTTTTCTTTTTTTTTTTTTTTTCTTCTGTCTCTGGAGGTGTAGAACAGAAAATTTAACTACCTAGAATCTCCTTTTATCCACATGGTAGTCATCTCCCTGTAAACATTGGACTCCTGCATAGACAGAGGTCTGAACATGCTCTGGGATAGCTTTCCCTTAGCTGCTTTGATCTGCAAGTCAGGTGGTACAGATGATTATCTAGAGCAAAGAATCAACATCACGGGAGTTTTAATGATCAGGCAGCAGTCATAAATTAACAAGTCTGTATGGCAAACAAAAGCAGAAAGCATCACTATTCTGTCTTTCTAAGGTGAGGTTTGTCTCCTCGTGTCCCAAGAGAATCAAAGCATTTGCCAGGAATCCCAGAGTCATCTTTTCTTGGTTAAAACTCCACTGGTCCTTTGGTGTCCCACATCAACTGGGGAGCATCTACAGGAGAAGTTGCCTGAATGTTTATTATATGCCACAGATTATTAATGCAGGAGAGAAGAAGGAAGCAAGGAAGGAAGGAAGGAAGGAAGGAAGGAAGGAAGGAAGGGAAAAAAGTTGTTCTCATTCTCTTGTAGTATTTAATTGCTCTCTTTGCTGTAATAGGAATAATATTATCAAATACATTTAAATCACTGTAGCATAGATATGCCAAATATGTTGCATATTCAACCATGAGGTAGCAATAAAAGCTGAGATTGTAGCCTGTGTTCTCTTTCAGTCTTTCTTCATATGGATCAGCTTGCTGGATGAGAATCAGCAGGTATCTAGATTATTCACTGCATATACTTTGAACAGTCCTATTCATTTGAAGATTGTGATTCCAGAAATAAAGTAATGACCCTATAAATGTGATTTTCCAAACAATGGTTATCTTCAATGGAATCTGCCATCCATTTTAGCGCATCCCTGTTATGTGACACTAGGAATCCTGACAGTGATGCACTGCCTAACTAAAATAGTAACTTTTATGAAAGGTATCAAAATGAGGGGAGGTAAAGCTGGAAAAGAACATTTCAGCAAAGTGTCCAAATTTTTATTTGTTTCCAGCTGTTAAATGAAAGCACTTCCTCTGAAAGACCCCTGCCAGCCTTACTGAATGCAGTAATAATGCAGTAATTTTTATCTTGAGAAGGCTGTTGTTTTCAACAGCTGCCTGTGTATTTTTGTTACATTGGCAATCTGTTACAAAACAAAATCACATGCAGCTGTGTTTCTGACACTCTTTGTGGTTAAGTTACACTATTCTGTGGTAAGCAGTTATAATGTAAAACACTGTTATTATGTAGTAATTATTAAAAGTCGGTTGGTACTGGGCTATAAGTTATAAGGTATTAGACAATATTTATATTGTCTTTCTAAGTACAAGGAATTATTGCCATGCCTCAGATGTCTACGAATAAAACTTATACTACAAAACTTATTTTATAATTGTAGAAACACAAGCTGTGAAAATTTATATTGGTGATGGAAAGGACAGTTCCAGAAAAAAGATCTTTAGCTCTTTTGGGTTGTTCTATGCAATTTTGAAATGGTTATACTATTTGTGTGAGTTGACACAGGCAGGCACCCACTACTGGCACAAAACTATGGCTGAAATGTAAAGAGTAAATTTATTTAATTACCTCACTAGTTGGATTATCCCAAAGCAATACTGAGGTGGAGACACACAGGTGGGAATGATGGCACCATTACGCTGAACCCATCATAGCAATGTTTGCATGCATTTATTAAAGGCCCATGTAGCCCATGCTGTGATCTCCCCTGTGGTCTTTTATAATCTCTGAGCTTTGATATTCTCTCTCTCAACACTGGGAGCTCAAGCAGGCTGTGAGTGTCTCCAGGCCTCTGTAAACACCTGTGTAATCTCTACACAGAGGTCCCACACCTCAAAACAGTCAGAGGATCCACAGCAAAAGGCACCATATACATGGTTTTCCACAGTTATCTCCAGGCCTTGGTGTTCCCTGCTGCAAGGTCACCTGAGCCAATTAACCATCCTCTTCACCATTCTGCTTCTAACCCTTTCCTCCCAACATGGCTTATTGCATACAGACTTATCATAGAATGCTGAGGGGTGAGAATCCAAGTCTCTCCAATTTGGAGACAAAGATGTCATGTGGGATAGTGTCAACTGCTTTGCAGAAGTCCAAGTAGACAATGTCAGTCGTTCTGCCAGTGCTGTAGCCCCATCATAAAATGCCACCAAATTTTTTCAGGTGTGATTTGCCCTTTGTAATGCCATGTTGGCTGTTACCAATCTGCTTGATCATTGAAATATGATCTTCTATAAACAGCAACATCAAAAAATAAAATTTTCCAGATATTAAAAGACATTTTCTGTAACATTTAGAGCAGGAAGTAACCAAGGTAAACATAACTTGTAATTGGTTTGAGATTGGTGGTTTGTCTCTTTTCCCTTTTGCCTATAAGATTATATTCAGCTTAAATTAAAATTAAATATCTTTTTTTTAAAAGGATGCTGTAAAAATGCATTAACAAGGCAATTTTTCCTCATAGAAGTCCTCAGATTTTGATCAGTGCTAGTGCAGAAAAATAATCTAGAAATTGGTAATTACTCATTATTCTAACCTTTAATCCTTAAGGTTACTGAATGCTTTGTCATAGTCTCATGGGTGCAGCTGGCCAATGAAGAGCTCTAGACTCGAAGCCTTGTGCAGCAGCATTGGCCAGGGGATCTCCATCACCCTGAAACTGGATTTGGTTATCTGTGTCTGATTTCTGATTTGCTGATCATATTTCCTTATTCTTTGGTGCTTAGACCTAATTCCTTTGTTTAACGCCAAAAAGCTGTGGTATTGCAAAGACCCAGCAAAATTTATTCTCATTTACAGTGCTTAGCTTAGTTTTGATGTGGCTAAGAAATAAGCAAAAGGGAAACTTTCAGAACATGTATGAAAGACACAGTGGGATTTCTCAGGACATTTATTCCTTAAGAAGCCAGTTCTAGAAAAAGGATGCTTCAATGTTGAGATGTTCAAATTATGGAGTTTATTGGATACATTCAGTTTCTTTTTAGCTGTTAATTAGAAAGCTCATGCAAGAGACTATTTACTTTCAAAGTCATCACAGAAGTCATAGGGTTGATGAAAATGATATCCTGTTATCAGAAGACCTTATTTTAAGTTCGCAATTTTCCTTACAATATATTGATAAAATTACATTATATTATATTACATTATATTCATAATATAGCAAGCTAAAATTCATTTTAGGATGAAAGCAATAACAGAGTGATAAAAACCAGGTAAGATACCAAAACCCCCTAAATCATTCATAGGGAATAATTAAATCAGCTTTGTTTGTATAAAAGCAGAAGCTACAACACAAAAAGGATCTGAGGGATTGCTTATCTATGTATAATTCTTTTTCTTGTTTTATAATGATACTATTAGACCCAGCATATAACCAGGGCAGTGGCTATGAAATAATATAATGCATATGTTTCCAGAGGACACAAATGATGAACAAACTTCCTAGGTTTCCTCCTTATGTTGCATGTGTTGCTCCATTGGCTTCAGCTGCAGAGTAAAAGAAATTCTAGCTCTTTATTTCTTGCTCTGTTATAATTCTTTCGCTCCTTCTGCCTCTGCTCTCATAGTCTCTAAAGAATAGACTTTTCTTTTGTTCTGTTAAGCATGAAGTCACAGAAGCAACTCTTCAGTATGGAGAGACTTATACTGATAGGAAGAAAATTTCAAAAGGTCTGGGAACTTGTCTTTTTGCCACCAAAATCCATAAGAGTTTTATCATTAACTTCAAGAGGAGTGGAATCAGAAATGTGTGCTTTCAAAAATCCTACAGCAAAAAGTAGCTTTTTCTTTCTCTTTTGCCTGCTATATTTCTCTCCATCCTTTCTTCCACCTCCTTCAATAAATTTCTTTTGAGTGTTATTCAGCATATACATACCTTGAAATGGAATTTTCAAAATACAAGAAGTATGTTCTGACTTTGTGTATATATTTATATATACACAATATATATAATAGTCTATATGTATATAGTATACCAAAAGTATATTTTAATAGTGCCTCTCAAAACCTAAGTGAGTGTGACATTATTTAAGAGACTTTAGATGCTCATCTGTATTTTTGCTCTACATCCACTAAATGCATACAGTACTACAGACAAATTTTTAATATTTATATTTAGGTGGCCACTTTTAAAATGTGAAGGTTTTTTAAAATCAAGTTGTTTGTCTGATAGTTTCTTTTTCCTGAAATATCATATTGATTTAAAATTTTCACAGTGATGTTTCATTTATTCTGTTAGATTATATTCTAAAGAAACCCCAAAACTATTTAACTTTTGTATTTATTTTCAGATATTGAACATAGAGGATTAATTATTTGTAATTAAATATTTAATTAATGTATCAAATCAGATGTGATTAATGTATTCAGTGAAAGGGACATGAAGATTTAATTTTATTTATTTAATTTTATTTATTTATTTATTTAAACATATGCCTGTTTTCTCTTCATCAGCATTTATTCTCAGTGTCACATCTCCCAGTCCCTGAGATTTCATGTAAGGAAGTTTCTTCTGGACACTTTCCCATCTGTTTTGGAAAGTGCTGCAAAAGTTTTGCACTACATCCTTCCTATGTCATGATCATAACATCTAATGCTGTCAAAGCCTACATCTGCTCTATCATCTTTGCCAACTCTGCTTAGATTCTCTAGACATCAATGTTTAGACAGGAGTAGCCTATCCAGTTAGTCCACAATGTTCTGTAATGTTTTGAAGGGGATAGAGAGGGCAAGGATTTGGACACACAGCAGGATGTAAGAACTCCAGAGGTTTCTTATGGTCATATTGTATTGTATCAAAGCATTATTTTTCCAAAGTATTTAATTCCTTCTTTCTTTTTCTACAAAACTAGTTGGATGAACTTTTAAAGGTGACTTTGCAATTTAAGTTAATTCACAACCTGTCAGAAATTGTGGCTTAAAATAAATGACCCTGGAGTTTTTCCATTCTATTCTAGAAATAAGTAAATAAGAAAATGCATAATCTAAAAAATAGCTCTAGTTGCATTTTTAAGCTCACAGTTCAGAAGAATTTTGCCAATTAAAAAGTAAGGTGTAGATTTACTATGGCCTATTTCTTTTGATATTCTGTATGCAAATAGTGTTGCAGTTATTATGAATTAAAATATGCTAATAAAAATAACTAATTTAGGCTCCTGATCATTTAAAGTATTTGAGCTTTGATGCTTAAAGCACCAGTGGACTTAGATTCCATGCCTCCAGTGTACCCAGAAGGCTCATCAAGAAATTTCATTCTATTGTTTATATTTTAATATTGACTTCCATGCAGTGCCAGCTCCCAAGACATTATCCAAACATCTCAGAGGTTGTTGTATCACCCTTGTTGATTGCTATTCCATATGCAGTCTTATTGCTTTTTGAAGGTGACAGTCTTTATTCCTCCTTTCCAGCCTCACAATGTACTTGTTGGCTCTATGCTACTCCAGCCCAAACAGTTACAGAAATCTGGCATGGTAAGGGAAGACAGCTAGGGAAGCAGTGCTTTTTAAAAGTAGCTGTTGTGCTGCTGCAGGATAGAGATGTTCCAGCCCTTGATATTCCTGGGCAGTGAGCAGGTGTATCAGGCTTCCTGGGTGATTGATAGCTCCTTTCAGCTCCGCTGGGTAAAAGGGTATTATTTGTTAAGGAGCTCTGTCTGTATTTGTGCACTGAACTTTCTGAGGACTGCTGTGACCTGAGCTTTTCTGTGGATCTGGAAGAACAGGAAGCTGCAGCTTTGGTTAAATTTGATTCCAGTCCTCAAACTGAAATCTGTCAGAAAGAAAAGTATTTTAAGCAAAATTCAAATTCCACAGTTTGGTTTTGCTATAACAATGAGTAGCATAAATTCTTTTTATTTCAGATGAAAGCAAACCCATCACTACATTGACGTTTCCTGTGCATTTTGAAACTAAGCCAAATAAATATATATTTAGAAAAAAATCCTGCCTGAAGCAAAACATCCATTCCATTGCTTTGCTATACTTCCAGCTTGCAAAACTACCAGTAAATTTGCAGGAAATTGCATATTCCATGTGGTAGGGTCAACAGAGTTGGAGAAGTCAGGTGGTGCTATTAGAAAAGAGGTTTCAGAAATCACTCTGAAAATCCTGCTATATTTTTTCCCCTGTGGACTTTAGATACTCTTGCTATTGTAGTTCTTGGTTGGAGAATCCTTTAGAAAATGATAGAATGCTGCTTTAGGGAAAAACACTTTTCATATTCCCTCCCTTTCACATCTTCTTATGAGACAATTGGTCAGGCAATGAACCAATAAATTGGATCTTTAAAACTTTGGGAAGCATTGGGTGTTCAGTACTGAGTTGACAAAGAATTTTTTGGTGGGTGTTTTATCATATTTTTGGAAAGTTTCTCAAAATCCAGTGCAGTGTCTCTGGGAATAAGGAGTAGGGAATCAGAAAAAACTCTAGTTCAGAGACACAACATATTATTAGGGAGACCCTTTTCTATCTTCTTGCTCTATGTTGGGATCTAATATTTGAACATATATTTCCAATACGCAAAGCAGTCTCTAAGTTCAGTCATCCTGGTCATTGTAGCTATCCAAAAGGTCTGTCTCCCCAGCTTTTGTACAACTATTCACTGGGCAATAGACTGTCTTTACAGCAGTAGAGGTCAGGTACCCAGCTTGGGAATGGAAGATTTTATTTAAGTTACAAAGAACCCACATGTTCAAGATACTACAGTCAAATCAGGTATCAGAACATACTGAGGTTAGAGTAAAATGATCTTATATCAACTTTGAGTGTTCCTCAGGAAGGAGAAGGAAAATAGATGAGTTAACTGGCTATTTCAGTTGTTGCTGGGCCTTTTGTATTGTTTAAATTTCTAGCACAACATAACTGTGAACAGAAAATAATCATACTTATTACATTTTTTCCAAGTAAGAGGAGGAGTTGGATTATGAAACAGGCATGGCAGTCAGTATCTAAGGAAAGCACTGAAACAGGCAAGTAGGAAAATGTCCAGTAACAGGCTGCCATCGAATAATTCTGTCTCTATTGATTCAGAGATGACAATTTAAAAAAAATTAGTTTGAAAAGAAGATGATGGATTATCAGATAAATGTACATATCTCTGGGAGCTGTCACTTTACCTGCAGTGTCAGACCTCTCTCCTTGTGGTATGTGTATCTGGAGTGCACAGATAAAGATTTCTCATATGTCAAATAACCCTCCAAATCCCATTGGAAACCAGAAGAGCTTTATGTGCTAAATGCCCTGTGAAAATTAACTGGAATTACAGAGAAGAAACCACAAATTATTTAATCTTTTTAATGTTATAATCTGTCTTAAATTTGCAAGTATCAAGAATGGAGCTTGCAGAAACTCTTCCAGGCTGCTGTATTATAAAGTGTTTTAATTCACTAAGTATGTGAATAAGAACTGTGTATACATTAAAAAGTCATAAAGGAGTTCAGAAATTTCCATCACATTTAATTTAGTTTGCATAAAGACAAACTGTGACCTGATATATATGCATTTATATACACATATGGAAATATATACACATTCATATATTAGTGTGTGTATATATGTATATATATCTTTAAGCATGTATTTGTTGCATCCTGTATGAGTACCTGGAGTATATACTTTCCTAAACAGAAAAGCCAAAGGAGTCCTGTTTCTGCTGTGCACTGTCTTGGAAGTTCTAGTATCTGAGGAATCTTCACGTAAACTCCCAAGAGAATGTGACAAGACATCTTTTCTATGTCACCCTATAGAAGATTATTTTCACATTGTAGACTGCTATATTAGAAAGCCTGGATGACTGGAAAACAAAAGAGAAACGGCAGCCATCAGATGGTCAACAGATCTGTTTCCTTTATTAGAGGACTAGAGAGAAAAGGAACAGATTTTGGATAAATGTAGCAACTAGAATTTCTACTTCAGGCTATAAGTAAGCCACTAAAAGTTGTCTTTAAATGAAAATTATTCTTTATTTTGTTATGAAAATCCACTCAAAACTTGGAAGACGTGATTTTGTCATTTAATAAATTGTTATGCAACTAATCAAAGCAGCCTCCCAACCCACAAACCAATAAAAGCAAACTGCACTGGTAGTGCTTTCTGCACAGCAGAAGTCTGACAGTACCATTCCTTGTGCACACAAAAATAGAGGGTGGTTGTGCTTAGCTATGAGAAGGAGCTTTTTGATGGAAAGTAAGTGTGAGTAATGACATTTTTCTGTCTAGCTGCCGCATTTATGAGATTAAACTGTGAGAAGTATCTTTGTGTGATTCCTCTTCCTCCTCCTCTCTCCAGAAGGGCTATACACATAAAATTCGTCACTTGCATTTTTGTGCAACAGTTTTCTCCAGGGAATGTGAATTTTTTTTTGTTTGGCCCCTGGAATATATTCATTGCTGTTCTCTGCAGACAATTCTTGATATACAATTTTAAATTTTTTTCAAAATTTAAAATTTTTCAAAATTTAAAATTTTTAAATTTAATATGGTGGAATAAGAATGACAAAATTTATATCCCTAACTGTAAACCTGCTCTTTGCCCAGTCATTGTTCTTTGCTTTCCCTAGCTAAATTAATTTGCTCAATGCTTTGATTCTAAACATTTTCTGGTTGTTCTGGATTTATTTTGAGCACAATAAATATTTGACTCTGAGTCTTAATGCTCCAGTAATATAAAGACTGTTAATATTATTTCATTTTTTTTCCTGACAATATTTTTTTTTTTTTTGGAGCAGCAGCCATGATATCTGAGCATGTATTGATACGAAAGTCCTTTTGAAGCAAAGCTATTGCTGAAACAGGAACCAAAGGCTACATTATTACTGGTATAAAGGAGGAAAATAACCTGTTAAATCATTTTCTTAGATAATTGCTCTTTAGTTGGAAGGATTCGCATACTCAAATCCATGAATGTGGAGCTTAAAAGTGTTAGATGAATGGGAAGAATTGACTAATATAGCAAAACTACATATGATAAGGGAATCAAATCCTTAGTGTTGGGAATGTGGCCCAACCTATTTCTCCATAAATGAGGTATTCTATGCAAAAGTGAGCTGGGCAGCCTGTCATAACAAGCTCCAGTTCCCTGACTTTAAAAACTAAACTGAGTAGCACTGTATATGGCTCTTCTCCACTTATCCACTTCAGGCAGCAAATATCTTAATCATCAGATCAGAATCTGGAGTAGAGCTCACAGGCAATGCTCCATTAGCTGCAGTCATATGCCAGTCAGCTCTCTACCATCTGTTTCAATGATCTGTTAAATGAGCAAAAATAAGCCCATTCTCTGATCCACCCAGACTCTAAAGGCTAATCCTGCACAGTTTTTTTTTTTTTTCTGATCAGCAGAGCATCATCCACAGAGTTCTTAAGAAGACATTCATGCCTTCTAACCTTCAGCATGAAGAATCCAAGGCAAAGCCACAGGCAGCTATTTTCTCTTTAAGAAGAATCTTTTGATTCTGTGTTCTTTTGCCAAATTTACTACCATTCTAATATCACAACTGACTATCTAGATAACCAGGATAACCATGCTCATCTTTGTTTATTTTTTGAATACTTTATAATCTTAAAGACAGACAAATTCTAAGTGAAGGAGCACACATGTTGTACAATATTACTAAACATTAAAGTTCACACGAAGATTAAAGTTCATGCAAAGAATGTCTCTATAGTAGGAAAAGGAGGCCCCAGAAATAAGGTTCCTGAATTCTGATTATTTTGTTTTTATTATTGCCAAATGGTTTCCTTTCCTCCCCAATTACTTATTTTTAGTTATCTTTTAAAACACTGTTTGGTAAGTGATTAATCTGAATACTTCTGGAAAGGAAACACAAAAGTGTGTTTTGACACAAGTTGAATTTTTATGAGAGGGTGTATTTTTAAAATTCCACAAGTTTCCTATCAAGTTCCAGTGAAGGGATATTTTGAAATATAATATTTCTGTCAATACACCAAATGTAGAATGACAGTTCTGACCAGTAAATTCAAGAGATTCTGGGAACCTTTTTGGCAGAGATCTGCCACTCACATGTTGTAAAGCAGGCAGAAGTCTGATTTAGCTGGGAACCTGATGATGCTCTACGAGAGAAATGAAGCCCATGGGGATGGCACAGCTGCAATCCCTATTCCGAATGTCGCGTTCAGAATATGTTCAAGGAAAAGATAAAATGCCTGGGTTGCTCAGCCAGTTCCTGTTACCATGACAACTCTGGAGAGCAGTAATTTAGATCAGCCTTAGGGTTACTCTTTCAGCTCTAGCAGAGGAAGGGACATAAGTCCACTTACAGCTGGTGGAGAAAGCAGTGCTAATGATATCACTACCTGTGTATGTGTGAATCCATTGTGTCGGCTAAATAAAATATAGAGGTTGCTGTCATATTCCTCGGGACAGATGGCATCAATTGTCAGTGTATCAGTGGAAAAGTCTGAATCTATAAGAAAGGAGAGGGGTCAGGTTATTTCATTGAACCAGACACATAGCAAAACACAGTCTTCACTCTGTCCACTGCCTCCCTGTTCCTCCTTCCAGGCCTTGCCAGGTGTTCCTGTGCACCTTGCTGACTTTCCTCATAAGTGCTGGCAGCAGCAACAGCAGGCTGCTAGAACTGAACCTACTCCTTCCCTTGGCTGTTTCTGTGAGATATCCATCAGGCTGTCCCCTTGCCCCAGCTTTGCTGTCTATAGGAACTCTTAGGGAATGCTCCAGGCTTTCCAAACTTCTACAGCTCAAAATTTCTAGAAACTCATAAGCTTGTAGAAGTCACCATTTCCTTTTCCAGTGCTGCTCAAGTGTTCCCCTTTTGATGTGGAGAAGCTTCTTCAGCAGAACCATATGTCTTGTCTCATTCACCTCTGCCTCCATGTCACTTCTGTTTCCTGGCCTCTTCATACATGCCATGTGAAACCTGCACCAAGGTATAACTGCTTTCCATTAAGTGAACCAAGATACTTTTGCTTGAAATAAATGACAGACAATGATGACTCATACTCTTAACATGTTCTTTTCCATGACATATAATATACAAAAATAAGACTTTAATCATTTCACAGGCTTGACTCACTTTAAATGAACCTTTAACACCTCAGTGAAGAAAATGCAATTGACTGAGCCATGTAAACACAAAGCATGCCTAGAGTGTTAATGCTGGCTAATCTTTTCTTCTCCTTTAGCAAGAAAAGACTTTGGGGACCTGAGTGCAGAACATTTGTCTCATTATGTCTAGCATGCTGTTGCTTTGCTTTTTCACAATGGCAAGGTAACCTGCTGACACAGCTTGCCAAACTCCTGCCTCCCTCAGTGGATGTTTAAGCTGGGCTGATGCAAATGGGCTGTTGAATTGCATTCATTTGGCAATCCTCCCAGTCAAAAGATGAAGAGCAGCAACTTTGATTTACAGGGACTCTTCTCATTTACTTCTTTTGTTGGGCAATATTTTTTGTTTAAGAAACAGATACACTGAGCTGAGAATTTAAGCTCTGGTTAATGATTCTGCAGTGAAAAACATTTTGCCTGTGTTAAAGCTAACATTCCTCTGGCAAAGCAAGTACACAAAGATACTCCTGAATTCAGCAAGTCTGTCTAAATATGCAACAAAATTAAGTGGTTGAGTATTTTCAAGTGTATGGCTAAAACCTACAGAACAAAATTTTAGTTTGGAAAAAAACAAGGGATGTTATTAAAATGGACATATTACCATTGAGTATTAATTTGAATATATTCAAATTGTTAAAATAAATATTCACAAAAATATTGAATTTCATTAGGAATCTTAGAGATATTTTATTTTCCTTTTCAATTTATCCTTTAGATCCGTTAAGGTTGATCAAATAGAGAAAAATGTCAACAGTGTATTTTTTTAAATTCCTACAGTTTATTTTTAAATGGAGCTCAACCTTTAATTAGAATAATTTTGAACTTTTTTCTATTTAAATAATCCTACTTCTGGTTAAACATTGCATTCATATTTTATTGCTTTTTCCCATTATTAGTGGCAAAAATTCAAAACTCTGGACTGTTTTGTATTTTCAGACATCATTTTTTGCTTGGAAAGGGGGGTGTGAAAAGTCTAGAGAAGGTGATGATATTTGATGGGAAAGGATTGCGTGTGAGTTGTTTTCTTTTAATCATTTAATAATTTAATCTTTCTCATGTAAAGTTATAAAATTGGTGTAATGTGTTTCAACCTAATATAAAATGGAAGATAATAATAGTTTTGGAATATAATCATGCATTTTGCATCCCTGTGGCACCTGATTCATGTCCAAATCATGCCCAGCAACAGTAGTACATGAGATCAGGTTGAGATGACTACAAGAGCAAAAGCACACAGACGTATTTCAAAAAATATAAGCATAGACATAGCTATAAAGTTTAGGCACTTTCAATGAGCTCTATAATGTATTTGAAGTATTTTTAGATAATGTTTGCTGCATTTAATTCCCCCATCCACATAGGTGCTGATCCTCACTAGGGTAATTGCTTCTCCTAATCTGTGCTGATCAGTTTTTCTGACTGCAGTGCTGGAATTAGAGATCATCTTAGTCCTGATTCTAAATGCAGCCTTACTAGAGATGATAACCTTAACAATTTCCTTACCAGTCTCAAACAGGAGGTAAGAAAGTGTCTATACCAAAGAGCCAAGAGCTTTTGCTGTATTATCTTCCTGTATTTCTGCAGACTATCAAATACTGCAGAGAAACTTTTCCTTACCCAAAATGCTCCCATTTCTTTTAAAGCATAAATACTAGTAAGTACTAGCCAACTTTCCTAGGAAATTATTATCCTTCTGCCTTTCTGTCCCAGTCTTCCTTCCTCTCCTCCCTGTCCAGTCTAATTAAACAGTTTAGACATTAAACTCAAGACAACAGCTGGAATCCCAGCCTCACACAGGCACCACGTCTACAATTTGATTTTTAATGACAGGGGGAGAGAAGAACTCCTATCCCTCCCCTTTGCACTGATTTTGACTGGTGTACTTGTCCTAAGTCATCCCAGCTACCATTTCTCTCCCTCATACCCTGCCAGGGCCATACATTTTCAGGTGTTTCATTGTCCATGCAGTTCCCTCAGTCCAGCACAACTCAATCAGGCTCCCACTTCCAGTCCTTCAGCTGACTGGCATGTGTCATCCCCTGACTCCCCAGTGCAGACACCTGATCTGAACCAAAAGGCTGCTCTTTTTGCTAGCACTCAGGAGCATCAAATGTCAAATAAGTTCCATATCACCCAGTAACAACTGGCCATGTACTTATAATATATCAGGGCAAAGACTCAGAGATTGTTGAATCTCTACTGCATTCCTTTAGAGACTGCTTTTTACATTGCTGCATGTAGAACCAATAACTTACAGCTCTTTGGAATTGAAAAATCTAAGAATTGATGTAGGTGCTGTTCCTGACCTAAAAAAGTTATCTACTGGGAGATGCTCAAAGTAGTAGAGGTTGCTTTGATACAGATTTTATCCTAAAGATCTAGAATCATACTTGGCAGTAAGGGCATAATAGAAAGTCTCATGTAATAATAAAGTGCTGATTTTATGACATGAAGAATTTGAACTGCACAGAGACAGGATTTCCAAACCTGGTCACTCGACTATGCTGGTATTACATAATTATATTTGAAGATCCATGAAACTCCTCTCCCAAGCTGTCAGGATGAATGGGCAGATGGCAGGGAGGGGCTGACAGGTCAGATGAGAGGGTAAGGCCATAGCTCTAGTGTCCAGTTAGGATCCAAAGGCAGCTGGGCCCCCGTGGAATGACTCTTTCCCCTCCTGAGTGTGAGGAGCAGCTAGCTGCTGGACTGAGCAGCTGGTTCCAGCACACTTGGTCACAGAGCAGGCAAGGGTCACACTGTGGCACTGCATTGCACAGGAGCTGCTTGGGCAATTCTCCCTCGGCAACTTGACAGACCTGGATTCTGCTGCTGTCCCTTTGCAGCTCCAAGTGAACCCACTGCTTGCTAATTTATTTATACCAGGTTGTTTGGAAGAGAAGCTAACTGGACCATTAGTGTCAGCTATGTTAGAAGACAGTAGCAGTGGAAGAGTTTTGCTGGCAGATTTGGGACGCATGAGAGTTCACTTTGAGGCTAAGAAACTGCAGATATTTCAGATAAATCAATTATCTTCTTACAGTAAATATATACATCAATTCTAGATAGCAAATTTTAAAAAATAATATTAAGTTTCTGATTATAAAGTTAGCACTATTTGTAGATATGCAAGACATCTTTCAATATTTCATCTGCCTTAAGACATTATGTTTATTGCTCTGTTCTTCTTTTTTAAAGAAATGGTTAGGCTTCATCCCTTCCCTTCCTCTTCCCCACCTCCTCCCCCTACTCTGTCCAGAGTTAATATTGGAATCCAGATGCTTCTAGAGCTGTGCTATCATATAACATCTTTTCCTCCTGATACTGAAAATTTAGTCTGATGGGTTCTTCGAAAGAAACACAATACTTTCAGATTACTGGTATCCCACCACTGGCCCAAATATTTGCTGTTCAGTTTTATTTTATTTATTGAAGTTATGATAAGTAAAAAGCCTTGTCTGAAGAGTTTTGAGCAGTAAAGTGTACAAATTCATCATCAGACAGGAAAAGCTTAAACATATTTTTTTTCTGTACGTGAGGAATTAGTTATATTCATAAGGCTGTGATAAATTTACATCCTGTGTTCTTTCAAACATGATAATGATGAACATCATGGCCTGATGACTAAATATAGGTTTCCAGAAGGAGAGCATGTGACAGCCTGAAATGCATGTGTCTGGTGAATTAGTACCCAGTATGTTAACTACAAGTAGAAGAATATGAATGGGGTAATAAAGCTGCATTTAGTTGTAAAAACAAAATCAGAAAGAACTTTAAACTTGTTTGTTAAATAAGGCTGGCTCTTGCGTCAGTGAAAACTTGATATGACAGGTGGAATGTATTTTGATTATCTGTGATTAAGCATGTTAGACACCAAACTTTTGGCTACAAGTCACTGGCAGAAAAGGCTTAAACACTGAAACTTCTAACTTGCTTCCTGATTCACATACATGGCGCAAGGTCTGTTATCAATTGCAGAGAGAAAGTTACTCTTCTATAAAATGTTAAAATTAGAAAAATTCATGTTTTTTTAATTATGAAAAATATGTAGCCTTTACAATAAAAAAAATTCAATTTTTCTAATGTTTAAAGAATAGAACTCTGCACAACTGCCTTGGAGGGTCTGAGTAAAGGCTTGACACCTCTTCAAAAGCAAAGCAATACTTGAGAACTTTAAAACTCTAAAGTATTTGAAACTGATGTCTAGATTTTAGACGAATCCCTTTGAGTCTTTAATGCTCAAGGTATTGTAAGTCAATATAAAATTTATACACCTTTTAATTTAACCCTGACCCACATGAATCACATTTAGGAATAACTTTTGCCATTAAGGTCTTCACATCTTTTCCACACAATAAAAGGGGCAGTATACAAGGACATTGGGGCTGGTTCTACACAAGGCATACAGCAGTCATAAAATATCTCTTCTTTCTTAGAAAGAAAGAAAAGGTCTGGGTTTGTACAGTCTGATTAGATCTGAATATCTATTTTATTACTAGCGCTCTAAGACAAATAGATATAATTTTTTTCTTTCTATAAAAACAGCCAAATCACTGAGTGTTAGAAGGAATTAAATTCCCATGTATAACTCTCTTCTCAATCAAAGTTTTATTTAAGATATTGGAAATACTGCTATATAACCTACAATAGAAGATGGCTCTCAAATTATTTGCCATTTTTCAGACGGTCTTTGGACTACATGGTTGATAGAAAATGGCATCTCTTTTGTGTAGAAATCTTGGTTATGAAATCAGATGGGAAAACACAGAATTACTTAACACTTCTAGTTTTTCTTGGATGAACTCCTCTGCCAATACAGCTACTTCTGCACATTATGTATTAAAACTGAAAATCAAATCAAGATAGTATGAAAAAAGAGACATTGCAAGAAGAAAAAAAATTGCAAAGTGCTGCTGAAAAAACATTGTTTTTTGTTTCCTGCATGAAAAAACCTTAATTTTGTCATGGGTGGTGATTTAGATGATTCTGAAATCATTGAGCTTTCTATCACCACTGAAAGAACTGTTCCAACCTACTAACTCTATCCTGCTACTATAGATTTAAATGAGATATGAGAGACTTTTTTCAAACTTTATCTTATGCTGCTGACATGAGGATTTGACCCATCATCCTCCAGTTTTGTGGTTTCACCAAAACAAGTGCATCCACATTCTTCAGGATTTCTTAATCAATATATGACATTCATTTGAGTTTTGGCCTCCAAAATATCCGCACTATATCTTCATTATTTACACATTTCTTAATTCTCCATTACACTATTAGGAGACACTCCATTAACTTAATCCTCAATAGCCTACTGTATGGAGGGTTCATTGAGCTGTAGACAGAAATTAGAATCCTACATTTTAACAAATCTTTGTGGAACCTAAACTTCACTGTGGAAATTCATGTTGTAGAGCCATAACTATAAAATCTTTTAAAAACCAAGAGGTTTTATCTTAACTTCCTTTTGATTCTATTGCTACTCCATACAGAGATCTCTGGTTAGATCATTGCTTACATACAGGTTGTCTCCTGGATGCTGTTTCCCATCAATGCCAATATCAGAGAGAAATTCTGTTATTTCTCATTTGCATGACAACCAACCCTTTTAATTGGAAATTGACAAGACAAGGCCAGTGACAATTGCTGGTTACCAATCTAATTTCACATGTCTTTTCTTTAATTATATATATATAAGATTTTTAAAAATGCAATAAGCTCAATTGAGTTTTACCTTTCAAGTCATCTTTTTGCATAAATCTTTTCCTTGCTTCTTTCCAAGCTCTTCCAGTAACAGTACTCCAAAGCCCTTGTTGACAAACCTAAGGGATATAGTTTCTAATTTAGATTATGTCTTTAATGTTTTTTTAGTCTTTAAAGAAGAAGTACATATAGTTGCTCATTTACTGTTCTTGGGCTTGTATGCTTTGCAATTATTTGGATCCTTGTTGATGTATTTGATTATTAGGTCAAGAAGATGTCAAAGTTAGTTCTTTGTTGCCTAGATTTCTCTGTGATAACAAAAGAATGTGAAGAAGTGTATTTCAATAAGAAGTAAGAGTAAACTAAGAGCATAATAAGAACAAAGAACAGGAAACAGTGTATTCCTTTGTTTGGGAATCAAAATGTTGCAGACAGTTTGTGAACTGAGGAGCTCTGTTTCCTCTAAGATCTATGCCATCTGATGTCTCTCTGGTTTTCTCTGAGTTTCAAAAAATGTCACTTATCTAGTTTCATCAACTGTGGTCCCAGCCCTTCAAGTCTGAAACTTCTCCTTAAGTTTCTTATTTTTCAGGTATCTCCAAGAAGCACAAACAGATATTAGATGTAGTGTCTTCCAGATTTTAGTCATTTAACAGCTCAAGCAGGCATTGATGAATTCTTTCATGAGACCTAGATGGAAAATGGTTAAAAGTTTTTGTGCTTTAAAAAGGTCTGTTTTTCTTACAGATCAAAGGCATCTTTACTAGCAGAAATGTTTCCAGCACACTTGCATATTGTCCCAATTAATATCATTATATAGACCTCTCCAAAATTCCTAGGAGTGGGAGGTTCAGAAACTGCTGGGTTATTTTTCAAGATGATTTATAAGACTGTTATCCACATTCTGTGAGACAAGCCACACAAATGGGACATTCTGAAAAGTTAAAAATAGAAAATATAACCTCACTTCTTGGTACTGTATCAATTTTTGTTTTGCAAACGCTTTTTAGTGTAAGAAAATAAGGGCAAAATTACTTTATATTGTTAAAAAAATCTTGGTTATGACTTTGATGTAAAATGAGGGTGTGAAATTAAACAAGAAATGAATGGAGATGTTAATCCAACTCCCTGATTTGGGCAATTTCACTGAAAGAAGATATTGCTAGATTTCTTTGCATGATTTCCTTCAAATAGCAGTACGCTGTCTTTCATAATCACCAATACACGTGTATACAGCTATTGTACAGTTTTGTGAGTCAATTGTTCAATAGTGGATTAATACACAATAAAATATGTATGAAAAGGTTATGAGCTATAGGAGGACTGGAGCTTTGGGTTCAGGACAAAGGAAAAGTTAAAATCTTCTGGAACATTTAGAAAGTAAAGAGCTAGATAGATAGTAGGGGAAGAAGGTTGCATCAATTATACCAGAGCTAACCCATGACCTGGACCTTGCTAAATCTACTAGATGTCCTAAGAAATCACATCTTTCCTTCAGAGGAGGGGTGTTGAGAAGATGCCAAAGAGAAAAGAGCTGGCTTATAATGACAGTGATGATCTCTTCTGAAAGAACTGCTGCTGCAGCTCACTTTTGGACGGGGAAGATGGCCTGCCTTGTCTTTCTTATCCAGTACTATCAGTCTGCATTGATTTAATTGAGCACTGATTTTGATCCAAATCAACAGTGTGAACTCGATTTCTTTGTATGGGCAGGAAAGGGTTCACTGTAATTTGCCTCTGTACAGTGAAATAATGGGCTATCTGGGACACCCCTCCTCAAAAGAATAAGCTGACCAATAATTAGTGAAGCCAGCTTTATGGTGATGCTTTGTAGAACACTTTATAGTTCTTGTTGATTCTTGCTGCAGACTTAGTTATTGCTTAAGCATATTTTAGGATGAATAAAGGCTAAGGGAATGGCATCATAATCACTATCTGAAGTGTAAAATAGATACCCTGGTCCATTGTATTACAGAGCTGTAGCACCATTACAGAGAACTTTTAGGCTCTCTGCCAGTTTCATTCAAGTACCATAATTAAGTGTTCCTGTGTTTCAAGATAAGACTCAAAATGCTGTTTCTCTCCATATCTTCACCCTGTATTTTTATTTTTTCTTCTGTAATATTTTATTACGTTTATTGTTTCCTTCATTGCAAGTCTTCTGACTTAACCTATAAAAATCACTCATCAAATTGGATGTTTTTACAACAGAAGTATTCTGAACTCCTGTGCCATCAGGCACTTTATGTGTTAAGGAATAATAAAATTGCCCTTGACCTTTGATACATTTAAGCCATAGCAGAGGATGATGATTGTCTTTTGGATTCATCTGGCTTTGTGATGTTACTTTTTAAATGCATGAAATTCCAACAGGCAGCAAGCAGAATCTGAAACACAGGAAGTTCCACTTGAATACAAGGGGGAACTTTACTGTGTGGTTCAGTGAGCACTGGAACAGGTTGCCTGGAGAAGGTGTGGAGTCTCCTTCCCTGGAGATATTCAAGAACCATCTGGATACAATCCTATGCCATGTGCTCTGGGATTACCCTGCCTGAGCAGGGAGTTTGGACCCAGATGACCCACTGTGGTCCCTTCCAAACATAACCATTTTGTAATTCTGAGATTCTGTGAAGTTTTCCAAGAGTTTTCACAGTTAGCCTACTACTCCCTTTAAAACTGGCTGATATGTTGACAGTGACCTGGAAAAGGTGATTTGGAGATCCCAGCTTAGAGACTTGCTAAAAGGCTTAGCGATAAGTTTTTGAATTTATATAAGAGATAAAAAAATCAATATTTTCTTAATTCTTAAAATGTTTATTTATCTGTTACTTGTCAAAATATCAGAACAAAATCTGTTATTTCATTCAAATAAATGATAAGGTGCTCTCTTGCTGTGAAAGAATTTTGCTTATGTTGCCTAGTAACAAAAGAAAAAAAAAAGAAAAATGGTGAAAAGCAGAACTTTGGAGCTGGTAAAATGAACGGCAATATTTACATCAATGGAATAAGAATTCTTGCTCCCTTGTGATGAGTGCAAGTCTATCACAGTAGCACATTTATAATGCTTACTGTTTGAAATGGCTAAATCTATGTGAAAACTCATCTGCGTCCACTCATAGGAGCAGAAAGATGTAATCTATGGAATTCCTATTGCAGAGGCCCATTCAATTTTCTTAACCATACTGTGAATATTCCAAAAGCATCTCCCTTTGGTTTAAAGAGTGCTGCCTGTGAAAGCTGACTGCTATATCTATCTCTGCTTTGTAGTCTTTGACAGTCTTACATTTTTATCATTGCAGTTATAGAATATTTTTATGGAACAGCATTTATTTGTTTGTGTCACCCCAGTACACTAACTAGTTGCAAATATATGTAATACATTTTTCATCAGAATGTCAGAGTATTTCAATAATTTAATATAGTTCAAAAATAGCAGTTCACTTTAGGATGCATTCATAAGCATACATAAATCTTTTTGCATAATGAATATTACTAAACTTATTATTGATAACTTACGTAATCATTGTTGAGTTAAAATTTTTGCTATTTGCCTGGCCACAAACTGCATATTTTCAAAACCCACGTGCATTCACTAAAACTGACAGCTTCTCTCTGATAAATCATGTCTGCTGACTGTCAGCAATGTAAGCAGTAAAATCACTCACCAGCAATCACAGAACACCTTTGCCCCTATTTGGATGGGGACAAGGTGTGTCCTGGTATCTCAGACCCAATCCTATACACAGATGCATGTGGACAGGACCCTCAGGCTAAGATGGCTCAGAAATGTCATCTTGCAGCAAATAAATGTGATTATATGTTCAGAAGTTTTAATGTTGTGAACTAAATTGATTTTTAGGGCTAGCTAAAATTGGGAAGATTTGCTCAAACTGAGTTTGAAAATACACTGCAAAGTATGTGGTCATCAACTGTCCAAAATTGACTTCAGCTTCTCTGATTTTAGGGTGGAAGGGTGAATGTTGGTAAGAACAGGCAAAGAAATTAGGATTCTTTTTCCTATGCGGGAACATACATTGCTTTGTAAAGATAAGAGTGGCATTTAAGAGGAGTTTTAACAGTAATAAGTTTTGAAGGATATGTTCAACTAATAACTGGTAGGTAGGAGAGGAAGGAGGAGGAGTGTGTGAAGATGTAAGTTATGCATACACATATGTGTTTGTGTTTCTAGTTTATGGTAGAGAAAGGACATTGAGAAAGAGGGACAAGTGACACATGGAATTGAGGGAGCATGTGACTGTGATTGAAAGAAAAAGTAAGGAGAAAAAAACCCTGTCTATCTCATTACCAGTCAACTCTGAGTAACTAGGAAAGAATTTCCACACAGCATAACCAATACAGTCCACTGAAAAGGCTAAACATTATTTGCAGATTTTTAAAAAATATATAATTATTATTATTTTAGAGCCAAAATGTTATCCTAAATGTTCTCTGATGGATCAGACCTACCTTACTTCTAAAAGTGCTTCACACCACCAGGGGATCCTGATGAAGCACAATTTTATTCTAGACCATTCACAGTGAACAGCAGCTTACAAAACTGTCCCACTTACAGCAAGGAAGAGTATTCTTTTAATAAACTAGGTTTTCCTTGGGATTTTCTCAGGGAAGTGCAGGTGGTTAATGAAAACGTAGGTGAGAGACTATTCCCAGACCAAGATTTCTGTTAAGGTCACTAATGCAATCTAGAGGAGACCTGGCAGTTGGAGTCTTTCCCACTGTGTCTTGTGCAGTCTCTGGGCATACAGAGTGGTGTGGGAATGATAACATCTCAGGGTATTCCACTTGTCATCCTGCTGGTGACATAATTTCCAGCTCTTCCAGCTCTTTTTATTGTCATGGCATCACTGTTTGAAGAACATGACCAGAGTTGAGATATAAAACATCTAAATTATTTGGAAGATTTTTCTTTGGGTGCAGAAATACTTTGGACATGGCACAGCTGCAAAGACGGGGCCTTGAGAGGTGGCCCCTTAAAAACAGACAGATGCTAACCATCCAGGCAATAATGCTAATGAACATTTTGCATAAGAAAAGCACAACCTGAATGTGCCTATTATTGCATATATATTACATGGCTTTTAATATATATATTTATATACAAAATGATGTCCAAATATTGGTCATTAAGTGGTAATATATAACTAGTATAACAGACAACTTGATATCTGTGCATAAACACTATAATGGAAAATAAATCACCAAACTGATGAGGTTAAAGAGTGTTTTCCTTTGATTGTTTTCCATAATATTTGCCCTGGTATTAGAAGAGTTGCATGGGGAATAAATGCATGTGATATTCTGGGTCAATTTTTGCATGTGCTGAGTTTCAATAATTTTTGCTACCAGATATTCAACACAAAGCAATAGGATAGACATTGGAAACTGGCCAAAGACATTATTTTTGGTAGATCGTTATCCTTTGCTTGTTCAAATTTAGTTAACAATCTTGGCTAGATTTCTAAGGCAAAATGTGAGCTTGTTTCCTTTTAAGATACACAAATCAAGGGTCCTAAAGTGGCCAAATATTCTGTGTTTGCTTTAAATACTTCATTACAGAATCATTAATCTCTAAAATCTTTGAATGTGCAATTGGTTTATGCACAACTAACAGTGGCTTAATAGAGAATAATTAATAAGTTACTGATACAAAAGTGAAAGGAGAAAAAACACTAAAAAGGTAGTTTCAACTAAGAACAGAAAAATATTAAAAGGAAAATATTTCCTGATATTCTTTTAACTTCTTTTAGCTGGATTTCAACCGTTATGAAGACGTGATCCACCACATACTTTGCACTTAGTGTGAGCAAGTTGAGGGACCTGAAAAGTGATGCCCTTCTGGTTTTCTTACAGGGTGAGAATCATAAAAAAGTTTATGGTCATGTTTTCTTCCCATATGAGATCTGAAAACAGTTTACTGGTGGACTTGGCAGTGTTAGGCATAGACTCAATCTTATAGGTCTTTTCCAAGACTAATTATTCTATGAGTTTATGGTTGGTGTGTGCATCCAAACTGCTATACCCATTTCAAAGACTACTTGAACTCTTTTCAGTTTTTCTGTTATGCAAACACCTTGGCAATGTGCGTGGCTAACTTCACAAGGCATTGAACTTACCTGAGAAATTGGGGGGGAGGGGTAGGGGAGAGGGTATATAAAGGAGTTCATACTCAATTTTTTTGAGAATAGTTTAATTTCTCTTCATCTGTAAAATACCAATTCAGTTCAGTGACATCTGTTCCGTGGACTGAATTTTTAATCATTGGACAGGATTAAGTGCAGATTTAGATTTCAGACAATACATGTTTTCTTCTGAGTATGATCTAGGTTTTGGGACACTTGCTCACAATATGGCAAAGACAATACTAGTCCCTGCTACACGGTATTTATTTAAATGTTTCTCTTTTGATTTCCCATCTCTCAGATTATTTTACATATTTGTGGGTTGTTGACTATTTTAAAGTGATTTTTCCACAAGTACAAATCGTACTTGTAAGAGGAGGAAGCAGTAAAAAAATGTGTAAAATTGAATCACTCTAAGAGAGGAGGCTGCAAGAGAAGGCTGCCCTTTACCTCTGAGCTTTGAAATCTTTGTAGACATAACATTCAAATGGCATGTGGATTCCTCAGGTAGAGTTAAGGTTCTGCATTTTTTATTTTGAAAAACAGCTCTTATGATCCTGGCCTTGCTCCTGTAAAAAATCTAGGATGGATTGTATGCATGGATGAATGGCAATTTTGCTTACTTTTTGTGTCTGGAGTCAAACTAAATTCCCATTTTCATTTAAATTTAAAGCTATTCCAGATTTATTGACTGCTAATTTTTGGGATTATTTTCACTTTACATTTAAAATATAGTTCTGATTTGTCTCCAAGACAATAAGAATTACTCAGAACATTTCAAGGTATTCTAGTTTCTACTGTTTTGTTACATTTTTAATCTGACTAGAAACCCTTTGTTCAAATTGTCCAAGTATTCTGTGTAATATATATATATATAATCAGATATCTTATGCTAGTTTGCTTGCATTTCTTAGAAAAGAAATAAAAAATTAAACTTTTTGATCTATAAAGTTACAGAAAGGTTTTTACAGCATTGACAGCCTCCTTTCTTTTGGAGAAGAAATCCAGGCGGAAAATAAGTTCTATGGGAGGTCGATTTTTGTTTTCATCCTTGTCTTCAACCAAAATAGACCACTATAACTAAAGACTATGTAAGTTAGAGTAATTACTTAGTTTTTACAGAAGCTATTATAAAAAAAACCCACCTTATTATTTAACTCCTCTTAATTCCTGTGTAAACAACAAAAGGACATTGATATTTGTCAAGAAAATTCAGGAAAAGGACATCTCTGCACTGTTTCTTTAAATGATACATTAATTCCCAGCCTTTATAATCAAAGCTATTTTAAAGTGTTTTAAGGAAGCAAAAACCCCACAACTGCCCAAAGAAAGCAAAATAGTTCACAGAATCACAGTATATGCTGAGCTGGAAGCGACCCACACAGATCACTGAGTCCAGTTGCAGGCCCTGCACAGCAGCATCCCCAGGAGGCACATCATGGGCCCAAGAGCTTTGTCCAAACATTTCCTGAGCTCTGCCAGGCTGGGGCTGTGAGCACTGCCCTGAGGAGCAGCAGATCCTGCACAACTTCAGGGTCAGTTGGGAACTGGTCATTCTCACAGTCATGTTCCTCCAGCTCAGGGCACTGAGACCCCTGTGGTCCATCAACCCTGCTGAAAACAGAGACAAGAATGTGTCAAACAGCTCTGACGTGTCCCTGTCCCTGGTTGTGAGGTGACCATCCTTGTCCTGTAATGGGCTGATGTGTTTTTTACACTGCTTATTGCCATTAATATATTTGAAAAAAACCTATCTTTATGGTCACCCACATTTCTGTCCAGCATCAATTCCTGCTGAGTTTTGGCCAAACAAATTTTCTTCCTACAGTAGCAAGTGGTATTCTTCTCATGTCACCTGACTTTGCTTCCACTGGGCATACATGTTCCTTTTTTGGGTTCCTTCCAAGAGAAGAATCATGTTCAGCCAAAGGCCTTTGCTTTGTCTACTTGACTTGTAACATCTGGGAATTTCTTTTCTTGTGCCCTTAGGAGGTGATGTTTAAAAAGTGATCAGCATTGATGGACCTCAGGACCTGCAAAAACATTTTTCACAGGTCCTTACTAACTAATTCCATGAGCAGCCTGAAGCCTGATCTCCTCATGTCCAGAGCTCACATTTTGCTGGCACTAATTTTCCTGTCAATAGAAGTTTTAAATTTGAGCATTCTTCCTATTAGGATCTGGAACACAATTTTTTAACTATAGACATTTATATGTCAAAGACATATAATAAAAAGAGCAAAATTATCAATAAATGGTGGATAAACAGTGGTAGGGTCCTATTGTTTATAATATTTATGTCAAATACTGAGGTAAATATTTTATTTATTATTATAGTCACACCTCTAAAATGCTTAGCACCAGTAATTTATTGATATCCTATCAACAAATTATAAGAATGGTATTACTGATCATATGTGAACTGCTTTTCAAGATGTATAAATATATGAACAGGGTATTTCTTTTCAGAAAACTACTTATTCTGCCATTCGTTTGAGGAGTAAGCCATTTAACATCTCTGTAGTTTATTATCACAGTGACACACTAGTAGTCAGATGGCAAATGACAGAAAATGTGCCTGTATACCAGATTTAAGAAGAAAAAGGAATAAATCAAATTCAGATTTCTTTGTTGCCTTTTTCTTCATGCACTTATTCTTAAAGCATAAACATTTGTGGTGTGTTTTGTGAAGCAATTGGTTTAAGATTAGATATTTGAATTATAGTCAACAAAAATGTCTTTATAAATACCTTTATTTAGAACTCAGTTAGCATTAATGCTTTCATACATAAAGTCGGAATTATTCTCTGAAGGGAGGATATAGTTTCTTTGAGAAGAGGATTTAATAAATTGTGCTTTGTTGGCACTTGGCAGTCATCAAGGCAGGAAAGGCAGGGTAAGCAATGCTGGTATTTTAAGTGTTATTACTCCCACTGTAATAAGAGCTTGCAGAGAAAAAAATGTTCATTGAAGAATGTCATGCCAAACTTGATAAGAAATCCTCTAGCAAATAATACCTTGTGAGCCCAGAAACAAAGACATGATTTCACAAAAAGTTTTGGAATGTTAAGTAAAAACATAAGTATTTTATAGAAAATCTTGTTTGTTGATTGTTAGAGTGCAGGATATCTCCAACAATTCCCCACTTTGTGCTTATAAGTATGGCAATAATTTCTGCCTATATCTTTCATATGACTCAGGTTGGTGTCCCTTAATGAGCACCCAGTTTTGATTAATGCTTGATTCCTCCTGGCCATGTGGGCTTTTTATTTTTTCTTGAACATTCACTGTACTTGGTGGTTGTTATTGCTAATGCTCTATTAAGGTGAACAAATGGAAATATGTCTCTCATTGTATGTGAGTGATATGTTAGAGGCACATTGCAGGAGGCAGAACTGAATCCACTTGCATCTTTAAGCGAATTGTCCTATTCAGAAGCTTAATTTCTGCTTTGCCTTTAGATGGAGCCAAACATTTGTGGCAAACATCACTGAAAGTCTATAATTAGGTTAGCAAGTGTGAATTAATCTGAGGGTTTGGTACATCTGGGTATTTTTCTATATGTTTTGTTTTTGCTTTCTTCCATGTTCAGTCTTTTATCCCTAGGAATCAACTTTCCTGTTCCCTCTCACAAGGAAAGCTGATTCCTAGCAATGAAAGGTCATTGAACTTTCTCCTTCTTCTGCTAACATTTTAGAGTTGACTCTTTCACTGAACTGTTTCCCATTTTACCTTACAGGCTTGCTAGCGGATCAGAGGAGAAACATTCTTTCTTGTTCCAAAGTACAGGGAAACATTCTGAGATGACAAGATCTGTTGAGATGGAAGTTTATCTCAAAACAAACAAACAATCTCACAGGAAGTACAGTCACAACCTTTGCCTCTCTAAAGGTTGTTTCTGATCAGCTTTTCACTCTTTTTACTTCCTGGCTTTTATTATGAATGATATGTTAGGGCTAAAATCTTTAGAACAACACAGTAGTTGTTATCCAACCCAGTAGTTGCCTTTGGCAGTTGGAAAACATGGTATTGTTTAGGGAAATTAGACAAACTTTGGTATTTTCTGTGATCCGTTTCCATCATACTAAACCTTCTGGGGGAGGAAAGAGCAATTAGGGAGGACAGTAGGCACAATTCTGCTTCATCTCAGTGTTTGTTTAAAGACTTGCGTGTAAATTTTTTAAATCCCATCTGAGGAAACTGAAAGTATCTGTGTCTTGTGGCAATAAACTTTAGGAATTCATTAACTTCAGTGTAAACTTTTAGGGATCATCAACTAATTTCAAAGAGTGCAACATCATTCCAGTGTCTCTAGTGTTTCCTTATTTGGTGAAAAAAATATTTCTGTTCATCCCATGCTGTAGCACAGGATGCAGCTGGGGAGCCAGGAGTGACAGGTGATCCCTCGGGTACCAGGGAGCAGGACAGCTGGAGA
Source organism: Lonchura striata (assembly GCF_050655825.1). NCBI lineage: Eukaryota > Metazoa > Chordata > Aves > Passeriformes > Estrildidae > Lonchura > Lonchura striata. The sequence goes on along the minus strand of NC_140741.1, from coordinate 34,507,432 downwards.
AAGCCCCAGCTCCATCTCCAGGTGAGTCTGTGGTGAGGGGCAGATGACCCTGGGGATTAAAATGGGTCCTGGTCCATGGGTGGGGAGAGGCCCAGGGGATGCTGGGCAGGACCAGGCCAGCCCAGCCTGTCAGAAAGACTTGTGTGCTTTACTTAAAAAAACAAACAAACCAGTTTTGATTCTTTTTTTTTTTCAAGTTTGTGAATATTTTTGATTTAAGTAGGTAGATCTAATCCCTATTTTAATAGTGATTCAGAATCTTTGAACAATGCCTTTGTTTCAAAAACAAACTAATGAAAAATTATCAGAAAATATTTTTAAAGCATTTTTCAGCAGGATTTGTGGTGTATACACTGAGTACTTTGATATTTGCTGATGCTTACATATCCAATTCAGACTGGTTCCTCTGTACAATAGACAGGTACATCTGATTGCATTTTGTGTTAGTATGATAAATGGTTGGACATCTTCAAATGAGACAGTTAAATGAACAAACCTTTGTGTGGCTAGATATTTCTTTCTTTGCTCAAGGCTGGCATTCCTGAAATAACCCTATTAAAGTTACTGAGAGACTTCTACGCTTAATGCAGTGGAACCTGACCTTCTAAAGTAACAGAAGCTAAAGGAAGAAGATCTGCAAAGATAATATCACATATTTTTTGTCAATTCTTATTTTGATAAATTGAAAAAATATTTTACTGACCACTATGTTTTCTTAGTAATCCTTTGTTGATAGCCTCAATTCATTCAGTCTGTCTGCAGAAATCTTGTATGGCTTTGATTTTGTGTCCACTGTGTTCAATAGGAGAAAAAGACATTTAAGCAATACTGATTATTTCCAATCAGATTTCTGAAATCTTTAGTGTTGTTTGTTGCAAGAAGGTTACCAGTATTGCAGTCAGCAATAGAGGAAAGTATTGCAAAGTATGCTTTAGAGGTTTACATATTTAACCTTCTACATATAAAACACAATTAATGTTATGTAGAAGATAAATATTAAGCTAATTAGATAACCATGTATATATACCACAGTAATGGTTATAAATTATTTTATCTTCTGCAACCCAAATCCAAATTCCATGCAACAAATATCAGCTCATTTATGTGATCATGGTTACACTGAAAGCAACAAAGCCTTGATTGTTATTAGTAGTCCAACACCAGGTAAAACTGGGCTTTTTCAATTTTTGTATGTATAAAGCCCTTTTTTCATTTTCACATAAAAACAACATATTGTTGGTTCTCAAAACATCTCTTCAGTGGCTGAATTGGCTATTTTTTCCAAATGCTTTGTGTTTTTTGAAATATTGCTGTGTATTTGTATATAGTGCTCTACATTTGTATCATCATCAGATAATGTGAAATTAGTTATGAAGTACGTTCAGATTCATTGATTTGATTGGTACTGTCTATAACAAGATACAGGTATCTCATTCATAGATCCAGAACTGCACAGCATGGAAACATAAATTGCATCCGTTCCTTTGAACAAAGAATTCTAGTACAACAGCATGTCATATCACAGCTGATTTCTACACACTCTACAGTGGCTCCAGGCATGGGCAGAAAGAGAAAAGTAAATGAAAGAATTTGGTTAGAAACAATTTTGTGGCTAGTCACTGGGTTGTTCTATGGGAAACTCAGGTATAATGCTGGCTCAGAAGTTAGATGAGACGTGAGAAAAATTGACTCAGATTTTTTGATTAGTTCAAAGGTCAGTTAGCTGATTGCAATTAAAGAATCTTACTGGTTATATCTAGATTTTTAAAATTTATTTCTTGCACATATTGATCTGAAAGGTATGGAGGTATCATTCACAGATCACTTCTTAGATGATGCACAGAATTTTTTTACACAAAAGTCATGTCTCCAAAGCTGTTTTATCTGACGTATTCCGAAGAGTCAATTTATTACAGCATAGTTAATATCGTGTTTTCATTTTCATATGTGGTTTACTAGTAACCTAAAAAAGGTCAGATGTTCCTGACTTTTTGTGTATTTGCTATATTAAAAAAACCCTCTTATTTTTTTGGCATTTAGCAGAAAAATTTAATATAGCTATTTCTGATTGAAAAAGGAGACACATGCTTCTGTGTGTCCTACAACAGCACTTTTGTAACTAAGGCGTGGAACCTAATTTTGCATTTTGCTGAGGATTCTTTTCACCTTCAAGTGTAGTGAAATAATCATTCTTTCTGCATCAGTTTTGAAAGTTTGCTGTTCACATTTAACACCTAGAAATAACTTTCATTTCAAAACTATTTTCTTCAGCTATTCCAAAGGTACTAATGTTAGACAAAAGTATCTGAAAGAAAAAGAAAAAAATGTGAATTTTCCAACAGCCTAGTTTGGCTGATGCACAGAAATGCAAACTATATATCTTGTCCCCTAAGTCCAGAGTAACCCTGCCAGAAAAGATTCTCCAAGAGGCACAGACTGGAATCGAAGTAAGCAGTGCCTGCCTTAAATGGAATCCCAGTCTGCTTTGGAGAAGAAAGTTTACTTTCTACAACCTCCCCTCAAGCTATGATAACTTGCCAAGATACACTTTTGCAATTGTCAAAGCCATTGCAGACCTTGGAAGATGAATTCAGCTGTGTTTGAAGTAATTTTGTCACTATAGGGAAAGTCGCAGACTCCAGAAAAGGGCTGACATAGCTGATTAAAGAATGACTGGTGAAATTGGGATACCAGTTAATTGCAATGCATTAACTCCTCAGCTAACTGCCTTTGGAACATAGGGATCATCACTCTCATTAGGTATGTGTTTGTATTTAAATCTCCTTAGCCACTTACAGTTTTGCTTCTGCATCTTTTGAATCTCCCTGGCTTGGCACTGATCTCTTCTTTAAGGAGCTCACCTGCTTCACAATCTGCATGGCCCTGATCCAGTTGGAGCACTCAGAAAAGGCCTGTTACTGAAGAGACTCAAGTTTTCAATTTTTTTTTTCTTTCATAAAACACAACTGTCATAAAAGATTCCAGTTGTGGAAAAACACTAAGTTGTTACATATCATCATTAGTAAAGAAACACAGCCGATGCTTTTGCCACTCAGCACAATTTAATTAATTAAATTGTAAAAGGGTGTACTTGTACATGGGTATATTGTCTGGAGCCTTGTTACCTGAAGAATTCCATTTAATTTGTTATTTACTGTAGTCCTGCTAAGGTGACACAGTTTAGGTGAAGAACAGCTTGCACAGCCTCGGGGTTTATGAGCTCTGTAGCTGCCCCATTTGGGCAGAGTCCATATCAGCAGAGCCTGCTAAGCTGCTGCTGCTCTGAGGTCTCTCCTACAGCTGGAGTGAAACTGCTCCTGGTCCGACCTGACCTCGGGTGTATTCCACTTTTCTGCAGCAGAAGCTGCCAATATAAAGCCTGCCTGTAAAAATGTCATAGAGGAAAAGGTATCCCACCTGCCTCAAAAGAGTATCAAAATGTTCTTTGTCTGCAACATTTTTAATTGCTGTTGAATCAATACCATGGGTCAGAAAACATTGTATTTAGTACATAGGCTGATTTTGTAAGCCTCTTGTAATAGTGATTCTCTGAAATTTGGATTATTGCTTTTATTTCTGTAATTTTTCCTAAAAATCTTTGGCTTAAGGAAAGAATTGAATAAAAATAAACCAAGAGTCTTTCCAACAACTAAAGAGCACACAATCTTAGTTTTGGGATTAACCATTTTATTTAGTTTTCTTCAGCTAGAGGAATGCTCTAAGTAAGGCCTATAACAGCTTTCTCAACACTCAGGCGTATTTAGAAAGATATTTAAAGAATAAAATTAAAAACTAAACAAAGCAAAACCCAAGCAATGGATTACTCCATTTAGCTTTATATCATGATGCTGACGTGAAACCTTGAGGACCTTGATTGTTGTGTAGAAAAATCAGAATTAAATTAATTTAATTTCCTAAGGTATTTACTTCCAGGACTTTGAGGGCAGACATTAGTAGAAATGGCATGTGATGGCTATTATCAAAATATGCTTTTCATAATAGCAATTTATTTAATTATATTTAATTCCAGTTTTTTTCATTCAATATACTGAATGTAAAAGTAAACAATTCAATTCTGTCCAATGCTGAGAAAGAAACAGAGTTCTGATAACATTTCACATGTTTAATATTTTATACCATAAAAGATATTGAAACTATATGAAATTTTAAACTCCTGAAGTCTTTTCAAGTTGAAACAAATGTTTCCAGATAAAAAACAAACCCTCTTTCTACTAAGTATATATGCAGAGATAAGCATAATTTTGATCATGAGCAAAATAGATTTACTTTCCAGGGTCACTTCAGGTATATAGGTATATAGGAAAGATAGATCATTGCAATTGTAATTGCCCAAGGTTTATACTTTTCTAATACACCTTTTATTCTTTATTTTTATTTTCTTGAGCAGGATGTGATTTTTATACTGATCTGAAATTTCACTTAGATGAGTACCATAAACATCATAATTGATTCAATTTACATAGCATTGGTCAAAAAGCTTTTTAGGGATAAAATTTCCTATCAAAGAAATATTTTTTGAAAATTATATTTTTCTAAAAGTCCATTAATACTCAAAAAAAAAAAAAGCAAAAGTAATTTGTGAATTTTTTTAAATAAAAATCTTATTATGCCTGACTATTTTGTCTCTATATACTTTGAAATGCTTTCACAAGAAGTCCACACAAAATAACAATACAAACTACAATGACAAACTACAATATAAGCTGATTCAGAAAGCAAGCATAAAACATTACTAAAAAGGTGACAAAAAGGTACTAAACAGTACTAAAAAGGTGGCAAAATCACACCCTTAGAAACTGCACTTTAAAAAATATTAAATGTAACACATCAGAAGTGACAATGTTGGAATTTACTTAACAGAACACAATAAACTAGATGAACATCCTCAAAACCAAATGCCAAAATTTCGGGATTTCCCATATGGCTGGATTCAAGTCACCTACTGCTATATATGTGTATGACATTCAAAACTGAAGGAAATTTGTAAAGTTCTGTCAAGATCAATGGTGTTGTGCTATTTTCATTACTGCAGAATTGTCCTTCTATGGTGATAAAAAGGAAATTAAAGTCATCTTTCAGTAGGCATACTCCACATACCAGCAAGACATTCTCAATTTGATTGTATTATTGGACATAAATATATATTTATACATCTATAATTTCAAAATAAAGATTTAGAAATAACAAGAGAGAGTCATCATTTCAGTCAAGTTTACAGGAAGATCTACTGATCTAATATTTTCTGTATAAATATTTTTCAGGCATCTGTAGACAGATGCTGCAATAATGAAAAATATAAAACCATACTCTGAATTTATCATCAGAAGACATACCCTAAGTGATTCATGTTTCTGAAGTCTCAGTGATATTTAATAAAACTTATAAAATGTTCTATCAAGGTGTATACTTGATCCATATTTTTTAATCATTAATGTGGACTGACAGGGCAACAAGCAGTACATTTTCACAAAGAAATAGAAATTTGACTTATTTGCAATCATATGCACTTATTCTCTGCATTTTTTCTAATAAAAGAGAAGTTGTATAGCTGTCATTCATGCCTTTAGCTCAACTACAGTCAGTTTCAAGAGTAACATGAATTAAATGCCTCTGTCCTGAAAACAGAATATTTTTACATCACTTTGTACATCTCTTTATGCCTGAGTGAAAATACATACACTGAGATAATTCCTTATACTTCACTTTAGATGACAAAGGAAGTTATTAGGACATAGTCATAGTCATGGAGGATTCAGCCCCAGATCTGCAGGTGTCTATATGTCTTTTGTCTACCTGTGTATCACTCCCTAATATTCCACTATAATCTGTGGTGGTCTATAAAAGTGTATAAAGTCTGTGAAGTCAGGATGAGATTGAGATGGAAAACTAGATATTTGGTGAACTCTAGGGACCATTGCTGTACTGACTTGGTGTCTGCTGACTGTGATGACCATCTAGCTCAAATGCAGACACACTGTGAGCACTGTCTTCTAGGTATGACACTAAATTACAATTGGGTTCTACAGCAATTTTTCATCTGATGGTGGATATTTAACCTTAAATGCTGCACTACTCTTGCGTATGCCACTTTAAAGTATAACTTAATTAAGGGAATGACATTTCCTTTAGTAACAACCTTTAGTTCTTGCTGGGATCTCATTAATCTATTCTAGAAGTAGAAATCAATTTTTTATCATTTCTGCAAATTCTTGCTTCTTAATGTCTACACCTATGACTGACATTCATATTTTTCTTTAGTAACCTGCCATCTCAAAGGCAACAGTAAAACCCAGACAACTTTGTTATACTTAAAGAAGTATGTAGCTTTTTGAATCTGATATAAAGAGAAAAAAAAATTGTGACAGATACTCCTGAGGATCTGAAAGTGATTATGTACTAATCCCACACTACTTTCTGTTGCTGATCAATCCCTAAGCAACTTTCTGTAAAAAAATTATACTTCTGATTAATCCAGATAATTTTTTATTCCTGCTGCTGCTGAAACATCTTTCTTGTGAGTATTTTGGCTGCATTCTGAAGACTTGCTATGCTGTCAATCAGTGCAGATGGGCACATGTTCAGCTATTTGAGATCCTCCATTGATTTCTATTTGTGCCTTATGATCAAAAGAAGATATCTATTTTTTACATCTGGTGAAGAGTAGAATAAATGAAGGTTAACTAGGCAAATGCTGATACATAAATTGTTGTTCAACAATTTCACTTGGGAGAAAATATTAGAATACTAATATAATTAATGTTAATATCATTAACATATTAAAATAGTTAACACAAGAATCTGTGGAATGGATGGGATCCCTAGAAGAGCACAGATATGGTGTTTTCAAAGAATTTCAAGGAGGAAGAGTGACTCTTTGCATGTTCAAATATGTATGTTTATCTACCATGCACTCATATTCCATCAGAAACTTTGGTATATAGAGGAGCAAAGTAATATCTCATCACAGGGATGTGCATCTCTATCAGAACCCAAATTTGTAATACTCATTATATCTATGAATAATAAGCAATCTTTAAGGCATTTACCAACCAAATAATTCCTCCTTTTGCTGGTAAAGATATGCAACAGATAACTTAAATCGCAAAGAATTACCATACAGAATGTTTTGAATAATATCTTAAATGTGTTATTATATAGTTGCAAGTCTTTAACAAACAATATAGTGATAAGAAAATTTCATGGCACATTAGTAATACATCTAAGCAGCAACCAAGGTAAAACTGCTCAAGAAAGTCCATTAACAAAGCTGATCCATGAACATAGAACCTTTTTCAATCACATTATGGTCATGATGAAGAAAAAGCACTTTTTTCTTCATCTGATTAAGGTTGTTGAGTTTGAAAATGGCAAGAACATGTAGTCAATCATCATACATGTGTTTTTCTGATAAGAACAGTACTAGAAGCATCAAGATATTACATTGTAAAGTGCATAAATAAGAAAAAACATCTCACTAAGGAGAAAAATGTCTTATCAAATGTGCTTGGAGTACAGCATTCATCACCTGTTTTTGAATTCTCAAATCAACTTGGTCTATACAGTGCAGAGAGGGAGAATAAAAGATCTAGACCTTGAACATGTCATTAATATCAGAGCAATGGGAGAGGAAGAACATAAGATTATATTGTGAAAATCTATATCTTAATTAAAATCTGAAAACATCAATTTCACCTATACCAAAAAGAGGACATGATGGACTTTGTCTACTATATATTGTATTTATTCTCAGAGAAATTAATAAAAAAGGCATTTGAGATAATATTTCATGGAAATTATCTAATTTTCTGCATGAAAATATACAAAAGAAGCCCAGAGCAAGAATGCAATTTCACCAAAAATACATAAGTTTGAGCAACAGTTGACTTCAGTTATGTTTACACACCTCACAGTATCAAACATATGGATTATTCAGCTGTTCTAGCATCCAGAACTCAAATTAGTATATGGTATTGTTAATTAATTTCAAATGAATGCTCAGTAGAGAACTGCTTTTGCAAAGAAAAAAGTGAATTCAATGCAACTTGATATTTTGCCCTTAAGCACGAGTACATATTTCCTTCTGTGTAAAATAAAGAACAAAAATAGTTGAGAACATCTACACTATACGTTTTCATACATTTCTCATTGAAAATAAATGAGAAATAAGGCAAATATGAAGAAATGGTGAAGTCTGAAAAGGTAGCAGAGTTTTGGGATTCATGAGCAAAATAAACGTCACTGATATCTTGCTGGGGTTGACCCTTACTGATTTTTGCATTCATGAACCAACTGGCCACGTCTTCACATGCAATTTTCTCTTCATGGGATATTAGGAAAAATTTCCTTCCTCTTGAAGAATTTTCATGTTAGCTATCAAAAAATGTATATCTTTATGAAAATTATTCCCGCAAGTTGGAAGTCATTAGCTCCCTATAGAGGCTGTCCTTTTATGCTTCAAAAGTGCAGTTTGACCTTCTATTCACTGTGGCCACTGGTTCATAATTCTCAGTTTATATGCAGAAATAAAAATTGTTCTGTGCATAAAACTCCTGAGATTTCTCTTTTAACAGCCAAAAAGAACTTCCCTCCTTGTTCAGATTGTACATAGCCTGGACTATTGACCTTGTTAAAAACTCCTGTCCCCCTGTATTTGTCACAAACATACCAGTGAAATTGAGTTCAGGGTTCGAATTCTGGAACAACAAAGCAGACAAAACCAGTTTGGGGCATATTTAGTGGCAATGGGACTAAAGCGAGGTAATGAAAAATATTTAAAGTCAGGGGAAATACCTTGACATTGAGCTTTATTAGATCCTGAAATAGCTTCCTGAAGTAATTGTGCTTACAGAATACCCATTTTAGAAATTTAGTGAAAGTACAGGGGCATGAAGGGAGAGTATCCCAGATTCAGGACTTCACCATATTTTGAAGCAATACCATTTAAATAATCAGACAGGTTTACTGTGAGATCTATGTTTAAATAATAGGCTAATAAGAAGCTGTTTTTTAATATTCATTGATGTCATTGGCTTAGGTCTTATTGTTCACATATAGAAAATAGGAAAGTATCCAAATTAATCTGCAGTTTTGTTTGAACCATCAGATAAGAACAATGACCCAAAAAGTGTCATTGTACACCCTAGACTTAATAAGTATGTTGGCAGATATTTATAAAGTTTCCTTGTGTACCTCACACTGACCTCCATTAACATTACCATTTTAGTCCAGTGTCAGCCCAAATATGCTAAATTCTACAGCACTTTTGACATTTCACCATTGCTCTGGGAAACTGGCCACAAAAATAAGACCAATAGTAGTAATACTCTAATTCCATTTAAATATTTTTAAACAAAGATTCTATAAGACAGACTATGTTAAAAATGCACATGGATTAATTAAATATATTTTGTATCTTTTCCAAGATAGAGGTTATTTATACTAAATATAAAGACAAAGAAGTGGCATTAACAACATGTATTCTCCCAATTTTTATGCTAAACAATATCCAACATATGAAACAGCAATATTCCACCTTACATATTGAAGTTGTGTCAAGCATGTATAGCAAAGAGAAACCTCACTCTATATAGTCAGCAGCACCTGGTGTGAAAATTCAACCTCTTTTTTACTGAGGTTAGAATATTACTGTGTGTCATATAAATATACATATAAATTAAAATAAAAAGGCACTGAGAAAAAAAAATCTTTGCGGTGCTTGTTCTTAAGAGCCTAATTTATTACACACAATTTTAATTGCATGTACAGAAATCATTCTCTATTGGAACTCTCCTCAACCTATATCTTTAAAGGCAGAAAAATTGAGTATTTTCAGAACAAATATTTTTATAAGAAAATAAACAAATTATTGATCTGCTCTTGGAAAAAATTATAAATTACTTTTATCACTAAACATTACTGAAATTTTTTATTGGTTATGTTTCTTCCTCTAGATCATTTGAAGAAACATTTATTTCTCTTATCCTCTCTTTGCAGAGTACCATAGAATGTGCTGATTTGGAAGAGACCCATCAGGATCCTTGAGCCCATGTCCCAGGGCCCACACAGGACATCATGTGTCTTAGAGTGTTGTCCAAACACTTCCTGAGCTCTGTCAGGCTGGTGCTGTGACCACTTCCCTGGGGAGCCTGTTCCAGTGCCCAAGCACCCTCTGGATGAAGAACCTTTTTCTAATATCCAACTTCGATCTCCCCTGGTCTCTGTCCTGTACTGGTGCCAAGAGTGAAGAGATCAGTGTCTGCCCCTTTGCTTCCCCTTGTGAGGATGCTGAAGACCACAATGATGGCTCCCCTCAGTCTTCTCTCTAGGTTGAACTGACCTCAGCTGCTCCTCCCTCATAAGCTCCCTCTCCAGACCCTTCATCATTCTTATGGTCTCCTCTGGACACTCTCTGATACCTTAATGTTCTTTTTAGATGAAGGCACCCAGAACTGCCCCCAGCACTGGAGGTGAGGCTGTCCCAGCTCAGAGCAGAGCAGGACAATCCCCTCCCTTGCCTGGCTGTGATGCTGTGCCTGATGCACCCCAGAACAGGGCTGGCCCTCCTGGCTGACTCATATTCAACTTGCCATCCACCAGGACCTCCAAGCCTCTTTTCACTGCTTTTCAGCCTCTCATTCCACAGTCTATATACACAACTGGAGCTGCTCCCTCCCTCCATCCCTCCTCCCCTCCCTTTCCATTTTTCCTCTTCCCTTCCCCATCCTTTCTTCCTTCCTCCTTCCCTTCCATGATTAAATTACAGTAATGAAAGAAAAATTAAGAATAACATTTATGAAAAATTTCTCAGTGAGCTACAAAACAAACCTGTTTATTCTGAATGTATCTCGATGCAGCACTTTCATGCAAGGCTGAATGATAAAATGTACAAATGACACTGCTTCTCTAAAGAGACGATTACAAAATAAGGAATTGTAAAGATAGTAAAGTAGGCCTATGATGTCAGTAAAGAAAGGGGGAAAGTAATGTTGTGGAAGGCTCCAGCCTGATATCAAATAAAAAGGAAGTACATATTTTAAGTAGCAATTCCTTGTCTTCTGGAAAACCTTCTCATCTTCCTTGATAAGTATTTTAAAACACATTTACTCTGACAGGCGCATCTAACTAGAAGCCTAAAACAATCTGATTTCCAGCCTCAGAGCTCTTATAAATGCTGCTGCTGAACAGTAGCTGCTGCCTATTTTCTAATTTGCAGACTGAACACATTTGTTTTTCTGGACAGAAGAAGGAATCAACTGACACTGACATTTACAGAAAAACTCAGTTGTGGAGGCCAGCATTTATGTTTGGCTCTACAGCTGGCACTGCAGTCTGTCAATCCAGAGGTCATTGTATCTACAAGGTCATTAATCTGTGCATGACATTTTTCTAAATTCAGGTTTTGGAAGATTTTTTTCCCTGTTCATGTTAATTCTCAGTTTTAAATAGCAATGCACTACCATACACATTTTTAGTGGTTTAGATCCACACTCAACAAAAAAGACTAGAGTTAATCAACTTAGAACTCAGCCTGGAACAGCAGGAGTTGAATGCACTGGTGTGGGAGAGAAGGTAAAGCAGCAATCTTTTGATACAGATTTAAATATGTAAAAAGATCAATTTGAAAATTGTGTGGAAAGAACTATCTAGGGAAAACTGAAAGTTTGGAATCCAGTTCACTAGTTCTACTTTTTGATATAAATTAGCTCTTGGTAATAAGTGCTTAATAAATTATTTTGATATATATTAAAAAAATCCTTCTGTTTTAGCCTAAAATACCTAAAACAAACAAACAAAAGTGTAAGAAAGCAAGAACAGTGAAGTTTTTTCTCACACCAGTCCCAAAATGATTTTGTTAAAAGAGTGTTAAAAATGAACTACTGAGAGTGAGAAAGTTCAAGCACCGGACAGCATCTGATTAGATGTTTCCAAAGAGGAACTGAGTTTCACTAAAAAGATTTCACAGGATCAGGTAGTTTTTTCATCATAGCTTTAAGCTGTCCTGGAAAAGCCTTTTCTATCTGAGGGACCAGGCTCAGTTAGGAAATAACTATTTTGAAAGAATATATATGAACTGAGTGCCATTTCTACCTAAACATCTTCTGTAATGTATAAATAAATGTATGGCTACCTGTAAAATTTATGTGAGTTTTTCTCACTGACTACACTAGAGCTCAAACAAACAAAAATACAACCTATGCATTTAACCATGAGCTTATTTTGTACATATTTTCAACCAAAGCAACTACACTTCCATAAAGTGTCATTCATTCCCTAAGGCTCTTCTGCAATTATTTGTCCTTGGTTTATGTGGCAAACAGATTATGTGTCTGACTAAGATACTGGATAAAATTACTACCAGACAGGTTTCTAAAAGGCTTTTAGAAGCAGAGCAAAACTAGGTTTTTTTCTTTAAAAATTGGAAAAAGATAGGGATTGAAAATGTGCAGCATGGACTAAGACCTAGACAGTGGATATTTTTAGATTAAATTGTTAATTTTGTAAAAGTAAACTGAGTTTGTATGTATGATTATATTTCTTTTATCAGAGACATAAGGAGTGAAAAGAGACTAGATAAAAATAATATGTTTCCATACTAAATTCAAATCTAGATTAAAATTGAGCTACAGCAGATTTCAGCAACATGGATCAGTGTCATCTTCTGAAGAAAGCAGTAAAATTCTGCAAAATAAATGACCATTTGGAAATAAGGGTGTTGTTAATTTAAAAAAAAATAGAAAAAACTAAACAAAATGGAAAGTTGACAATACATGTGTCAGTATGAAACTGTTTGCATAAGTGTGTCTGTGTTTGTGTCTTCAGTGGAGTACTGAAAATCTGCTTTTAGTGTCCTTTTATGCAGAATTGTCTTCAGCAGCATTAAGCTTACTTTCTTAAAGCCTGGTCTTGGATAGTGTTTACATCTAAAAGCCTAAGTGAGGGATTGTATTTGAGTATTCTCTATGTTCCCAGACTTAGATAAAACCAACAGGAGTCATCTGAAATCTGAAACTTTTTGAAAACCTTCTAATAAAATAGGGTGCTGAATACAGATGTTGTGATATTACGAGTTTACATAGCCTTTGAAATGTTTTGATCTTTTTCTGATCCTAGATCCTGATGGTTTAATCTCTATTTATGCATCTCTACCAATCTGGGGCATCTTATTTGCTTTCCACCTAATAAATTTCTGTTCTTTATAATTGTACAATTTTATTAAATCATGTAACAAAAACACTTGAGAAATTTTATTGACAATTTATTAGGAAAGACAGCATATACATTTGAACAGCTCCAAATGTTTAATGCAGTGACTAAATTAATGCTTGATTTCAGTTTAATTTGCAGCTCCCTTATACGCTTCATGATATTGCCTTTCACTGCATGTTTATGTTTCAGTTTAATTTGTTCATTTCCTAAAACATAGCTTTCCTTTCATTTAGAAAGCATGGGAAAAAAAACAGTAACTTTCTCTTTCAAGTTAAGAAGTCTATTAAAGAGGCAAAGCTGAAATAACAATGTTCTATTTCTCCCTGTGGCTAAATAATGCAATAACAAGAAAAAAACTGCAAGCCAAATTATTTCAAAGGGATTTTTAAGGTAAAAAGGCCTGACACAAATGTCTCCTTTAAAAAGAATATAATCCTGACAGCATGATTTAACTAGGAATCAACAATAAGATCATCTAATATATTAAGTTGTAGACCCTTACTGATTTATACCTTGAGTGGGAGTTTTTCATATAAATATGCTTATGAGTCAGTGCTGGCTTCTTTTTAAGCTTATGAGAAAAATTCTAACAATTACAAAATATACAATTCTACTACTTTGAGATAGTTTGGGTCTTTATTTGATAGAGGCTTATACAGAAAAATAAGGCAGATAGCATATTTTAGCCTGAACACAAGTACTGTAAGGCTTCTCAGTTTAAGGAATATGGCCTTTATCACACACTACTTAAGGAAGATAAGATGAAGCTGAATTGATTAAAACAGTTTTGATCTCCTCAATATGAAATCTTTTCCAGTGTCTTCTTCATGCTAAGGCTTGCCATCCTAAGGCAATCTGAAAGAAATGTCTTATCAAAGAAAGCCAAAGTGGATAAAAAAAACTTCACCACGTTATTTCCCCTGTTAGTTTGGGGCAAAAAACTGCTTAGTAGTTTCAAGCTCTCCACACATCCAGTCAGATTCAAAGATTTTCTGGAAGTGAGTCCCTACAGAGTGCTGGCTGACTTTTAGTAGCCAATGGTTAAATGCTTAAATACTGTTTGCTGAAGTACTTCAGATATCAGATCCTGAGGTGCCTCAGCATGGTGCATTTCCTCTGCAGGATAAACAGATATTTACTGATTTAGTGGAAAATGTATGGCTTCTTCTAGTCCTTAGTCTTTAGTACTGTTTCTTTTCCAGCACTATCTTACCTTTAAAGCATGACACGTCTGTGAACTACAATGATCTAAATTCCCAGTTTTGGTCTATGTGGTTGGTTATGTTTTGTATCTTCCTTGCTCCTAATTTGCCAAATCTTTGTTTTGCTGTTGCCTCATAAACAGTAAGGCCATGGTATTACCCATCCAGCTGTAAACCTGAACAAATTTAGCCATGGAGAACCTAAAGTCAGTTTTTGCACTTTGAACAATGACTTCAATACAATAACAATACTTTGTTATACTGTGGTGGAAGCCTTCTTTCTGACACTGAAATGGATTCTTAATTCTACTTCTAGGAAGACTGCCTTGTCCAATAAAGTATATCTCTCTTTTATTGCCTAGAAGAAAAGAAGAAAAAAAAAAAGTGAAGACAAATGCAGCCGAGTCCTATTTCACTAGTGGAATGTTGCAAAACAGCATATACCTCCAGATCATACAAGTTCTTTTAAGCATATTTATTGTTTGTTTGCTTAGGGAAAAGTTGTTTTGTTTAGAGAAATTAGCATTTTCTTTAAAGTACTCTTATTCACATGCTTGGTTTTCTCAGTATAAACTGATGAGAAGATGTATGAAAAATGTCTGTTGAGCAGCAGGGCTTTAGAACTTCAGTTATACTGAACGTTGCCAAATCTTGTCACGACTCCTCTGTGTAGCTACCACCACATCCAACATTTATTCTCCACCTGCTCTGACTGCATTCATTACTTACAGAAATCTACACAGAGAACATATGAAGAATCTGAGACAGAAAATCAGAAAAATAATTCCATATAGTTTTTATCTGAGTCTGGAAACAAATAATGCAAAGATTTATAGATAAGCTTTTGTGCATGTATGCTATATGCTTATATGCATGTGTGCCCATTCAGGACTCAACTGTGATATTTATAATGCATATTTTGTCACAATGCACACAAATTTCTGATTTTTAAAATGACACAGCAAAATCAAAAGCTTTCATCTTGTTCCTAAAACATGTTGAAAGGGTTTGTGACAAGTTAAGATCAAAAGCCTGTTGAGTCTATTTTTCATTTTTACTTATGTCTCAGCTTTTGAAAAGCAAGTTGTTCCTGACTTCCTTTTACCTTTTTTAATTGGCAGCTGGTAAAACAGCCAGGCTGCTAGGAAAGGAAACAAGCTCTTCCAGAAATGGTTGGTCCAGGATACTTTATGAAAAGTATATTAAAAAACTCAAAAAAAAAACCCCTGAATCATACAAAGCATCATATTGCATTTGTACTCTCACGCGCCCTGAAAATGTATCACGTGATGATATTTCTGGATCATAGGGATATGAGACAGTCTTGAGCTGATAAAACAGCCTTATGTTGTTTAAAATCAATCTTTAAAAATAGGCATAAATTTTTAATTTTCCATTTTTAAATGCAACAGCTATTTTCAGTTAATACATATTTTTGATTATATTAAACAAATTATTATGCACTCTTTGGAAAATAGCTGTGATATTATGCAGTTAAACTAATAAAAGATGTGTGAATCTCCAGTAATTGGAACATGAAATACATAAGAATGTATGCACAGGAATGGAAGACTGATATTTCTCTTTGCAGAAAAACTGATTGAATATTTTTGCCTGTTCTATCTTCTTTTTTAATAGAGAGGGGAAAAGAAATATTTTTTGATTTATAATATTGCTATTTATTATTATGTGGTTTGACTTCCATTTGACCCTTTGAGACCAGAGTTTCCACAGGTTATGTATCCAAAGGCTGAATGAAAACTAAATTTAAAGTACTTGTTGGATTGTAGCCCTAATTGTTTTGCATAGTTGCTACATTAGGAGAACCTAAAATTCCTATCTTATTTTTATTTCACAGGTATAAGATAAGGCACAGAAAAGTTTTTAAGCACCCAGAAATATTTTCCTGTAAATGACAAAGAAACATAAATTATTTCTAGTTTATTTGGCACAGCAGAGCAGACAGGGCTGTTCTGTCACCATGTTTGTCCCAGATCAGCTTATGTGAATCATGGAGTAGGGCCAGACATTTAACATATTTACCACTGTATTATAATCTCAGTGTTTCACTATGAATCATATATCATTATATGGATTTCTTGGTTTTTGTGTAATATTATTTTCAAGATGCAAAAGTATAATTTTTCAGGCAGTGAAAAGCCATGTCCATGCATACACAAACTTTGGATGGAAAACTGAACTTGTTATATTAATAATCAGTATTGTTATGGATGAATAAATAAAAAACTACTGAATCCTTAAAGACACAAAGCCGTTTGTGTTGAGTTTTTTGGGGGGAGAATGTATTGCTCTATTTTGTTAGAACTATCACATGATGGTCTTATAGTCCAATTATAATACAACTCAAGCAGTTCTTTGATGAGAGTGCAACAATAAAGCATAATTTCTTTCACATTTTGAAATGAGAACACTTTTTGCCATTCTATTTGCATTGCATGTGCATAATACATCTAAAGTAATCTGAATTTACAACATGAATTTGTCACAAACTAAAAAGATGAGCTCATGTCTAAGCTTTACATTTTATACTTTCTAAATATGTCAAGCAATAATCATACTCTCCACACAAACCTGGATTATGAGTCAGTAGCTAATTCCAGGACTAACTACTGTTTATAAATACCTGCACAAGAAATAAAAATCTTAAATTTCATGTTCTTGGTATCTTTAATTTTCTGTTCCTTTGGAAACATTCATCCTTTAATTCCTTTTATAATCAAAATATACTTTTCCCTTTGCATTTTCCAAAGTGAGGCAGAAATAGAACAGATTACTCTACAGAAAAGAAGCACACAGCTGCTAACCTCGTTCCTTACATAGACTTCCCTATAATTTATTTCATGACAGTTTGCATCACAACTATTTACATCCTGAGAGGCATCCATTGCTAAAGAGGTTTCTATTTAAGACAAATAGCATTTTATAGTCTTCTCTGAAACAATATTCTTCACTGTTTTTTTTTTTTTTTTGGTGTGTTTTCTGGTTTTCTTTCACTTCCTGCAGAACCTATATAACAAGTCCATTAGCTACCCAATATTGTATTAAATCTGAAATATAACCCTTATTCAAAATTTAGGGGTTTCAGTAATATCCAATGAAAAGTATGTCAGAAATTATGACATGATATTTAAGAATGTATATTCTTTTTCCTTAGAGCTGTCTAGGTTTAATAAAAAAAAGGAAAGTTTATCACTTTCAGCCTCACTGATGCAATCTTTGTTTGCATGACTGTGCATGGGGACATGGTGCTCTTTCTGCCAACACCCCAAAGAATTCTTGCAGTTCAGACATTTTCACTGTACTTATAGAATTCACAGAATTCACAGAATGACTAGGTTGGAAGAGACCTTCAAGCTCATCAAGTCCAACACATGCCCTAACACCTCAACTAAACCATGGCACCAAGTGCCACATCCACTCTTTTTTTTAAGCACATCCAGGGATGGTGTCTCCTCCACCTCCACAGGCAAATTATTCCAGTACTTTATCACTCTTTTCATAAAAAAACTTTTTCCTGTTATCCAACCTATATTTCCCTTGGCACTGCTTGAGACTGTAACCTCTCGTTCTGTAAGCTGCTGCCTGGAGAAAGAGATCAAACCCTACGTGACTACAGCCACCTTTCAGGAAGCTCTAGAGAGTGATAAGGTCACCCCTGAGTCTCTTTTTCTTCAGGCTAAACAACCCCAGCTCCCTCAGCCATTCCTCACAGGGTTTGTGTTCCAAGCCCCTCACCAGCCTCGTTGCCTCCTCTGGACACACTCAAGCATCTCAAAATCCTTCCCAAACTGAGGGCCCAGAACTGGACACAGCACTCAGGGTGTGCCCTCACCAGCGCCGAGTACAGGGGGAGAATGACCTCCCTGCTCCTGCTGACCACACCATTCCTGATGCAGGCCAGGATGCCATAAATACTGGCCAGGATGCTGTATTTGCTCCTTTAGAGCTCTTCCTGTTTGAGTAACAATTTTTATGGGTACCTATTAAATTAAGGGAAAACATTAAGATAGGTATTTAAGGCTGATAATATACTTAGCTTATTTGAAACTCATTTCTTATGTGAAGGCTGTTAAAAGGCATGGTTTACCATTTTCTCATTGCATTTACAAAAATATGGGCATTAGAGATCTTAAGTGAAAAATTTCACCATCATTTTGCAGAGGATCTCTGCCTCCTCCTTATCAGGGTCCTGAGGAGCCCTTAATGGCTTTGTGGTCCTTGTGTCATCCCCCTCCCCTATCCAAGGCCGGGGCCAATTCCAATCCCCTGAGGCTGTCAGTCCCTGCCCCAGCAGCCCCATATCAGGGAGTCTTCATCTCCTTACAGCCCTGCCCTTCCTGGCTATGGGCACACTGAGCCAGCCGGCCCACCCACACAGGGTGACAGCTTTGCCTGGGGGTTTGGTCTGTCCCCATCCCCAGGGAGGTGCAGGCTGGGGCTGCCCTAATGCTCCTGGCTGCCCTGTTTATGGCTGGGATGTAGAATGGGCCCTGGCAGATGAGCCCTGGCGTGCCCAGCGCCGTGGGGACTGACCCGTGTTCTGCTGCCACTTCCCAGAGAACAGCTGCTCTGCCTGGCACCACGGCACTGCCACGATGGAACACCTGGAGACCATTTCCCATTGGCTCACTTGGTCAGAACATGGTGCTAATGTCATCAGGGTCCAGTGTTCAATCCCTGCACAGGCCATTCTCTCAATAGTTGGACTTGATGGTCCTCCTGAGTCCAATCCAACACAGAATCTGTGATTCTGTATGACATAACATCACCATGATGGCTGGGGACTGATTAAATTTGACCAAAGCACCATCACAACACCAATCTGCCATGTGATGTTGACTCTCCTGGGACCAGTGTAGCTGCTTTCCTTATGTGTTGGTAGCAAGAGGCTGCATGCTCTGTTTGGGTCTTCGAGAGGAACCTCAAACTGGCATACCTGTTATGTAGAAATCTTTTTTCAATTTCATTCCTTTCTCTTTATTTTCATGCAATTTGCAGTTAACTCTTGTGTAGAAGTGATTCCAAGTGATTTAAAAAGTGACTCTTAGGTTCATAAACAACTATCAGAATGAGTGGCTGGGTTTTCTGTGAATTAAGTGCTCAACCAACCTATGTGAATTTTCACATTTAATAAAAGAGTTACTCAATGGGATATGCATCTTCATTTTCTCTTCAAATAAACAACCTTGAGAGTTTTCTTTTGAAAGGCTTTGTCCTTATTCCCTATCCCCTTGATAATTGTTTTACCGTCATGTTTTTCTTTATCCTGTCTGTAGGAATTTGTTTCAGTTTCCCCCACAAAATGGCTGGTGACTTTTGGAATGGCTGTTAGTATCACACTTGGCCTTCAGTTGCAGGTTCAGACAGAAGAATATCTATCAAAGTTCCTTTGTTCAGAAGCCAAAGCTAATGGATCAGATGACCTAAAATGCTCCAGATTACAGCAGCTGACCACAGAAAGACAACTAAATAAATTCAGACCACTCTATCTTGTTATATCTTTTCTTTCTTTTTCTTTGCTTCTGTTAAGACTGCCTCTACTGAAAGCACATTTTGAGATTAAGATAATTAACTATACACCTTTACACATGAGCAAGCTTGGAAATCCCATTTAAGACAATGAAACCATGGATCTTTCAAAGCAATTCAGCTAATTGGCTGCTAAAGATATCTAGCCTTTGCCATTTGATGTCATTTATCTATTTTGAAACTGTCCGTGAGGTCTCTTAGCTGTTTTTCCATCAATCACAAGCTGGAATATCAAACAATACACAAAAGCACTTTACTTTATTAGCCAGTATAAGGACTAGAATAACCAGACGCTATAACCCAGATGATGATTATTTTGTGTTCCTGACCTCAACAGCCAGGCCTGCTCTACACTACTCTAACTGGGTAGATTCTTGCAGTGTTTTTCAGATTTCAGATACAATTTTTTTTGTTAATATGCTTATTTTGTATTGGAGCTTTTGACTCCAGAAAACAATACCAACAACATCCAATACACTTTATTTTTTTTTTTTTTTGTCCTGAAGGAATTCAAGGGGAATATGTCTACCTTTATGCTTCAATTTCTTCCCAGAGAAGTTTTTAGTCTGCCACATTTCCTTCTGTTTGACACAATATCAGTTGTGCTTATTTTACATTCTCTCATGTTTAACTCTTTGTATAATATTATGCCATGCACAGTACTAGAGTATCTGATTGTCTCTTCCACTCTTAGTCTAACTAGAGGAGAGGTAAGAGATAGACAGAATAAATGCAATACTTGACAAACCCCATGGAGCAGAGAAACAGAATAAATGCAATACTTGACAAACCCCATGGAGCAAGGCACAATCCATACAGAAAAAATGACTGCAGGCTCAAAGAAGTAGTTGTTTTTCTTACAATCCTCCATCTTAAGTAAGTCCTGTCTCGTATCTGTCAGCCAGCTGCATATCTTGCACACTGTAGTATCTACAGAGGCAATAAGCCCCTGTGTTTAAAACTGGGTCTTACCTCAGGCATCTGTTTTAGGGAGAACTGAATAACAGCTATGAATCATGATGTGAATCCCACCACTGGTGTTTATTCTTAAGAATTGCATCTGTCTTTCTCTTTGCAAACAGCCTAAAAAACTGAGATAGTGGTTAGTGATGGAATATTAGCAGCTAGAAATTCTGAGCATGCAAGAATCTGTTTGTTTTCAGACAAAGTAAATTAAAAAAACATGAGAAAATATTACCCTCCAATACTGCTGGCAAAGTTCTGACTGAATTTGAAGGATTTCTCCTACAGTCCCTGAGCTGACAATCATACAGAGAGCATCTTAGTTCTGTCAGCAGCTAAGACCTCTAAACACAGAAAGGGAGAAATAGGGTACAAGTAGGTAATAGCAGAACCAATACTGGATACTCAGTCTTCCTTATTTTTCTTGGTTATTATGTAATGGTCAAAATACTATTTTCAAACATAAGAAAGCCTAAGCAGAAAGAAGTTACCTGAAACTATGCAGAAAATGATGCATTTACTAGCACCAAAAATCTTTAGTGTGCTAGTTTTACTTTTTTATAGTACTTGTCACCATGGCAGCCAAATGTCTGCAACAGAAAGTGGCATGTGTTGGATGTATTAGATAATGGATCCTCACAAATTGTAGCTACAGAAAAAAAAAAAAAAAAAAAAGCTTTCCTGTAAACCTTTTCTCCTAGAAAGGTAAATATAGAGTTCTTGAATTTTTTAAAAGTAGAATGAATGCCAGTGTGTAGATTCCCAATAAAAAAGAGGCAACTTCTCTAAAACTCAATGAAACCGAAATTTTTCAGGGGGCTTCTAGATATCTGCTTGTTTTTACCCCTGTTTCTACCCTTATGTAAAACACTATCCTTTGAAGTGGCCCGTAGAAATAAAGATATAGTAAAAAAGGCTTCAAGATACTCATCAAGAAGGAAAAAATAATATTTCCAGATTTTGGAAAAGTAATTTGTATCTGCAGCTAAAATCAGCCTGATTTAACTATTTCAATCTCTACCAAATAATTTCATAACTAGCAGCTGAATCTCAACAGTTACTTCACAAAACATTTTTTTATTCTGCATTTTAATCACACTAAATTTCATATTTATTTGAAAATTAAAATATTTTTAGCAATAATTATCTTCAAAACTCCAAAGTATTCCTTTGGAAAGCTGACTTTTAAGAGCCACACATTTTTTTTCTAATATCCTCAATGTTGAAGCAATTACTTTGTATAGATAATGAAAAACTATTGGTTTCTAGCTATGCTCCAACTTCTCCAAAGTAAAGCAGGATTCCAAAAGGTATTTTGTTTTCTATCATCTGCAGTAAATGTTACACCCAGGTAGCAGAAATTTTTTAAATGCTGCATGAATGAATGCAATTTGAAACTCATCCCTTTTTCTGAGCACTCTGTTGTCTCAGTTAAAAACAATGTAAAGGGTGGCCACTCCAAAATGAGTGACCTCCACTTTTAGCTTTAATCGTTCCCTTTTCATCAATGAGGAGAGACAAATGTGAGAATTGATAAGTGGAAAAAAAAAAAAAACCAAAAAACAACAGTTTACTAAAAAATGAACCCACTATAGGCAAAAATAGCAGTAAGTAATTGTTAGATATAAAATAAAGGTGCTGAATCCTAGGGACTGCCCAGGAACAAAGAAAAAAAATGGTGGAAAAAGCCCCTGTACGGTGGGACCTATAAAAGACTGCATGGTCCAAAGGACTGCAGTTTGGAGTTGATGCTGCATTGCCAGGGAAAGAAAATGGACTGGCAACAGGCATTGAAACCCACCAGCCTGGCCCCAACAATTCTGGCTCCAGAGATGGGGATTGTCTCCAGCAGTCACACCCAAAAAAGGTGTTCCAAAGCCCAGGAAGAAAAAAGTAAAAATGGAGCTTCTGCCTTGTGCTGCCTCAGCTTCTCAGTAGCTCAGCAAAAACAAATGATAAAGACACTCTGTGTGTGTCCTGCAGCTCTCCAAGGGACCCTGGCACCCCAGCCTCACTAACCCAGGGCACACACCCCAACTCTAGTACTGGCCCCTCAGGTCTGTAGCTGTAACAATGTTGGGCAGGTTGGCATAGCACAAATATGAACTCCTTACACCTTTTTGGGTTACCTAGGACGCTAACCTGTAACTAAAGCTACAGATAAAAGTAATTATTACAAATAAAGTAATTATTATAGAGAAAGTAATTATTACAAATATGTGTTACAGACTCTAATAGACAAGCAGTCTCATGAATACCCCTGTAAAATAAGAATCCTAGATAAACTGATAGTAGAAGGTATAACTCCATATGAGAAACGGAAGTCTGGGAATAAAATTGGATTTTTAATGCCTGGATGAGCAGAAGTCGGAAACACCAGAAAGTTAACAGGCAGTTTGAGAAGAAAATGAACAAGTTAACTACCATCAGTAGCTAATATAGTCAATGTACAATTCCTTCTATAGCATGAGTTGTACACGTTTCTGAAATATGACATTTTTACTCCTGCTCCTCCTTTTTTTTTTTTTTTTTAATTTGTTTCATGGGGTGGAATAGACCCACTGAGATAAAAGAAAAAGTAAAAAGGAATGCTTTAATCTAATGGAAACACCCCCCTCCACACACACACACACACACACACACACACACACACACACACACACACACTCACTGCACTGTTCTTCCTTTCAGGTCAGTATTTTTGTCTCAGTATATCCTCATGGTAGAATAAGTATACTAAGTATTTTGTCCCCAAATTCACCAGAATATGACGGATGTTTGTGATTGTCAGATAAATAACTCTGCAGAAAATAATTTATCACACATTTCTTAGAGCAGAGTTAATTTGCATTGTGCTGGAATAAAGTATATGCATAGGGAATTCATGTCTTTGCAGAGTACCCAGTATAGTCATGCCTATTTCTTATTTGCAAACTATTTTCTACGTGCCTTTGTATTTTAGGAAATGTGCACTCTGTTTTTGTCTGCGTAATAACCAAAGGATAATGAATCCAAGACAAACTTCAGTAAAGTGAGAAGCTGTAAATGGAATAGCTTCAACAATGGTAGGGAGTTTTGCTCAGTTTTTCAAATAAAAGCTGCATATCTATTCATCTCAAGGGCAGCTCCTTAGGGAATAACAGTGGAATCCAGAATTTTTTTGTAGGCTGATAGATGCCTATAATAGTGTTCCAGCAATATCAAACACAGTCAGAGGAAACTTAAACTATGAAAGCAAAAAATATTTATTTCATTAATTGATATATTTTATTCTATACCTTTTTCTAGATAGTTTTTTCCCTTTCTTTCAATTCAGATCCATTTATCTTTCTTTCCCCCATTGTTGTCTTTTCCCAATGAGCCTCTTTTCTATAATTAATTAATATTGAGACAAGAAGGTGGCTTGTTTGGAGTCTTTGCAATGGGGACTAGCTCAAGATCAGAGTGTAAACCTGGACAATGTGCTGCAAAACTGTATCTGAAATTTGTAACACAGAATGAACCCAGAAAGTGCTCTTCTCTCCTGTTGGTTTTGGCTAGGATGGCCAAGGTGGCCAGTTAGAAAGACAGTTAGCTTTCTTCACAGTGGCTGGTATGGGGCTGTGTTTTGAATTTTTACTGAACAGGTTGATATCACAGAGATCTTTTTGTTTTTGCTGAGCAGGGCTTGCACAGAGCCAAAGTCTTTTCTGCTTTTTGTACTGCCAGGCTGGCAAGGAAATTGGAGATGCTTGGAAGGCTGGAAGAGACACAGCTGGGACAGGTGACCCCAACTGACCCAAGGGATATTCCAGACAATGGCATCATGCTCGGTATATGAAGTGGGAGGAAGAAGGAGGAAGGAGGGACATTGGAGTGATGGCATTTGTCTCTCCAAGTCACTGTTACCTGTGGCAGGGCCCTGCACTCCTGGAGACGGTTGAACACCTGCCTGCCAATGGGAAGTGCCAAATGAATCCCTTGTTTTTCTTTGCTTGTGTGCACAGCTTTTGCTTTACCTTTTAAACTCTATCTCAACCCATGAGTTCTCTGCCTTTTACCCTTTTGATTCTCTTCTCAGTCCTACTGGTGGGACTACAGATGTACCAGCAGCAACCAGTTCAGAGAGAACTGAGAGAGAGTGGTCATTGTTTTTCCACTATTCTTCTTTGTAAGGTTTAATCAAGTGTGTGCTGACCTCTAACCTGCAGCTAGAAGGAGAAGAGCCATGCAATGTCTATTAGTATGAGTATAGTGATTGCTGTGACAGCAGAAAAAAATAACATTCTTCTGCCACCTGACTTATCGCACAATCATAGGTCTAGTTCCTGGTCACCTATGCAAGAGAAGAGGATATGAACAACCCTGCCAGTGCTGATCCAGGGAGTTCTCTGCATGCAAACTTGAAGTGCTCACCAGTGCATGCACTGAGCTGCCAGACATGAAGTCTGAAAGTCATGAATCCACCACTCAAAAGGCTACTGCCTGTTTCTCTGGAATTATCTTAAAATATTAAAAAAAGTCTTAATTGCATCACGTTAATTTCAATGAGAGTTCACTGATGTCTCTAGTGTTGTGCTTCTATATGCTATCTGTTAAAATTTTCACCTTGCTCATGAGATTTAGTACCTTAAACTCTTCTGAGGAACAGTTTTTACTCTTTTTGCACTAACTAATGAGAGGTGATATTGCAGCAATATAAATACATGTCCTTATGAAGATATTAAGAAAGTAGTTTAATATTTAATTTATATTTTTACTGTTGGTTCTAGGTTTTTGATTTTTACTTATTGATTCAATAGACATAACTTCTGTGACTGAGTCACCAGTATAAATGCCATTAATTCTAATACTTATAGAAAAGGAGAGAAAATGAAATCATGTTTCATTCAAGCCAAGATAAATTCACTCATTTTCATATCTAGTTAAAGTGTTATGTTTGTATTGCCAGACAGAAAACATCTAGTCCTAAAACAAGAGAGAACTGACATCACAGCTGATATATTTTCAACAAATAATAATTGGAATAATTATGCAAGAGAAAGTATTTAGAAGAACTGATGTTTTCTCTGACTTGCTGTACCAATTAAGCATACTTAAAAAAATACAAGTCAGAAAATGCTGAAAGCACTCATAGTGCCTTAGTAGTTTTTATTTTACACTTTACATTCTGATCTTGTGTACCAGCCTTCATATATGCTTCTTTTAATATGATACCATCTATTTTCTTATATTTTTAAATAATATTTTTGAAGTTATATCTCCAAGACTAAATCATAATAATATTTTTCTATGAGTCAGGATTTAGTCTCAAAAATGCAACAGAAAACTTTATTTTATGGGGTCAGTTTAAAGCATCTTGATCATTACAGGAATTATTTTTTTAGTAACTGTTCAAGTTTTATAAGCACCATTGTACAGGATTTTTCTCATTATTTCCTGTTCCTCAGTGGCTATCAGGTCTTAATAGAAGTTTATTAACTGCAGTGCATTACAGAAAAAAAAATGTTAGAGAAGGAGAAATCCAGTGCTGTAGTACTATCTTAATAAACACTTGAGTATTTCTATGTCTCAGTGAAAACAGTCAGGAACAACAGGAACTGTTCCTTTGGCTCATTTTAATTTTTGCAGTGGTTTAGAAATTCTATTTTGACACCAAGTAAACCAAGGTAAGCAAAATTTAAGCTATCCATGTAGAAGAACAATTTTACCAAGAAGAATTGTTATAAAGAAAGACTCAGTTTAGTACATGCAGAAGATGGCAACTTATTAGACCCAACAGTAATGTGTTTAATATGTATACTGGCATGTAATTTTTTGTTGTTGTTGAATATTATGCTACAATGCCAAGTATAGAATACTCTGTTTCCCACTTTTTTCTTAAGCTGAAAAATCAATGATGGCATGTCAAAGAATCAATTTTTGTAGCATATTCCTCTATTTCCAGTTTCTTTCTCTTTCATGAGTGTTTTCTCTGGTTGCCATCAAAACTCTCAATAAAAAAAAATGCTTAGTGTTTATCATTTCTGACAGAAGACATAAAACAAAACCAAATTCCTGAACTAATTCTGGCTTCAAAGCTCTTGGGTATTTGGGCAGTGAATTGTCAGGAGAAATACGTTGTATGGTCTTGGCATTTGTTGAGCAACTGGTAGTTGTCTGAAATTTCAAGTAACTGAGTATATATAAGATTCCTGACAAGGTAGCTTTTCAGTGACAAGTTTTTCAGACACTTCATGTAGACTGGAATTATGTTTTTTTGAGTCAGCAAAACTGAAGAATCACTCCACCAGGGCAGTGCCCATTCCAAGGTTTAGTTCCTGGGCTTTGGCTCAAACACTTCAGGAAACCTTTTAATGAAAGTTATTAAGTATCAGGGCAACTTGTATTCCTGTATGGTTCCTACTGTAATTTTTTGTGGATTTATTCATGTAGTATTAAATCACTGTAAGATCATATCCCAAAAATGCCCCAGCTAAAAGCTATCTCAAGAAAATCCTCTGTGCCATGACAAGCTGCACCAGTGTAGGCTGCCTGCAATGGGCTTTTCTGGAGGGAATAACGAAGGCTGTCTGTGAAGTTCTTGTGTTGTCACAAGGCAGATAGACTGGCAATGTGTTACCCACCTCACATGTGCTAAGACTACATAGGCAAGGAGACTGAGGTTGGGGACTTGTTAAATTCAAAATCAATGTCCTTAGTCTTTGCAGTCCATATCTATTTCATGTCTCACTTACTCAAAAAATAAGAATTATTCTGAGCTCAGGGGGGTATAAAGAGCTTAAATACATTAATGTCCTTACTTCAGTATTAATAAGCTTGTTTTCACTCTTGTACATAGCTTTTTAGCATGAATTTTCCATAAATTATTTGATTTGTTAATAAAAATGCATACATATTATATGTATTTTGTGTATTTATTACATATATATCTCTCAAAGCAGGTTAGACAGCCATATGTGACTTAGTTCTGTGATGTTCACAAAGCAAAGTTGGTTTTCCTTCAGAAAACAAGCAAATTGTAGTTGCTGATAGACCAATACATTGTCTTCTCTTGCACTGCCCACCATGTTTGAGGAACAAATGCAAGCTGTTCTATTTGTTTATGCAGATAAAACTAGATCACTGATTTTAAAATTCCCTGAGTCAAGAAAAGCATTGTATCTCACCCTCTATTTATCTTTAACCATCACTATAAAAAAAGAGACTTCTTTGGAAAATTAAGATTATTAATGATGATGACTGTGCCCGTGTTGTTTTATTACACCTGTTCAGTTTCATATTTCTCATCTCATCAGTAATTATTTTGTTTCCTCTAGGAAACACACAATACCACTGTTCAGTGATTGTACCAATTTTTCTACCAAGGAGTGTGTGAAACTTAATGCCTCAAGACAATAAAATATTATTTGCTCAAAGTGAATTCATGTATATGAGAAAGAGGTACAGAAACAGATGGAGTGAAAACAAATGATGTGGGCATTTTAAATACATTATAAAACCAAAATAAAATACTGAATATATGGATGTAGCTTTTGCATGAATACTTTAGTTTGTAAATGAATAAATTTAGAGGGAACTGAACAGGCTACTAGAAATATGACATATAGAATTCTGCTTCAATAGATATTACAGCAGTTTTGCCCCTAGAAGGCTGTATCACTTGTCATTAAAAACTATTTGGGAAGCTGTAGTAGTTTTCATTTAGGACTGTGCTGCATTCCTCCCTCAGAGGTGTGATAACAGAAGTACTGCAGGTAAAAAGAGGTTGTTCAACATTACCCTTATTCTTGATAGAGTTCCACAACTGGATTCTCTCTAACTACTCATTCTTAAGTGATAGATCTTAGTGAGAGCTGAGAACACTACTGACACCAGTGTTTGTTCACTGTGGCCTTGCATCTCAAGAGGAGTTCAGACAATCTTTTCCAGGTTGTACCTGTTCTCACCAGTCTCCTGAAATACCTGCCACTGCAGCTAGAAACGTTATTGTATACAGAGGATGAAAGGCCCTACACAGTAATATTGTTGTATTCTCCAGACACGTTTAATCCACCAATCCTAACTTCAAAGCAGTAATGTTGCTAAAAGAGAGGGTAAACACTGAAGAGCAAGTACCAGAGTTCTGAATTTACCCAAAGTGCACTCCAACATGTTATAGCCTTGGGAAGTTTTTCTATCTTATGTTTTCATTCCTAACTATAGGGGAAGCTTGTTCTAGCTTTCTAATGGAGTGATTTTGTGAATTATTTTGTCTGGTTTATATAGCTGCTTTCTCCTGGCTAAAAGTTTTCTTGTAGGTATTTTAGTGTTTTTTTTTTTTTTTTTTTCAAAATCAGAATCCCCTGCAAAAAAGATCAAACTTTGGAAGGCAAATAAATTTCTACTTAATCAGATTAGAAAGTTTGATTTAGAATGTAGTTTTCAGAGGCTGATGTATAGAATACTTTCTGTATATAGAGACATGCACATGCTGTTACATAATTAATATGTAGAAAAGTTCTAAAAAGTGAAAGTAACTTAAGAATCCTGATTGAAACAGGATGGCAAAATTTGTTGTCTTTTTTTTTTTTTTATGCAAGAACCCCTTAGAAATTTTTCTATATCCTCAAAAGTGTTTTCTGAAGGGTTTGTGGGGTTTCATTTACATGAGGTAAAACAGAGGGGTAATGCATTACACAGGATTTACTTTTATAACAAGGTAATTAAGAAGAAGATAGAATAATCAAACCTTGATATTACCTCTGCCTAATCTGAATATTTAGTAACTTAAAATTCTGTATTTGAACAGTACTCAGAAAATTGCATGTAGATTTATTTTTCCTCTCCCTCTTTTGAAAATTCCACTAATACAATTGTAAACTGTTGTTGATTAATCAGGTGATGGAATTGCCTGGGTATATGACCTGGTGAAAGTATCTAATTACCTACATATAGATAGAGCAAAAGGACAGCTTGTAAACCTGGCATCAAATTTTATTGGATTTTGCACAATCAAATACCATTTATATGTACAAAAATCAGAATCAAACATCTATCAAAGAGAACAGTTTTCTGATTTTTAATCTTTTTAATGTGCAGCCTTATTGGTCTTGTAACAGACCAGCAGAGAAGACATTTACCTCTAAAAGTCTGCTACAAGACAAAAACCCTAAGAGTAATAAAAGAAATAGATGTTAACTATCAATTAAATTATATAAAAAACATTAAATCCTGAAAGAGATATTATAAATTAATAAGAATTTAATTAAGAAGCTATTTAATGTTTTGGTAGTTTCTTTGTTTTTAAAATTCACCAGTACAGGAATGTATTTTTTCTCTCCAGCTGAAATTTTTTGCGTATTAGAAGGGTTCCGAAAGAGTTTAGAGAAAGTTTGGAAATGTTACATAGCAAAAATTGGCAGCATCTCATTTCCTTCCAGACTGGGGATGAGAGTAAGCTGCAGAGGTTCTGTTTAGTGTATGTGTAGAGATGATAAAAACTCTTGTTTTGTGGTAGTAGTTCCTTCAGCTAGCAAAACACAAACATTTTTTGATACTAGCTCCACTAATTCTGTGTTCGCTGTCCTCAAGGAAATAAGCAGTTGAAGCTGTTGGAAGGAGAAGGAGGGGTCGAAGACACATAGGATGATTACACAAAAGCAGACAGGAAAAAACTTTTAAGAAAACAGTGAATTAAATCAGAGGGAACATGGGGAGAAGTGAAAAGTTTACTAATTATTCTGAAATGACAGAATCACTAATGTAGATAAGAAAGACTGTTAAATGCCAGAGGTGAGAAAATAGATTATTTACATTAAATATACTGTCTCAGCATAAAACCTCAGCTCTGCAGCACACCAGTTCTTCTAGGTTAGGATATTAAATTAATGCAGAAAAAAAATACCTTCCTCTTAGGTAGTTATTTTATGAGTTAATTAAATTGTTTTAAATAATTGAGAAAATCAAAAGCACCATAATTCTATGGAGAATGCTGGAAGTAGGAGCACCATGGCAGATGTTATCTCTAATCCAGAAGGTAAAAAATGGTTAAAGGATGGTGCCAGCTGGGAGATTACACTGGGAAATTATCACTGTATACTTTCATGGAAAAACTGCTGTGCTCTTATCTAATAATATACATTTCCACATTCTTTCATACCTTCATGTGTATATTTGTATTTATTTTATGGGAAAGGGTATATTAATGAGGAATTTGGCTTCTCTAATTTACTTATCTATACCAAAGACACAAAGATGAGAGAGGTGACTAATGAAGACTTTTTTGGCTTTCAGTTTTTTTCTTCATGCTTTGTAAAGACTGTCATGCAGCACTTACAAAATAGCAGCACCTAAAATAACAAAGCCTACCTGGATGTAAAATCCCACATCTTCAAAAGGAATTCAGAAGTAAAACTCAGATCTGTTACACCCAAGACAGTGCAGAGAAAGAGCCATGTGGTGTAAAAAGCTGTGCCGTGAGCCTTGGACTTCTGCGGGTTAGGGCAGTCGCCAGAGGAGCAGCTACGAGCAGAACACTGCAGCAAGGCAGGGTCTGTCCTGTGGTTCTCACAGGCAAAAAATGACCATAAACTGCAGAGCACCTCAGGCTGTTTACATGTGCAGTAGTGACAAACTCAGTGTCCTCTCCAGAAAGGTCTCCAAGCTTCGGTTTCTCTTGCATGTTTTTATCATGGAGTTCTTGATGTTTGTTTTTTTTTAACCACTTACCATTAATGACGAACTGCCTTTGCAAGTGCCTAGTTACATATCCATTCACAGTTAAAAATGTTAAAAGCTGATACTTGCCATGGAGAAGAAGGCAAAAATGTCAAAGCTTTGCTCCAAAACTCAGTGTCATGGCCCCCGTTCAGAAGGCGTCGGCGCCAGCGCCGGCCAGCGCAGCAGGCAGCAGGAGGAAGCAGCGGTGGCAGAACTGACTGCACAGCGCTGGCGCTTCCCATCCGCAGCCAGAGCTGCTCCGTGGCTCCCACCATCCCAGCAGGGTTTGCGCCCCCCTTCCTCTGCCTCCCATCAAAGGCCGCCTTGCTGAAGGGAGCCAGGCGCCATCTCCCTCTGTCGGCCCACACTTGGTGGGCAGTGGGGGCTGCCATCCTGGAAAGGATATTCCTGCAATTTTAGGAGTGTCTTTCTTCTGCGTTTGTGAAATTTAACAATTTTGTATCTACTGAGTATTTTCTGCTATTTTTTGCCTGTTACAGTTTTGCTTGTTAATAAACTGATATTTTTTCACCTACATCTACTCATATTTCATTTCCCTTTATTAGTGGAAGGGATTGGATAAAACAAAGGGAGAAAACTCATTTTAGAGTGTCCCCCTTTAAACTGCCTTCAGCCAAGGCTCACATCCATGTGGGGCTTAAGGATTTCCAGAAGAGATGTTCAAGTGAAGTGAGCAATATTTTGAAGATTTTTGGCTGTTTGCTAGCTCACAAGAGATGGTCACTCAAGCTAAACCCATGAGGTTGTCTTGGATGTTGGTTTTCACTGCCTGAATTGGTCTGTTTTTCTTGGATTTATGCTGGCTGTTTAATATTGTGTTAATATACCAGAATGGTAATGCAGTTTGTGCTTTTTTTTTTTTTTTGAACCATTTCAGTTAGCATTTTAAGCACTCTGTTTTCACAGATGGTTTAAACTTGTAAAAGCAATTATGTTTTTACTGTATGGTTCTGTTGACAATCTGCTTGTTGTCAAGGACCACAGACGGTGAATGCTACTTATTTTTCACTACTTTGGAATCCAGATTTTTTAATCTTTTTTTCCTGCATCATGTGCAAATCCTCAATTAAATTTTATTGGTGAGTCTTCAGTGATCACTCTATGTGTAATTTAAAGAATGCCTTTGTGTTCTCAAGCATTTGTGTTTGGCATTTTTGAATGGAGGACTATTTTTTATATTTTGCTGTATGCAAGTACAAATGGAGCAGACCTGTTGCCACAAGCTTTTGGGAATGACTCACTAATGCTTTAAGATATGTGAAGATATTTACCAGAGATGGACTAAAAGCTATGCTGAAATGAAAATGTCTCCTTGGAATTTAAATAAATGGAATTTTCTCATTTAAGTGTCTTTCTCTGCAAGGTAGTCCAATTTTGCTATGAGTAGCATTAAACGTTCTCAGTATCGTGGTCCTGAGAATTTTCACCACCATGTTTAAAGAAGGAGCTAACCTTAAATCAATATTGTCATGCACAGAGAAGTGCTCTGATCTTCAAAACTACTAATTCCCTAGAAAATCAGACTAGTTTTAAGTGCTAACATACAGAGTTTTTTGCAGCTTTCAAGAAAACTTTAAGCACTTTAACAAATAGCCTTTATTTACATATTGCTGAATTCTGAATACTGTTCAGAAGTGTTTACTTCTTTGCAATTTGCAAGTGACATGGGACAGATTTTCACTTTCTCAAGAAGAAAAAGGGAAGATTTATCTACCTTACACACTATTGCCTAACCTAATTAGACAACTTAATGTATGCCGGTCATCTCTTTTAGAAGAATTTCTTTTCTGAGTCTAAAGGGACCAGAGTATTGCATGATAATTTATAACATAACGTTTTGGCACAACAAAAAGTGAACAAAACACAAACTTGTTTTGCTTTAGCTGCTTTACATGCTTCAATAAATTAACTATGAATATGTGATATGCAGATCAAAATTAAATATCAGTGTAGAAATTATGTTGCTTTCTTGGCAATAGGTAGTGCCTACCAAGACACTACCAAAGACAAAACACTGAGCACTGGTGCATGCAGCTTTCACATCTTCAAGCCAAGCCAATTTGCTTGCATTTTCTTGAAAAATAAGCTTATGTGTTGCAATTTTCTAGATTAAATAATGAGACTATTCTTGTCATGCTTACAAGCAAAAGTAATAACTCCTACAATTCCACATTTAGAAAGCATTGTCTCTTTTAATCACATACTGGACTTGAAGTTGCTGCCTTTTTCAATTCAGAGATTATTTGATAAGGGATTTTTTAATTTTCAGCAGTTTCGTTTCCAAGTGGTTCAAGAAGTAATGTATTTCTCTAGCAGATGGGCAGTTCTATTCAATTTCTTTCCTATCATCTTTCTTTTTCGTGTGGAGCTTTTAACAGGACAATCTTTTCTTGAAACTATACAACTTATTTCTTGTATAGTCTTTAAAAGACCAAAGATATTATTTTTAAAAATAATACCAAAAAGTCATGTTTCTCAAACAAAATTGTCTTACATTGTGTACTAATTATTATAATTTCCATCACTACTGCTGTGATTTCTTTCCTAAATTATAATAATTAAAGGCAAACAGTGCTTGAAGTTATTGTACATTTTTTCTTGCATTCAATATTTTTATCATTCTTCCTGAAAGAAATATTGGGGTTTCAGATAAATGGAGTTAATTCTGCAATAGCAGAAGTGAGACTAAATAAAGACTTGTGTATATTTAAGAACTGCAAAGACTTTATGTAGCGAGAAATCCTTCTATGAAAATGTACAGTGTACAGATGAACCCTGTCAGTTTAAAGCATGAAACATAAAAGTTGGCACCCAAGTTCTAGATGACATTGCATTCTCCTACATCATTTTAAAAAAGTAAAGTAACCCCCTCCTATTGACATATGAAGTGCATGTATGAAATGCAGAGAGAATAATGAGTATTTTGTTAGTGACAGGGACACATCTGTTTGGGGGGAGCTGTAGCAATGGTTATAGCTGCACGTGGCAGAAATTGACTAAAAACCACAGGAATTTTTTACAGTTTTGACAGTTGGGAGTTGTAGGAAACGCTGCGCTCCAGGACGGCTTAGATGAATGGAGATGAGATATCTCTGAAGGCTGCTCTTAGAATATCAGGTTTATTAGGGATCGAGAAAGGTCTTGCTTGGAGCTGCCAGACGCAGCACGTGGCGAGGCCTGAGGGGATGGGCGAGGGGAGAGACAAGAGGATGCTCTAGGACAGGGTGGAAGTTCTAAGAGAGGGGAAGTTCCAAGAGGGCGTCTGGCCCCTTGGAGACCCCTTATCAGGGGGCTTCAAGGTGGGCTGGAACAAGACTTGGGCCGATGGGGTCACAGACACTTGATGTTTCAGGGGAGGGTTACAGGTGTGGGGTGAACCGTACATTTTGGGGGGTGAGATGGAACAATCCATTTGACTTTTGGACTTATCTGTAGGCAAGGACATTGTCCAGCCAGTAGGGGGGATTGTTTTTATCCTGGCTGTACTGTTGTGAATCTTTTGCCAGGCAGTTATATTTATCCATCCTTTCCAACAGGGAATCTGTTCCATTATATCAAAATTTAGTCATGACTGATAATTTCTTCTCATTACCAAAGCTTCCAATTCTCACAGTGAAAAAATGTTCTCTTAACACAGTTATTTCTACAGTGAAATTTAGAAATCACTAAGGCTTTCTACTTGGGAGGAAAACAAGGAATACTTTTCAAGGCTTTGAATACAACAAGCTATCGACCTAGTGTTTCCTGAAGGGAAGCAAAAACCTGTACTCCTAGCCATTGGTCTCTGGTGCTACTCTACCTAGCAAAGTACTCATCTGAAATTACCAAACTAACAACTCACTATATTTTTCAGCTACTATTTATCCAAGTAGGAGGATAAGGCTATTTTGACTGCACTTCATGCCTAAATATTTAGAAAATTCTTTCTTCTGGCAGTGGTCAGTGACCCGTGCTGCTCATTCAGGCCTTAGCCTGAGCTGTAAAAGAACATGCCCTGGTTAGTAAGAAAATATACAGGTCTTCACTTGTCTGCATGACACTTCTGCTGGCTGACAATCTGCTGCCATTGAACATAATCTCAGCGAATGGGAGATCATGTAAACCAGTATATGCATACATATGTTAAGATAATATGGATCTCTTGGATCTCTGAATTCAAGATCCCAGATTTGAGTTCAGATGGAAAAAACCCAAACCCACAAAGTAAGGCATCTACGGGAATAAAAGTTATTTCTGTCATTGCTATGGCATTTGTGTAGATACTTTTACAGGGTCTGGCATCACCCAAAGTTACATGGATCTTTAAACCTCAAAATCTTTGAGTCAATTAGATAGGGGATGGTGAATGCATGTTATATTAAGTAGAGAATTTATGCATAGAGAGATATTAACATCCATATATATAATTCAGTGTTAATGACTCATTTAGCAAGATTTAACCCCAAGTTTAGGTACATTAAGCTGTGTTACATGCACACCTTAATTTAAAATAGATAAAATTACTCTGTCAAATGTGTGCAGGTGAAAGTGATGGGTAGTGTTTCATTATTGTCTTATAAGATTGTTATAATCTGGGGGTTTGACTGTGACTAGATAGTTTTAGTTGAAAGATCAATATATAACAATTCAAAAGTTTATCTTTACTTTCAAGTAATTTTTAAAAACCCTATTAAACAGCTTTTGAAAGCCAATTTTTTCTCCCTATCCCACTGGGTTTTATGAAGGCTGTACTATGTGAGAAACTGAAATGCTAAGGGGTTAATGACTCACACAACTGGCCATTTGCAAAAGCATCAGGTGTGTTGTGAGGCCAGGTTTGCAACCCCCAGTCAGAGGGCGGAAGGAGGAGAGATTTTTGTATGTGTGTTTGCGGAGAAGGGTTAGAATCTCTGTCCCACATAAGACAGGGGTTTAGCAACAAGCTTGGTTTTGAGCCAGATGAAGGATAAGGCCGTAAGAGATTCTGCTATGTGGATAATGCTTCTTATTTTACCAGTGTCCTCACTCATACAACTGGCTCGGGTGTAAAACTCCTGTCCAAGACATTCACACATGGGCCTGAGGGTATTCATTCCTCCTGATGTGTCATAATTTGCTCAAACACAGTGGCATGAGAAGCAGCAGTCATGTCCTAGACAGGATCTTAAACATCAAAAACTGCAAACTACCCTCAAACCCTTTCTGTGGCCTTCCACTGGAGGAATTGCATGATCCACAGTGTTGCAAAAGATCCACAGTGCTGCATAATACCTGGGCATTCCCCCCAAACCTGGGTGTACAAGAACATGTTGAACTCAGTAGTTTTTGGGCTTTCCCACCCCTGACAGATCAAGACTGCAATCATCACTTCAACCAAGCAACTACCGAGCCTCACTGCTGGATGTGCAGGTGGCAACATCTATCCTTTCTACTGTCTACTCTTATCCTTTCCCTCTCTTTTTTTCTATTCCTTTTGTATTTTAAGCAATATCTTTATACTTTTTAATTGTTTTTTTATTATAGATAATAATTAAAAAGGCTACCTCCCTCCTTTCCTTTGCAAACAATTTTTAAAAAATGAACCCTAAATACACCCACACACCCACACACATATATATGAATATGGTCATTCTGTGTCCTTTCACTCTAATCCACCCCAAGGGATCTCTTAACAAGAATCTCAGTTACCCTTGCCTTCAGGGGCAGGTTGTAACATGAGACTAGGCAACAAATTAGCCAATCATTCAGACAGCACATTTCTGTCACCAGTGAATTTATAACATCTAATATCCAACAGTCTCAGAACAGATCAACAATTTAATAACTGGATGAATATCTGAAATTGGATATTTTATGAAATAAACTAAATTTGGCTAATTATCACTGAATTTACGAATAATGTATCCTTAACACTCTTTGACTTGGATTTTTACAATTATTTGTCCTCAACATTGAAAAATACTTGCTTTTCTATCTTAATAAAGGTCTATCTTAATAAAATACAAGAGGAAAAAAACATTATTAAATTTAAACACCCTTATATACTTGAGATTCTTTAGAATGGGGATTGGTATCTGTTGTTCAAGTATCATGAGGAATTTTACATCTTTCTCATGGATCTGCTGTTTTAGAATAGTATCACTTATTACTCACTTTGCTATGGTTAAAGTCAAGTCATGGACATAATAATTTGGCTTCTTATTGGCTCACTGAAGTGTTGGTTGGTTGAAGGGTGCAATTCAAATTTTCACATCTGGAAAGCACTTATGCACAAAAAAAACCTTCTATAAACAAAGAGAAAATCTCTATGATCTGTCAGAGGAGGAGACAAAGCTTATAACATTTCCCGTGAGCCAGTCATTATTTACAGTTTACCATGGGCTACATTTGGCAAAGCTCCGTAGGTCTTCACTTTGGTGTTGTGCCTACAAACAGTCTTTAAATGGCTTCCTCTGAAGCCACTGTAACACAGGTTTAGCTGTAATGTAAAAAGAAATCATGCATGGACAACACAATGGACTAATCATTAGAATTGCTAAAGAAGTTATCTCTTTTTCATTGCTCTGCAATGTAAACATAAGCATAGCGAGATGACTGTAATGTGACACTATAATACTTAAAGATGTCTTTGGGAAATCTGTTCAATTATTTCCCTTTGGAAAATCTATTCAATTATTTCCAATGGTAAGTAGGAATTAAGTACTAGTGTTAGAACATTAAATTAATAGTTGAAAACCCAAAACATAGGTATTAAGAAGCTACGTTAACCATACATGCCTGGTTTTGAGTTTCTCCTACTAATGTGGTGTTTCACTAAAAATGTCTTAACATGGGGGGAAAAAATCCCAAAACCCTTCATGATGAATTTTCTTTCTTAGATTCTAACACACAAAGGAAGAGTTAATCCAACATAACTTTGCTGCACAACTAGTAAAATATATTATACATGCAGAAAGAGAAGCACTCTTGCAGAATCATTGACTCCTGATATTCTAGGACTTTCTTAAGATAATTGTCTAGTCACTGCCTATGGAGAGAGTGCAGAGATTCTCACTGAAATTATTGTCTCATCTAATTTTAGGTGTCTGTAGTTCTCTGTGTGACCTAGTCACATATCTGGTGATGATCCTGTGAATTCTAACACTTAGGGAGACACTTAAATCTAGGTGTCATGACCTGGAACTGAATTCTATAAAGAGATCATATTTACATTGCTAAACCACAGATGATAAGGGAGAGAGAGCATAATGAGAGATCAAAAATGAAAGAGAGAACCGAGAATCAATCTGCAGCTTCCTCATTAATTACCACATTATGTGCAGACTTGAACTCTAGT
Source organism: Lonchura striata (assembly GCF_050655825.1). NCBI lineage: Eukaryota > Metazoa > Chordata > Aves > Passeriformes > Estrildidae > Lonchura > Lonchura striata. The sequence continues at coordinate 34,468,474 of NC_140741.1, read as the reverse complement.
ATTTCAGTTTCTCTCTTACCAAGACAATAAGTTTCTCGCAAAAAGTGAGGACTCATAAGAAAACTTCTGGTGATATTCTGCAAAGATTGGACTTGACAATATCCTGTTCAATGTCTTTATCAAATTTTTGAAAGTAAACTTAAAAATGACAACAAATATAAACATGTCTTGTGATCATGGCAGCAGAATAATTTAGAACGTTTTTGTTGAATGAATGAAGGCAACAAATAAACAAAGTGAACACTGAAATGTTGCAAGGTATATTGTATTTAGAAACCAGGAAAGAAATTAAGGATACTAGATGACAATATCTGGAAAGTGGTTACTCTAATGAAGAATGTATCTCAATTCCCAAGAGGATGCTGTGGTAGAAAAGAGAAAGCAGACTTTTAAGAAATAGAAAGAGGTTTAAAAGGGAAGATATATAAAGATGACTTTATCTGACTGCAGTATTTTTCTGCTACTGGAAGACTGAGTGAATTTCTAGTATTCTCAAATTTAATGTAAATTTAAAAACTGAAGATGAATAAAAAATAAAAGGGTTTAAAAAGCTGGACTCATGAGACCTAAATAGCTTGATTTTACAATGTATCAAAAAGAAGAATGAATTATTAATCTTTTACAATTTTTGTGTATCTTCATGGATGGAAACTGTCAGCTACTATATTTGTAAAGCCATAATAAGAATAAGTGACTGGATCATAAAAACAAACATATTTGAGTTTAAAAATTAAATTATCCTCATTAATTGAAAAGGTAATTAAGCCCTGGAATGAACTATCAACTGAATTGGTAAAGTATTCATCTCTTAGTATCTTGGGTTTGAGAATGAGTGATATGCAGAATGACATGCTTCAGTCAAGTGCAAGTTATGCAGTAATTAGGACATAAATCATCAAGTTCAATATGAAGATAACTAGACAAAATGCAGCACTAGCCAAAAATAAGAAGTCACAGTAGTTATCTAGTTGTCTCTCCTGCCCGTAATTTCTAAGAAGCTGGTAGATAATATTGTAATGGGTCAGATTCCCACCTGTCAAGAACTGGAAATAGAGCTCCTGATTTTGGCTATTTTGAGATATAAATAAAATATTTTTTTTTTCTTGTTAAATACCTTGAGTATATTACTGCAGCTACCATTAATTCTTTGGAAGTATCTTCAGGTTTTGAGTGTAATGATAAATTTGTTTTCAGATAATGCACTGAGGTACAAAGCAAAGGCTTTTGGTTTGCTTTTAGTTAGTGAAACAAGGGAATGTTACTTTTCCAACATTCTTACTCTTAAGTAGCACCAATGTGTCATGAAGGCTCTACCTTGAATCTACTAGTTTATATCTTTTTCTAAAATACCTTCTTGAATAGAACCTGACTTACTGTATTTAAGTTTAATCACTAAAATTAGAAGAAATGAAACTGAATGAGACCATGCCATTAAGTCAAATTATATCAGCTCTAATCCCTCTGAAATTTTTCACATGATGTTTTTAATATGTGCCCATATCCCTGTTTTTTAAAAATTCAAATACATATGAGACAAACTTGAAAGTCAAAGGTCTCTGTCTTATCTCAGTAACAGAGTTAAATTAATGTTACATAAGAAGGAATATTGGCTTTATAGCTAGAGCAGGAACTGAGTGAGTTTAGTGGGTTTTAATTCATGTCTCACTCATACTGTGGTCTTGGCATCTAATCATAATTGCAGAAGTAATAGTTTGGCTCCAGTGGCACAGATTGATTAAAGGAAGTTTTATACAATTTGATCTAAAAGAAGTAGCTGCGTATTCAATATACTAATAAAGGATCTGTCCCAACTCTGAGATGTAGATTGAACATTTTAAAGATTAAATTACTGTTTCATAATCTACAGAGTTGTGCACCGCTTGGCAGATTCTAACCAAAGCTCTGTTCATTGTAGGGATTCTAGAGGGTCCTACAGCAAAGAAGAATACGCAAAAACTAAAAGAGGACCAGGTCATATAAATGACTGAACTCGTTCCCTGTGAGGACAAAAATCATATTCCTGTCATCCAGTGTATTCACCTTCTATTGAGCTATATTATTGAGCTTCTATTATAGCAACCACCTGCATCCACTGCCCTTCCAAGAAGGTTGCCAGTGTTGCCTGTGGTGAGAACCATAGGGATCTGAAGGGTTCCTGAGTGGGCTGCTTCAGGCTGGGGTGCACCTGGCAGCTGAAGGTACTGGCAACCTATGGGAAGCACTTGATATATCAGACTATTAGGGAATGCAACAAATGTTGGGTCTGCTACAGGGTGAATATTACACAATTTATGTCTTTTAAAAACAGTATAAAAAGTGCTCTGATGTATTTATATGTCAGGAGAAAACTAGATGAAATAACAGACTCATTTGTCCTAAATCAAAGCAAATCAACTTTGTAACCTCTAAATCTATGTTGAAATGCAGTTTGAGAGAATCCAAAACCTCATCCACTTTCTGCTCTTCACAGATGTTTTGGGACAAAGATGTATGTAGGTGTTTCATATAGTCTTTCAGGAAGATCCAAGTTCTGTTCACCATGGCAGGCATTTCAAAAATTATGGATTTTCTTTATATTAAAGTGAAATGTGTAAGGTATAAGCAAACCAAAACAATGATGATTCTGGAGAAAATCTCACTTCAATTAAAATTACCTACTTCATCAGAATTATGACTATGACCACTGCTTTTATAAGAATAATTGATGGAGTACATTAAAAAAATTGTTGGCATTATTCCAGTTTCTATTAAACATACATACAAAACTCTGCCAAGCTGTTATCTTTGTAGGTGCTTTCAAAGATAAGGTCAGGAGCTGTGAGTGCAAAGGCATTGAATTACCCAAAGCAAATATAAATAGGCATATGCCCAGACAAGTGGCAAACAACTTTATAGAACAACTTGCTTGAAGCAAAAAAATATCCCAGGAAAACTAGTCTTCTAGATCTCAGTGAAGAGCAGTGAATAAATCTTATCTAATCTGGAATAGTGGTGCAATTGGATGCTGTTTTCTGTTGGAAAGGATGGATAAATATAATTATTAATAAATAATACAGTCAGGATGAGAACAATTCTCCCAGCTGGCTAGACAATGCCCTGCCTACAGATGGGTCCTGGGGTCAAGTGGACTGTTCCATCTCACCCCCAAAGGATGTATGGTTCACCCTGCACCTGTACCCTCCCTAAAACATCAAGTGCTGTAACCCCATTGGCCCAAACCTTGTTCCAACCCACCTTGAAGCTCCTTTAAAAGGGGTCTCCGAGGGGCCACAAGCTCTCTTGGAACTTCCCCTCCTCTTGGAACTTCCCCTTCTCTTGGATCTTCCCCATCATGGGACCTCCACCCTGTCCTAGAGCATCCTCTTGTCTCTCCCCTCCTCCATCCTCTCAAGCCTCACCACGTGCTGTGTCTGGCAGCTCAAGGCATGACCTTTCTCCATCCCTAATAAACCTTATACCCCAAGAGCAGCCTTCAGAGATCTCTCATCTCCACTCACCTGAACAGTCCTGGAGCGCAGCGTTCCCTACAGTTTTCTTAGCAAAGATTTACATTACTGTCTGCAAGATAGACATGTTGTATTTTTGTCATTTTCTTCAAAGAAAACTGGGTTTTTGAACTATTTTTGAAATATAAGTTGTGGGTTAAAAACAATAAAAATATAGGGAAGAAGCTCTTGGCCACTGTTGAGAAGGGCCCTAAGCAAATCAGCTAACTAGAAATAAGATGTGTTTCTATAGTTAATATTATTGGTGAGACAGCAATGTGCTTTTAAAGTCAGTTGAGAAGAATGCTACATGAGTATAAGCATTGCATGCTGTGTGTAGTCAGCAAAGAAATTGAATAATTAAATACTCCATAAAAGTCATTTGAATGATAGCCCTCAGATGAGCTAAGGAACCAGGTAATACAAATGCTCAGAGGCCAAGTTTTACCTTAGGAGTAATTTCTACTTTTCAGTGTTTTGTTGTTTTTATTCTGGTTTGTCTCTGAAAAACAGAACAAAATAAAACAAAAAAAGTCTCTCTGCAACTTCTCCCCCCACCAGAACATTAAAGATCACCATAGGTTTTTAAAAACAAGAGCAGCATTATTTTCAGATAAGAAACTTATTATCATATCAAATGTAACACCTATATAAATCAGAATAATTCCATTCTGCTTTAGTCTGAAATAGAAAACTACAAAAGACTCTGTTTTGACCTTATCAAGGTTTTTCCTTTCCCTCAAGTGTTTTACTGCCATAAAAGTTTATTAAAATTGACATATTCTTGCAGAATGTGTAGATATCAAAAAAACTGGCTTCTCTTCCAGACGAGAGGAAAGTTCACAGGATCATTTTGTACAGGAGTACTGTATCTTGTATACAACATGTATGCATGTATCTTCAGGTACTCAATGCCACATGATTACAAGGAATCCTGGATACAACAAAGTGCTTCTCACTGCAAGTAAAAATCAGGTTCATGACCACCTGAGGAATCTGAATGTACATTTGTCTATTGGACATCACTGGATGCATCCCAGGATTCTGAGGCAATTGACTGTATGTAGACATGAGATTAGTCTCCATATTTGAAAAGCCATGTCAGTCAGGCACAGCCTCTGCTGACAAGGGGCTGGTGGGTGTTGGTGGATAGGGATGCTGCTGGATGGGAGGCCAGACATGACCTGGTGATGTGCATCATCAGCACAGAAAACCAGCTGTGTCCTGGGCTGCATTAAAAGCAGGGCCAGGATGGGAATTCTGTCCCTCTGCTCCGGTGACACCCCACCTGCAGTGCTGCAGCCAGCTCTGGATCCCCAGAACAGGAAGGACACTGACCTGTTGGACTGCGTCCAGAACAGGCCACCAAGATATTTAGAAGAATGGAGAATTTCTGCTGTGAGAAAAGGTTGAGACAATTTGGATTGTTTGGCCTGGAGAAAGGAAGGCTTAAAGGTGAACTGTGGGAGGATGGATTGTAGGAGAATAGAGATAGTGCTGAAGGCAATCTAGCCCCTGAGGAGTTGCAGCTGTACTAATTACCAAAGAGTAGGACCAGCCCTGCATTTAATAGGCCACAGCTCTGTCCATTAGGGATGGTCCAATAAGGATGGTTGTTATAAAAGAGTGGGTTAGCTGGCCAAGAGGAGGGTTGGAATCAGTTGGTGCTGCTGCTGTGAGGAGTAAGGGTTAGGTGGTTGTACTAGGGATGGTGAGGGCTAGTATGTGCTGCTAGGGTGAGAAAGGGTCAGGTGTTCATGTTAAGGACAGTAAGGGTCAGTATGTGCTAATAGGGACAGGTGGAGTCGGGTGGTTGTGACAGGGACAGGAAGGAGTCAACCAGCCATGCAGAAGGAAGAGAAAATGAGTTAGTGTTGCAAGGAGCTGCTCATGGGAACTCACAGAGAGAAAGTATGAAAATCTTGCACTAAGATAATAAATTAATGATGACAGTCAGTTCGTCCACTGTTGATTGGTGCTAGGCACCAATGCCAACAATTGGTGGCCCGTAGGGGGATGAGTTTTGACAGTGAGCTGTTTGCAGCCTTACAGTACCTGAAGGGAGCTTATAGAAAAGATGGAGAGAAACTTTATCCAAGAGCACGTAGTGACAGGACAACAGGGAATGGCTTCAAACTGAAGAAGAGTAGGTTTAAATTATGTATAGAGATTATTTACTGTGGGGGTGGAGAGGCACTGGAACATGTTTCCTTGAAGTTGTGTGGATGTCCTATACCTGGAAGTGTTCAAGGCCAGTTTGGATAGGGCTCTGAGCAACCTGGTCTAGGGGAAGTTGTCCATGCCCACAGCACAGGGGGTTGGAACTACGTGGTTTTTGAGGTCTCTTCCAACCCAAGCCATTCTGTGATCCTATGATATAAAAGCATCCTTTGCTGCTGTGTGCCCTACCCATTTTTTCCACATTTCTTGTTACAACCGTTGATACTAATGTGACTCAGATGCTTCATTTCAATCTTTGCCTTTCTTTCAAAGGAAGGGCATTAATGTCTTGGGACTTTTATTCTATAAATCATTACAGTTGCAAAAATTTTCCTTCCTAACTTGGACCACAGAACATGTTTGCCCAACTCTATCCAGCCACATAGTCACCTAACTTTTGCATACAGCCATGCTCTTTTTTTCTCATGATAGAGGAGCATTAGCCTCATTGAAATAAATATTTATTTTTTCTTTTTCACTTATTATTAAATGAAATTTGAATGCTTCGAATCGCTTATCCACTTAGTGCTCCTCAATCCTTGCGTCAAATCAAACTTAGTTGATAATGAGTTGGTGTTTTCTTATATATTATTGCTAAAGTGTCAGAGAGCTTAGGTCTCAAAACCAATTCCTGAACAATTCATTGTGAGTACATACATCAAATATTGGTTCACAATTGTATTTTTTCATGCATTTTAATAGCTAGCACAGATGTAATATACTTAAAATCTGTACTGGCTTATATGTTGTGCAGGACTAAGTAAACTTGCAGAAATACCTAGACCTGTTAGCACAATACTATGGCATTTATGATTTATTTCAATTTTCAAAATTGGATTCCTTTAATAGATGAACAGATAGTTTCCATTTTGAGCTGTAACTCACTTATAATTTAAATATATTGTTCTATTTTCTGACCTAAATAAAAGAGTTTCCCATCAGGAAAAAACACCTCAGAAGATTTCTGAGTCTTCATTCTTGGTGCCAAAATATGTTGTGGACCTAGACTGCCTAAATTTTGGTAACAGAATCACTCCCATTTATCTCCTCCCTACTCATAGTGTGAGGACACACTGAACTAAATGGATCTAAACAAATCTAAGCAGAGTGATACAATGCAAATGAAAATTGGTGAATAGCTGCAGTGCACTTATGCTATTATCTCTTGTATGCTGGTAGCAATAGCTTTCAGTTTCACAGCATTTTTTCTGAGCAAAAGGTTTTGTGTTTTCCGGAAAGTGGTGTAGGGTTTTTTGAGATATAATTATGTCGTATCATTCACTGTTCTATAGCTGTTTTCCATAGCATCCTAAAATCTGACTAGTATCTCTGTATCCTTTGTCATATTAGCTCTGTTGAATAATTTCTCTTACATTTTACCAAGGAGATATATTATAATTTGATATCTCATGTGAGAGTAATGGAGAAGAAAGCAAGTATTTTAGTATTTTAAAAGTATTTGGGTAACCAAATAGTATTTTAAAGATTAGATAAATTTTGAGAAGTGTTGGGTAACCAAAAAGAGATGGTGACAGGGATATGATGGTCTGTAACAATACTTACAAATAATTAAAATCATACTTTTTAGTAGCACTTTTTTCCTTATGAATATATTCTCACATTCTTTTCAATATCTCACAACAAGAAATAGTTTTCATTTTTATCTGAAAATAGTTTAATGTTTGTAAAGGGTCACAAGGATACCAGATAAATCAGATAAACTAAGTGAAGGATTGGTCACCTCTTCAGCAGCCTACAGGATGCAAAGGGCTTTCAGAAAGAACAACAACACTATCAGTCATTTTTTCTTAGATCTGGATGTTTACTTAGCAGAAATCTTTGCAAATGTTGCCACAAACCTCTGAAAGTCCTTATCTGAGAAGTTTTGTTTTTTACTCTAATTTATGCAAAATTTTCATGCCTAATTAACTGACTTATTGTGTCACAGAATTGCATTTGGAAAAGTTTGTTACTTTTTCATTCTGTTCACTCATTTTCTATAACCTGTGATTTTCTTCTTGTTTTAAATGTTGAAAAAGTTATTAATAAGTAGCGTTATATTGATCATTGATGGAAATGATCCCCATCTTGGATATTTGTGTTGATGGACCCTACTTTGCAGGTTGTGTGCAGTGTGGAATTAATCAAAACATGGACATGTACAGGACAGAAGAAGCACTTCTGAAAAGTGACATCAAACCAAGTTGACAATTGCTTTTTTTATGTATTCAGTAGCTTTGCACAAATATATCAAGTACTAACCTATACAGGAACACCACCCCAGTATTTTTTCACTCATAAGCCTCTGTGATTCATGGCATCTATAAAAAGAAGCTAAGGAATCATAAATTTCTAGCTGGGATTTGAGCCAAGGCAAAAACAGAAGTGTTAGCTGATGAGAATAAGGATTTAGGATTCTTGTCCTACAATAATTAATTATGAGCTTCTTTTAGTTCAACAGGCAGTGGATCAGGACATGTCAGACAGAAGGGAATTATTTTATCTCTGCCAGTCAGTGACAGAATCTTAATAAGGAGTTTTCACAATAAAGAAAAAACTGATTATCATTCAAGAAAAAAGCATCACAGACCAAGAATTTTTTGCCTGTTATCTTCCCTGTGCCAACTTCTAACAGGAAAGCATTGTATTTTGCTATAAAGAAATCTGTGGCTTCAGTTACTTTAAATCAGTCACTTTTACTGCCTTCAGACTTATTATGAATTAAGACAAATTAAAAAACAAAGTAAGCAGAGAAAAATGACTGATGATAATAATGAAGTTTATCTTATAAATCTGTGTCCTGGAGTTAGATTTTCTGAAAATATGTGAGTTCTGGAATAAAGCTTTTACTATGTGTGGAATGTTCATAATTATGTTCTGTGGTGTGGATTCTGAGGTTTCCACTAAGAACCCTGGAAGTGCTCAAAGTCATGTTGGATGAAGCTTGAGCAGCCTGCTCTAGTGAAAATTGTTCCCTGCCCATGGCAGGGGGGTTGGAACTGGTGACCTTTAAGATCCCTTCCAAACCAAACCATTCTATGACATCAACAACCAAATTCAGATAACTGTCATATAATCTCAGTTCATAATACTCCTAGTTAACCAAAATTGCCTGTATTGCAGAATATATATCCTTGAAATATATCCAATTAGATAGTAACAGAATCTGGCTTAGATCAGTGCCATTTGTCTGATTTATGGACCAGATGCTAAGATAATAAAACAGGGAAGTAAACATATCTGTCAAAAATTGTAAAGCCTTTTCTTTGCTATTGATATTTTTTCAATATGTTTTGAAAATAAAATAGTTCATAATGGTGGTGCTAGAAAACACTCCTTTCATTCTAACAAAATGCCTGCAGAAAAGATAGGCAAAAACTTTACTAGTGTTCTTGGCAACCCATTATGCAGCATGTATTCTGAAGCAGATTTAATTTAAATTAAATAGAAATAAAAATTATTTACAATTGCACTCTAATGACTGTAATTTTCACACAAGCTGTTACTTACAGACACAGTACACTGCACTTTGTAATCATATCTTTCCTGTTTTTCTGTCTAGAGGAAAAAGGCTTGCTGCATATATTTTTAATCACTAGATAGAAAACTCTGGACTCCACTGGAAAGGTTAATACAAAAGTAAAACAGAAAAATCAGGGTTTTTTTCTGTTATTAAGGAGTTGATATATTTTCAACTGGCTCATCCTCCAATACTTACATTCAGCAAAATGTTACCACCATGCATTCTCTTATTCAAAGGTACTTAATTCCACCAGGTTATCTGTATTAACCATTTAACCCACAAAAAGGCTATTATACTGCTCATTTAGTACTGGAGCCAAAATATCTCCATTATAACTGCAAGTAGCTAAACTCTTCAGTGCCAGATGGTTTACAAATTGGTCTCATCACAGAGTAATGGATATCATCACATTCACAATTTGTTAATATTACAAATCCCTCTCCTCCTGTGAATTTAATATGACAGAGTTCTCTAATTTAATCTCCAACTTAGCAATTGATATGTATTTAAACCTATAATCAAATAAAAATGTAATAATTAGCAGAATATTAACATTTTTGCATTGTCAGCAAATAAATATCCAGCTTGAGAATCAGTGGAGAGATCAGCTAGAAACATGCTCAGTAAAAATCAGACTGGCTTTGCAAATGCAATTTTGGAGTATGTTTGATGACTACTACATAGTGGCTTTGTCTCACTTCTCACCAAATACTGTAAACTTTTGTTTGCCATGTAGGAGCATTCATGCCAGATGAACAAAAATAATTCACAGCCTACCCTATGCCATGAACATTCCTCCCTGAAAAAGATATATAACTTAGTCTTCATGTTCTTGTACATTACAATTCCAGTAAATTATTTGAGGGAATTTCAAGACTAATGCATGATAACAGCACAAGTTTTATCTTTAGGAAACAGCTAAATGCAATTTTGTGTCATCATCTATTTGACTGGGAAAACTTAACTGAGAAGACTTTAAAATCTTTTAAGAGTTTTTTGGCTTTAAAAGTTTATTCCAAAATTCTAAATGTATCTTAGGTTGCAAATGGTTTTCAAACAGATGGGTAAATGATACTACTTTCAATTCTTTTTTACATTTGAAAATGCAGGTACAACTATCATTTCAGAACATTCAACAAAGTGACCCAAATTTGTAATGATAAAAAAAACTAATTGCTTGAAATTTACCAAAGATTTTTTTATTACTTTTTAAAAATAAACCATACTTAGATAGGAATTAACGTCATCTTAACTTAAAGCGTGGCAAATAAGTGATATAAAAAATGTAGTAAAAGCCTTTACAATGAGTCATAAATTTCTGTAATTCAAGGTATTGCCTACTTGTGCCACTGCTGTCTTTACAGGAAAATAGAATACTGATATATGCACCTATTCTTGACACCATGAATAGTCTTTACTGAATGAAGGTATGTCTTCATTGTGGTTTTCAAAAATTATTGAGTAATCATGGACTACTGCTGCAACAGATACCAAATACACAGAGCTGATCTGCTAACTAGAGCTTGACTGGCAATTTGAGAGCACATTCTCTCAGTAAGACCCAAGATTTTGCATTGTTGCTGCAATCCAAACTTTGTATTACTGGGAGACATCCCAGAGCTCTAGCCAGCACAATTTTAAAGACAGCATATGTAAGGTATCTGTACCATCCTGCTTGAAGGGTGCAGTCCAGAGCTCCTTCCAACCTGTATTCTGTGATTATATGGCCTATGAAATTTAATTGCTAGAGGTTTATTTCAATATTTCTTGAGCTGGATTAGAAACATACACATATTTTCCCTATATTGATTAATATATGTCCTCAGCCTAGGTTTTCCAAAGCTGTTCAATGGTCTATACTAGTTTTACTTTATTTGTGGTTTGAACACGTAAATATATGAAAGCCAGATAGTACAAGACTTCCTGTGATATTTTGCAAAATCATTCAGATCACTTGCCTTTCTGACTTCAGATGAGTTACACTGAACACAGGTCAGTCTCTTGGTATATAATTTTCTGGCTACTGGCTTTCATCGTGTTCTCAGTCTTGTTACTTATTAATTGATTACCTCTTTCTCCAAGTGAGACTAAGGCCGCACAACTGATACTTTTTAGGAAGTGAAAGTCATTCCTTAATACTATTAAAGTCCCAAACCAAGTTGGTTTTCCATGCTTGTCCTGCTAAACTATTTTTCAACAATTTTGACAGTTTCTTTTTCCAGTGAATAGGAATTTTCGTTCTATTTTCTTCCTTCTGTATTATGCAGAATCTTTAACAAAGATGAATAAATACAGCATGCATTTTTTTTCTGTAATTCTGCAATGCCACAGTGGTGGAGTGGATTTGTAAAGATCTATGAGACCATTACACATCCATGCTATGCAAGTGAAGTTGTCTATTTTCTTTTCAGGCATTTTTCAAGAACTGATAAGTACCAAACTAAACTTCTAGTCTTTGTTCACTTGAGCTCTGACAGAAGGCCACAAGCTTCTTTATGACAGCAGATTTTGCTAGTAATGGCCAAACCCAGAAACTGAAGAAGAAGATATGAGCTGGATACCTCCAAGTCCCCAGTAAAGTTGGACAGAAAACAAATTTCTTATCCTTAAAAAATAATTTTCAGAGTTCCAAAAGAACGTGCACTGTGCTTACAGATGAAGACACATCTGTGGAATCATGCCTGAAAACATACAGGGTAATTGCTTCTCTTGTGTAGCTAATACTTACATGACAGAACTGCAGACTGTATATTATAATCAGCACCTCTAGAAATGAAGGATCATTGTCCTTGTGTTCATGTCTTTCTACACCTGATATTATCACTCAGGAAAATCTTTTGTTTAAATGTTCTGATATTTTCTAAGTTAAAAAATCAACTTATATACCACAAAGTGCAAAAAAAAAAAATATATATATATATAACTTTGATGATGATTCATAGCTTCATTCCTGTGAAATTATCTAAATGTGCATATGCACAAGGTGTATAGCTGAAGATAAGAAGATAATTTTCAATCAATGAAGGGATTTTAAATTTGCAGAAAAAGTTTCGTGCTTTCTCCTCTGGGTAAAATGGGAAAACGTCTCAAAGCAATGAAGATGCTGAATATAAATACCAGAAATGCATCAAAGGAAGAAGATTTGAGTAATGGCTTATAACAAAAACTCTAGGGACAAGAAATTATCTGTTTTCTTGTAATATTTGCCACCTAAGCAAAACAAGCACCAATTTTATCACACTGAAGGAAATATGAGCTGTTTTATGGCACTGGTAAACAATCAAAGAGTAATTTGGGCTTCTGTAAGCTCATAGTTTCTCATTAAAAATGTAAATATATGGCTTCCCTTAAAGTAAGGAAAGGAGGTCAATGCTGACACATAGTTGGAACAGAAACATTTGCGTATCTAGACTAATGAATTATTTTAAATCAAACTAAGAGAGGCTTATGTCAGTATGTAAGCATACATTGAAAACTTGCAGGGTGTGTTACCTAACTTGATCAATGCAACTCTTTTTGAAGAACCAAAATGACCACAAAAAACTCAAGTACTGAGTAAAAGTGTTTATGATACCATGCTTATATAGGCTTTGCTGAATTTCTCTTAGTTAATCAATCTCTTGTCATGTTTTAGAAATTTTTATGTAATTTATTTTATCTTTAGCTGGTGCTTGGACTCTGAATTTTCAGTGTTTATTAGCTAGGATTGTAATAATTTTGTGCTCATATCTCATCAAGTCTGAAATAACTGAAATCATTAGGTAAAGAAAAATTAGGAAATGCCCAGACTTTTTTTCTCTAGTGTGCAGTTAGAGATTATCCACCCTTCGCTGTTTCCACGGAAAAGCTTATCTATATTTCTGCTTGTCTGTTTACATTTCTTCCTTTCTATCTCCTTCTGCCTTTACCTGTGAAGAGGTAGGTCATGTTTGTGCTTTCACACTGGCATTTACCTAATTTTTGGTTTCTCTCATTTCTGCCTTTCCCAGCTAGCACGATTTTTCTTCCATTTCAGATCTTCCTCTCATGCCTCTTTTGGGAAGTTTCTTACAGGTGCCTGCACTTACTTCTTCAACACGGTCTGTGTACCCCTGTCTCAGTACCTTTCAATTATTCTTTTCAGTCTTTATTCCAGGACTCCTCACAAAAGAGACAGAAGTGAGAAAGGAAAGGAGGAAGAGTACACAGGGACAAGTATGCACAGTGAAAAAATGTTGTAATTTTTATCAAATTGTTGCCTGAATTTCTTTACCTTTTGCAATAAGATGACTAATTTTAAGCAAAGGAGGGAAATAAATATGAGATGGAGAAATAGCAGATTTCCTGTAAAAAACACTGTGGAAATAACAGAGTGGGTAGTGGAGTTCATACTGTGTTTGATTACAAGTTCAAATTCTTGCTCGTATTTCCATATAACTGCTAAAATGATAAAGTCCTGTATGTAGGTATTTCATCCTAACATCCCTGTAAAGCCTGCAAGGCTCTTAGCCCACTGTGGTGTTTGAGGCAGATTGGCATTATGCTCTGTTCATTTTCAACATGCAGCTGTGCTTAAAAGATTGTGTCTGAGCTTTGGTTTGGTTTAGGCTTTTGCTTTTTTACTGCAGAGGCACCAGCAGAATAAATATACAGGTTAGACTTGTTAGATGAGGAGGACAAAAGAGACATTGGAGGGATGCATTCTGTGAAATGGGTATTGATTTGATAATAACCTGTTTTAATTGCATGGTAGAAGGAAAATGAACACAATTATTGTTCTCTGGGTAAAGAAATGTCTTTTTTTATGTTAAGAAACAATTCCTAACACAGAAAAAAATTATAAAATTTTATGAGGATCTCTTCAAGGGATTTAAATGCAAATTAACCCTGATGTATTCTACATATGTTTCATGCCACATAATAAAATCTACCATTAGAGAAAAATAAAATACTAAATAGAGCTGTTTCAGCCTTCAAAACTAGTTAATCAGTTATCACAGCAGTGGAGATTAATCAAAGATTCCTTAATTGCTAGTTAACTGGACTTTTTTTGAAATATATTGTCTTACTCAGTTGTAGTAAGCAGATTGAAAAAAAAAGACCACTGTGGTTTAGCAGAATATAGATTTCTTAATTGAGGTTAAAGTGAGATGTTAAAAAAAAATCTGTAGGCTGTGGTTTCAGTAGAAAGCAATCTACATCACTTCTTTCTTTTCCCTTCTCTTTCCTTTATCCTGAAAGTTCACACCAGTAGGTTTGCTGTGTGGATACAGAATAAGGCAACTGGTCTAAATTAAGGTTCTTCAGTGCTTCTTAAAAGCTGCATTTCAACCAAAGACAACAATCCCAGCAAATATTAGCATGTGCTTCAGAACTAAACAGTGATTATAGCTCTGCAAATTAGAACTGACTCACACAGTTTGGGCTTAGGACTAGATAGCTAAGCAGGGCCTTTTCTGCAGCAGTTCTTTTGTATATGATGTGATATCTTTTAGATATTGCTGTTTTGGATTACAATGTTTTGAGAGAGATGATGCACTGCGTTTTTCCTTCCTCTGTTATGGGATGTTGCTCACTGTGAAATTAGAGGGACAGAAAACCAAATTCAGAGATGAAATATGGTTAAAAAATTGCACACATAAAGGCACCTTGTTGAATTTTGGCCTTTCCTCTAATCCCTGGGGGCTGTGTGCTCAGCAAAGTATCCAAGGGGGGTGTGTGGTATAATTTCTTTCCTCTTTCCTATTTAATTAGAAAAAAAGAGGCCTAATTTATAGCCAGTGTGGACTACCACTACAGCTCTATAATTCATGCAAAATGAACTTCTGCTACAATGGTTTCTCTGAAAGCTATCTTGCAATAATTGTTCAAATTGCTTTTGTGTAGGAGTAATGTGGAAATTTTACCCTTATGTTTTAATTGCTTTAATATAGGGAAGGCAGCAAACCAACAGTCAATTTCATATATCTTGTAACTCTTACTATTAATGTAATTTTTACTGTAGAACTGCAGACAAATGGGTGTAACACATAGACTGCATAGCAGTGATACATATCACTTGGGTATCACTTTGAAGAACATCTGTTTATTTCCCATCTAAGTGCCGTAGCCTGTTAAGTTTCTTTAGATATTTGTCACAATAAACCCTGTAAATTTTAGGATCTACAGTACTGGTTTTGCCTTTTAAGAAAACCCCAAAACACTTCGTACTTAAAAGCAATGTCAATTGGTTTTCTTCTAAGTTTACTAAATCCTTGAACTTTTTCAAGTTATACTTCAGGATCTCAGGCAAGTGCTGGAATGCAACCCACAGTTAAGATGCACAAAATTCATGCTTGTATTAATATTTCCTACTGGCTAACTAAGCAGCCTCACTACAGAATATCAATTTTACTGAGGAACTGGAAACTGAATCAGAGTTAATAATTTGAGAGCTTCAATTTCCTTTATGAGTGTGTGCCTGAAACTGTGAAGGGTTTATACAAATGATGAGTGTGGTAGCAAGCACATCCAGACAACATCCATTTTTTTTTTTTGAGAAATAATAATATGGGCATGGAAGAACTGGAAACAGAAACAAAAGGTTCTGGCAGGGGCTTCTGTTATGGACTGCCCCAAAGGCAAGAGTAGCTGAGGTTCTTGTTAAAGATCGCTTGGGGCAGATTAGAGTGAAACCAGTATTTACAAATATGTGTGTCTGTAGCAGGTTTATTTTTTTAAAAATTAGTTGCAACAGGAAGGAGTTATGTAGCCATTTTAGTTATTATCTGTAGAAATTCAACAGTATATTCCAAGTGATGGTCACAATCTTTATCCCTTGCTGGAAGGAGAAATCCATGAAACATAAAGTTCAATGGGTAAATTAAGTTCAGGTACCTCCCCTGGGTGGGGAAATTTTAAATTGTCTGATGTAAGGCCCCAGAAATTAGTTTGGCAGCACTTTGGGGGTTTTTCTGGTGCTTTATGAGCCTTAAGACATGCCAGTGTAGTTCAGCCAGTTATGTCCCATCAGATGGGGCATGAATTTGCCCCTTTCAGGGCAAATTTCAGGCCTATTTGTGAATATGAATATCCCAATATCTTCCCCAGGATTTCGGGATGGGTTTTTTTTTTTTTTTTCATGTGATCCAGTTGTAAAAGGGAGAGCATTGGCATGTTACAAAGAACTGTCCCACCTATCAGGATCTGCTTCTTACCCTTAAGCCTTTTCCCTTATCTGGCTCAAAACAGCAGCTTGCTGCTAAACAAATGTTGGTTTGTTGTGGCCATTCTGTGGTGATGCTCAACCCCTCTGCACCTGGGCTATTCTTCTGCAGATCAGATTTTTGACACCGTACATCCAAATGCTCTCCTCCTCCCCAACTTTTGTTGGGGATGCAAACCCAGCAAAGCACCTGCTGCTCCTGCAAGTGGAAAATTGTTTGAGTCACCGACCTTGAGCATTTCTCACAGTTTCTAATAGGGTTGTGCTGAGGAAAGAGATGGAAAAATATTTGATTTTAGAGGTTCTGCTTCTTAAAAAAAAAAAAATCAAGAATCTAGTTAGTAAATGTTCATCATTAAGTTGTTGTACAAAATTGTTAAAGCAGGCATCTAGACTGAGCAGCACTGCACATAGACAGCTGGATCCAGTGAGTAGATGTCTGCTCTCAATTTCTAAGGAGAGCAAGAGAAATTTATAGCACTTTATATTTCCCAGGGTGAATGTGGAAGTATCTTGCGAGCTTATACACAATTTCCTGGCTATACTCAACCCAAATTAAAATGCAGAAATTAAGGAAACAAAGTAGCTCTTAGAAATCTTGCCTTTATCAAAATATCGTTCATTCAAAGTTTCTTGTTTATCATAAATATCACTCCAGTTTAATGATGGTCAAAAGTAGTTTGAAAGAAAATTGCATATGTCTCAAACTCTCCTGAGACATTTTCAAAATTCTTATGAAGGCCACATTTTCTCTTGTCTCAGTTTCTTAATCTTTATTTCTAATCATACTGACTAGTCCACAAGCAATCAATTATTAATATGTGGACACATCCTAGAAAGCTAGTATATATTACCAGATTTTTGCTTATTTAAGCTTATTCACAGTGCATAACAAAGTAGAGAATTTTTGTAAATACACTGCAGTACTGCTGGAAACTTTTAATATTTTCTGTAGTAATAAAACAGAGGCCACTAGGCACTGATCTAATGCACTTTGCCTGATGCAAAAGGCATTTTCTGGTCATAAAGACAAATAAAAATGCTAAAGTTATTTCAGAATGTAAGAAGCATTCACCTTCAAATTTTTTACTTATGAGGGTTCAGAATAAATATGAAAATATTGGGAAAAAACATAAATTAAATAAATAATGAATAATAATATTTACAAATGAAATAAAATTAAATTCAGAGGAAAATGATGTTATTTTACAATGACATCCTTTAACAAGTGCCTTTAACAAGGCACAATAACAAGTGTCAATATCTTATCTAATGACAGATTATTTTTTAAACCAAGGATACGCAAATTTCCTTTGTGTTCAACTTTTAGCAAATGAGTATTTTAATGAGGAGAAGTATTCCATGGATAACTGCAAAAAACTTTTATCGTTTTTGAAGAAAATAATTTTCAATTGGGGAATATCTATATGGGGAAAATCTGTCCCTCCTTTCTGGAAGTTCCAAAAGAAGTACATGAGAGAAAAATTCTGGGTGTTGTTTTTTTTTTTTCCCTACATTTGTGTTTATTGTTGATAATTTTTTCTGCTTTTTTAAATTTTTTTTTCCTTATGACTGCTACTCTTATAAGCCTAATGTTTTCAACGCGCTGAGTCTTACGCTCACAACTTATGCTTACAGCCTAATGCTGAGGTTTTCAAGGGAGAAATTTTAGGAGAGAGATTAATATGTGAGTTGAGAAATGAAGTCAGAGCAGTAACAGATATCAGGCAAGCAGCTCAGATCTTAAGATTACTGTGCAGTTCAAAATGAAATAATAAAAATATTCTTAGAACTTCAAGGAGATACGTTTTTAGCGCTGTGATGCAATACATGAAGGCAAGACAGGTGTAACATTAAAAGGGACAGAGCATCATTTTATTTAAGTTTCAGCATAATAGTAACTATGAAAGTAAAAAGCTGAAATAAACCTACAGAATTCTCTTCACGAGCTCTGAATCAAGTTCATTCTGCATTGCAAAATTTCAGAGTATCTTTTGACTTGAAAAAGAAACTGTGATTTCATTGTACATAATGAAGAAGGGGAGACATAATGAAGAAAAAAAGATTATTTTCTTTTCACACTGTTAATTTTGGGGAATTGCACATTGAAATATGTTTCTGAAAATCCAATGGAACTGGATCATGTCCTTAATTTTCACTTCCAAATCCCTGACCCATGATTTTCAGAGCAGTAGATTTTCCCCAGCTGTCAAACATGGCTATAAGTCTAGCATTTCCAGTTATAAAATCTGTGATCAGTAGAGTCTCTCACTGAGAGCTGAGGACAGCTGCACAGCCAAGTCATTAACCAGTGACAATGGTACGACAGCAGTCTGTTGCTCCTGCTAGGCATGCACACTACACATCTTGCCTGCTGGTCTATTACTTTCCCAATGACTCCTTCTGTGCTTGCTTCACATATTTTATTGATAGGATCCTTTGAATTCTCATGTTTGTTTTCATGGTTAGAGCTTTAACCCCTCTTCCCCTCCCCTCTTTTGTAGTCTACCATGCAAGATTGCTAGCAGACATTTTTCTCAGTGTTTTCTGACTCTATTTATAATCTTCTAGAATCCTCAGTCCAACTTCCACTCAATTTCTTTTTCATCTGTTTGTTTTGAATTTGGGAATCTGGATCACTTTATTGCAAAATTTTCTAGGTCTTCCTCTCATAAGAAGTTGTGCATATTTTCCCTCTCCTTTTCCTGAGATCTCTCATTTCCTAGCCCTGGAAAAAACTCAATTCTTCTGCTTTTTTTTACCCTCTTCCCTTTCAGGACCTGTCATGGGCTTTATGAGAACTCCATTTCCCCTATTCTAGTATTTTTTAGGCACAGTGTTATTTAGGATACCAGTATCTTAAATTTCATTGAGTCAATGATGGGCCATTAGAAAAATCTATGATCTCTTACAAAATCTATGATCTATTACAAATACCCCTGCTAGGATGTAAAATCCTTAGCAGTCATCTCCATTAATTTTTCATTTCTGATTTTCTTCTAGAGTCCTTCAAAACTATCCATCACTTATTTTTCCATTGTTTTGGAATGCTGGAATTCACTGATCATTAAACACCCTGCTCTGCTAAATATTGACAATAATCTATTTTTTTTCTGTTCTTCACCCTTTATTTCACCCTGTTTTCTTTAAGCTGATGTTTTCATTGCCACAATACCG
The DNA here is from genome assembly GCF_050655825.1 of Lonchura striata. Lineage (NCBI taxonomy): Eukaryota > Metazoa > Chordata > Aves > Passeriformes > Estrildidae > Lonchura > Lonchura striata. Next base: position 34,448,886 of record NC_140741.1, on the reverse strand, counting down.
GCTCAATAATCTTGAACAATGCAGATACACTTTTCTACAATAAAATATTCATGCATTACACTGGTGTTAGTATATATACTGTGCCAACAAAGCAGCATTCCACTTCTCTTTGTTCTGTACTCGTTCTGTTGAGCAGAACTTAAACTTCATTTAAGTAAAAGAAGTAACTTTATGCTCAGTTGCAGAATATTTATTGAAAAGCTTTCATGCATTAGTGCCTTTGCTGTTTCTGGAGGTACACAACCTCCACATTTCTCAGCCATGGAAGGTCAGCAACCTCCATAACAGAGGGAATATTTTTGATGAGTAGGAATCATTGAGTGAGCTTGTTTGTGTACTGGAAGTGTAGCACAGCTAGCCTGGGGTATCACAGCTCCCTGTTAAGGATATATCTTATCATCATCTTATGTCTTTTCTCAATTTATACTACGTGAACAAAAGTTGCCTGAGTTCTCTGTACTTTGGTTACATATCTGAGGACTAATTGCAGTCATCACCTTTGCAATTCTGTGTAACAATACTCATGTCCACAGTCTTTTGCTTTTAATGCTCCAGCCTGAGACTGAAGAGATCAACCCTCACGTTACTTTCTGTGTTTTCTTTCTTGATCATTGGCATAGACACCAGCCTGGATGGGGATTTGAGCAATCTGTTCTACTGGAAGGTGTCCCTGCCCATGGCAGAGGGCTGGGACTAGATGGTGTTTAAGGTCCATTCCAGCCTACACCATTCTGAGATTCTATATTAGAGCATAATAAAAGACCCACCACATCAATGGACATATTTTGACTACGTAAGATTAAAGCCAAAACATAGTAAAATCTAATTAAGAAAAAACTTTCAAATTAATTCCTTTTCTACCACGATTCTTCTGTAATTAAAATTGCATTATACTTGATACTCTGTTTACTTTAGGGTTCTGTTTTTCTCCAAGCATTGCTGCAAACTTCTACAGGGGGTAAGATATTGAAGAACAAAAAGCACTTAAACCCAAAACAAGCCATCTTGGCTATTAAAACACCATTACCCAATGTTCTGTCATTAAGAAATAGTATAAATCCCTGTTCTTTTCATCAGAATAGGAGCTATAAGCACTGTGTCTGATGGAAAAACAAGATGTGGGTGGTTTTGTGAGCTGTGCTTGTGGGAGTTACAAACTGAGTAGTTTTCTGATTTTTAGAACATTATTTTAAGGTTGAAAAGTTCATCCAACATATGCTGAACAACTTGAAATATAGCCATCACATTTTATCAAACTTTCTTGCTTTTACTACAGAAGCTTTAAAAGTATAAAAGCTTCAAATAACTTTTTTTTCCCTTTTGCAACATGCCTCATTCCTTCAACATGGGAGATGAATTTACTTTCTGCCTCACAAGTTTTCTCACATTTAAAAGGTTTCCATCTGTCACACACACATTTTTTCTGAAGATTAACTTCTTCCTTTTCTTTCTATCTTTCATATGCCTCCTTTGTCTTAAACAGGAAAATATTGAATTGTTTTCTTTTGAAAATTCTGCTTTAGCTATTCCTGCTGTTCTATTGCTGAATTATAGATAGTTTATGGGGTTTTTTTAAGCATCACCATAGGCCATTATTTTGTTTCATCTCACATGCTAAATGGCATAGAGATTTATTGCTTTACTGACTAACACCTCAAAATATTCTCACTTGTTGATATGCAGTATTTGGATGGTAGATCTCAAGGGACAATGCATGTGCAGCATTCACTGGAAGGAGATATCACGTTCAAAAGTAATTTAGTGCTCCCAAAAATAATTAACACATTTCATTTATATAGGAAATTGAGAAATACAGTTTAGAACGAAGTAATGTTTATGTCTTTTTGTTTGCCCTTCCAGATTTTGTATTGTTGCCACTTTTAGCTAGAAAGGTAATTGAGATATTGAGTATCTTAGTAGCTACAAGTTCATCCAGAACTTTAGGGGAACAGGATTATTTACTCTACTTTAATGGACATAACAGCTTATCTGTTTGAATAAAAATTTTAGTACTGTTTATAGATCCTCCATTTTCCTCTGACAATTGAATATTGCATAGCTCTATAGAGCTATGTCTTGAATGTTCTCAACTTTGAATAACAGCTGATAATTTAAAAAATTAATAAAATAATTCTAAAGACAAGGGCTCTTTCTTTAAGCTTCATGCATTGAAAATAGTAAGGAGTTAAACTGTATATTTTTCAGTCTTAAGAATGACCTTTGTGCTATCATTTCATTTTTATGAGGTGTCATCTCATGAAATTGTCTTTTATTTGCTTAAGGCCTTACAGCAATACTCACTAAAACATTCTTATTTAAGGGAAAAATCTGTTAGTCTTCTGATAGATTATTCTCCTTTTCAAAATGCTAGTAGGCAGTATAGATAGGAAAAAACCCTTTACAGATTTAGTGTACATTCTCATGAGGAATAACCTTGGACAATATTTTTTGAAATGATGCCACAGTAAGCCATGCAATTCAATAGTTTATATAGTTAAAAAGTTATATGTTGATAACTTTTGCCTAAGGTTGTGAGATTTTGCATATGTTAACAAGACTCAATTGTGAATCCCTGTCTAATAATAATAGTCTTTGACACTTGTCAAGTCTTGTTCTACAATGCTTGCTATGTATTCCAACCTTACAGTGGAATTTGCATGATTCTTTAGTATTGTTGTGCATCCTTGTTAGGTGACTACACATACATATATCAAGTTGGCAGAAACAGTGTCTTGAAATTCTTTGCTCATTTAGAAAATGCTTATAATAATGTTTTACTGGGCAGAAAACTATTTATGCAAAGATCAAAATTCTAATTTGATCTTTGTATTAATAGTATTTGTTTCCATTTTACCTGGGAACATTTTAAATGCATTTTATTTCTAGTATCAAATTGTTTTGAATGAAATCCTGACAGTGATGCCTGGGATTTTGGCCGTCATTTGTATAAGGATGTTCAGAGACCATGCACAAGACAGATTCAGACCTAGAGCTATGGTCTCTGTCACACAAATATTATAAGTTGCCCCGTCTGACTGTTTCAGGTAACAGTAAACTCATGAATCCAGATGGAAAAAAACATGCTAATAGCTTTTGGGGCTGATCACTGTGACAGGTTTGCTACTTTTTGTATGAATGTTGTGAAACAACCCTGGGCTCTTATTATGATCCTTCTGCCTCTTTTGAAACCACTTTTAATAGGCTTTTAATGATGAGACTAGATGCAGTTGTTATGAGAGTTTTGACATAATTTTGGGCATCCTGTGACTTTTTGATTTTAAAAAGACTATAGCTGACCTGCATTTGTAAGTAATCTGAATCATATTAGAGTGTATTTTTTTGTTGTCTCTTTCACGAGATAATGACATTCCTTTTTTTTTTTTTTTTGAAATATGATGTTTAGAGATGCTATTAAATTTGTGGTCATTTATATAAATTTTTTGAGGTAGCTTGCTTAATGTAAGTTATGTAATTCTGATTCCACATGTAGTGGCCAGAAGATATTTCTAATAGCATGAAGGTGACCTTGTAACTGTGTATTGAGCATCACAAATTGAGATCATGATGGGAAGCCATGGAATATTTCTGCTTTTTTAGGTGAATGCTGCTTATTCAACCAGCATGGTCATTGAACCAAAAAGGATCTTGCTTTTAAGATCCTTTTCCTGCCTTATCTTCACAAAGTAAAATCCATTCCCACTAGATATGTTTTTTGTGGCACAGCATATTTACCTTTCCTGATCCATCAATAGAAACAGGCAGTGACTTTTACAAGTGAGTATCATTGCCTGGGGCCAAGTGGACTCACTGATGACATGGCTTCCCATTAAATTTTCAAAATAAACAGGATGCATTCCATGAGCTCAGATCCATACTTCAGAAATACCTTTGAGCTTAACAGAGGTATGATAATAATTCTACTAGCAAATTTTCTACTATAATTTGACAGAGCAACTAAAAAATAAGAGAGTGTTTTTCATTATCAACTTCTTATCACTGATGTTGTAAGGCTGAGAGAAATCTTGGAAATGTAGTGAACTTGACAGCCATGATGGACAGAATAGGGATATTTTTGCAAAGTTTTAAAAGCTTTCTGGGGATTTTTAAAATAAACATCTTCTACTATTTTTATTGCCAACTCTTGTCAAGAGCAGTCAGATAGTAAGCCAGATTAATTGAATGAAATGTCTCTCAACAATTTATCTTGTTTTGACTAAGATATTTATATTTGCTGATGAAATACATTTTATGCCATTCTACTGTAGTATCTTGAGTGTCAAGGCTCATTTTTAAATCATTTTCCAGAGAGAAAAGTGATATATATTTCTATCTTATAGCACCTCATGCCTGAAGCACTGAGAGGAACAGGGCAATGAAATAAATTAGTTTCTGAAGTTTTCTTTTCAAAGAAAACTTCCCACTTCTGAAAGGCAATTTAGGTTTTTTACTGATCATTAGCAGGCCCTCTCCTTTTTAAAAGATACACAAAAAATATATCATCTGTGCGGTTAAAATATTGGATTCTATAGAGCATGGGATAAACGGACTGACTGCTGCACAGTACTTTGTGGGAAATTGATTTTTTCATGACTACAGTTAAGTTTGAAAGAATGCAGAAAGTTGAAAAATGTCAGCATCTGGTCCTTCTGCCATTCACAGTTTCATTATCTTAAGACCAGAAAGTCAAAGGAAGAATTAGCAATTCCTGAGTAATATCACTAACCACAGAGTCCTAGAGCAATGTTCCCCTTATTCTACCTCCTAATGTTCCCCTGCTCTTTTTACCACAGCTGCAGGATTATTTTAATTTACTATTTTAATTTACTATTTAATTTACTATTTTAATTTTAATTTATTTTAATTATTTTAATTATTTTAAAAGGCAGAAAGGGGAATACACAGGATTATGAATTCTTCTTTACCTTGCATGCAAGACCATGTCATTTGTTTTGTCATCTTTATTAACAGTCAATAAATAAATGATTGTACAACAGAAAAGTAAATGTCTTACTAAATGAGGGAAATCTCATTTTTCCTTTTGAGTCATAAAAACTGTTTCTGTGTCTTGTTCCTATGACCATGCTGATGGGATCAGCAGCCTCTTTGTCTCATCAGCAATAAGAGCTGGGAGCTTAAAGGTCTTTCTGCATCCATCTGGAATTCACCACAGGCTGGTGCTTGCATGACCATGCCTTCTCTGCTCTCCATATTGTAATTCATTTTGGAAAGCCAGCTTTCAGATGTATCTGTGAGAGGACATTAACAGTAGCTTCCAGTGGCTGCTATCAGGAAGGTAAATCCCATATCAATTAATAACTTTTGTGCTTAGTTAATTATAGTGACAGTATGCTTGAAGACCGAGCATTATCTGAAGCTAAAATATTGGAAAAAGGGCTGTGATTGAGTAAATACCTTCTAGCCATTAGTATGTGGGAGTAGAATATTGATCAAATAAGTGAAGTAAATGTTCTAGCAACTTTGAAGAGCTGCATAATAAAGAAAGGAATGTAAGTGGGGGCTCAGAGGTAGCAAAAGAAATATTTATAACACAAACATAAAACATTTAAGTTTTTTTAAATTTTTTTTATCCTTTGTACTTGTTAAATTATAGCACAACCTACTTGGATTTGTGAAGCTCTCCATACTTTAATATTTAGAAGATGCACATAGTTAATGCAATGAAAGATTAATTTAAGAAGATAATTTTAATATTAAAGTTAGACATGAGATACTGCTGCTTTTATGATCCTTGTCAGTATTCACTTCTGAGATAGAATTTACAGACTCAGGTTAGTAACCAATCAAAACAAAATTGAATTAAAAATTTTAGCTATGTGTCCCAAAAATAATGTTGGATTTAACTCTTATTGTGAAGCTTCTTATGATATTTTTTAAATTTTATAGAGAAGTAAAGAAATGAGTTTCAGTTACTCTATAGAAAAATAGATTTCTACTTTCAAACACTACTTTCCATATGAGATACACAACAGTTCTGTAAAACTTTCAGAAAAGTCTACTTGTCACCTGAGAAGTGAACTGGGTTAGTTTGCGTAAGCAAGATTTAGAACTCTTCTACATATGGCTTTGACAGTGCTTTAGTAAATATAAGATCATGTCATTAAAAATATTAATGATGAATTATAAGTGATAACTAGCCTGAGATCTCCAGTTTTCAAGGAAACAGATAATGGGAAATGTCTCACGGGAGGAAAAAAACCCATCTGATTTTTTGACACATGGGAATCAAGAATATTACATTCCAGGAAAAATGTTTCTAAAGAACTGTGAGCTCTCTGGTAAATTTCAATGTTACCAGCCATTCATAACTGTTCTGAATAAGCCAAAAACAAATAAAAAACATCAACTCTCAAATATTTTTTTTTTAACTCCAGAGAATTCTGAAAATGTAACAAAAATGGTATCTCCTGTTTCAGACCAAACCCTAAGCTACCTTCAGTCATATCAAATTAAAGTTTTGTCTATATAATTTGCACATGACTTTTGGAGCTTTAATTAATTATTCACAAGGTTTCTCTCCTTAATTCTGACTGCATTGCTTAGTAACACACAGATACCCTCCATTCATGTTTGTCAATTTTGGTAGCCTCCTAGGATATGATGAGGATAACTCACTGAAAAAAATGTTAATTCTCTGGAGATTTCCAGTCAAAGATATGTGTTGGTGAGGGGATTAAATATAAATCATCTTAACTGAACTTCTCTATTAATAAAAATTTCTAGTTGTTTGTAACATTGGACTTCAAAATTATCATTAATATATACTACTGTGGCCAAAGAAATAGGAAGTGCTTTTTATCAGATATATATTGATGATAAAACTAGTAATGCAACATTTTGAAAGGCATATACTGCCTTCCAGAACACTAAATAACTGGCTTCTGGATTAGTTTAGAGATATCTCAGGGAAAAATCTGGAGTCTGTGTGAGGTCAGGGGACACAGATTCTGTAGAGATGTTTATTCTAACTGGAGAAAAAAATGTGTGGGTAAAGTTTACAGTTACAACAGCAAGCAGTCTTTTATTAAAATACTCATTAGTATTCTGCCTCCAATAGTGTTTTTAGATGTTACAGTAACATCTGTACAGACCCTAATGCTCAAAGCCCAGTCTTGCCTATCAGCCAGAGTTGCCTTCAAGGCGCAGGCAGAAAAATGGCAGCATTTTCACTGGTGCAGCATTTCCTGCGCAGCTCCCAGAATTTATATCTGCTTCCACATGTCCTAGGGCAATTGAGGACAGGGGAACTGAATGGAGTGAGCTGTTGGAATGAAAGAAGAAAGAAACCTCCATTCAGAGCCTCTGTTATCCCTGTTTCTTCCTCATGTCCTGTTATCTGCACTGACACCTCTCTGTCCTTCCCCATCCTACCCCCATTTGTTTGTCCCAAAGCCAGTGGGGCCAGAGAATAGGAAATAAACTCTCCTAAATGGATTTCAATTACGGACAGCTGCTTCTCTCTCCTGTGACGTGAAACTGCAGTGGAATAGAAATCTCAGCCTCCCTTACACTCAAACTATGAAAAAATTTTGACAAGCTTCTCATTAATTCAGTTTTAAGGAGTGAAGTCCAGTTTTTGATAGTCCATGGTCTGCATAGTTAAGATGAATGAGAATTGATCAGAAACTTACTGAAGAGAGCAATGTACAAGAAGTTCACATCCATGCTGCACACAGAAGAAACAATAATACAAAAGGCTATTTAACAATTCAGTATTATGTTATTATAAATATGGACAGTTGTAAAAGTTTATTGCCTGATGCTCACTCAATCATTGCTGAAATTTTTGAAGCAGAAAGAAAATAAAATAAATTGAAAATAATATGGAGATGATTTTGGTTTTGAGCCCAGTTTTACACAAATGAATAAAAGTATATGGAAGCAGTCTTCTGATCGATGAGATTATGTTTCCTCTTAATTTGGCTATCAGAATTCCTTTTGTACTATTGCCCTTAACCTGACCTCCAAGGTTCAATCAAGCACATACTGAAATTTATTTTAATCATTACAGCATAATAAGGTACAGAGGAGAACACTTTGATGAACTGTGGATAATCCTTCTTTGTTCCCATGAAAGTATTTTATAGTCTGCTTCATTTAATACACTCCTCTTTTCCATAACAATCTTTTTAAGGAATGTAATTAAGATTAGTGACTAGCTTTTCCTGAGGAAGAAAAAGTAAAATGCACATACATTTACAGAAAGATGCAACAAAAAGGGATTTTATTGTCTGGTCTTTTTCTAATTGCAACATTTTATGGGGTTTTATGTCTTTATACATTGTGTGCTTTCTGTTTCTTCATTAGTCATTTTAGCATCTTGCCACAGCAATAGCTGTTATGGAAAATGGCAGCATAAGTACTAAAATAAGCACCAATTTTTTTTTAATTCTTAAAAAAAGATAAAGATATAAATAAAATTTAAAAAATCCCTTCAGCCCACCCCAAAGCTTTTCTTTCTTGCATGTACCTCAGATCTAGAGATTTCACTGACTATAAACAACAACAGTCTTATGAGTAAGAATCTTTTAAAAGACTTCAGTTCCAGGTGAGTCATACTCTGAATCACACAAAAGTAGAGTATCAAATAACTTTCCTCCTACAAAATACATTGGAAATAAAAAAAAAAAAAAAAAAAGAGAACTAAAGAACAAAAATCAAACCTCTCATTTTGCTGTATTTGCATATGAGAAAAACATTATTATCCTATTATAGTCTTCCTCCCTGTGAGCCTGTAGAAAACCCATAAATTAGATTACTGCTTTTAATCTATGTTAGCAGAAGGCCTAGGGAAAAAAGATAAAGGAGGAATCCTTAGAGAAAATTTTGGTTTCTGTCCTGAGTATTTAAGGGAAATGCTCCCCAAAAAGCTGTTAGCTGAGAGGAAACCCAAAGCTCAAATAGAAACCCAAAGATAAAATTTAAGGAGCTGCTTAACTGACATGATAGTCACAGGGATGCCAAGACATCTAAATATCTCAGATGTGCTTAAAAAACCCCCACAGGCCACATGAAAAGAGCTCTCAATTCTGACAGAAAATATAGGAATTAGATACACTAAGAGTTCAGTTCTGCCTCCATTACTCAGTCCACAGTTATTAATATACTATGTTCCTACTGTTCCATGGGATATATCTGGAGCACTTGTGATCACACCTAGTACCTTTTAAAATAATTTTAAAATTACTTGGTAATATATGTATCTTTTTTTTTTTTTTTTTGTTAAATAAGGACACTGCCTCTGTCCAAAAAAAAAAAAAAAAAAGAAAGAAATAAAGAAACAATGATTCTATATAAATGGAGAGATAAAACCAAAAAAATTTAAAGCATGAATTGTCTTGTCATATCCTCTTTGAACAGATTTGTACAAAACCTACTGATATTTGCTGATATACTATTGATTTTCTAAAGACAAAATGGCATTTAGGACAAAATAAACATATTTTATTCTATGAGCGAGTATATGTAAAATGGATAAAGAAGAGATTAAGTCCTTGGGAATTGGATTAAAGGTTACCAAAATTTTTAAATTTATCTGGTTGGTATTATATACCTTCTAAAATAAAGATCAATTTTTTCTTGAATCTAAACTCTCCAATAACAGAACCATTTTTTTTTTTTAACTTTTTAAGCTAACATTCTCAATATGGAATAGTTATTCTCTTCATAGAGTAAGATTTGGAGACCAGTTTTTGATACTTGAACATATATTAATATGTATTATTCTCAATATTTTCATTAGTGTTCATCTAAATAAGGGCTAATATAACTAACACCATAGTATTAAAAGCCAAATGAGTTGTTAGAAGACAAGGTGTACTACTCCCTGTTTAATTCTGACCTGTTATGTCCTTCTCCTTGAACTGGTTGGCAGTGTGGTGAACTATCTGAAGAAATGGAGGAAAAGTTTGATTTATATTTTATTTCATTGTTCAATGAAGGAAAAGTTTGATTTATATTTTATTTCATTGTTTAAAATAGTGGCATTTTTATGCATAAAAAGTTTTCTGGGTGAGGTCCCTCGATGGTTGCCTCAGAACCCATCTAGCAGCAGCTGAACTGCATTTTTCCATAGATTTGGTTGCTGCTTAGGAGTCTGAAATTTTGGCTTGGGATGGCAATTTAACATTGCATTAACTGAGTGTAACTGGAAGCTGATGCTGAGTAGGATTTGTGTGGTCACAACTCAACACAGGATACCAACTGACATCCATTATACTCAACATATCAAATTCTGCTTTTTGCCCAGAACTATCTGTACACATCAGTGATGCTGTATGGAGTTAAAAGCTCCACTGCAGGGCTCCTTTTGAGGGTCAAATGAGTCCCTTACATCCATTTTAGCTATTGTTTACAAGAAGAGGTGATCTGTAGAAAGAATTGCTTAGAGCTTGGGTTTGAGGTGAAATTTTTTGAGAAAACAAGCAAATTTTAATGAGACGAACATATTTATCTGAACTCAATGAGAACATGTAAAAACAACTGAGGTCAGAAGTATATTTTGTTACACGGTAATCAGGAACAAACCGTGTCCAAAATTATCGGAATCCTGTTAGATCTTCAAAAACACTGATTGAAGTCCATCAGAAGATGGAGGAAAAATAATCTTCAGTGCTTAAAATGTCCTCATTTCTCCAAGCAGGGAGAAATAAATGAATGTCATGTTACTTTTGCTTGGCTACCTCACAGAAAAAGAAATGAAAGATTTTAGTGTTCAAAAATGAGGGAGGAAGCCAGACTGTTGAAATTATAGAATATTTCCTACCTCACCCAGAGTATCTGAAAGTGAGATCTCGGCTGAGACAGTCAATTGATAATGTCCATCTTCCTGAGATGTCAAAAACATTCATAGCAATCTGACAGAGGTATCTGATTAAAATGTCTGTAGAGACAGCAGAGTGGACCAAGTGTACCTGATAAATGGTTTGAAATCTGTCTCCCTTGCCATGCTTATTTGCTAGTTCTCTAAAAATATGTGATTTATAGAATTGTATATAATTTTCAAATTATCAAAACTACTAGAATAAATATTGCAACATATTAGTGTCCTAGAATCTTCTCAAAAAAGTTGCATTACTCAACCTCACTGTTTTCGTTATTGACCACTTACTTTTAGTAGACATTTTCATTGAAGTATGTTTGCTTTGTCATTTAATGATGACCAAGCATTCTTCACAGGCATGTAACAATCTTCTTTGTTAAACATTGTTCAAAATGTAGAAAGACAGCTGCCAATCTCAGGAAAGTTTTGGTTGGTTTTTTGGGTTTTTTTTTTGTTTGTTTTTTAGTTCTTTTTTGGTATAGGTGTTGTTTGGTGTTTTGTTTCCTGTTCTTTTGTTTTGTTTTGCTTTTTCAAAAATATTTATATTATTAAAAATTTATAATAATAGCATTTTCAATATTTTCAACTATCATCTCTTTTCCTTTCATGAAGTGTGTTGTTTTTGACTTCTAAAGCTTATGGACTTCTAAGTATATATGATCTACTTTTTAAGCTAAAAATATCTGATATAACATTTCCTACATTGCATTGAAAACAGGATTAAAAAAAATTATAAAAAAAAGAAAAAAATCAGTTGATGTACACATGCAAACATACATACATTCAACACTCAAGACTGTAACCTTTTAAAATTCTATTTCACAAGGAGCTGTGTTGGAAGAAGGCTTTAAAGTTGTTGAAGAGTTATTATCTCAGGCACTTTTTCTCTGAGAGGTAATAAAAAATATTTGTAGGTAGGTATGAAACCCAAGCCATCTTTTTGTAACTCTGACTGTTGTAGGTTGGACTCACCGAACCCATGACAGACTACAAGTTGCTTGAGGATGAGATTGTATATGATCATAGGGAGAAAAAAAAAGAAAAAAGTTAAAGGGCATGACTGCATTAACAAACACAATTTCAAATACATAATTATTTCAGCTGGCATTTATTAAAATATTTTAAAAAAGGGAAGATAAGATTTTTTTTTAGGCACTCTTCCTGAAGACTTAAATACTTTTTTTTAGAGATGACTTACATAATGATTTGACAACCTAAGAGCCTTCAGTTTCCATGACACTTCCCTCAAGTTCTTTAAATGTGATCTGAATGCAATTGCATTTAATAAAAGTCTCATGATAACACTGAGTTTGGGTCATTGCCAGACCTATTTGTTTTAATATAAACAGAAGCATGGGATGTCTTCATCACCATGTTAAGAACTTGATTCCATAAAGTATTGATAGACATGAGCTTGAGATCTTAAGTCATGTTAAACAAGAAAAGAGATTGGCATTATTAAAATCAATTACATGCTTAAATGCTTTTCAGGATCAGAGTCAGCATGGTCAGCACTCAGCATCATACTAGATATAACTGATTTTGTATTGCCTTTATATATCTTCTGTGTTTTCCTGCAAGACACATGTGACTGTTCTTTATTTCTCACTCTGACAAAGGTTAGCAAATAATTGAGGCCTTTTTTCAGGTCATTCAACAGTTTACATGCTGTTGCATGGTTAGTCACAAAAGCATTTTGGGGTTTTTTTCCTGGGCTAGCATTAGAAGCTACTCTGACATTGACTTCCTTGCCAGAAGCTTCCTTGCCTAGCTTCTTTTTCCTCTGCTTTCCCTCTCATCTCCCTCCTTATATCTCATTGCTGCTTAGAAAAAATAGACTTAACTGTTAGTACTGAATTTAATGCATGAAGTTATACTATATAACTTGAAAGTACCTGAATTTCTAGCAGAACAGCTGCATTTACTTTTTTTAGAAATACATATTTTCAGTGTATGGTAGGAGAACTCCTTTCATTGCACAGTTTTCTACCCCTGTTTAAAAAAAAACAATGTCTGCATTATTTTCTTTAGCTCATTGATTGCTTCTAAGGGGATTGATAGATTTTAAAATTTATATTGGAATTAAATACAAAATTACAATATTCTGGAGCAAATTCTGCTTAGTATGGGAATATTCTTAGAATATGAATAATATACATCTGACTTTTCAAAGTTTGGGTTTCTAATATAAACTAGTTTATGTAGTGATTTTATAAGTGGTGTTTCACTGCTGTGCAATTCATTTCACCTCTCTTTTTTCAGACTGTGTGATAGCTTTCAGATTCTAGGCTATATTCCCATAAACTAGTCACATCTAAGGTCATAAATATATCTAACTTATTCCCCACATCTCACTTTCTGAAGCGACAGCTATTGAATAGCAACCATTCTGATTTCTAAATATCAACACAGTCTAAAAAGAAAATAGATTTGAAGCATTTTTCTCTTTCTAGTTTTTAGATTTCTTCAGGCCACAGGCTAGGACTTCTTCCATTCAAACCACTCATATTGTAGTGAAATAAAATAATTATTTACATAGTAGTGGTCTCATTTTCCATATGGTAGTCATTCTAATTTCTCCAGGAATTATGTCTAAATGTAATCTTTATTCTGGCAAGGCTACTTTACTTCTCATTTATGGTATCTCAAATTTCTCAGTGTTTCCTTAGACATTGGTTGTTTCAATTTACAATATCATAGTACAGCCCAGTTAGGGGGAAGGGGATGCACCACCACAATATGGTACAGCAAAATTCTTGAGAACTTTGAGAAAATTCACTTGATAAACTCCTTCAGTACAACCAGTGTATTAAACAAGTGCTTTTCTAGGCTGAGAAGCTAAATCACGAGAGTTATTACATAGCATTAAAATTTAATTGTGTGTATGATTTGATGCTCCATTGTATCTAGTTTTGAGTGCACATGTAAATCTATTTCTTTATATCAAATCACATAGTTATATGTTATTACATATTTTGCAACACCTTTTGTGAAATACTTATTATAACACATTACATATTATATATGTAAGTAGCTTCCTGGCATAAATACACTAAGTATTTAACCAAGTATTTTATTTTCAGATTCTTCTCATTATGGAATAAGACAGTCATGTTCATCTGACAATGAAAAGAAATGACAGATAAACCATTCAGAAACACGTACAAGACATTTTCTGTACTTGAAAATCTAGCAAGATTGTCTTCTTTTTTTAAGTTTATTAAATTAGATGATATCTATTTTGCTGCCCACTGTTTCCTCAAAGAATATTCTGATTTATTGGTCTACAAATATGTTATTTCATTCTACTCAATACTTTTATCTGAGTGTATTTTTTCTCTGGCACATCAGTTTGCATTTACAATGATTGAATGAATTTCTGTTTCTTACCTGCAGACATTTATAATTAAAAACTCTCCTGCCACTTCGTTGTCTTTTTTCTCTTTATCCTAATATCTGTAATGCCTCTGACTTTTGCACTGTTTTAGAATTTGGCTTTTAATTCAGATAATTCATTAAAATAACAACTTATGTCAAATACACAAAAAGATGCTCAAAGATCACTGAAATCAGAGAGCATTTCTTCCCTAGTTATGACATTAGGCATTGTGCCTTTTATTTTTTCATGTCTTTGCTTTTGAATTTCCTGAGTTATTTGGGCAAAACTAAAATACAAATGGTGAAGTAACCAAAGGCATTTATCAAGGTTTGAACCACAGAACCAGGAGGGCTCTCTCAATTACAGCCATGATGAGCTTTTGGGTTACATTCTTAAAATAATTACTTAAACAGATACCCAAATAGAATAGAGAAAGACTCCTAGGGACATGTCATCGTTTTAAAGCTCCAGATAGCTGCTCCCTCATTCACCTATCAGTGGGACCAGGGATAGAAGTGGAAAGGTAAAAGCTAGAGAACTTATGGGTTGGGATAAAGACAATTTAATAGGGAAAGCAAAAACTGGGCACAAAAGCAAAACAAAACAAGGAATTCATTCACTGCTTCCTATAGGCAGGCAGGAGTTAAGCCATCCCTAAGAGAGCAGAACCCCATCATGTGTGACGGTGACTTGATTTCATGAGAAGAATTTCTGATCGCCTCATGAGATAAGGCACAGGGCTTTGCATGGAAAGAGGAATAAGTACCCCTTTAATAAGTATCCCTTGATATCGTATCTTGCTCCAAGATTTCTCTTGACTGAGAAAAGCCAGAATAAATTCATATGAGAAGAATAAGCTTACTTCTACAGCAGAAATTAATAAGCAATAATGAATAAGGAATTGTTTTAGGTGCTCATCATGCAGGTACAGAGAGGTCACTGACAAATGCTAGAACTGTCCAACAGAATTGGGAACAGAAGGAGTCTTGCTGAAGGAGTTCATTCTGTATTTGACTGCAAGTTCATATTCTTAGCACAGCTCTTCTGCCACTATGATAATGATTTATCACCTATGCACAACACTGTGTGTAATTTCAGAGCATCAAACATATTGAAAAAATTATTGGTCTGGCCCAGCTGAAAAAATCTTTCCAGAAAAATTTGCCCACTTGAGTATATTTGTGTTGCATTTCATAGCAGCCTGTGTGGAGTGCAGACCAAAAGCCTGTCAGTGCAGCCACAGGACGTTCTGTGCTCTCCAGGACTTGTAAAACCTTGACTGCCTGAACACAGTGTTTTAGCCTCTGAGGGCAGTCTGGCAACTGTCCCTGCAGTGGTGTATCACACATAGAGAGGAGGCAAGCCCTGGAAGAGGCAGCACTGACTAGTGCAGTAATCACGGATGATAATATAATGGGAAATTGCAATTAATCATGGGCACAAGTAGCCAGGCTAGTCCTGGGGGGAAGGCAGAGCACCAGGTCATCCCATGGGCATAAAACTGAGTGGTTAGTAAGTGTGTAGCAGCGGGTGGTATATACGCCATAGCAAGACAGAAACAAACAGTTTCATCAAAGTGTGCATAAAAGAGATATTTTTACAATAGTACTGCAATTGTTACAAAGAAAAAGCTGTCTGAATAGTCTTCAGAGTAACTTAGCAACACTTTCCTTCATCTTTGCTCTATTTCTTCAATATAATGTTTCCTTAAATAAATTATTTTAGTTAAACTTTCTCATATGGGCTCTGTTACCATCCCTAACTGAAGCCATTTGTCATTTAGCTCATCTGCTTTTACTGATGAAATTGACCCCAGAAATAACATCTGAAGTCTCTTAAATTTTGGGGCATTTGGCATCTAAATCCAATTTGTACAGCTCAATGCAATCACTACTGGTATCTCTTCTGAGTTATTTATTGCCCAAATACCTTGTATTTGTACATGTATACTTAAGTCCATGAAAACTTCCTTTGGAAAAAATCTTATCCGCCTTATTCCTTTAAGGCACTCTCTTTCTTATTTATCATCACTTTGCCCTTGAAGACATCTATGTCTCTAAGGACCAAGGACTCTTCAAGCTACCTTAATGTGAATGTGCAGTGTTATGAAATTCAAAACTTATTTTCAGCCTTAACTCTAAAATTAATTTGATTTTGTCAAGATCCATAGAAGAATCCAAAGACAAATTTTATGATCTAATATTATATCAGAATTCCTTGACTTTATCTTGCATGACTCTTCTTAAATTTTCCTATTTTACAATACATTTCAACCATAGATTGGTCTTAAAGGCATTTTAAAATCTTTGGGTTATCTACTTCAGGTAAAAATTTGAACATGCTATTATGTGTCTACCAAATAGAGTGCAGCGCTTCAGGCACTCCAGCTTGTTGGAAAGTGATACAAACAATATCTGTTTTGTAACTGCCTTTTTTAATGGTGTGCCAAACTGTGTGTATAAATGTTAACATAAAGGAATATAAGGCATATGGAGAATAGTAAAAAAATATACACGCGAGTTCATAATACATATTTCTGCAAAGGATTTGCTTTTAGAACTAGGAAATGGTACATAAAGCTCCATATTTTTTCTACTCTTCTGTGCTTAGTTTTGCTTCTTTTCAGAATCACTGAATTTTTCTATCTTATTTTTTAGAGATGGTTATTCTTCTCATATAATCATATTGCAATATTATCATTTTGGGGGTGTCAGTGGGTGCTTTATTTCTTTCCTTGGCTGAAAAAATTATGCTCCTGTCCCCTGCAGCCAGCAATGGTAATTTTCAGTGAATGCAGTAATGAGGGCAGAACTGATTAAATGTAGGTTTCCCTCCTGTTAAATTCAGCCAACAATCTGCCTGTCAGTACCTACAGAGTTTTTCTAGTATTTTTTTTTTTTTTTTTTTTTCCCTCCAAAGGTAAAGAAGTATGTTGTGATCAGTTATTTTTTAGTTCTTTTGGGGGGTTTTGTTGGGGGTTTTTTTTTGTTTGTTTGTTTTTTCTTTGTTTGTTTGTTTGTTTGTTTGTTTAATTCCATTTCTTCCAGGATTAGATATCTTAATAGATAAGCACAGCTTTGCTAAATTGTGTAGTTGGGTTTGGACATAGGATTGTGTCATCGGTCACAGCAGTCTACCAGCAGAGTATGCCCCCCTGGTCACCTGCTGTACCAAATTTACCCTGTTCTGGAGGCCAGCTGCTCTTTATAAAACAGTTGCTGCAATGCATAATCTCAGCTTTTACAACTGTAACACTTCAGCTCTAGAAGAATCATGTCATATTGTTATAGACATGTTAGAATTAATATAATATACTGTGCAGAAAAATTATTAAAAATAGGGAATATTAGCTTATACAAGCAGCCATTGCCTCTGTGCCATGTGATATTAATTCTTCCCTCTTCCCTATTGCTCTGAAGAGAAGTTTGGAAAAGTCTGGAACAGCTTGACCAGAAATAGTTTGACCAGCAGTGTTAAAATGCTACTCAAACAGGATAAATACTTTGTTAGAAAAATTAGAGTACCTCTAAGGTATTGTGGTGACCATGGAGCTACTGCTAATAAGCAGTTCTGCCCAGGGAATATCAGTATTGCAGCAAATAAAACCAGCCTAACTCTTCAGCAGAATTCTTGTTCCTATTAATCAAATTTAATTGAATAAAATTTGTCTCAAAAGAATGTTCCTGGATTGAAGAGTTTCTGTCACCATAATATATAGAATAATCATGGCAGAGCCCTTCTGAGAAATATTTGCATGAATAGTCCTTTGTACTTTTTCCAAGATAAAACAACCATCAAAGGATTGCTGTGAACTTGTATTTACACATAACTTTTCTAGTATTCTCCAGCCTTCTGCATGAGTCTCCAGGGACTTTATAAAGGATCAATCTTCCTGCAAAAAATACTTCCACTTTTCTTGGCAGAAGCCGTTCATGAGAAGCTGCAACATGGTATTTCACTTTGGCCCTTGTTATGAAGCTGCACATAGCACTGGCAGGGCACTGACCCTTTTGGCAAGTCCTTGCTAGTCATTCCTTGTGGATGAGAACACAAAAATTTAGATGAGTTTATATATGGGTAGGTAACTATGGATACATATGCATACATTTGTATATGTATATTTAAACATTCACATAATCTAATGTGTATCTAATTGTGCACATATAAATTCTAAATATCATAGATATAGTAATTACTATACAGGACATTTTTTTTTTTGTTAAATTTAAAGCAAATTGACATCTAGCAGCTTGAAGTAAGAAATCTTAAGATTTTGAGACAAGAGTAGATAAATCATCAATGAGTTTGTGCCCCTATGATGAGTGTTGGAGTTTCAGTTTCTTTAGAAACAAACACCTCTTGATAAGACTAACAAAAATAACAGCAATACCAGCATTGAAATATTGCTAATAGAATGACTGCTTGTTTAGCTTAACAAAATAGTGACAGCAAAAATGACTTTTCCATATAAATACTTCAGGTAGGAATACTTCATGGAAGTAAAAGAGGTATATAATCTAAAAAAGATGTACAAATATGTACCCACAATACTTATTGGCTGAAAAATATAAGAAAATGTATAAGTTTTGAAGGAATGAGATATTCCAAAAAGGTAATAAGGGGAAAGAAACCTTACCAGTCTTGAAAAGTAATCTGATATGGGTCTGTAGAAAAAGGTTTATATCCTTTGAGATAGAAGAAAATTAAGACTTTATTACACAGAATGTCCTTTCCACACCTGGTTCCAGAAGGTTTTTTTCCTATTTTCATTCTGTTTAATATTGTTAATAACTCTCACTGTAGGAACAAACCAATAAGCAAACATATCTGTGATGTCTTATAAAGATTAACATTCCCGTGGAAATGCTGAAAAGTGTCCTCTCTTTGGCTGAAATTACTTCCTGCTTCCAGCAACACCTCCCTAGATTACACACTGGAAACTGACTTGGTAAATAATACTTACCAAAAAATGTACCTACAGTATCAATTAGTTCTGCTTGTGTTCTTTGAAGCTTGTTTTGCCTTTAAGGACTGACTTTGGTAGTCTCATGCTTCAAACCCAAGGGTTTTGTGGAAAGGTTTGCTCTCTCCCATTATACAGGAATGTCGCTCTCCAGTATTGATGTATTGTTAATGTTTGCATAGTTATACTGCTAGGAATGTAGAAACATATTTTGCTTAATTTCTTTCCCACAATGGGTTTGAAAATTATACTCAAATTCTGCCATTTATGCTTCATTTTGGAATGCTATGGATAATGAAGCAGAAAGTAAAAAATTATCTGGAAAACAAACAAGTAAACAAACATGGGATGAAAAATGAAATAGCAGAATGGCAAAACAGTATTACTTAGAGATAGATGAGAGTGCAGTATGAAATGAACTAAAAGACAGCTGCTGTATTTTAGGCTTAAATTTTGCTATCTTGATTTTTCAGAAGATATGGTTAAAATCTCTCCTAGTGTTCCCTTTAGAATAAAAGTATTCTTCTTCAAGCACACCACAGGTAATTTTTTAGATTTTTAAGACTTTTAATTTTAAAATTATTAGCAAACCCTTTGTGTGTGTCTGTATGTGAATTATAAGAATTCTCATAGTTCTGAGTTCTTTCTTTCATGAGTACAATTTGTAACATCCTGAGGTTTGAAAGTGTATCCTCAAACAGCAGCAAAGTGACATACAGGCATGTAAAACCTGCCTCACCTAGGTTGTAGAAACAAAAGAAAAGGTCAGCTTTCTTGGCCTTGCTGTGTCTGGTTCACATGGCAGTTCTGATCTTTTGTGTTACATGTCAGAAGGACAGATTACTTGTTCTGGGCATAATAATGCCCAGATGTTTCTCTGAATGTCTGAGCCTCCTTTCAGAACCATCCCTTTGTTCCCTTTTCTGTCTTGTAATTCCTGAAGTGGAAAAAATTCTCTGGATGCTTGCAGCCAAGACATTTCTGCTGATGATTTAAATGCTGCAGAAGAGAAGGACTATTATAAAGCAATATGTATGCTCGTGAAGCGTGACTGGTGTAGGATCAAACCCTGAAGATTTTGTGTGGGTGTTCTTCTGGGGACGTGTATTGCTCCAGGTTATACACATACAGAAGCACATCACAGCACCTCTTATTCTGTCTGGATAAGGGTGACAGGCAGATGCAACCCTCAGACTTCATGTCTGATACTTAAATTGTATATATAATGAGGAGGTCCCTTTTCATTTGAATAACACTGGCTCACAGAGGCAAGACTTGCATTTAATGTTAGACTTCAATGGACAAGTAACAAAAGGGCAGCAAGGATCATCAGAAACTTGTACACAGGAAGACTGATGAGCTCTGTGACCCTTTTTCCAATGTAAGAGAGATGCATACAAAGGGAGACAATTTCATTATAAAGGAAACAGAATATATGCATGAAGAGCCCAAATTTTACAGTTAAATTAAGCCACACACATGCACAGACATGCCAAAATATTTGGCATGGCATTTTAAGGCAGACAGACCATATGGCCTCCTTAGCAATGCACAATGCTTTTTGCTGTGTCCCACTTAGGGCAAAAGAAACTCTTGCAGTCCTGGGTGTGCCAGATGTCTCGTCAGTCAGCCAGTATCACATTTAACAGTGTTCTCTGCCTAAACCTGACATAAACACAGTGGCACTGCTCATTGAGTAGCCAGCTCCTTACTCTGAGAGAAAATATCATTAGAACAGAATATATGAAATGACAGGCAACCATAGATCATTCTTAATGGACAAAGTTCCTTTGAAGAAAAACTACCATTTTGTAATTACAGGAGAAAAATAAAGTCTAACCCCCAAAGCATTGAAAAGGAGAGAAACAGACAGGACAAGTATATTAATATTTCTGCATATTTGCCAGTGCCTTTAATGGTGTATTCCTCAAGATTTGTGGCCGCTTCCTAGGATTTGTAGTGCTGGAATAATTTATTATACCTAAGAAAAGGCATTGCAGGTGAGCAGGATGACAGCTCTGGGTGTAAGGGCTGGCATAACACCTCTATAATGATATTCACTCCTTATGAAACTTCTCTGCAAGATGACCAGTATTGATCATTAGTTTTGGAAGGATCATTGTCTAATAGGCTGAATACGCTATATGTCTCTGTATGAGTATACATCTATCTATCTATAATATACAAATTAATTGGCATGGTACTGGAAAACATTACATTTATATCTTTATAGGTAAATAGCATTTTGATCCTTAAAATTATTTAGCTGATTCTAAAGTTTGTTAAATTGGTTTTTCCAGTCTTGGAAAACCTCACATGAAACTCTGAAATTTTCAAATTATTCTGAGAATATAAAAATGGATTCTTTGTATGATTTTTGTTTTGTTGGATACATTAAAAAAATCAGCCTAGTCAAAGCAGTGTCATGTCCATTATCTTGCATGAGTACCACCCATTGTGCTCTCCAGTTATGCTGAATGTAGTGACATAATTCAGAACGGTTGAGGTCTTTAAAATTACATGTTTTGTATGCATGCTACAAAAGCCACCTTGATTTTTTTGCACTCCTATGCAATTATACTACCAGTGAAAAATTGGAGGGGTTGTCATTTGTGCAAACTGGGAAGCACATTATGTATATATACATACATATGTATGCTTTGCTTCACTGTGCCACTGAATAATTGGATGCCATGGTATCTGATTTAAATGCAATGGTGTTTGCAAGTACAGTTTTTAGAATATAGCTTGTTTATCTTTATTAATCAACTGGATAATTCCTATTATTTGTTACTGCAAAGCTACTGTTTCAGGAGCATGTCAAAGAGAAAGATGAAATGTAGTGCTCTGGTGTAGTTAGGGAGAAATAAACCCAAGGGATGTTCATCACTATACAGATTGTGATTGAGGTCTTTTAAAAGTAATAGAGACTGATTTAATTCACATTATAGAGCTTAAAACTATATCTTGTTCTGAAAAGTTATAAGTATATTAAAATAAAATTAATAAAATATTATTTTGATAAAAATAATTTCTAGACAATAATAAAATATAGTAATCATATGGCACTATGATATAATACAAAACTATAAAATAATAATAAATAAATATAAACTTATAAATAGAATTCAACTGTTACCCTTCACAAAAGGGTCAGATCAATTTCAAGCAAGGCAATTTACTATCCCAAAAAGCAGGAGTCTTTTAGCTACCTAAAATCCACTGTGGGAAGAGGATCTTGCCACCTACGTTTTGTGCTCTCCTCAAAGAGAAGTACATCCAGTAATTGCCATTTCTTAGATAAAACAGCATATGGTGAAATACTGACATCTGAAAACAGTGATGAATTATTACACAGACTATTGGGAAGAAGTGATTTGAGCTGTTTTGAGGGAGAAATAAAAAGTGGAATGCGAGATCTGAAATAACCATATTCTTTATGTATGGGAATTTATGGTAGAATTTTCATTTCTCAGACCTTGATAATGTGCTTTCCTTTGGAGTGTGGCGTTAGGAATTCATATGCAAAATAGGTGCCTAAGAATCTCTTTCCTCAATATATTTTCATGCAGTGGGCATATCAGGAAAGCTGATGTAACAAATGATATAAGAAAGATGTCAGAAATCTGGAAACTTCAAATCATGTCCTCTTTAAGGAAAAAATTAATTATTATAATTCCTAAGTAATATTAATTAAGTAATACAAACAAAAAGTTTTGTATGATTTTTCATAGTTAGATATAAATTTAACTTTCTCTTTTTCCTTTGAAAGTGAGTTTTCTACCTCTTCTTCCTGAAATATTGCTTTGCCTATCAAGAACTGAAATCTTACTCCATTATGGGGCACTTATTTTTAGATGTTTTTGTTGCCAGTGCTTAAAGGAATTAAGAAAATAAAATAATTTCTAGTAAGAAGGAAGTTATTACACTGTATAAAATTAATGTGTTTTATCAGGTGAAAAACATGACCCAAAAGCCATTTCAGTGGAAACTCTGGTTGTGCAAATGACTTCATCCTCTCTTAGTGCTCCTTATTAAACCATGTAGATGTCCCACTGCTCATCATGTCAGCTGCTATGCCATGCTATGCTACAACTAGGCTTGTAAACAAAATGGGCTCGGGTCTACTCTTTGACCTTGAGAAAAATATACAATAATATACAATTTGCTAAGAATGGCCTCAATTATACTCCCCGTTGGAGACAGTCTCTGGATTGTGGCTGAGCAATGTCTGGGAGAGCACTAATTGGCACAGTTTGGAAACATGCCAGGCTCCAACAGCTAATGTAAATGATTACGTGCAGTGCTGGAGACCAAGAATAGTGCTGTTTACTTTATTAATGTCACTGCAACACCTGTGCCTCCTGACAGACATCTGAACTCTTCTACATACTTTGTTTGTGTATATAGATTCTGATAATGAAGCCCCTACCCATTCATTAATGATTAACAGCACAAAGACTCATGAAAGATCTGCAGACTAGTATTTGGTGTCCTATACCTGAAATGCTCCTAGGGTTATAGTGTTCTCTGGTAAGCATAAGTAACTCATTTTCATTTAATCCTCAGGCGGACTGTTTTAAATCACAATTATTTAATCCTGATGTTGCTTGAAATTATTTATCTTTTGTCTGTGGTGAAGGTGGGTAAGATCACATAGCTAAATAGCTGCATATCACTACATTAGGACTGTGCTTGGAACATCTATAAACCTAATATTATCCACCAGCAAACCATGTTCATAAGCAGCACGTTTAAGCATCTTTTAAGTACTTCCAGAGATGGTCACTCAACTACTTCCCTGAGCTGCCTCTTTCAATGCTTGACAAGCTATTCCATGAAGACAATTTTCCTAGCATCCATTCTAAACAAACCTTTGCTGATCAACTTGAGGCCATCTTCTCTCATCCTGGTAATTTTTACTTGGGAGAAGAGATAATGTCCACTTTGCTACAACCTCCCCTTAGGCAGTTGTAGACAATGATAAGGGCTCCTCCTGACTCCTCCCAATCTGAGCATCCTTTTCTCCCAGCTAAATAATCCTAGTTCCCTCAGCCACTCAAGATAAGACCTGGACTCCAAACACTTCACCAGCTCATTCACCCTTTTCTGGACTTGCTCCAACATCTCATTGTCTTTCTTGTTTCAAGGGACCCAAAACTGAACACAGCATTCAAAATGTGGCCTCACCAGTGCCAAGTGCAGAGGGACAATCACTGCCCTAGTCCTGCTGACCACAGTATTGTTGATACAAATGAGATGACATCAGCCTTCTCAGCCACCTGGGTTATGCTCAGCTGATTGTGTACTCTAAGTCCTTTTCCACCAGGCAGCTTTCCAGCCACTCTGCCCCAAGCTCATAGAGGTTGTTGTGACCTAACTTCAGAACCTAGATATGGGTAAGGGAACCCTTCTCGCAGCCTGTATGAACTTGATGTATATATCCATCAATGATATCTATATTTCACTAAGAATATGCAGAAACATCAGTGAGCTCAGTTCAGATGATGATCTCAAATTAAAACCTGGCATATATTAAACACCTATTAAGAACTGGGGTTTTTGTGATAAGCAATTACATCAACATTTGCGCTGTTCATGTGGTGAAGAGATAGAATCCAGTTTGTAGCATTCTGATAGTGTTTCCTTTTTTCAGATAGAGATATAAATACAAGTTTAATAAGCTAGCATGGCAGGCCTACATATATCTGTGTAACTACTGTCATGTATAAAGGAAAATAAATTAGAATAATAACAGGATATAAATTTAATCTGCTTTTGACCAGACCAGGTAACAGATGAAAGATGCACAATATTGAAGGGCATCTTTATAAAGATCTTTGAGGAAAGATGTAGGTCTCAACATTTTACAGCTCAACAAGAGATCAAAGGCAGTGAGTTCTTAGAGAACTCCTTGGGAAAAAAAATTACAATACCTTTAACTCATCTATAAAAAAAAAAAAAGCACACAAAAAACCCCACTTAAAGTGCAATTTTTTCACAATTCCTAAAAATAGGTGAAAAAGTAGTTGATCCATGAATTTTCTCACCTCCATAATAGTCAAGCTGCAATGGACACTGAGAAAACAACTTTGCTGTATTTAAAGACTCTGTTTATTCTTCTTCCTTTAGCAAATAAACCATGTGCAAGAGATGGCCCAAGAAGACAAAAGTTCTTCTTCGAAGATTGAATAGTATCAACTGATCAATACCATGTTATAAATTCCAAGCCTTTATGTCAGTTGCTAAAAAATTCTTCCTACAGGGTTGTTAAGCAGTCCCTGTAAAGTACAGGTATGACTTACAGAGAAGACTTAATGGTTTTATGCTTTACTGCACATCAAACCATTGCATGAGCTCCTGCCTTTTCAATCACTACTGTTATCTGAATTCTCACTATGCACAAGGTGGTAGGAAAAACAAAATGTGATCTGGTAGTAATAAGGACTCCCAAACTTTGACTTAGTTGAAAGGGATTATTTTACCCTTTAATAAAAAGCTACATTTTCAGAATGTAAATTTCATTGTTCATTCATGGAAATGTTTATTTTTGTTCCAGAAAATACCTCTGAAGAGATGAGAATAGACTGGAGATAATCTGAAATGTTGTGCAAATAATGATTTTAAACAACTCAATATTTGGGTGCTGGTCTAAGTACACATTTGAAACCACTAATGCATTGAGATTGGTTTCTTAGTACTGTAAATGCAAGGACCATAAGAATTAAGAATAATAGAAACATGGCAGATTCATTATTCGGATTCTGAAATGTGCATAAATACTGCTCCCCCCCTGCAGTTTACCTTGCAGTCTAATGACTGTCAGCTTGCAGACACTGATATCTTCTCTATGGTGCCAAATGACAGGACTCAAGTGAAGGGCATGAAGTTGTGTCAGGGAGGTTTAGGCTGGATATTAGAAAAAGGTTCTTCACCCAGAGGGTGTTTGGGAACTGGAACAGCTCCCCAGGGAAGTGGTCACAGCACCAAACCTGCCAGAGGTCAAGAAGCATTTGGACAGTGCTCTCAGGCACAGGGTGGGACTCCTGGGGATGGTGCTGTGCAGGAGCTGGACTGGATGATGCTTGTGGGTGCCTTCCAAGTGAGCAGATTCTGTGATTCTGTGATTCAGCAATGTACTTGACAGCATATTCACATCAGTGATTACGTATATATAGATTCATGTGCCATATAAAGTACAACATTTGTACACTGTATAATATTAATGTTTTTCCATATTATCAAGATTCATGTAATTTCAGCCATCAAAACTTAGATTTTTGGTGCACGCCTCCAAACGCAATGGAGGGAAGGCAATACATGTTGTAAAAATGGATTTACTCCACATTAATATAGACAGAGACATGGCATCTGTTTCTCTGGTGACTACAGCTAAAGACTACCCTAAACTGTGCATCTCTATGACTAAACACTGTATTAGGCCATGTTTTAATCACAAATCTTGATTCATTTCAAATAGACAGTGGCTAATGTTCAAGCTTGGTGAAATTAATTACCTTTAAAGTACACAAAAAATGTATTACAGGATAAATTTTGGGAATTTTTTTCTTTTCATAAAAGCTTTGAAACATATCAGGTCAGAGTCTTTGCTGATGTAAATCAGTGGAATTGAATTCACTGCTAATCTCACTATTTACACCAGCTGAATCTCTATCCTATGGACTTTACTAATGTGACATCTTTATGTATTGCAACTAAAGCACAATTCTGGAAATGCATGACATTGCCAATGAATTCAAAATCATCTCTGTATGAGTAAGGCTTCCCGTATGTGAGGCTTAATTCCTATTTTAACCAATCTATTTATTTTTAATTACTGCATAATTTTTGTAAGGACAAATAATATTGGGAATGAGCATGTTGCCATTTGTTTTCACAGCTGATTTTTCTCCAGATAGCAATCCAAATATATTTAGATGAAAATGGAAAAAAATTATGTAGCTTAATATTTTCCAGGTACAGCTGGTCATGCAGAGATATTAATATACCCTATTGAAGATGTGACACCAGGGTTAATCTGATAAAGCTCTCAAATGAACACATTGTTTATCCTGTTGACACAAAACATTAAGTCTGTCACCACATCTTGCTTTTGCCAGCCATGTGGGAGCCATTGTTGAGGCTCTGAGTACCAGTAAGGATGACATTACTGAAGGACCTAGCTGAGCAAGAGACTAACCTAAAGATAGGAAACTAAGTCATGTGCTAATCAGAACGAGGGGTTTCCATTCCCTGTAGAGCAACAACAACAAAAAAAAACCAACAACTGATTTTATCCCCTTCCTTCTTTCTTTTGTAAGGGTTGTGGCTGTAAATGTTAGCACAAAAGATAAACATAATTTGAAACTATAAGAAAAATTGACTAAATGATAAATGGTGCTAAATTATGCCTGTGATTATTCCTAGAATATCTAGTAGTCTTCAGAACACAACATTTTGGCAAGTATTTAACTGATATTTGTGACTGTATGATGCTTAAATCTCATCTTTGAGGCCCATGGAAAAATTATCTAACACTGAAAGATGACTCTTCTGGAAAAATTCAAAGAAAAGAGAGATTTATTTCTGACTCTTCATTACAATTTACCACAAATTTATATTTAATATTTTCACAGAATTAGCAAAAATTTAACTTTAGGGTTCCTATTAGTGCTTAAATTTTTGTTTTATGGATAATGATGAAGCACATCATTTGGATGGTATGACCATATTCCCATGTGAAATTGGTATGAGATTTTTTCCTATTGGTTTCAGTGCTGAAAGATCCAGTATATAGAATTCATAATAAGTTCATAACAGTAATGCTGTATCTTTAGGTCTTGAACCTGTCTTAGAGAATGACTGATTATCAGTGTTCAAAGTAAAACAAAAAAATTCTTTCTCGAATAATTCTTGTAACTTCAATAACAATTCCTAATCTTTTCCAATTAATATAAATTTATGCACATCAGCCTGAATATATATGTATTTTCACCAACATAAAGCTGATATAAGAGAAATTGAGATAGAGGTGAAATAAAAGTATTAATTGAGTGGAAAAATTACCTGTAGTGCAACTAACTTCTCTGATAGGGAAAGCCACTGAATGGCAATAACTATGTAGTGGCACAGAATTAAATAATGGCCAACTAAGGCAAATGTCATTGTAGGTATTTTTATGATTTATGCAAACATTTATATTCTTTAGGGTTTTCCTTCCTTGTCAGATTTTGGAAGAAATTTACAAAATTTAATCATATGGAGTAAAAAAATAGATCTTCCTGTAAGCAGATTTAAGAACCATGTCTGTCAGCTTCACTGGATGTAATACAATGAGAAAGGTTGATGCCAGAATATATCTTATCTACAACATGCATTGTTTTGTTTATTCTGTCAAATTCTTAGTCTAAGCTAATCATTGAAGCCTTTTCTGTCTCTTACCATGCTTCAGTCTCTTAGTACATCTTGACATTGTTTCATTACTATAGACAGTCCTCATCACTATATACATTGTTTGAATTTGTAGATTAGGTAATGGTTAAGTAGCCCTTCTGGTTACACAACATCTAAGGGCTGCTGCCACTCACCAGTGGGACTTGCCCATGGACTGAATTCTTTCTCCAACTGGTGGGGGTGTGGTGGAAGTAAATTATGGAAACCTCACATTGAGGCCAAATTTTTGTTCTAGTTTTGGGCTGAAGTGCAGAACTCTGCACCATGCAATGAGTCTCCAAAAGGAAGAGGCAGAAATCAATAAAGATTTTTTGGGTGCTTTGTGTTTGGTGGGCAGATGTTTCTTCGGAGACCTCAGAGTGACAACTGTCCATTGACTAGAAAGCAAATTAAGGTGCTAACTCAAACTTAAGTCTGCAGCAGCAATGGAGATGTAAGTCAGTGGATTTGATGAGTGAAATCCCATGTCATGCTTTATTCTCATTCTTGCTGATTACTTCCTGAAGGTTGTTTCCTCACCATCACCTACTGAAGTCTATGCAACACCACTATATTGTGCAAGAAAAGGTATTTCATAGAATAAATTAATTTTCTGTGGTGTGTAAACTCTACTGATAATCAAGATGCATCACATAAACCGCTGGGCAATTAAAATCCACAAACAAATTATATTAAAGTGACATTAAATTAAAATTAGGTAACATAGAAATACCAAGTAATTTTATTTTACTAGATAACCTGAAGTCACCAATAAATGTGAGCTATCTAATTAAACAGATATTTTATTCAGTTTTAAAAGTTAGGAAAAAAAAAGATGCTGTTGAATAAGCATTTTAATCCTGCAAATACAAGGCTGATGCCAAGGACATGCAATTTGTATTTATTTTGTTATGTAGATGCCTTTATTCCTCTCCATTGACTTTGAAGGGATCATGAGTGATCAGGTTTTAAAGACAGAAAATATGAGTATATTATTTCAGAAAAAACCCATATATTTTAATATTTTTTCAACATTTTCCTTAAAATATATTATCTAATTAAAACATAGAAATATTCAAAATAAAAACCATATTTTTTGCTAGAGAACAATCATATTGCTTCATGGATGTAGGCAGAAGATCTGGTAGCCAGAGTGATCCTCCTGACCATTTTGTTATTTTGAACTTTGTGTGTTATTTTTTTCATTACTGGCGAAATCCTTGAGTCCTTTGTTTGATTTTCATGACAGCAGTTTAGGAGCCTCAGGTTAAATCTAGGATCAATTGTGAAGGGCAGTATATAAGATAATAAAAAACAATCCTCAGGTCCTTGTATGTAAATTTAAATTGGACATTTGAAATGAATGAGGCCAAGAGAAAAAGGGAAATGAATATAGAACTATTTTAGGCACAAATTACTCGCATCTCACTTTAGGGGTTTAATTAGGATAGCACCTTTATTTACATTTATTTACCTAGGGGTACATTTGTACTCCAGACAGAGAGGGAGAAAGAGAGAGGGGTGGGAGGAATGCCACAGGAGTAAGTTATCTCATTCAAGAATGAGGGAGCAGCTCCTCCATTTGGATGCCCTTACCTGCTTTTTAGCATGCCTATTACTTTATCTTTTGGACCAGCACGTATTTATGGCATTGATAATAGTAATCCCTGCCCAACCACATACCTGAATTTCTTTTATGTGAAAGAACCAGGCAGATGATAGCAAGATTTTGTTCTGTTTTCTTCTGATCTATGGGTATCTAACCAGGCAGGGTGCACACCCAGAGGCCATGGCTATATGGTGAGGTGGAATAGAAGTAAGGTGAAGTGAATTAGGACTTAGACTCCATGTAAATAAAAACAGATTTTATGTTTTCCTCTAATTGTTTATAAACCCCTTCTTGTACTGTCTGTACCACAGTTAACACTGACTTAATGAACCTGCATTTCTTTTTCCCATTGTTGCCTTGTCATACTAAAGTTTCTTCATTTAAGGGATGAACATATAGAAAGGAAAAAAAAATGCAGGAGCATATGTAATGTATGAATGAACTCTGTATACCTTAGTGAAGATGCAAAGGCACATTATTAATGGTGGTAACCCCAAAGTAAAAGAAACACCTCCCCCTTCAGAAAATTAAGATATGTCTGTTTAAATCTTTTGAAAATTTAAACATTATAATGCTTGGTAAAGATATAAAAGTCTATGGAGCTCATCAATAGATCACAAAATTGGCAGCAAATAATACAATACAAACAGAATATTTGTAATGTAACAATTTGAAAAATAACATGGAAATTGAATTTTTTCTACAAATTATTATTTTTATTTGATGTTAAGGAACTGTGTGTTTACTCTGTAAGAAAATAAAGTTGTACCTCACTTGATTTTAGTACAGATTTTGTGAGATAAAATGAAGAAATGGAAGGGTGGAAGATTAAAGGCAAAAGAAAGTCCATTTGTCTGCAAATTATTAAACACAGATGGGAAACTCCTGCACCAAAACAGATGGCCAGCAACTCCAAAAAAGTATATAAACAGTCATAACTGAATTCAATTAAATAGGAATCTAGATATTAATTAGGATCTAAAAGCCATATCATAAGCAGAAAAAATTGCATATTTCTAGTGTATAGGGAAGTCTGATTACAGGGGAGGATCTGTTGACATTTACATTATAATTTCATAAACTAATAATTAGATGTCACTTGAAGCTCTACAGTGGAGAGTATCATATTTTGTCTATGCTTTGCATGGAGGTCAGTTCTAATCTACTATCTAAGAGTGGGAAATGGCCTTAGAGATTAAATAATAAAAATTTTTCTTTTCCCTGGATACTACTTAATTTTTAAAATGTATTTCTAAGGTTATTTTGAGTGCATTGGTAAATATTCTAAAATAGTAATGTATTTCCAAAAATAGATATATTTTTTGTCTAAAATAGGGTTTCCTCTCTGAACAGAAGGGCCATTGCTATTACACTTCAAGAGCACTTCCTTTCTGTAGAGAATGGGACAGTCTGACTGAAAAAAAAACCTCTATGAAGACTGTAGAGGCTTAGACTAGGGTCCAGAACAAGCAGTTGTGCTTCTGTATATTAAATTAGAAATGGGAAATCGTTTTTACAAGAGCAGAAATGTAAGACCAAATTCCAAAGCAGAAGTTATGTTTTGCCTTTATAAACTTCCTGTAGTTTCAGTTGAATTAAGTTCTTTATTTAACTTTTCACTCTCATTTTGTACTAGAAGTTGTAACCCCAAGACACTGTAATATATTAACATTGCTCACAGCTGTCCATAAGCTTTGTATTCAGCTTTTAACTCCTCAGTTAAAGCTTGTCAGGTCTGCTCTGCCTGAGCTTTGTTTTACTGGACGTAGCTATGAGAACACTCTAATCAAACAAGTGTCTATATCTAACATATTTTTCTTGGTTTGTTTCTGGTTTTTGTTTTTGCTTTTGTTTTTGTTTTTTAATCCTTGTGTGGTGACAAATGTAGTTTTGTGTATTAGATATTTTACATATTCTAAGCAACCAAGTGAAAAATTTTTACTGCCCTTTTATGTTAACAGACCTGAGCAGAAGAATAGTGCTGGAGCTGAACACCTGTTTCCATTTTTTAAACCTTTCACATGCCCACTCTTGATCCTGAATATAGAGACAATACAGAAGTCTTTCCCAAAGTAACTTGGTTTCCCTCCCTATTTCTTCTGAGCAAAACCAAATTTATCTGATTATTTAACTAATATTCTTAACCAAGCCATGTTTTGTGATATTCAAACAGAATATTTGTAACTGATTTTACCCATTTTATAGGCCCCAAATAAACTCACTGTAGCCATACTCTATTTTTATTTCCAATTTTTTGCATTTATTTACAAAATCTGTTGGAGGAGCAAATGCCACTGTGGAGTTTGCAGTAGGCAAAGTAGGGCAGCATGCTTTGCCCTGGATTTGTATAAAAGCTAAACTGGGAAAAAAAGTGCTGTCTTTGCTGAGTTTGAGTGGCACATGAAAGGCACTAGTGAAAAGAGGAAAAGGGGGAGAATCCTTCTTTATATACCTGCATACATGCAGTCTTTATTTTTATATATATATATATATATATATATATAAATGTGTGTGTGTGTGTGTGTGTGTGTGTGTATATGTATATATATATGCATGTATGTATATATATATATAAATTTGAATATGAAATATAAAATAAATGCCTGGAAACATGAGTTTTCCCATATCTTTACAAATATGGGACAAAAAAGGACCATATTTTTGGATTTCATATAAGCCTTTCCTCAAATTGCATTGCTTACCAAGATATGATGTTACTCTGCAGCAATCCTAGTGCAGTTATCAGAAACTGCTGCTCACATATATTTCCTTGTTTGAGCTAATGTTTCTCTGTACACTAGCCATAAAGCAGAAAAAATTGCCTTAATTTCTTCATCAGCAATTATGGAAGTCAATAGAATATCAATATATAATTTCTTTAAAACATAGTTTTATTCTTGATTTATGGATAATAAAAGTGAAAATTCAAATAGGAGGGAAATGAGAAAAATTGCATCTATGGAGAAGAGGAATGTCTTTTAAGATCATACTCAGTGTGGCATATTGTGCATACATAGAGCCCTGCTCCTAATATCTCCTAAATGCCATATAAGAAGAGTAACATTATCTCTCTCAGGTTTTTTTTTTTAATTTCTTTTTACTACTTCTCTGTAGGACATCTCTTTTAAAATACTTAGCAATGGTCTTTCTGGTTCTGTGATAATTTCTTTCAAAAAAATTAAGATGGTTGTCATCTTGGAAATTATGATTTAGATATGCTTATATATTTTTTAAATCACACATTTTTATGCTTTCATTTTTACTGTCATTTATTTTGGCCACACTCTTTTTAAAATTACCCCTAATTTACTGTGAATTGCATTCTAACCTGAACTGTCTGAACCCATTTGAATTCATTTCTATATTCATTTGAAATTGGATTTTTCTTTCACCAAATATTTGAATATATTTAAAGACCTTGTTTGAATACAGTAATTTTGATAGTCGAAATATGTAATAGGAATCAGAAAAGAAATGGACCATGAAATTCTAGAGGGGAGGGAAGGGGGAAAAATGGCATTAGGATTTTTCTTTAAAAATAAGAGAAAGTATTAGTTGTTACTATTTTTTGCCACCTCAGGAAATTATACTATTTTGATATACAAAACTCCAAACACTCAGTTTTTAATAAGTGCTTTGGCAGTCTTTTGACCCAGGCTAAAATACTAATGCATTGAAATGTTAATTTATCACAGCTGTAGAAGACAGATAGATGGTGTTTTTTTACAGCTAAACTATGCCTATTTTAAGAGGTTGACTTAGCAGTAAGGAATTATGACACTAAGAAAACTTTCAGATAAATTTGCTTGTATTCTTTGGTTTTATTTTTGTATTCATATATCTAGAAAATAAAAAAAAAAATCTATCAGTCAGCAAGTAAATAGTCAAAATTAGTCAGTGCGTTCTCCCACCTGAAGTGCAAAGGTCATAAATAAAGATAAACTTGGAATTACCCTAAGTAATTACAAGGAAGGAATGAAGACTACCAAACTACAAACAGATAAACCAAACAAAGGACTTAAGAATTTGGTCAACATTTTGTGATCTAAATTACTCGGATATAGTGCTTGCTATGTTTAATTAATTATGTATTTTGCCAGCCTGATGTTAGTGTTCTTTGAAGCTGAAAGACACAGACAGAGCAACACTATCAGTTACCTCTACCAGCACTACCTTGTTGCTACCAATCTACACTGGAAGGAGTTGTATTTTCTTACACGGTTTCCAACTTATGTCAAGACCACCAACAAACTCGTTTTTATTCATAAGTAAAAATATCATATTTCCAATGAACTCTGGTAAAAAGTTTTCAAATAAAGCCTGAAGAGCACACTATTGTATGGGCAGTATGAGAAGTACAGACAGGGATGATTGGGAGACTGTCACGAGCTGGAAGATGCACAAAGCAATGACAGTCTCCTCATGTGTTCTCTCATCAGATATTTAGACAAATTTCCTCAGAGCAGCCCTTCCTCATTTACAGGGTTGCCTCCATTCTGCTCCTGTTTCCCTCAAGCAGATGTCTCGTTTAATTTCCCTTGTGTCAATCTCCCATTCTTTATGCTCCTCCAGTGAATTGGGAGAAGAGTGGCAAGGCAGGACATGAGAGATATAGGCCAGCAGGCTCAGTCTTTTTTTTAATTCCTGTCCTAAGGAAATCTCACCCAAGAACTTGAATACAAAGGTATAGTATAAAGCCAAATGGCAAATAGAGTGAAAAGGAAGTAGAGGTGCTACATGGCTGGGAGGAGATGCGGGAGATGGGAAGCTTTGCAGGATACTCAATTCAGGAGATTCAGGAAATTCAGGAGGCCTCACAACAGAGATGAAATTTCAGGAGTTTGTTTCTTGGACCCCAGTCTCAAACTGATTGAATCCTTACTTCACATTTGGGAAATGATTTTGTGTTGGATGATTTTAAGAATGAAGAAGTTTAATTGAATGGCCTGAGGGGGTAAGCATTGGTGCTTTTTGTTTGCATAAAATTTCTCTGCCTGTTTCATGAAAACAAGATCAGTTTTAGATCAAAGAAGCTTCAGACACATCAGGCTGAAAGCAGAGGAGTAAGACTAAGCAACACAGCAGAGTTAAGTTCTCATGGTTTTGGGGTAATTAACTGATATTGTCATGTGGGAATGGAGCAGAAATAGGCAGCTTTTAGTGGTGCATTTTGATGCCTGGATATAATCCTCAGAGCAGAGTATAGCTCTGAGGCTAACTCCTGAGCTTCCAAGTGCTGGCCATTGATGCTTTAATCAGACAGTGTAGTGGATGAGGATACTGAGTGTGGGCTTTTTAGCTGTGAATAAATTACCTGTGTTTTTTTCAAAAAGTATCAGCTACAAGAAGTAAAAATACTAAATAAGATTTTATATGTATTTTAGGTTGGTTGGTTTTTTTTTCCTTTTTTATCAGAAGGATAATAACTAGTTCATTTGCCTAACCAAGCCAGAATGGATTCAATTAAAATCTCCAATTAATTTCAAAAGGAAGATTAAGACCTTTGTACTCTGTGGTTTTATAACAGAATCACAAGAACAATGAAGACAAATTGATTTGTTAAGTTGCCATAAAGTTTTCAGTGGAAGGCTTGGTAGAAATCTGAAGCTTAAAGATTCTGGAAGGATAAGAAAGAAGAAAAAATTTGTTTTATTTTGCATTTTTAGGAAGTTTATTCTTAAATTAGTATTTGTTTTATTTCTGCTCATTTCATTATACAGCAATCATTATCAGTAATGTAATATCCCATCTGTAACATATATCTGTAATTATAATGAAGTTTAAAAATAGATTTTATACAGTAAACATTTGTAAAGACAAGCTAACAAAATAGAAGTTTTTCATTGCTACTGACAAATTGCCATATTCTGGTAAAAATATATTTTCATTTTCTCAAAAAAAAAAAAGAATGGTGTATTTTTTTATCAAATTAAAAACCATGAAGTTTGGGCTTTTTTTTTTGGGGGGGGGGAGGTAATGTTGTTTTTTTCTAATTATACTGCTGCTTTTAATATCATTCTGTCTTATATTTGCATGAAGATGAATGTCATGTAAACACTGAAAGTAGTGTATTGCTCTTGCAAGTGTCAGTTGCGGGTGTACCGACAGTGTCTTGAAAACCCGTCAGTTTTCAGTGACTGCCAGAAGAGGCAAATCTTGCAGTTCTGGGCCAGGCAATATTTCAGAGGCAGAATGCAACATCTCAGGCTGTCCTGAAAGGGAGCTCATTATCAGCTACAGCTCCTGCTCCCTTCATGGGCACCAGGGGACACGCATTTCATCTGAAGGTGGGAAGTACTTGAGTACAGTTGAGATGTAGCTTTTTATCCCACAGACAGATTAAAAGATTTTTCTTCCAAGGTGAAGTGCATTATATTGGCAGAAAAGTTTTCTGTTTTACAGAAGTTGCTTTTAGGAGGTTGTTGCAGACATGGGATGTCAAAACAGCTGAATATTGATGGGTTTGCACTGTCAGAGACAAAGGTACTAGAATTTCATATGAGCTTATGATTCTTCAAAGGTAAATGATCTTACCTTCCTTATGGGTACAACATTTTACTTTGTGCCTCCATGGTGCTTCACAAGGCTGCGTGGCAGTCAGGGCAGTTCTTCATGAAAGGTTTTGACAGTTTTCTCTGTTCTGCTTTATATCTGAAATTTAAATAAATTTTCCTTCAAGTATCAGATCTATATGCTGTGCCCATTTTAAAATTTATTTTCCAAGTGAAACAGTTTTGCAAAATTTATGTGGATAGCAGTCCTATTTGTAATGTACAATCTGCTTGAATTGCCATGAAAAATATTCTTCCATACATGATGAGCTAGGCAGAGAGAAAATCATGCACCCTATTGTTTTGGAAAAATAGCTAATTTCAGCTCTTTGCTATCTAATAGTTTGAATTGCATCATTGTTTTTCTTTACAGTGCTTTGAACGATCAACCCTAGCAATGCTTCTGTGGAGAGAAGTAGAATAAAATTATATGGGCCAAAGCCTCTGAATTTTCAGTCTACTGTAGCATATTATGAAGTAATGTTTACAGGTCAATGCCAGTATGTATTTTCTTTGATGCAAATTTTGAAAGCCATCAACTGAATGTGCACATTATGCTGTCTTTTTGATTCTATCATATAGTTTAAATGTTCAATATAAATATTTGTTTGAAAAAATAAGCCTAAAATAAAGTTAAATATTCAAAAGAAATTATAAAAAAAAAGTTAATATTAGTGAAAACTACTTTCTTCACATTATGACCATACTGACCAATTTACTAAATTAATGAAGAATTCAGGACAGATCCAAGCAACAATCTGACACTAGTATTACAGGGATGAAATTTGGACACACGGTCATGTTGGTATTCCTAAAATGAGTTGTCCAAAATGCTCTCTACTAATGAACTAGTTATAGCTAGAAATAAAAGAATATGCAAGAAAACATGGAAAAACACCTGCAGAATCTTACAGGCAGAAAATTTTGAAGAATCTTTGAAGAGAAGTCACAGATTTTGTCAATTTGGTACAGCGAAGACAGGACAGGAGGAAATAACTCTCTAGGTTTTTTTTAATAGACATTTGCAGAACTTACTACCTTGACTGATCTTCTACTTCATGTGCAGAAGGACTATAGTAGTTGCTGTACAATAGTATTCATTTAAAACACACTGATCAGAGCTTGTGAGGACTTGGTATTTAGCTGATGGTAAATTGGTTTAATGGTCAATGATGGAGCTTGCAATTAATTTACAACAGGCAGTAAGTTCCTACCTGGATTGTTCTAAAGAGTCCCATATGGCTGTGGGCTGAGGGGTCAGGACTGCTCCATGTGTAGTTATTAAGCCTCCTGAGAGATTTTTGGTGACTGTTTTGTTCCTTGAGCATGTAGAAGTTTCCTTGAGCAGTTAGGAATGGACAAAATCTTTGGCATCATGTAAATGAGGAAACTGAAATTTGCTGGGAGCCTGTATCATCAGACTGAGGTTTTTATTTATTTTTTTATTTGAAACGTGATTGTATAAGAACAAGGTAAAAGAAAAATATGATATAAAACAGAGCAGTGAAGTTATCATGCACAAAATCTTATTAACTCCCCCTTACAGAGAATTTACAGAATAAGAAGCAGCTGAACAGAGCGTCCCAAGTGGGCATGGGAAAATAAAAAGGAAAAAACCCCAAAACGTTAGGTAAGTGGCAACAACAAAGCATGATATTCTGCAATATTATGAATAAATGACATGATCTGTAGATATGGGATTATGTAGTCTGTGAAACCCTGAGTGAGATAAATGGGGAACTTCATTGCTTTCAGATATATAATTTCATATATTCCTCATCTCAGGAAGACATTTGGTTACACTCTGCTACCTTCCATTGCTTACAGGCACTGGTCATGCTATGAAGGTTATAGGAAGGAAGGTTGGAAATAAATCTGTGTTTTATTTTTTGTTTTAATGAATACTAAGGTGCTAGAGTCCCTGCTGGCTGTGAGAAATACGTCCTATGCAAAAAAATGTAGCTGTAGAATAAAGTGACCCATGGATCAATTTATTGCCCCATATATTTCTTTGTCTCCATATTCTCAGTTTCTGAGCCACTATAAGCTGAAAGATGACTTCTGAGGGGATTTTCAGGAAGGTCTCATTACCATTAATAAGTATCAACATCTAAGTAAAATAATGCAAAGCACATGCAAAATTACCTGAAGTTATAAGTTTGGCTGTATGATTCTGAGTGTGCATATTTTTATTGCTTCAAATGATGCCATTCTCCTAGAGGCTATTAGGTTCACCCCTTCTACTTTCTAAGGTGATGCAAATGGAAAGAATCAGCCTACATGTCATCATCACCCAGGATGGGTTCATATGCACGGGTTAGGGAGCAGCTGGTTTCAGCTGTCATACAGGATCTCTCCTCTTCATCTTAAGTATCAGCAGACTAACATAACACTATTAATCACTAAGTTCAAAAGCAAAGATGTCTCTATTACTGGACACTTGCGAAGGACACGTAAATAAATCAAAGAACATATGAAGCATGAAGAGAAATAACAGTAATACAAATAAGATGAAACTCAAAATAATATTAAAATATCTGCAGTGAGATAACTTTTACAGGGTGTAGCTAAGCTTTTTCCCATCTTGTTGTTTAGAAATGTATGGTTTTGATCATAGAAAGGTATTCTTGAAACTGCTTCTGTGATGGCACTGATAAATAACAAAGAAACCAAACAGCTTAGAAGTTCTGGATTCTAAAATATATGTTTTCCTGTATTTTTCCTTACTCATAAAGATAGTTGAAAGTAAATGAACTAAATTCTTAAAAAAAACCCAAAAAAACCCCAAAATTCTCTTTACTTTTACACCAGTATTACAGATCTGAAGGATATGTGAAGTGCGTATATATACATTTAAATATATTCCTGATGTTGTTCAGAGAATACTTTTCCAGTTTCAAATTGCAGAAGAATGCAATGGGTTTTATTCTAAGTTATACTATTATAAATTGAGAATACCATTCTAAGGGAAAAAAAGCCCAAGACATAGAAGCTTTTCTGTAAAAATATAGAATTTCATTGCAGATCAAACAAATATATATAATTCCTAGTTAAAAGTGATGACCTTATTTCAGATTACATGAATATCAGATGCATAAGATGGACATATGTAAGATCTATAAATATTTATATCATGTAAGATTAGTACAGTGGTAATTTTATATTATGTCTGAAAGTTCCAAGCCCATATGCTTTTATAGGATTTTTCAGGGGACAAAATGGCTCCCATCAATTTAGAGTATATTATTCTTGCTTATTCTTAGGATTGTTAGGTCCACTACCATTACAAAAATCTTCTTTCTTTGTTGAAAAGAAAAAAAATTGAAAAGAGAAAAATGATTTTGAAAAAATAACTGTATATTAGCTGAGAAAAGAATGAATGTGAGATGAAATGAAGATCTCAAAAGACTTCAGTCAGAAACTTAATGTCATAAACATTTCTTTTTGCTCCTATATTAAGTCTTATTACGGTCTTTAGAATGGTTTTCAAAATCTTATGAAAGTTGGTTTTGGTTTAAAGCTGAACACAGTTGGAGTCCTTTCCAGCAATTTATTTTAAAGAAGAAAATCTGTCAAACAGTTGCAGTTCAGTTTTTGAATACAGATTCTCATTTTCTAAGTGTACTGCTGCTTTAATGTCACAATTTTTTAAGGAATGAGCTTAAATCAGAGTCATTCCGGACAAACTAATGACATTTCTAATACAAGAAGCAGGAGTAGAAGGACATTTTTGTATCTTCTCCTTAGCTAGAGCAAACAATTGGAAGAACTTCCATTTACAATAAAATATGTCTGGTTTTGTTTCAGAAATTGACAGTCTGTGTAAAATTAGGCTGTACATTGATTTTATGATGTTTTACTTAGACTGAAGTATGTTATCAAAAATGTATAGTCAGGCAGTCTCCTAAATATTCTACTAGATACATTTATTTCTATTTTTTTTTGTCAGTCAGTGACAGGTGTGTGGTACATACCAATTATATCTACTTTCCTCATACACTAAGGCATTATTATTTCGCTGCTTTTGAGCTTGTCAGTGCAAGTTGATTACTTATAATTTTCCTTTTATAGGACAGACTCTAGATAGTTTCTTTTTAAAGTATTGAAGTACTAAATTAATTCTATAGTGTTGTCAGAAACTGGAAAAGGTGATCTGTTTCGAGACATCTCGGGCTTGGAATGAGAAGTAGGGCGTGGGTCAGGACTTGCTCTGGTGAGGTTGTGTCCTGCCCCATCCATCAGTCATGGCTCACTGAAGGCAGCCCCCAGGGTCACCTCACCTGTGTAGCAGATCCTGACCCAGGGAGGCCACAATGCCAACAGGGAAAGCAGACGAGACAAGTCTCTGTTGTTTAATGGAGGAGTCCATTTTATTCCCTGCCTCTCAGAGTCCAGGACATCCCTCTGGCTGCCCTGGCTGTCTCGAGACTCTGGCAGGGCTCTCGGAGACTGTGGCATGAAGTCAAAAACATCTGTGGCTTTGATTTTAGTCTGTGGAAAACTGCCAACTCTGGATGAGGAATTAGAAGCCACAAGGGTTTTAGTAGTGTGATATTTGAACTAACACAGAGTGGAAAAGTAGAATTTTGGGTTTCTAGAATGGGGTTCAAGGGGGTACAAGATGGAGGAATTTGGGTGTGTCCTAGCCTCCTTCTCCTTTGTCTTGTCCTCCATGTCTTGGTGTGATGGTGGCACTTTTCTATTGGTTTAAGGTAGAGATTCACAGTCTAACGTAGGTGATGGGAATTGGTAGAGAAATTGTAAACATACACACGTAGTTTTGAGTGTATAAGGTGGGAGCCACTTGTGGCTTGGGGGCAGATGGCCATGGCTTCCTTTCTGGACAGAGCTTGGCAGGTCAGAGAAAGAATGTTATAGATAAGCAAAAATAAACAACCTTGAAAGCACAATCAGAAGCATTCCAGGCTCCTTCTTTGGCTGCATCAGGCTAGGGAGAAAAGACTCTTTATGATCTCGGGGTCACCCTGATACTAGGAACCCCAAGAGAAATCTACACCCTTCCATCTCCCCTCCCCCCCCTACCCCCACACTCTGCTCCATGCCAGGGGGAGCAGGGGGGCAGAGCAGAGGCCCGGGAGCCTGAGCAAAGCCCAGAGCTGAGAGTAGAGAGAGAGCGAGCAGACTCAGGGCCTTGGGGTTTTATCAGGTGTCCCATAGGAGGAGTCTTAAAATCAGATTACAGCCTCCTCAGAACGGGGAGGCTCCATATACCTGGTCCCTAAAAG
This sequence comes from Lonchura striata, assembly GCF_050655825.1. Lineage (NCBI taxonomy): Eukaryota > Metazoa > Chordata > Aves > Passeriformes > Estrildidae > Lonchura > Lonchura striata. The sequence continues at coordinate 34,406,866 of NC_140741.1, read as the reverse complement.
GGCCCGAGAACAAAAGTCCCACCTGGGAGGGAGGCCCAGGATGGACCAAAAAGGTTTAAGAAGGCTCACCATGAACCAAGCACACAGTCCTTTAACCTTATCTTCACCGTGGAGTTTCACATCGCTGGAACCCAGGTAGCTATATCTGGTTTTCTTGGTTTTCTATATCTTTCCTGTCTTCTTCCCCTTCTTCTAACTCTCTTCTCATGGAACACAACATCAAATTGATTCTATTTTCTATGTTCAGTGGGCTATTTCTATACTGTAATAAGTGATTTTATGCTGTATTTACTCTTTTACCAATGTTCCTTAATTTTTCTACAGTTTGCCAGTAAACTTCTGTGTGGTTTCTGCCTCTTGAGAATAAGTGGTTGGGATCTTCTCCTTTCTGTCTAGAGCAAAAGAATCTTGTATAGCCCTAGGTTTTAGTGATCAGAGTGTGATAGCTGTACAACTCCATTCTTTGTGTTTCCTTTACAAGGCTACACCATTTTAGAGAGTCCTTTCTTTGAAGAGCTATAAATTGCAGCTGTCCTCACTGGATGACCACAGCATTAAGTGTCTCTGGTAACATGATTGTCACTCACCATGCCTCAAAAGATACATGCTAACACATAGTTTTGTATAAAAATATGAAGCCCTCCTAAACTGGAAGAAATACTAGCAGAGTTCTTCCAGCCAGTATGTGTATTTTAAAACTCATAATGATTTAGAGAATAAAAATTGCAAATCTGCGTATATGGAGAGCTATAAGATGTTCTACAAACAGCAGTAAACAGGGGGTTAAAGCCACAATGGACACATCATTAATTTCCTTTTTAAGAGGATCTGTCAGTTCATTACATTGAACAATTTATTGTGGTTTGTTCTGTCAAAAGTAAAAAAGATAAACACAAGAAACACATGTTGGTTCCCCTTTAAATTTAAATGATAATTCATTAAAATGTATATTCTTGAGTTGGAAGTCAATATGTGTTTCACACATTTTCTGAGAGTCATCGTGTCCAACTAAGGCTCCTTACAAATATGGGAATTGTTTAAGAGTTAATTGAAGAAGCTGGAGACTGCAACTAATGCAACAGAACTCCTATTCTTCATGGAGTCTTAGGTGAAGTTTTAGTTCTGCTTCAGAAGTAGAATTCAGAAGTCAAGGACAGAACATAGGGAATATTCCTTTAAAACTATCTTATTTAAAAATGAAATTTTCTCGAAAAGCAAAGCAATGAAAAAAGTGATTGCCTCTACTGCTAGTCAAATTATAGAGTCGAAATAGAGGTTTAATAAAAACATTTCTGTGAAAAAGCTGTTCAAAAATTTAATTTCCTTCTTAAGACAGGCAATGTTCTTCTGCTTCTGAAAAGTCTGATGATGTAGATAACAAAAATATGTCAACTATACTTTCAGAAATAAAGGAAAATACAGACTGGTCTTATACTTGGCATTACTAGAATTTCTTAACAGCTTTTTGTAGTATTTAAATTTTAATTTGCAATCTCCAATGGAAAATTTCTTTGTTTCTTCAGTTTCTGTCCAATCATCTTGACTAACGTAACGTTTTTTTTCCTCATGGTAAAGTATCTGAAAGAACATTTTAAGAAATAATTTTGTCACAGAGTTTCCAATATCAAATCTCCATGTCTGAAAGCAGAACAAAAAGAAGTGGGTATTTAGGTTTGATTTATACTGAAAACCACAAACCATGATGCTGCCTTAGAGAAAAGGTCAGTAAATTATATATTTCTATGCATCCTGTAACTGATAATACAAGAGGACAGAAGAAACGGATAGGAAGTTAAAAATCAGAAGATACTTTATTTATCAGCATGCAGTTGTGAGGGTATGAACTAAAGTCTGATACACACATAGGGAAAAAAAAGAACTAGAATTTTAGAAGGATTTAGCTCTCTATCTATTTTTAAAATTCTGGTGTGTATATAAAATGAGACAAAAACTATATTTCTTGAAAGAATTTGTAATGGCTAACTCTGTCAAACGCAAGTAAGAACAAGAGGAAAAACTTTCATTCAATTCATAATTCCTAAAATGTTTTCTTGTGTTGATAGCAGAATTTCTATCAAAAAATTTCCTGTAAGGACCTTTAAATTTTGCTATCTTGAAATTTAGTAAAGCTGTGCAAAAATAAATATTAAAATGAATAGGTAGAAAAAACAGCTTTGCAGCAAGAAAATGGTAGGGTAAAGTGGCAGAAAGGATGTCTGAAAATTAAAGGTATCTTAATATTCACCTGCACTGGGCTTCTCATCAAGGTTAGAGACTGCTTAATGAGGAAGAGAATGATTGTTTATTTTTCTTAGTTTTATGTAGTTTTCACTAAACCATTTTTTTTTCTTACATTATTTTAGAGGGTGGACGAAACTGAAAGGAGATATTTATTACTGCACTGTCACAGCCTCCTGTGAATTTTGATTCATCCTCAGTGTGTGTGCTTTGAGATCTCAAAGAGATCAGTTTTAGGGGGAGAGGGACACAAATAGTGTCTGTAGTCCTTCCTTGTATAGTAGCTTGATCAAAATTTGGATTAAAGCCAAGGGTATATAAAATGACATTTTAAGGAAGCAAATAGAAAATTCTCCAGTCATTGCTTTACTGTCTCACCCTAAGGAAGGAAAGACATTCAGTTGTTACATTGACTAGTTGCTGCATTATCTCTGCAATACTCAAGGAAGTTCAATGACAAATGACAGGAAAATCAATAGAGTGCTGTACAATTGCTTTTTTGTAGAGAGAGGAAGTCATATTTGTTTTTCTAAAACAGTCTGGGAGCTATGTTAAAAATAAATAATCTTGACATTTTAGATAATTTTTCAATTATCCTGCATGCATAGGTCCTGTTTAGCAATCTCTGATGACTTAAATTGGTTCCTTTTTATTATGGAATCCATGCCTCACTCATTACATAGGACAAAGTGAAGTCTGTGGCTGAAGCAAGGTTGTACAGGACAGGGGCATACCATCCTTCCTAACATAAGATGGCAGGAAGTAGAGTGGAAAAAAAATCTGGAAATAGAGAAAACTGCTCTGGCAGAGAAGAGTGATTTGCTGATTTAGACACTCTAATGCCCCTGGTCAAATCACTTCTGTCACTGAATGTTTTATGAAATTTCCTTGTAATCTGGGCAAGTCTAACAGGTTTTTTTTGTTGTTTTTGGTTTTTTGTTTTGTTTTGGTTTGGTTTGGTTTTTTTTGCCAGCCTGCTCAAAAGTGCATTCTTTCATCACATTGCAAAATTTGGAGTATTTTAAGAATAAATATTTTGAAGGCTGTATGTCCTCCGACCTATCAGAACATGAGCATCTTAAATTGAATAACTAATGCTAGTATCAGTAATGACTCTATGCTCCAATGATTATAAAACCACCACCTCACACCAAAGGTGACAGACAACATCAATACCAATTATTCAGAAAACATATATTAGCAAATACCAAAAGCTTACAAAAAGTTAATAATTCTGTTCTAATAGCAGGTCATAATTAGTATGGATTTAAAAAATGAAATTAAATTTTAAGCAGTTGTATAGTCTGTGCTAATTTTGTAAACATCACTCATTTGTTACTAAGGTAGTTTTCCAAGAAAAATTATATGTTATATACAGGATAATATATATAAAACTTGTATATGTTATATATATATAAATAATATATATATATAACATGTATTTCATACTTAATTAAAACTGAAACAAAAATTTCTAACACATAAGTGGAATTTATGTAGCGTAGGGAGACTTGGTTCAGGTGGTTTGACGTCAGTATAAAAATTGAAGTGTTCCTAACAGGTATACACCAAAATGTCAGTGAAGTCACTGGGAAAAAAGCAATTATATTGATCTTATACAACAACAACACTACATAATTAGGACAGCATTGTGCAATACTGTCTGTCTTTCTTTAACTACCTTGGAATCTGTAATTTGAGTCTTAGTCTTATCACAAGTGTAATTTGTGAATTAATGTGCTGAATGTTTTATTCTGATGACTTAATCCATTTTACAGATTATAGTTGTTTGAAGACAAAATAAGCAGTTTTGCTTGATTGATTCTCAGAAATTTTAAGCCAAGACTTATTCATAATGTTTCCAACTACTTGTATAGCAAAAGAAAAAAAAGTTAGTCTATTTCTGCTAAAATAAAGGAAATAGTAAATGCTGAGCCTCTGCTGTATCTCATTGCAGTACTACATTTGTGGTTGGTTTCATCCTGAAATTCAGAAAAAAGTAATTTGGTTTTGCTAATATGAAGGGGGAAAAGGAAGTAGACCAGGAGCCAGGACAGTGTAATCAGAATGAAGTTTGCCTTATTTATGGAGAAATTTTATTTTGACTTTATAGTAGTATCTTACATGAATAAGGCAAGATTGAGTTCCGAGTTTAAACAAATAAGGGTTTCCAATCAATTCATTTTGGACAGATTAATGCATTATAGGGCTAATAGAAGACTCCCAAAATGTCCTGTGATCCACAGTGTTACATCACTCGGTGTGAAACTCCTTGCCCCAGGGAAGGTACCTGGGCAAATATAAACCCAAGTGAATAAAAACCCAATAGATTTGGTGTTCCAAGGACTTCTCTCACCACTTCTTTGGAACTTCCCACACCACCCAATGGATCTGGTCTGTGACCACCGCCTCAACCAAGATTGCACAGGTCTCGTTATCAGACCAGTAGGTGGTGAGCTGATCACACTGTTTTTTCCCTTGTGCATGCCCTTGGGTTATGTTTTGCTTTCATATTGTTGTTGCTATAGACAAAAATAACCAAAATGACTACAATACCTGTTTTCCTGCAACCAAGTTGTTCTATAATAAACCCTAGTAACAAGAGCCTGTGTTACCCTCACCTTCTGTGGGGTGGTCGTTAACAACTTACCTGTTTTAATTCTGAGTTATTATTTAAAGAAGACACATTTGAAGTGATATTTTATGAAGAATTAGCAAATAAATTTGTGTGTTGTGAAAGAGGCCAAAACAATATATAAAACTTACACAAATGTCACTTCAGTCCAGAAACCCACAATTTGGAGCTTATTGAAATTCTTCACAGGTCTGTGATGTATAGAATATTGTATATAGAACACTGTATTCAGAAAGTGAGAGAGGGCTTAAGAATTACTTGAGAAGGGACAAACTAATATTGTAGCAGTGCTCAGTAGGATCACTTTCTTTCTTATCTAATTTGATTCTTTCCTGAAAAAACAAACAAGAGACCTCAAGGAAAGGGAAAAAAATGTAATTGTTTACTTGTGTTTTCATATGACACTTCCAGGGCAGTCTGGCTTTCAAAAGCCAAGTGTTTTGTTTTAAAAAAAGGCATTTTCTTATGGGCAGAAAACATATTTGGTGGTAAAAGCCAAAACTAAATGCCAAAGAAGTATGTGTCAAACACACATCCAGGGTTTTTTATTATTTTAAATATCCCAGTTCTAAGTTCAAATGTGTCTTTCATATCATAGTCCTTTGACTCTGGAGAATACCCCTGAACAGCTTTGATTACTGTTAAGACTGGTGGAATAAAAGCACAAGGCCGCTTTTAGTAAGGTCACATCCTGCATATTTTTAAAATATCAGTTTTTTCTGAATGTTTAAGACCATTTTCAGAGGAACACTCTAAAAAAGGCTGGGTTTCTACATAGAAACCTCTTTTGTGTCTTCTCTGATCCTTATCATCTTCTTCAAAGGCATTCCCAGGAGAAGGTTAAATCTTTGCAGTTATAGCACGCAATTGCTAATTCTTTAACTGTTATTAAAGAGAGAGTTTCCATATGTGCACTTTCTCCATCAATCTTTTTTTTTTTTTTGCTAAGTGAGTATGGCATTGCATACCATCCCTTTTTTAGATATACAGAAAAGGAAAAAAAAAAAAAGTTCTGTAGCACTGATGATGGTTTCTGGTCCAGGGCACTCAGCAGAAGTGCACTGGGCAGGGACTGTTGCAGCACATGCCACAGTCAAGATGGCCACAATATACAGAATATCACCATGCAACTCCAGAAGCATCCATCCAAGACTTTGCTGAACATATGATTCCCTTTGGACCATCCTGTCCTTACACAGTCCCTGGAGAGGCCTCAATACTGTGAAATTTTGTTTAAGGTTTAGCATTTCTTAATTAATTGGCTTTGCCTGTTTTAATTCAAATTTTGATTTTATCCACATTTTAATACATGTGACTGGCTATCCCAGAAAATGAAAACAGAACATTTGGATGATGCAACTATAAATACTCTTCTGGATCAGTTAAAGCTGAAGAAGGAAGGTAATTTTTCTATGCTTATATGCAGTAATTTTGCTGACACCTTTCACTCTATGGGCCATTCACAGATGATATCTTGTCAAGGATTCTGAACTGCCGCATTTCACTGACTGCAAGACTAGGCAGCTCTAGGCACAGGAAAAGAAAGTCCTTGTCTAGACTATCATATGGCTGAGAGGCAAAGGGCCACACTGCTGCAGGGCTGCCCTGCCTGTGATTGCACCCAGGAGAGGAACAGGTTGTCTTGGAAGTGATGCTGCAGCAGTGGGTACAAGAGATAGAACAAGGTGCTATCAGTTGGAATTATTTGCTTCTGCTCACTTTCTCCACTTACTTGGCTTCCCACCCCATCTTTGCCCTTCATCCTTCCCCTTGTAGTCTACTCTAGCTTCTCATTTGAGGGAAAGAAAGCGTCTATTTGTCTATGCATCTGAATATCCTTGAGCTGGTTTTGTTCATGACTGCAAGTCTCATTGATTTAATTTCTCATTATTTTTAGAGCATGCTTATTTACAGATCAAGCTTTGTTCAGGTTGAATTGCTGCAATGAAGTTACTGGTAGAATGAAAATAACTTCGAGCAACTTTCTAATTGCTTTACTAAGTAAGAAACTGCTATTGATTGCATGTAATAGCATGCAATTTCCTTTTCATGTTCTGTGCATATTTTTCCTCTGCAGCTCAAGTGGATGAACTAAATTTCATGGACAGTGAAATAATATTTTCTTCATATTTATGTATTTAAAAAAAAATATATAATATATAGTTACTTTTTATTCTGTTCAGAAAGTTCTCTGTCATCTAACCTCTCTCTGTCCGAGTGTTCTGTGCTCTGATATAATACTGGTAAAGAGGATTGAGATGTGTTTTTAAGTTGTAGTTTTAGCACTGCTGTTTCACTTATAAAGAAAACTAAAGAAATAAAAAATAATCAAAAATTTTCAATAAAGAAAAAAATGTACTCTCAAAGAAATGTATTAAAAGTACATATGTTCTGATCTTAACAGATAATTTTATAGGATTACTGCTGACAGAAAATTATTTTTATTATTTGAAAAACTGTTTTGGAACTTCCCTTTTATTACAGAATTGTTTGCTCTATCCAAGAAGAATATTCATGCATATGTAAATAGATTTTACAGTCATAACCATGAAGGGTATCTTACAGTATAATAAAAAAACCCAGTTCCTTTTTCTAGAATACATGACCAAGTTTATAATAAAAATCAAATAAAAATAAAAGGTAAAATGATTGACCAATAAGAAGAATTTTATAGAAGTAAAATAGTGCTTTATTCTGTTACATTGAATGTGTTTGTACTTAGTAAAATACAAGTTTTCCCATTTACAGGAGATTTTCAAGGCTTCAGAATGCTTTGTTCTCTGCATAAGAAATAATGACTACAATTTTGAATTTCCATAAATAAAGCTGAAATGAAAAAATGAAACTGGAATTTGTCTGGAATACTCAAAAGGCTTTTTCTTGCCTCAAAACAGAATTAAAAAATAAAACAAACAAACAAAAAAAAAACAAACCCACAGTATACATATAGATTTATGTAAAAGACATTAATAAACAATATTTTTCAATTTTTGTCTTTTAAAATTTGAGTCAAGAATTTAATGGAAATAGACTTTCTTCTAAGAAAATGTTATAAATAATAAAGCATTTCTACCATAAGGAGAAGCTGCTAACAGCAGGAACAGATACATAATGCTTGCAAGGATCTCTGTTATGATTGTGTTAATTAATCTTTTGGCAGATACACAGAAATCCTTGTACTTGTGCACCTCTTTCTTAGGATAGCCCATTTCTCTTCACTCTTTTTCTACATGGCATGTTGTGGAGGATTTATATTGCAAATCTGAAGAGCCAGAGCAAGATGGACTGGAAAAATGAGAAATACACCAAGTAATATTTGATTCTTATTATTCTGCTGGGGAAAATGAATGTTCCAGTGCCCAAATAATTTATGGTTAATTTTCTGATACTGACATTTATTTTAAGTTCAAATTAAAACCACCTATTTTTTGGTTTTGTTTTACTGTTTTATTCCTGTTAAGCACTTATGCATATAACAGTCTTGCTCACAGGGCAAACCTGAAAACAATGTTTCTGTAATCAGCACAGCTGGAGAAATATCTGTATTTTCCCAAATGCTCATACAATTATCATTATGGATTCCTAGATTTCTTTTTTCAGTGATTCAGTATTCATGTAATCTAGACTTCTTCCGCTTTTACTTTCTTTAAAAATATGAAATGCATTGAAGTCCAACAGTCAGAGTCTATGGCTTGGTATCTTAAATCTTCTGAATCAGAAGATTTTTTTTCATCTGATGGCAAATTTTCTTTCAAGGCTCAATTTAAATCCCTCCTGCATGGCATAGGCACATTGATACAGGATTGCTAGGTGGAAATTTCAGAGGAATGCCACAAGAAATCAGTGTCACATATCACAGAACTGTGGAATTGTTGAAGCTAAAAAACAGACACAGAGTCCAACAATTAACCCATCACTGACAAGTTCACCACTAAACCATGTCTACAATCATGAATTTTTGAAATACCTCCAAGGATAGTGACTGAATTACTTCCCTAGGAAGCCTGTTCTGATGCTACACAATCTTTTCCATGAAAGAATTTTTACTATTATCCATTCTTAACCTTCTTTAGCACAACTTGAGCACAACTTTTGTCATGTCATCTCTTACTTGGGAGCAGAAACAAACCCTCACTTGTCTACAGTCTTCTTTCAGGTAGTTGGGGACAGCTCCAATAAGAGCTAAACAACCCCAGCTCCCTCAGACACTTCATAGTATTGCTAAGAACATTACTTCTCATCAGCTTTGTTGCCCTTGTCTGGACTAATTTCAATACATCAATGTCTTTCTTGTTTTCACATTTGTAACTTGCCTTCAGCTGACACCTCTGCAGTTAGCCATACCTGCTGGGAAATGATGGTGACTGGCTTGGGGAGCAATTTCCCCAGATTCCTCAGTGACCCTGAGTGGATCCTGTCCTGCTGCACAGATTTGTCTGTGTGGAAGTGGTGCAGTAAGTCTCTAACCATTTCCCTTAGATAATTAGGGTTTAATTCTGCTCCTCATTCATCCTCCACCTCAAAGGGTTGGGTTCCCTGTGAAAAAACTATTGACTATTAAATACTGAGACAAAGAAGTTATGAAGTACCTCAGCCTTTTGCTTCTCAATTGTCAATTTTTTCCCCACATCCAATAAAGAATGGAGAGTCTCCTTAGCCATCTTTTTGCTATTCGTGTATTTATATAAATATTTTTATTATCTTTTATAGCAATAGCCAGATGAAGATCTTGTCTGGTTTGGCCCTTTTAAATTTCTTTGTGCACAACCTCACATTACCCTTGTAGTCCTCCTAAATCACTTATCAGCCCCTTTTTTTTTGAAAGCCCATTAACTCTCCCTGTTGTGTGAAGTTCCAGGCAAAGCTCTGTACACCCAGGCAATAGTCTTTTCCAATGGATAGTTTTTTGGCACATGGGGATGTCCTGCACCTTTAAGATCTACTTCTTTAAGCTCATCAAGCCTTCCTGAACCCACTTGCCCTTCAGGGCTCCATATATGCTATAATATGGTCTCTCTGCTCCTTTTGAAAAGAATAAAGTACACATCCGAGGTGATACTTTATTTTGTTTTATTATAATTGCTATAAATTGCTTTTGTGTGAAATTATTTTCTCTTTGATAATACTATCATAAAAGCTATCTAGACATAAACATGCAAAACCTGCTACAATTCTAAAACTAGGTTATGGGATCAAAATAAAAGTGAAATCTTATTCTTTAACATTGGCATCAGCTTCATATTCCATAAAACAAATCAGACTCTGGCAACTTGTCTAAAACAGAAAAGTACAATTGAATGCTAATGTCTTTTATTTTTCTACTGAGAATATATTTTCAGGCATTGAATATAGTTATATTTGTGTATATGCAAAGAGCCATATACACTTTTGAAGCTGGACAAGAATGTTAAAAAGTAACTTAATTTTTCATTTCTTATCTCTAACAGAAGAATAATATGGTTTTGACTTTTCTGTCTTATCATGAAAGACATGATGGAATTATTGAAATTATAAAAGCAATTTGGCAAAGAAGAACATCTAAAAAAGCAGATTAAATTCTAGGCTATGTCATTCAAGTTATTTCCAGTAGACAAATGGAGCTGTGATTAAATCATGATTGTGGCAGCTTCAGTTAGAATACATATTGTTTTGAGCAAAACAAAATCAACATCAACTGCAAGGGAAATTACTATATTAGTAGCACTGGAAAACTTATCAAATTAAAAGAAACTGAAAAAATCTTTGGCTTATCTGGCCTTCCTAAAGGAACTTTCCTTTGGAAAACAAAACAATGAAGGTAAATATCAAGACACCAGAAATTCTAAAGATGTGTATTGGTTATTATAAATACTACCCTCAACTACAAAAAAAAAAAAAAAAAAAAAAAAAGTAAATATACTAGCCTGAGAGTTAGGAAAAAAGGGTTCTAACCCCTAGAAGAGTAAAACTTTACCATATCAGTCCAACAACAGGAGGGAAAATTAGAACTCTCTGCAGTACTTAGCTTCATAAATGTACATTTATATAGCACAGTTTTCTGTCATAATAGGTACCTATGAACAGCAATACAGGAGGACAACTCAATTCTATGCCCTATGTTCCAAATCTGAAACTGCAAAAAAGTATATCTATTATTGCCTGTAACAGCCCATGAGCTGCAGGTTCATAAAAATATGTCTCTTAGAAGAGACATGCTGTAGTTTGGAATGACAAGTTTTTACTGCAGTCTTGAGCAGTGGGAGTGAATTTCACAGTACTGGAAAGAAATTAGGCATATTTGAAGAAAGGGGAAAGAAATTAATCCAGGATGAAAATCCTTTAAAATCTGTCTGTGTGGTATAAAATTAACACTGTGTAGTACAGAGATTCTCTAGCATTTTTCAAAATCAGCTATTCTGATCTGTTCTAGCTCAAGTCTTATATTAAATAATTTCAATATACTTTCTAAAACACATTAGGTAAATTGTCACACATGAATCTCTCACCCTTTTATCAAAATGAAAATATTGTTAAAGAATGTTATTTTTTTGTTGAATTTTCTTATGTATTTTTCATGTTTTTCAGGGAGGGGCTTACTTTTTAATACCTTTTGTAGTTATTTAACATACTTGTTTTAATAATTTAAAAACCACTCTAGACTTATAAAAACTTTGACTGAAATTCTGTCTTGATGGTGACTCATTAAAAAATTCCAGACAGTAATTCATTATTAGATCATTTGATACAACTCAATTATATTTTGATTAAAATAATTTGAAAAAAAAAAATCTGTTTAGCATCAGATCTGAATAAAAGTCCCTTAGCTGCACAAAACTTTAAAAGAATACAAGATAGGAAAATAAATTGTAAGGGTTTATTTGTTTAAAAATTTTCCTAGTTTTACAAATTCAAAGGAAGTATATATATTTAAATTAACAACACTAAATTAGAACCATCACTTAAAGTCAATATCTGAATAGGAAAATAATAAAAAAAAAATCCTAGGTTTGAGAAGTAGACAGAGGAATAAATGAAGGTAGAGATAGATAATGATCAATTTGAGTTGCTGAAACTCAGTCTCATTTCTCTCTGTATGTAAAAGGCTGCTGGAGGAAAGTATAAGCTTTTTCAGTGCACAGTTTGATTTTGCTTCCTTATTTTGCTTTCTATGAATACTACTTTATAGTAATATAACTACTCAATAATAACATAAAGCATGCTTTACAAGAGGTTTTCTTGCAATATAGATATTTATAAAAGAATTTCATATTTCATATTTCAAATGGGATTTCTTCTTCATTATAAAATTATCCCTATCTTAGCATTTTGCAATCACATCATTATGATTGTAGAACACATGGGAAAATCAAGTGTAGCTATTATGATAGCAATCTTTACTAACATTAGCTGTTCAAACTCAAAAATTGATGGATTGTCCCACTATGTAAGAAATGCCTTTATGGAAATATTTACTGTAGTAAATTATTAGACGTAATTTCTCCTTACTGCTGTTCAATTTGATAAAAAATATATTCAGTAGAGGCAGTTGCTAACTGAGACACATTTACGTTACAGCTGCTGTTAAATTTAACATTTCAGGTTTGCTAGTCGCAAAACCTTCTAGATGTGAATAAATCTATCATAGTACCAACTCTCCCTCTTTGTCCTGTGGATTTATATTATACCCATGTAATCTCAGGCTTCTACAGCTGCCATGATCAATCCTGTAGAAAACAGTATCGTGCACATTGGCACTCAGATACCTATACATCTAATGTCTCTTTACTGGCATATATAGTTTTCTACCTGCTTCCTTTATCCTCTCCACCTAGTAGTACTGGAATATCTAGCTTTTGATGAGCTGAGAAAAAATGAAATGCTTTCTCCGCTTTCTTTCTTTCTCTCGTCATTATCCAAACCTTTTAAATGAAAAGGAATTGGTAAAGCCTGGCTACAAGTAGTTTTTTGGAGTATGACATTACATTAACATAATGCCTGGAAAATCACAATCTTCCCTGAAAATGTGAGATGTTAATACCATTCACTGTCTGAGGGTAGCCAGAAAAAGGTATGGATTTTCTGTAAACTTAGAAACCTTTATGCTCACTTAGTCTTATCTATAAGACTTGTCTGGCTGCCATGAAGTAACTACATTATTTTGATAACAAGTTTCTGAATCCAATACATCTAATCTTCCATAGCTATAGAGGAAGAATTGAATTTCATAATTTCTTCTTGGAAAGTGTTTTTAAGTATTGGAATGGACTGCTCAGGGAGTGGTGGAGAAACAACTGGTCATGGTGCTATGGTCAAGTTGACAAAGTGGTGATTGGTCAAATTGTGAACTAGGGCACAGGAGCAGGGGAATGATGCTTCTGGGCTCCCAGATCTTCACCTGAATCCCTCTTGGAAACAATGTCATGGAGTGACAAAACAAGTGGTCATGGCCTCAAACCAAGAGAGGGGAGGTTTAGATGTTAGAATTAAATTCTTTTCTGTAAGGTTTGTGTGGAGTTGCGTTATTTGTATGTTTTCTTATCACTGTATCGTGTATTGGTTTATTCCTTTGTACCCCCATGGTCAATTTGGTTTTGTCCCCAGTTTTCCTGCCCTGCCTCATGTGTCAATCCTCCCTACTACTGCCGAGCCATTCCCTTGCCCCCTCCCAGGCATCTTGTCTGTCACCAGGCGGCCCTTCCCATCCATCTAGAAGCTTCTACTCAGGGCACCGGGCAATTGGGCGAGGGCCTGGGGCCCCTCCCGTATCCTTCTCCCATTAGTCCACATGTGTATCACCCCATCTCGGAGCCACCCCCTATCCCTATCCCCATTGGTTACCGGTCTTCCCCTCCCTTACAGTTTATAAGCCGGTGCAAGCACCTTGTGCTCGCTCCTGTTGGCTGGCACTGTTCTGGAATATTTGGCCCCGTTGGGCTGCAATAAACTCGGACTTAGCCCCCAGCAGGATCCGCTCTTCATTTACCACCGCGAGGCTTGCCAGCGCTGCCCGGAACCCACAAAGGCACTCTCCAAAGCCCAGCTGAGATCAGCGGAGGGTGCCTCAATCGCCCGCCCTCGCCCCAGGAGGAGAGCTAGCCGGGGCGGAGGAAAAGGGACCTGGGGCGGGAGCGCGGCAGGTTTGGGAGACACTGGCACAAGTGTGTCAGAGAGTGTGTGGACTCTCCATCCACGAAGGTGTCCAAGACCAGGTTGGATTGGGCTCTGAGTAGCCTAGTCTAGTGGAAGGTGCCCCTGTCTGTGGCAGGGAATTGGAACCAGATGATTGCTAAGGTCCCTTCCAACCCAAACCATTGTGTGATTCTGTGATTCTCGTTCTTGGGAGACTTTGCTAACATAAGTAACTCTGTGATTCTATGAGGAACTGTACAATGTAAATTTTCAGTCATGATTTTTATTTGGCACACTCAGATATCTTCTCATTTCCTTCCTCATGTCCAGAATGTAACTCATTAAGCAGGTAAATAAGTCATAAAGACAGTCATTGGAGAGCTGCAAGGGATCTATGATTGAAGCTATTGCTCTCTCTCCAGAGAAGCAGCTGGTCCTTCTCACCAATATACACAACAAAGGAAAAGGACAGCACAGTGATTGTGGTCTTTACTAGTGCCTTTGGAGAGCTCCAGTTTCCCTCCTCTGTCACAGATCTTTGGCAGCAGCAAGACTGCTTATGCATTTTGTCCTGAGTTTTTCTGGCTAACAGTTGTGTTTAATAAAATTTGCTGAACAATCAACCCATAGTGTTTTACTATGTCTATTAGAATGCTAAGGAACTCCAGTGTTGTGGTGATAGAAGACCATAAAATAGACAACACAGTTGCTTTGTTTTACAAGATACAGATAGTCTCCCCAATGTCAACACTTCAAATCTTGTTATCTTCATGTTGACATCTTTTTTTCTCTTGCACTAAATCTTTTATCTCAGTTTTTCTTAGCTTTGATTATTCAATAGAGCAGAAACTGAATTCCAGTAATGAAACCTGAAATCAAGAGTATGAGGCAGAAAATCAAACTTGACATCATTATATAAGGTACATAAGAAAGCAAATTTTATGCAGCCAGGCAATTCCAGATGAGCAAACTTAAACCAGCATTTTAATAACATAGACATGTGTTATTCAGTGCAATAGACTTACATAGGATTATTCTTATCCACCCAGAGGTCAGCTGGCTTGCTGTCATAATTGCTACACGAGTACATTTACCACATGGGCGATTGTGCCTTGTGGCAAGGAAAGCTTTGATCAGAATCCCTGGAACCTGTGCTCCTTTAAGTAATTTTCTCTCCTCTCCAAGAAAGTCCTAAGGAGTTTATCAAGCCATGCGCTTTAACTGGTTAATTCTATGAGTTATACAGAACTTTTTCCTTTCTAAAAGAGGCTGATGATTATTATTATTAATGATTATTATGTTATTGTGCATATCACAGTATCTTCTGCCATAAATTGTTAGATGCACTACTAAAGCATGGTATGCACAAATGTTGTAGCACTCTGAATATCAAATCCAAATAGAAAGGATGGACCTATTATTTTCATTTCTTCAGAAAAGGAAAATATGTGCCATAAGATTATATGGTTTACCAGAATCACAAAATAAGCTGAAACAAGATGGACTGTCTGTGGTTATTAGTTATTTTCCTGATATTTCAGTCTTTTGCATATACTGAAATATTGTTGTGTCTTTCTAAAAATAAGCTACATGTATTTTTTCTTTGGAAAAGCATAACTTTTTTTTTTTTTTTTACTATTTTCTTCTTCTATTTTTACTGATATGGAATACATTGCCTTTCATAATAGTTAGTTTAACAAACTTGACCAATTAATTATGCTGTGTTTGTGGAACACTGCTGCATTTTCAGTATGAAAATTCAGCCTGTGACTTGCTGTGATTATTCTACATCTAGTTCTACTAGATTATTCTACATCTAGTTCTAGCACAAATTAATTGCTGGTTTTATTCTATTTTTATCAGGATATAATTTTAAAGACTGCTTTCTACCATCCTGGTGGAAGAAACAATTCTGTCAGACTATAAAAGTTTTTAATCAAAGCCAATTCCCTCCTTTTACTTCAAATTTCAGGACCCATGGTTTGTAGATGTGGATGACCTTGTGGCTTCTGTTTTTACCTGTAGCTCTCTTTTTCACCTGTTATGATTATTGGAGTTTTTATTTGAAGTTTTAAAGGTAGTGATTGTAACTTCTCAGATGATCATTTGATGGATAATCTGCCCATTCAGTCTGAATAGAGAATATGTTTCTACATGAATTATATTAATTAGCAGTCCATAATCTTGGTTTGTGTGATTTACTGAACTGCAAACATTGTAAGACTGAGCAGCTGCATGCTATAGAGTAAAAAAAGGCAAGTTCCAAGCAAACAAGTAGGTTCCTGGACATTCTTACAGATCTCTGCATTCTGTTTGTGCATAAAGAGTTCAAAGAGAATAGTCCATCTATTATGAGGTGGTGGGGCTTAAAAAAAACAACTATGTATTCTACTTTGCTCATCCAGCTACTGGATGCTTATAGAAATCTCATACTTTCCCTTATTCATCTTTGTTACCAGATACCTTATGTCTGATTATTTTTTCAATTGTCAGAAGTCAGCTGAGCAAAAATTTCATCTCTTTTGTAACTAATTCATCTGCTATGTACTGCAATACTACCTAAATGCCTACAGAGCTCTAATCTATGACTCTGTGCAAGCCCTAGCAAAAGCATAGGCTAGGAATTAACTGGCTGGGGATCAGCTTTGATAAAAGGCCCCAGGGGTTCTGACTGACAGCAGGCTGGGAATGAGCCAGCAGGTAGCGTGTCTCATGAATCCTTCACCTGGAAGCAAGGGAGGTCAGTCCTGGGCCATATTAATAGGAGCAAAGTCAGAAGGTCAGGGAAGTGATTATCTCCTCTGATCAGCATCTGTTAGACTACATGTAGAGTTTTGCCCTCCCATCCCCACCTCAATACTAGAAAGATGTGGATAAATTGGAGCGAATTCAGTATAGGGTCACTAGGACAGGAGAGTCAGGGACCAAGGAACTTTCAGCTATGAAGAGAGATTGGAGGCACTGGGCTTCTTTGCTGAAAGAAGAGCCCAACAACTTCCTCCCCTACCTGTGGGAGAAGGTTCTCCACAGTGTATGCAGTGGGAGGGTGAAAGACAATAGACATGAAACGGTAAGTTCAGTTTGATATAAGGGGAATTATTTTCCTGTCAGGACAGACAGGTGGTGGAACAGGTCACACTGAGAATTTGTGCAGTCTTTTTCCATCCTTCAGGGTTTTAAAGGTCCAGCTACATAGCTTTGATCTGGCCTCATCCCATAACTGACTCTCCTTTGAGCCAGCAGTTATCCTAGAGACAACTTCAAGTTGCTCTTGAATTATCCAGTGATTCTAATCTGGAATAAAGACTCCATGGATTGAAAATTGAGGTAGTAAATGCACACAGAGCTATGGTAACAAGGAACTTGTGGCACATCCTGAGGGCAAAGCACTGACTGGGTGATAATAACTTTCACATTCTTCAGCTTGTTTGATGTATGCAAGGACCATATGTCTGTCTGCTATGCTTTCATTCAGGCTAAATTATTTCAGTATTGTGAACAATGGAAATTCACCTCCCTGAAGATTCTGCAATACTTTAAAAATTATTGCAGATAGACCAAGCTGTCTTTTTTTTAAAATAAATAAGGGTAGGAAAATTCAGGTAGCACTTTTAGTCTTCTTACTCATTATTTAATAATGAGAATTGATTAAAGAATTGATGGGTGCTTGTCCAGTGTTTCTGTTGTTATGCCACATCACTGACTAGGCCTTGAAGTCTAACTACTGACATCAGTGTTAGTGAAGTTCAAACTCATCTTCTAGATACATCCATAGTACTTTAGACAAACAAGTCTATATGTTTACTTAGATTAAACATGATTTGCAATAAAGAAAAAAGAAAAAAAAAAGACAAAGTCTATAATATATAGGGCTTTTCCAAGAAAATAGCCATAGAAAACACGTAATGGTCTGTCTGTTAAATATTAAAAAATATATAAATCCCATATGTTCAATTTTACAACACATTGAATATTAATTCACAGTGGAAAAATCAATTTAAAGTCTCAAGAGCAAGGATATTGCTAAGATTTTTTTAACATTACTTTTTTCATTGTCTTGGGAACAAAAGATTTACTTTTACTACACTGACAGATGTTTTCCTTCAAAAAAAATTGCACTCAGACAGAAAAAAATTACTTAAAATAACCTATATGCATTAATTCATCATGAATACCTATGTATAATGGTCTAAATAGTGCCTCAAGATACATAAAAATGTTCTTGTCAGAGGACAAACCTTTTTTCTAGTTTTAGATCAACTACATGAAGAAGTGATTGTTCAAAGTAGAATTGTAATACACCCTGCAATCCAAATCAGGAATCGTAATGTGATTTACTGTTTGACTTATTTTTTCAGATAAACTAGATGAAATAGACCAAATTATACCAAGCAGAGACTATACAGATTCAGGCTATAGATCCCCTCCAAGTGTTTACACAAATATGTACAAAGACATTTAATTAAATCAGAGGTGGAAAGTAGTGGTAGCCATGTTCTCTGATTTTATCAATAGTTAATTTTACTGGCTCCAATGTATTTGAAAAAGCCTCAACAGATATCTTCAAAAGCGGAATGGTCCAGCACACTTTCTCACCTCCCAGAAATACATCTATTGCAGTCTTGCATGCAGGTGAAGATGTTACCTTTCTTTTCATATCCTCCACCTGTGCCATGGCTGTTGAATGAACACCTAATGGCATATGGGGAATTCAGGACACTTTCTTTAGTACACGTAGCCCTCCAGATCCGGTTCTGAAATTAGCCTGATCCCAGGCTGCATGCTATTGTAACCATCTCACTTGGGATGGTGAATTTCACTATTATGATCAAGCTTAATCACCTTTCACATCTGCTTGGCCTCGATTTTAATCATATTCTGCGGCCTGTTATCTGAAAAATATCCTTACACCATGAATGCATGGATATGAAAATGCACTGTGTTGATACTCTCTACTCTAAAATAGTTTTCCACTTGTAATAGTGTAAGAAGTAAGCAATATTCCAAGAAATATTTCACAAGAAATATCTGGATCTTTAGGTTTCGCAGGTATGTACCACACATGTAGGTACACATTTATAGGCTCTTAATAAGTTCATAAACGGATCTAGTAGCTAGTAAAGAAGTCGTTTGGATTTAGTGATCAAAGTCAGATGGGGGAAAAACAATTTACTGAACTTTGTTATTGAAAAATTTGATTTGCCTCTTATTTTTTAAAAAAGAGATCAATTGCATCTAATTTTCTTCCTTTTGAAATACTTTACATATTTGATCACTTTCGTTATGGTCTTCAATTACACATATTTTGAATTTCATATGCATGTGTACTTTAGCTAAAGCAGTTGCATTTTCTTACTTTTTAATATGTTTTTTGATGACATGCATAACTAAGAAAAAGTGAAGAGATCAAAACTGAAGGCAACTGGATCTGTGTTTGGGTCTAGGATATAAATTTACTATCTATAAGACACATAAATAGATTAAAATTAGAAATATAAACAGATATATACATTCCATATACCTGTTTATGATTCAGGATGTTAGAAAATTACATACACATTTTTATGATTCAGGATGTTAGAATATTACATAAAAATGTATTAATTTTTTATAAATGCAGGACAATAAAAGATTAGTTACCTTGTAAAGAATTTAAAATACCATCTGAGGGAAAAGAATATTAAACTCACTGCTTACTATTCTTTTGAATTTCAAGTTTGCTGATTGATACAATAAGCAGAATGTTGCAATTAAGATCTGTATCTTTCATCATAAAAAAGCAACTGGATGTAAGATCTCTCAAACAGACAAATAAATTTAAGTGTCTCAGAATACGTTCTCTCCTTTTCATAAAATACTAGATAAATGTTATGGGTCTGTCCCACAGAATACCTTTTATGGATTATTACCTCCAGATCATTCAATGCTGTGCTCACTGATTATTGAATAGGATGAGTCTTTATTTCCACATGTACAATTTCATCCCTAAATAAACAGTTCTTCCATAAACTACTCCAAACTTTGTAATCATTCTCAGCACAGAAAGCACACATCTCAAGTTATCCTTCCTTCAGTAGTTAAAATAAGTTAGGACCAACTAGTTTGATATCTTTACCATTTATTATTTACTTTGTATTTATGTTCACATTGGGTAATGTCAAGCAAATGTTAGCATGGGAAAGAAATTATGTTTTGTTTTCTAACAGCTGGATATTATGCAGTGAGTGAATAAAAAATTAGATATTAGTTTTATGATTGGAGAAAATACAGAAAAAAAACTGGTGGGATTTTTTGTAAGTAGCAAAATGATAAAAATTACTTTTATTGATTTTACAGAAAGGGAAAGTGAGGATGCTTTGGTAGTAGATTCCTAGTTCTTTGCTATTAGTCCCAGCTGTAGACTTAAATCATGCTATAGATTAATTCTGAATACTTTCTGCTGAAACTTCAGGTATTTATAGATATTTGATTGTCAATGAATAGTGCCTGAAAATATTAATGACTGCATAATTCTTGATTCGCTGGAAATACTTTTTTGTTAAGCACAGTAGTTGAAAAGGTCTAACTTTCAGAACCACCAGCTTGAAGATCCTTGCAAAGGATTGAAAATCCCTTCTTTGTTAATGTTGCCTCTTCTATAAGTACCACCTTGATTCAGCAAGGTTTGGAAGTTACTGAGCTACCTAAGTGTGAATGGTATGTGTACTTAGCCAAATTTTCAGTCAATGAACTTATCTGAAAATGGAGTGTAATTAGGATGTCAGAAAAAAAACAACTACAATCTGTAATGCCTAGACACCAACCAGAGTAGTGTGTTCGTCTGTGTTATTTTGAGAAGCCAGATTTATATACTGAGATCTCCCTGTTCTCTAGAAGTTGGTGCAAGCAAAAATTTTATTTACATGCATAATTTACACTAACAGTCTAGAAAGCCCATCCTATTCTCTGATAGAAACTAAATTAATATGTGATAACTGTACCCCAACTGTTCTGGAGATGCACCATAAAAGCATGGAATTCTAACCCCTCATCAGGCTCTGACTACAATATCTTCAGGGAAGAGCTTTATGTATTTAATAAATAACAGTAGGAAATCAAAATTGCACAATAAAACTTACAATGTTCAAATAAGTCTTAGGAACATCCTGATGACACAAAAGTCTGTCTTTAGAGAGAAAAATTTCTCTTTGTATTTGATCATAAAACTCATAATTTGAACTCTTTTTGACAAAAAAACCCCAAGAACAAATCTAGCCATTATTGCTTCTTTCAATCTATCTCAGGATCAGCCAGTTCTATTAATGCATCACAGTCACACTGTGAACAATGACACTGAAGAGTGCTAGCTGCAAGAGAAAAACAAGTTAAAGCTGTGTTAAAAATGTATGTTTTACAGATTAAAGAGCATTTCAGTGCTAAAGTGGGAAAATAGGTTACTGCCTTGAATGGAATAGAGACACATTAATTTGAGAAACATCAGTGAACTCATTCCTTTCAGTTCATCCTTGAAATCAGTGGGCTTTAGTATCATAGACCAATGCAGTAGATTTGAAGCCTTCCTAGATTGGTCTCGCTTGAATCAAATTGTTAACCAATGCAATTGTATAAAACCAGGATGGAAACACAGTTTTAAGAGCTCAAGAACATAATTAGGTGCTAATAAGGCATATATTAGAATAGACTGATCATTATTCAAACATACAACTGAATCCCATTATCTGACCATGTAAAAACTTGGTAGTGTTGAGTACATTATCAAGAGACACAAGAGGTGCCAAAATGAGCAAGTAGATGAAATAGATGACATAGATGAATGTCAGAAACAAAAGCTAGCAAATGAGCTGGGGCAACAGATGGAGTGTGAATCACTGCTGTTATAAGGACTCACATTCCAGGGAAAACATGAGTAGAAATAAAAAGGATAATTTTCAAATAAAGTGTTACAGCCTGTAAAAGAAAGTACAAAAAGCAAAGGAAGATAACACAGGAAAATAAAGGAATGAGAAAATGTTGGACAAGTGTGTAATGACTAGTAGAGCACAAAACACAGCAAGGATGAAAGAAGTTTTCAGTTTCTTTTTAAAACCTGAGCAGGTCTCTGAAGTGCTTTTGACAGCTTAAACAAGGTGTAGGAATGTTTGTTTTAGATAGTTGTAACACAAGAATTTTAGTTGTGGACTAATGGTTAATTTACGGGTCTATGCCTAGGACAGATATAATCAACTTCACAGAAGGATGTTGAGAACAAATAGTGCTAATACATGTTAGGGTTTTTCATTTTGCTGATTTTAAATTTTTCAAAACTTACACTCTAGCATTTCAATCATTCAGTGTTTGAGTACCGTTAGCAAGCTGGTCTGTGTTCTACAGTTTATAATGTAAATTAATTCTGACATGATGGCACTCAATAAATTTTACTATAAATAAATAAAAATTCCATGATAAATCCCACATGCTGAAAAATAACTACCATCTGCCAGAAATTATGGGCAAAAAATTAGTCACTGAATTATTAATATAGTGCTGTAAATCCAGAAGTGCTTTGCTGATAATTTGCTTTCTAAGTGTTTCATACAGCATACTGTAAAGCATGTTGTAAATCATGGCCTGTATTAAAAACTGTTTAGGCCCTAAACCATGTTGGGTTTCTTAGAGGAAGAACTCCAAGTATATAATAAAAACAGTCAAAGTACCACAACAAATGTATGCCAAGTTTTTTTGGGGCCCTAAAGAATCTCTAACAGAGCTTGTAATGAGAGAGGCATCAGCCCTTCTGTCCTTATAGGAAACATCCTCTTTTAGATTTACACAAAATAGTGCCAGGAAAAGCCTCCTGGCATCTTTTTCTTTTGTTAAGATGTTTTTTGAAAGTACTGATAGACTATAATAGAGGCTTACATGGTCCTTAGATACAGTAATGTTTGATATCTCAGTTCTTAAGAGAGAAGGATGAGACAGATGGGTAATTAAACCTCTAGTGATTTTTTATTTCCTGGGATATAAAAAAGTCTACAGAGCTTTTAATGCTGTCTTTGTTATTCCCTTTCTTGCATAACTTTGTCTATTCTTTGATGTAGTTTTTCCTTTTGTTTGATTTGGTTTAGTTTTAGACTTTCTATTAAAATAATGGCAATTTATTTTTTCAAATAATTTTGCAGCAAGACTGTATAAAATGCAATACCTCATGGATTAATATCAAATCTGCATTCAGATTATAAATGTGTTTTCAATACCAGTCTTTAGTTTGTTATGACTGATGCATTCCTTTTTCTTTTTACTTTCCATTTTCCAAAGTTTTACTCTCCTCTTCACTCATTTTGTTGTATCTTTTATCCAATCTTCAGGATTAAGATTTATTAAAAAAAAAAAATCATTGCATTTTCTTAAATACAAGTATCTCTTTCCAGATCACTTGCCATATGTTATCTATCCAATTTTGCATTTGTGGATTTGTGTGTGTGTTTCACATGTTATGATTTAGTTGTAATTAAAAAATGTAATCAAAGTTGACTTTTTACTGCTGCCTAGATCAATAAAGAGAATATCAAATAATCTCCATTGCAATACACTAACTCCAGAGAATAATATTTCATTTCCTGTCCTAGAAATCTCACAGGAATTCTAGTATGAGGCAGGTTTGATTTCTGACTGATATTTTCCTCTGATTCATTCTAATTGACATTTAACAATGTAAGATATCTCCTTTTTTTTTTTTTTTTTTTTTTTTTTGATTATACCTACAGTAAAAAGTATGAGTTACAACTAAACAACCAAATTTACCATCCTAGCCTTTAGTCTGAAAACCAGCGGCCTAACTAATTGTAAATTACATTGAAAAGTGAAAGCAATAGATACTGACAACTGTTTTAAATAGTACAGGCCACCATACTCCATGTAAAGAGATACTAAAACATATTAAAGTGATGATTAAAATTTAATTAAAAGTTTGAGACATCAGTGTCAGAACTATTGAAACAAGTGACTTGAAACAGAATAATTTCATGGAATATGCTCATGATGTAAAAAAATTCAGAAAAGTAAAAGAGTGGATATTTGGAAATAAATATAAGTCATTGTGAGCAGCCAAGAAACAGTCAAAACCACATCATTTGAAGAGAGAGAAAGGCCACATGAATTAGACACATGAATTTGTTTATTAATCTCCATGGTTTGGTCCATACGTAATACAGATACTAAAAATCCAAGGAAATAGAATCTGATAAGCCGAAAAACAATGAAACTATTTTTTTTATGGAGAATCAAGAACTATTCACATCTAAGTAATCATCTCAAAAACAGTCACAAAGAAAGTGACAAAACAGACCATGAGAGACTATCAAAATAAAAAAAAAATAATAGTAGGAAATGAAAATAGAACAATAAAACTTATAGTGTTCAAATAAGTTCTAGGACATCCTGATGACACAAAAGGCTGTCTTTAGAGAGGAAAATTACTCTTTGGCAAAATGAGGAGAAAGGACTACGTTTTTGGTTAATATAAAAGTCTCCTTTCAGCCAGTAGTAGCTTTCACAAGGATATTTTATATCCTTTTGTGAAATATTCTGATTTGCATTATTTGAATATATGGACAGAGCAGAAAAAAATGAACTAAAAATATAGCCTTTCTGCATTTTGTTAAAAGAGAAACATTAAAATGATTTTCAGGATATTTTTCTGATAAGTAAAATTGTACATAAATGTCAAAAGTTATTCCCTCTCATTACTTTTAAGAAATATAACATTTCTTCTTAATTTTCATTGCAAATCTGAAATGGAAAGTAAGTTCTCTACTGCAGCTGGCTTAGACTTTTCGCTTATTCAACAGATGAAGATAAAAATTTCTTCTTTTCTGAATCTAAAACCTTCTCCCTTCTTTATTACCTCTATGTATAAAGACCCCCTGAGAAATTAAAAAATTACAGCAGGAGGCCAGACTTTCCTGAATATGATTCATTCTGAAGAAAGATGAACATATTTTAAACAGCACTACTTAGGAAGGAGAATCTGTTCCTCTATGATGTTCCTTGTGTTCACTTGGATTTTAGAGTTTAAGGCAAAAAAATCAGTGAGTGTGAAATATTTAAAATAAGGTAGGCAGAACTGGCGGGTTTTCACATCCAATTTATTCAAAAGTGTCTCAGGGTGCAGGAAATGGATATTTTCCTTAATTAAGGTTATTTTTTTTTTTCTTAAAAAGTAGCAAGATATTTGAATATGCTTCAGTGTTGTGGTTTCTCGGCACTGTTAGGATTTAAAATAAAAGACAAAACTTCTTCCACTATATTAAATCTTTGTCCCCAGTTTCAGTTTAGGGTAGAAATCATATTTTTCCATTTGGGAAAGACACACACACAATGAAAAATATCTGGTTTCATCTACAACAATACAAATGTTTGCTTTTTCTACTAGTTTTAGCATTGCACTTTACTTATTTTTTGCCTTAACATTAGCTTGAAGACCCATACTGTTACCACATTTTTGGATAATATATATGTATGAAAAAAAATAGGAAAAATTCCAGCATACCTTTCTTTACACTAATGATAGAGATTTTTGTCACATGCATACTGTAGGTAGGTTGCACACAGAGTAGATTCTTGGACTGAGTATGAATGAAAGAGCACAGATAAGTTTAGACTTAGTTTTTTTTATTTCTTTTTCCTTCTCCTTCTTATTAATAGGAATGTTTTCATAATTATTTAAAACTCCATAGCTGTATTTCAAAACTGCTTAAACTCCCATTTAATCACTTAAGCAAATAGCTAAGTCTTAAAAAGAATTCTGTAATAGGGACATTGGAAGGCACTATGTTAAGACCATCATGCAAAAAAGATTGGTTATCTCAGAATAGATGAGACCCTCTCTGAAATACATTTTCAGCTTTATTCTCTTTCCTTTCCTACCTCTTATTCCTTAATAAGAACAAGTTTAGTTTTAGTTTTTTTTCTCATCTCAGACCTTTTCTAGACAAAATAACTTTAAAGTTTCCAGCTTTTAAATTCCAGTAAATTTGAGTCAGTACAGAAACTGCATTGCTTCTGTGTCAGTGAGCAGAATAAATACTAAACAAAAACATTCTTCAGATTAGATGAGGATGACAACCTTTATTAAAATGGCTGTAAGTGGTACTCACAAAATTACCAAGAAAGTATGTTTTAATGGACAGATGGGAAGAGTATTTTTTTAAATATATGTGTGTGATAATAACACTAGGAATTAGTATATTAGTATTAGTTTCAGCTTTATAGAGAATCACTGGCCTATTCTAAAAAAGTTCCATTTCCAAGTCTAGATTTTTCTTTTTAAATTAATTGTAAAGCAAGCACAATGGATCAAATTATTTTCCAGGATATAGACAAGACACAGTGATTAATTTCACCTTACCTCACATTGTTAGAAACTGAGCATCAGAATCTCTTCAAATACCCTACATCCCTCTGGAAGACCATAGAGAGAAATATATTCCTCAAGAGTGGTTTAACTCATCTACCTGAAGAGTGAGAGAGTGTCCATCTCTCTCTGAGGGCTATAAAAGGAGTTTTGTAGTTATCCTTCAGTTAGCCATTCTGTACGCTGCAGAATTCTGAAGTAAAAATAAATAATCTTCTCTCATTTTGTTTCCTCAGGATTTTCTTGCAGATGAAATTCAGCCCATAATATTTTCTATTGTAGTGTAAGATCTCCCATAACCTAAGAATTTAATATATAATTAATATTTATATTTATTGCAATATAATAATAATACTTATACAATGTTATATATGTGGCATCTATTAGATGATTAACTGAAAATAGCAGCTTACTGGTTAATAACAACCTTTTCTCACATGTGAATTCCTCCCTGGAATTGAGAGCATGTATTTCATTGATGATCATCTGAATTTGTTGATTCCTAAATTCAAAATTTTTGGATAGTGATTAAATCTTAAACTTAAAATAATATGCAAACATGGGCAGAAGAGAAAGTAGTAAATATGTATTACATTTCCTTAATTTTGCTGGAAAGGGTGGAATAAATGAAGGATTTTCTCTTTAGGCAGTGTACTCATCTACAGATATTTCAAATGTAATAATATTAAAAATATTATTGTTAAGAATAAAAATTTCTTTCCCTTCAGACAGGAAATGGAAAAATTTAACAGTGGAATGGGACTTAACCAGATTTTCATTAGATCACAATTGCTAAAATACTCTACACATCCACCTTTACGTCAGTCCTGTTTGTGTGAGATACGATTTCATCAGAGAGTTTTGGTTGCTTCTGGGAAAGTGTGAAAGTGTTTTAATTTATTCCAGCTATAATTTTTTTTTTTTTTTAACCAGAGCTTGGTGTGATGTAGTCACAGGAGAATAAATTTCCTTTCAGAGACATCTACAAAACATGGAGAAGCAGTCAAAGTGTGCAGACCTGGAAGAGGCACCAGAAGGCTCAGTGTTCCATTCACAATTATAAACCCAAGAACAATAGAATAAATCTCATTTGCCCAATCTGTTCCAGAAAATTTACTATGAAGGAAATTTCCCCTTTTTTTCCCAAAGCAGTGTGTCCCAGAGCTACTTACCTTTTGTTTTCAGTTTAGTGTAGATCTCTATTGCTTTAATTGCCTTCCTTGACTGTTGCTCTTTTTTATTTTCCTTCTGCTTATACTATAAAATTGCATTTTTCAAATTTGTAGTTAATTTTAAGATCATCCCTGAGATTTTGCTTCTCAAGTATAAGCAAACTGAATTATCTCAACATTTCCTTACTAATGCCAGTATTATTTCTACTTTCTGTGACTTTCTTCAGTTGCACAAAATGCTGGGAGCTACAAAAGCTTGACACTGGATGCCTTTTCTGCCCAAGCAGCAAAGGATGATTGCAGGTCTCTTACAGACAGAACTGTTTCTATGTATTGGGATGGTGTCTGCCTTTCTCAAGGTTGTGTGGTGCTATTGACTCCTGTGCAGTTCACAGTCTAACCCTTATAGGTGTTTTTGCACAAAACAATAGACTTGCTTGTCTTTCTATATCTTCTATCTGTAGATTATTCCTACAACATTAGGAGAAAATTTTATTTGCTCTTACCAAACAGAAGGCCCTTTATCCAAACATTTATTTTGTTTATAATTTAAATTTAATTATAACCCTGTTCCCTGTTATACTCTCAGCTTTATACAGTTTGTATAAATAGAAAATAGAAAATATTTGCAAATAGAAAAGCAATCTCTATTTTTAGGCATTAATAACATTAATGTAATTTTTAATAACACTAGAATAGTGTTATTAGAAAACTAGAAAAGATTCTTCGGCGCCTTCTCATTGCTTTGTGCCTTTGCTATGTATCACCTCAAGTAGCTCATTTAGTGTGGGCCAAGTGATTTAATGCACAAAGAGTTAAAAATTAGACTTAGCCTCCCAAGCAGTTTAGGATCCATTCTAAGTATTGTAGGGAAATCAATGTGCTCAGATACTTAAGACTCATCCTCTTAGGAGCTATCTTTCATCTCTGGGAAGATTCACCCATACACAGGGCCCACTTTTTTCTTTGACCTTTGCTCAGTAGACAGATATTCTCTGTTTATGACCAGTCTTTATTGATTTTATAGTTTCCTTCAGAACTCTCTTTCAGAAGGAGGCAAATCCCCCTAAAATAAAGAAATTTTATATTAAGGAGAGGAAAAAAAAATCTCTGTTTTTTTACATCTTTTCAGCAAAGCAGCAGAATTACAGAGGAAACAAAAATTCAGATATCAAATTATTGAGAAAGTGTATTCCAGAAAAATTATTTCAGCAAATGTTTCATTATTTCTCTACTCACACAAAAATACTTTATTTTAAAAATTAGAAAATGCAATAAAATTTCAGTAAGTTAAAAATTTGTAGATGTTACCCTAGCAAATATATAAATTCTTTTTTAAAGCTATTTTTTTTTTCTATGGACAGCATGGAGAACTTTACTGAAGACATCATCAAAAACTCAATTCCATATACTCATTAAAAACATAAAACAAAATAGTATAATTCTCTATGAATTAGTATAGACTATTTCAGAAATTTTTGCCTTTGCAATTTTGAAGAGCCTGCTACTATTCAATACCTGTCATTAACTGTGTGAATTTTCAGAACAAATAATCAAATATTTCCTGTCATCATTTTTTTGAATTACAATAGTATTTTTCTTTCCAATGGATTTATATTAAAATATCCAAGGTTTAATTTTAAATTATCACTTTTTATTCAAGCTTAAGATAACTTTTTAAAATAACTTCACTCACCAGACACCAGCGAAAAAGAGTAATTATTTTAGGTTTGTAGGTGCTTTCCTTAAGAAGAATGCATAAAACTAATTTTACTCACATTTATTTCCTCAGTTCTCTAATTTAGGTTTCGACTAAGGATTTGGAGCTGTTATATAATGATATGCTAGTATAGGTGCAGCTTCTCAGATTCATTAAATTATCTTTAAAGAAATTTATATTATGTATTGATTTTCTAATCTGCTTAAATTTATTGGGGAGCTGAAGACAAATGAAAAATTGTGTAATGAAAAACATTATAATTTAATCAACACAAACTGTAATTTTTTTAATATTAAATGAATTATTGCCTTGAATTCTCTAATCAAATTTATGTCAAAGACTAATATTCCACAAATTTGAAGACTTTCCATTTATTCAATGATACTTTTGAAAAACCTTTTCTACTTTATTTGCTACTTTGCAAATTAATGTTCTTGATGAGTGATTTCAAGAAACCTTGTCCTAATATAGCCTGAATTATCACAATTTATTAATCACAGCCTGCTGTCCAAGATTATCCCATACATTTCTTAAAGCAAGTTAGGAGCGACAGACATGTGAATATATTAATATATAGAAAGCATTAGCAGTATACATGATGGCACTATTTAATTTATTTATGTATTCCAAATTCTGTTATTTTCTGGTATTTGCAGTGACTTAAATTTATCTTATTTTATATGCTACTGTAGATTGCTTGCTTATGGGCTCTTTTGTCTCGGTATAAAATAATTGATGTATTCACATGATAAGACTTCTACATGTAGTCATGAGGGTACTTGAATGATATACTAAAAACCAGACAAGTACTCTGTAAAAAAAAAAAAATCTTTTCATGCTTTAAATACATGGAAATTTCCAAATACAGACTTACGAGACTTTCTGCATTTCAACCAAATACTATGATGAAATGTTAAAATCTTTTTTTTTCTTTTCAGACTGGATTATGAAATGTTAAATCTCAAAGCTATTGTGCTTAAAATCCTGATAAGAAGATATTAATGTTCTCATTCAAAATTCAGAGAAAGAATACCAACTTCTTGGAAGAGAAAACACTTTATCCACACAAAATAAATAAAATACTATTTCAAAGAAGAAAGTAGAAACACATGCAGAGAAAATAAAATTTTTTTTCTCCAGAATAGCTTTTGGGAAAAAGAAGAAAGATTGTTGTGTGGAGATGAACACTATGAAGAGAAGCAAGGAAGGAATGGTCTTGGTCAGTAAAACTCAGTGAGGACCTTCAGGAGAACCTTTCACTAGTGGGGCAGCAGCCATCACGTAGCACACACAGATGTATAAACTATAGCCTGGATTGTGTGGGTGCTTGCTAATAATCAGCTCACAAAACAAACACAGCAGTAAATCAAATCAACTTAAGATTTCAGATGTATGAATTCTAAAGCAAAAAGTGATGGAAAAACAGGAATAAATTTTACACAAATTACAAATATTTGGTATATTTCAAATATTGAAAAATATTTGATTACAAATAATTAATATATGATTACAAATATTTAATCTATATCTTAACTTAGTTTCACATGGTTCATTCATGTGACCCATTGATATGGAAGGCAACAGTTTTTTCAAGGAGACTGACACCAGAATAAAACCGAAACAGGACTATTTTTTTAAATGGTAAGGAAGGGGGAATGTGTTCTGATCTACTGAGTGTCTGAGGGTTGCAACAAAAAAGAAGTGAAATCATGTGCCATGTCTTTTTGCACATCACAAAATTTAAATTCAGGATCAATTATTTTCTGAAAGGTTAGTAGGATCTTAAGCATGCGACTTTTGACAGAAAGAGTATGACTACATGGGTATCCATGAAAAAAGAAATAGAGGAATAAATATACCCCCTAAAATATTTTAGAAAATTTGGGTAGAGACTTTTGATGGAGGAGATGGAAAAGCATTCATCCCTTTTGTCTGTGACTCCAGCAGTTATTAGTTGAAAACTATTAATTGAATTAATTAAAGTTCCCTGAATCAAGTCTGGTTTTTCCATTGCAGTACTTGGTAAATGTTCTCCCTTTTCTCATCTCAGCCTATGAGGTTTTTCATCTTAATTTCTCCTCCTGTCCTGGTGAGGAGGGCAGTGACAGAAAGGCTCAGTGGGCATCTGGCAACCAGCCAAGGTCATCCCACCACTCTTCTATTGAACATTGCTCCAAACACACAACTGCTTTATTTTTACACTAAGGTCAGAAGCCAAATAAAGTTGGAAATTGTTTTTCTTGGTGATCACTGCTATATCACCAAGACCATGAAGTATGTTTGAAATTAAAACAGCAAAATAGGTAACTCAATTTCAATTGTATCAAAGTGTAGAAGGGAAAAAAGATTGTATTGTCTGTCAACCATGAGGTATCATATTTCCATGCCATTTCCTGCTGCTTGAACAGGCTTTTCTCCCCCATTTGCACTTCTGAAGAAATGCGTGAATTGTAAAGTAGAAGTTCTTTTTGAAATTTTCCACTAAAAAGAACTTAAGAGGAAATTTTACACTTATAAGGCATATTTAGCCAATCAGTTAAAAGATATAAATAACATTTAACACGGATATATTGTGTGTGTTTGTTTCAATGGCTTAGCATATATAAAAGCATAACTGAGCAGCAAAACTAGATGAGATTTTAATAATATTAATCTTAATCTTAAACTGCAGGTGAATGACTACTTCTTTTAAAGTTACCTTGTGGCCATTCTACTAAAACAAACAAACAAAAATATTTGAAGTGATTGAAGAACTGAATCTTCTCCTAACTATTAATATTGGCAGAGCTAGGTGTAACTTTTGGGCTGAGAATAAATGTCAAGATATCCTGGTTAACTTATACCTTTTGTATTACTAAATCACAGATAATATCAGATATACTCAAGTATATTTGAAAGAGAGGTCATGAATGGAAAGCACTGAGGACAACCAGTAATCAACACATATTTTCACTGATCTAGATCCTCAATTGGTAAAAATCAATATAATTCCTGTGAAAAAAATGGCCTCTGTATTGATTTACCTCTTTTGTGAAAATAAGCATAGCACTTGGCTGAGCTTTCTGTGTGAAAGAGAATTTTGCTTGGCACAATGAGAAGAAAATAAGAATTGAAATTGTCCAAGAACTAAAAAGAAGAATGGAAACTGTCCAAGAACAGATGTTTCATTAATGTTGTCTTTTCTATAATTTTTTTTTTTTTTTGAAGTTGGAAAGATTAAAGTCTACTTATTAAGGAAACAGTGCTATTTTAAGTTTTCATGGTGTAATTCCACTCATCAATAATTTTATTTGGAACTGATATTAAGGTTTTTCAAGGATTCTTTAAAATTATACATATTAGTTAAATAAAGTTAGGAAAACTTTATTAATATAATTTCAAAAGGAAATTAGAATTTTCTGATGTTTTCCACTTAAAATCAATGCTTCTGTACAGAACAGTCAATCTTAATAAGGCAAGTGAGAGAAGCATATGCAGAATCAGTGCATAGATTGCTTACTGATAAGGAGAATGTAGGAACTAGTGTTCAGATCTGAAAACAACCTCTCCTTCAGAGCTTTTCTACCCATATGCAACAGATAAGCAGAAGACATATGCTGATAGGGTGAGCATCTCAGAAAATTCTGGTCTGATACCATCTAAAAGAAAAATGGCAGAGCTTCACATTGGCTGCAGCACATACATGGTAAACTCCAAAGACATAAAGGCAACAAAAAAATCCTTTCAACAATCAGGAAAGACTAAAGATTTTTTCCACAATTTTTCAACAATGTTCTAAGTTTATTCTACATATAAATGTTGACAATGAGGAAGATACCATGAGTAATCAGCAGTAGGGTAATTAGTGCTTCAGATAAGAGAGAAAAGTCAACAATTATTTGAAATTAAAGAAAAACAAGGTTTTAGACACAAAGATTTTAATATGGTCTCCATCTTTCATTTTGGCTAAATCAAAATATTTGACCAATAAATATTTCAGTGTTTTACTGAAATCCTATAATTATATTGCAAAAAACCCTAATTGCAGTGTGAACATATTGTCATTGTTTCTTCATTGTGTGTGGTGCTTACAAGCAAAGCCAAGTCTAATATATTTCAGGATTAGAGGCAGCTGGGTTTAGGGAGATGAAATTTAGGAGATCAAATTTCGGTTTTCTTCCTATCTAGGGAAAAAAGGAATTAACTTTTGAAGCTAATGTTTTTACATGAATGGGCAAATTGATTGTGTGACAGTCACATCTTATGGTTTTATATGTAGTCTTTATGAGAGGGGATTATTTAAAATGAATTACTGCATTCAATTTGCTTTCCTTGGTTGATGAAAGAGGTTTTCATTTTAATTCATCCTACAGTCATAATTGAAGGCATGTTCAAACTAGTATGTAGTGCTTATTGGATTTTAAGAACATTTTAAACTTATATAGGAAAGAGAATATGAGAAAAAGACATATATATATATATATATCTTTATTTTATGTTAGTTTTGGGGTTTCTGCAAAAGGGACTTTCCAAAATAAGTTTCCTTCAGAAAGTTAGAAGTTTCTAAAAGTACTTGGTACTTGATGAATTGACATTTTCAGACAAAAGCCATTTTGTCCAGTTCTACTTAGTGTGCTGCTTCATTAAACAGATTTCCTGGTTTCAGTTGCAGCACACTCTGTGAAATTCCTTATGTTCCACTTTTTTTAGTCAGTGGAGAGTGGAATATCAATTATGATTATAATTTATTGTTATATCATCTTCAAAGACTTTCTGTCCTTTCTTGAGAGCTGTTACAATTTGGTTCCTCCAAGGCACAAAATACCAAACTAGACTTTTTTGTCAGATGTTAGAAAATGGTTTAACATGAAGAATCAAGTGAGTAAGCCTATTCACAAGACCACTTAGTCAGAACCACTTCACATCTGATAAGAAAGTTTTCCAAAGGAAAAAAATGAGCCTGTGTAAAGCCTTGAACAAATTACAAATTGAGGTTGTCTACAGTGTTTACACTTATTGTTATCAATAGTTCTTTTGCTGTAGATATTTTCACTCTCACCAGTCTGCCATGAATAGTGGAAGACAGTTTATGTCTTCTCTGATGCTTTATTTACAGTGGTGATTCATGACACTCTTGCCCAGAAGCTCTAAAAGGAGAACACTGAATTTTTTTAACCTGAAAAAGGGCTCTGAAGGCCATCTGACCCAAAACATGGCTACAATCAGGGCTAAATTCAAAGTAGATTCAACAGAAGAATATAAAAGTCAATACCAGGAGTTATTGGTTCAAAGATCCCTATCTGAAACTGTCTTGGTATACAACTTTATTTTTATCAGTACACATATTTGAAGTTCAAGTGTAACCTGAAGACAAAAACATATAATACGTATAATCAGAACATTCCTCATTGCTCTCAGAGTTTAATTACCAGTGATAAGTTGATTGCCTTTTATGAAATTGTTGCTAGTGGACAGTTAATTGGTAATGGATTTCAGAGCAATTGGGAGACACAGCAGTTTGCTTTATCAATATAAGTGTATTTTGTTACAAGACATGATACAATTACTTGAGGAACAATCAGGGGAAGACCTGCAGAGACACAGTGATGATTCAGCAAATCCAACCTCCAGGGCAAACCACAAGCCAGACTGAGAGAGCAAAAGCAGGGTCATCTGTTGCTTTAATCATTTCATAAAGACATTTGTGTCAGCATGGTAGAAGGATCACAAGCTAGAAAGAGTCAGTTTCACAAAAAACCCTGTATGGACAGATAAAACACTGTTGGTCAACCACAACCTGGAGATTGGTAAACTGAAGAGCAGTGCGTGGCCTATTCCCCTCTGTATCCCCCAGCAGACAGCAGTAAAGCTGAGCAGTAAAGCTGTGATAACTGTAAGCTTTATGTCACAAATCAACAGCAAACAATTATAGTGGCAGTCTTAAAACAATAGTGCCTATAATAAACAGAATATGAAGTTCTTATTCTTAGAATCCCACAAAATAAGATATATACTCTAGAAAAAACCTGAGGTGATATGATGAAGCAGGTCATATGAAGCTGAATTCTCCCTTACATAATAATATAATATAGAATTACAGAGAAACTCAGAATTGTTTCTGTGATTTTCAGACCCTGAGGCAAAGGAATGAAAAAACACCAGCCTACATAATTCAGATCATGTTTTAGGAGTAGTGCTTCTACAATCATTTCTGAAAGGTAAATTTTGGCATATGTTCATAAATATGACTAACCTATATTTTTTTTTTCTCAGTGTTTGGAAATATTTGGAAAATTCTGAAGCCAGAATAGAACCAGTCCATGAAAACTTTGCTAGAGGATCCACTTCCTTTTGGTATTCAGAATCTGTTGATTTAAATTGATAACTTCTTCTTATTTTGGAAAATATGGCAACTTGATAATTCCTACATGCTCTCTTTATTTCTTTTACAACCTACTGTAATGGATTTGAAGTCCAGAACTTTTCATCTACTATTGTATCATATACTATAAAAATATTGAGCAAAAATAACTGACTCTATCCTTACTGCAGAGAAAAAAAAAAAATGCTATGATCAAAACAATGACTATCTTTAGACTCAGGTGCATGGATTAATTTTAAAATGAAAATATTTTGTATCTCAGAAAACAGGGTGGGGAAGACACAGGAGGGAGGCAGTGCTCTAAAAAATCACTAAACAATTTTTTAAAGAATTCATGCAGCAGTTCCAAAATGCATATGCTTTTTAGCCTAATTAAGCATATGCTTTAGCAATTATTGATTTGATGTGCTCACTCGAGGGCTCAGAATGCAGAAAGAATTTTGTGACACTGGGAAATAATTTGCTATGCAATTCTGAGAAAACTCTGGAGGCAGCAGAGTAGAGTTTATCTTACTAATGTTGTTTATAAAAGCAGATTCTTTTCTGTCAGACCTACCAAGGGAGTCAGATCTAGACACGTGTGGCTATCTGGAAAGACAGGGAAAGAATAATATATAACACCTAACCCATTCCCTAACCTCTCCATAAATTATCATATACTCAGTTGTACTCAGTGAGAATTGAATAAAATGACCTAAAATCAAATAAATTTAATCAAGTACCAGCTATTTTTGAATTTAGTTTAAGATTCTGTTCCCTTTTGAATTCTCCTTTAGGTATGTAAAAAAGATAGTTTTGGCTTTCCTAGGATCCTTTGGTTTTTGATATTTCTGGCTTGATGAAATATCTTCTTTATCTTCTTTAAAGAAAACCTGCAGAGGAACAGATGTTTCAGCCATCATTCTGTGAAGGGTGTATTGAAGAGGTGTAACTTTCTTCATGGACTTCTGAACTGAACCCATTTTTAACTGTCTCATCCACCCTTTGAAATGAAGGGCTTTTTTTTTCTAAATAAATAGATTATTGCTACAGTTTGACATACACAAATAATTTAAGACTGCATATTGTATATACCCAGAAAGCCCAGTTGATTACTATAAGAAGGCACTTGAAAATATTTAATTTTTCACTGGTTAAGTTTCCTTTGTTTTTTATTACATAAGGTACCAAAAAGAGTATTGATCTTGAAGAAGATCTTTTTGTTCTATTTAATTTTAAATGTGACAGTACTCAGAACAGAAGGTTTTCTTAGACCCAAAAATAGCATGTTTACTTCATTTGTGTAATTTATATGCTAATAACGTGCAGTCTTGGATTCCTTGGGATATTGCTTTACTGATTATAAATTTTTTCCTGTGATACCGTCTGGCACAGCAATTTCATGTCAGCCATTATCTGTGGAAACAGATTAAAGCATCCCTGAAGCTTTTTTTCTTTATTTGAAGAGAATTTTCAATCCTCTAAAAGCATTCAGAGAAGGGAGGGGAAAGAAAGCAATATATTTTCCAGTTCAGGCATACTACTCTGGCTCTTGATTATGGACACAATATAAAAAATAGTACAGCATTCATCAGTATTGTTTGACAAAAATTTATTGATCTCAATGAACATGGATTTTGGAGGCAATGAACAGGCAGTAACCTCACTATCTACTGCCATCAGTGTGTCAGAAAGTGTTTTTGACAGAAAGGTAATAGAGAAGATTAAAATTAACAGCCAGAAGGGATAGGCATTTTTTAGGTAATACCTTAAAAGTACTGTATTCTAATAAGCAGTGGCTTAAATAGTGTAAATGGTATTTGTGTTTGTAATACGAATACTGAGAAACAAACTTTATTTTAGTGAATAACAACATTTTTCATATTTCTTCTCTAGTTTCAGAATATCTGAATGCAGAGGCCCAGAAGTAAATTGCTTCATGAAAAAGTAGGTCATTAAATTGGCATTTTGAATTATGGGCTGTCTACTTCAGGATTCTTTAAGGGCATAGACCTCCCAGACAACATGCAGACTCTGGAGTCAAGACATCAGATCTCAAAAGGCAATTAAAAAATATTAGAGTCACCGAAATATCTTTAAAAGAAGCAGCTGAAGAAAGTGGGAAAGGTGGGAAGGAAAATGAAAGAAAGGATGAGAAGCTTAGGGAGGGAGAGGTCTGATCCTAGTAGGTGAAAGATAGTTTGGAAGCAGTTCAAGGGAAGATTAGCTTTTCTGGTTGAATGTGAGAACAACCCATGAGTCCAAATCTTACATCAAGACAGTTTCAAGACAATAGGAAGGACAAGTGTATCATTAAACTCCAGCAATGAAATGGTTTCTTGTATTTTTCTTTTTTGGATAAAGGGACTGAGCAGACATTGACTCATGCATTAGATGAAATAGAAGTCGATTTATTAGAAAATATGTGTTTTTTCTAGAAAAGGGAATAATATTTAGGATTTCACAAACCAACCTCAGAAAAAAGGAATATGCTTTGTATCTCAGGCTGACCAAAAGAACATGCCATAATATTCTGAGATGATCAGCCTTAAGAAGTGTCTGTCTCTGAATGGTTTAAAATGGTTATTTTGGCCAGAAAGGGGATAAGTAGAAGTGGCTTTTTAAATTAAATGTATCTCAATTTGTAAAAGATACAACAACCCAGCTTTTAAAATATGTGTTTTGCTGAACTTAGGTGCAAGTTCTTTGCACTTGATGATTTTAAAATACTTTTTCTTAATAAATACCATCCAGTTTCCTACTTAGGATATGTATTTCATGATTTCCATATGGTGGGAGTACATTCAAATACAGATGGTACATTTTTTAAAAAATATTTTTTCCCTCCTATGTGTCTCATTATCCTGCGTGTCAGCTGATGATCACCATGAATTAAAGCAAGCATGAAGAGCCATGATGATTCATAAAATCACTTAATTTAGATTTCAAAGGCATTTTAGGATCTCCTAAATCTCTGAAAGAAAAGAATCTAAAATATTTGATCCTTTGGGAAGCTAAAGATATCTGACAATGAAAAAGCTACCTTTCTTAGCAGGATTCAGTAGCAAACAAAAAACATCATACTACATAACTGTTTACAGAGGACAATTTTGCTATTGGATATTCACCAAAGCTGTGAACAAAGGATCTTTCAATTTACTCTCTTGATTTCTCAAACTGTACCTCTGACAACAAAGAATATGGTTGGCTTTTTCTTAAGATAATTCTCTGAGAACACAAAAATTTTTATAGCTGAGTTTAAGTAGAAGCAGTATTTATCCCAAGGTTGATTTAATTCATTTTAATTTTGCAGACTCTGTATCCAATCTCAGGGGCCACAAATTTATCTTATAAAATTACTTCTTTTTTCTGCTTTCTTTTAAACTTGTATGTATACTGAGTGCCTATGTGATTCAATTTTTCTAATATTAACTGCAAATGTTACTTTACAGCATGTATTACTTCAGGCACAGAATACAGAGCTTTTTTTATGTGTTCTCTTACTTTTCGGGAAAAAAACATGTGCTTCATTTTGGATTAAGCCACCTCATTAATACCAACAGGAACAAGTGTATGTTGATAGTCATGAAGTTGTCACTATCCATAAATATTAATGTTATAATTTATAAATAAAAATAGAAGGCATCTACTATGCTCTTTAAAGTTGCTTGTGCTTATCTTCTCCAACTCATGGAAAAACAAGTGAAATAAATACTAAAGCAACATTGATTTGGAAATCCTTTGGAAATCTTAGAATATATTTGATGGAATTGTGCATGTTAAGAAATAAAAGCAGAGTGTACACAGAGTGAGGTTATATTGCCTCACTGGGCCCTAAATAACTCCTTACAAGAGTCAGAGTACAGCTAAATTCCTGTAAGAATCCTAGAGACATGAAAATGAGACCTTTAAGTAAGGCCACATCTGTGTTACATGGTGAGTTGGTTCTTGTGTGGACATTTTGACCTACAAAAAGATTACCTCCTCTTATAAAGAGAAGGAAAACCAACAACCATAAAAAGCATCTGTGTTGGCAAGGCTTGCAGAAACTTCATAAAACATCAATGACTGGGTATAATGATTGTTTTTTTTCAAACTAATTATTGCCAAAGAACCAGTTGTTATTCAACAGCTGTAGGAAAAGTCTGGTTTTATTAATTTTCTTCCTATTCCCTTTAATTAGTTTGAAAATTGCTGTGAAGTGTAGAGTCTATAGATGACACAAAATGTTGAGGACTGACAGATCTAAAAATTGCAATAAAGAACGACTAGCAATAAAATTATGGATGTAATGCTGTCAGCAATGCAAAGTAACAGGCTGGGGGAAAACCCAAACTTAGCAACCTAAACTATGTTTATACACCAGCAGTCTCAAAATTTACTATTATCTTCTGGAATAAGGTCTCTCAGCCACTGTGAACACTTCCCTGAAAGCATCTCTGAGCACTTGAAAATGGCAGAGATATTCCAAATTGCTAGAAAATAAATGGACCCAAAACAGGTTGTTTTATTTTACTGCATAAATTACTGAAGTGCCTACAGTTAACATAATTTTGTTCATTTCTGCTCACTCTACTGAAAACCACTTAGAACATATATATGTTCTAAATCTATATGTAGTAGTCAGGCTTTCAAGTGAAATAATTATGGAAGAAACTCTCAAAGAAGGGGAAGAAATTTTAATTGAGAGACTTTTGATTTTGTTTGGTTTATTGTCTGGATTTTTGCCCCTATTTAACATGTGGGATTCTGAAGATTTGCAGGCTGCTGTGGAAACCAAAACCAGAAAGGGGTGACACAATTGTGCAGGAAGGGATTGTTTATGCCCACCTTGAAGATTAACCTCTTGGCATTGCTGTTCTCCTGGATCATATGGTCACAAGGGCCTCAAAAGTGCTTTGTGTCAGCTGAGATGCCTCAGGATCTCACAAAAATAAACCTGGATTTACAGGTATCTCCTAAGCTACCTTTACCATCCTCCATAACCAGTGGACTGAAACAGGAGTTTGTTTTAGAAATCTGATTCAGACTGAAGTCAATTGTATCTTAAATTTTGTGGCTTTGGCAAGAGTCATATGCACTGTATATTTATTATCTCAGAATGTTTAGAAGGCCCAAAACTCACAAAAAGAATTGAACATATTCATAGCAAGTGGTTTCTGAGTGGCCCTCTCAGGTCTGCATATTTGTATATCTGACACTTACTTTTGGTATTACATGTCCTACTACTGGCACCTGGAAAAATTGAGTAAATAATATGAACATACATGGCTGTCATATTTCTAGGTCCAAGGGCTGAAGACAGAATTGATTTGAAAATAATTTATAATTACTGCTTTGTTACTTTCTAGAATGAAGATTGCTGGCCTATAGATGAAACAGTTTTATGCTGGACTGATGTAGAATTACAACTACTTCAGAAGATAAGATTGATGATCTTCTGGAAGGGGGTTCTTTTAATTTTGGCCTCAAGATAAGAAACAGAACTGAAAGGTTTCCTCTTTTAAAAAATCCACAAAGAACAGGAG
This sequence comes from Lonchura striata, assembly GCF_050655825.1. NCBI lineage: Eukaryota > Metazoa > Chordata > Aves > Passeriformes > Estrildidae > Lonchura > Lonchura striata. Next base: position 34,365,734 of record NC_140741.1, on the reverse strand, counting down.
CAAACCTGTGTTTAGCAATATTTGTCCAAGCTCTGCTCTCCTCCTCATTGTGCAAGCAGCCTCCTTATCTGTGTAACCCAGAGTCATATCTATGAGTTGGCTGCTTTGGGGTTGTTAAATCAGAGGCTCTGTGTTCATCTCCAGGCAGATGTGTGCCTCTGACTTAAAATAAAATTACTTAGTGATAGATAGAACAATAGGTTTTATACACAGATGAATGATTCTAATTCATTTAATAGGACTTCATGCTTAAAAATTGCTTCAGGGGTTTTATGTTCTATTTGGCTTTACATCTGAGGTGTTACCTTCACATAACCATTGAGGTGTATTGAGAGCTTCTGCTAACAAAACACTGTTTGTAACATTTTAGTAGTAGAAACTTTAAACACATATGGAATACTTGCCTCCACAATCTGTCTTAGCTGTTTCCTCCAGTTCTAACAGAAACTTTCACAAGCAGGAGATTTCTTTCATTATTGCAGAGTTGTCACACTGAACTTCAGTGCATTCAATATTAGATCAGATTAGCATGTTAAATATAAATCTTAGCAAGCAAAATTACCAGGGGTTGTCTTCTTTTTAGAACCAACTACTGAGAAATTAAAATTAAATTTATATAAACATGTTGCTTATACTTTTCCCAACCATCTGAACTACTTTGCTCCTTGTCTTTTTAAAGATAATTTGTCCTATTACATTTTCAAGATTGACATACAGAACAAAGTATTGTTCATTCCTATCAGTCCTACTCCTACATCCTGGGGTTTGGGGCTTTTTTGCTTCTATTAGGATTTTGGGTTGATTGGTTGGGGTTTTTTAATAAAAAACAGATGGAACCATAATAATCAAAGTTTGTTCATCCAAACATTCATCCTAAAACTAGTTGAATTCTAAAAGGACAGGCAGAAAAAAAATCCAATTTTCTCATATTATGAACAGTAGCAAAAACCAAAAAAACATGTTCTTAACAATTGGGTGAACTATAATAAACATTACAAGTAGCAAACAACATGCAAGATCCTGTCAAACACACAGAATGCAAAATGGAGAATAGTGAGAACTTTAAAACACATATTCTGAAACCTTCCCTCTTTACACCTTGATTAAATGTTTAAATTGGCTTCATTGTACAATATAGTTTTGATTCCCTCCTACTGGCATTTGACTTGGAAGATGATGGTAAAACCAGATTATGCTGCAATTAAGAAAAAAGCTTAGCAAGTATTTACATAAGCTAATAAAATATTTATGTAAATCATATATATATTCACTTGCCATTTTTTTTCCTCAGGCAACAACCAAGTAAAGCAAGTATAATAGCAATATTATATTCAAAATATGATTACATCATATTATATATGCAAGGCTTCCTAAGTATATTTTTAATATTTAAATTTCAAACAATAAGTTTGTTTTGGATGCCAGTATGATTACATTATAATTTTTTTTTGCTTTTCTCTATGATCTCAGTGATAGGACTGTTTTCTGAAAGATGAATTTAATTTGTTTATGTTAATAAGGAAGAGCAGCAGAATGCTATTACTACTTATACAACTAGAAGCTATCAGTGAAATCAGATGAAGCCCTATACTGATTAAATTTGAAGTTATATTGACATTTAATTTAGATTTAGATTTAATATATTAATGTTACACTGTAATGTGGAAAGATCAAAGTGTTGATGCTAATTACTTTTAAAGTTTCAGTATTATATTGCATTCACTACTTCCTATGACTTGTAGATGACAGTGGGAGATTTCTTCTGTGACAATTTAAAAATAAAATAAGCAAGGTTGTTTTACTTGTTAAATGAGACTAGACATGGAAAAATTGTGTATAGACTAACAACCATATTTCAGTGTGATTACCAGCAAGAAAAAGGGTTTCAAAACAACAAAATCCTTATTCAGACAATTTTTATTTGTACCATATATTCTTGTTCTTGCAGTACCAAACAGAAAAAAAATCACTTTTTTTTTCAATGCCATTATTATGCATTCACAATGGAGGTATCACCTATATGTAGAAAATTCTCCTTAAGTGGTTCCCACTCTAAAGAGACATCACTAGTGATTCACAGGAAGTGACAATTTGGCAGGTCGACCATCTGCTTCCTGAAATGCAAAATGGCATAAAGTGACAAAGTTTCTATCCCAGGGAGCCTATTATCACAATTTGATAATGCAATAAATAATGTAAAACTTAATAGAGACATTTGCTGCATGCAGTGAGTCAATGAATATGGAAAAAAAACTGTGAACAAGGTAAGTTTGAGGAAATTTTGTTATTGCTTACTAGTTAGCAAGGGAGAATCTTTGTTTTTTCCTCATACAACAAAAATCTATTTTAAGAGACTAGATTTCTTCTTGCAGTGTAAATTCCAAGTTTCAGATCACTTTAGCTTTCACTCCATTGCATTTCTATGTGCTCTCAAATGGCACAGCACACCTCTGAAGCTTCAGTAAACCTGAAGAACTAAACCAAGTTAAACCTGAAAACTGCCACCCTTCAATTTCCAAACAACTTCTGTCACTAAAAATGTAAGAAAGATTTTTTTTTTAGTTTTATTAAACAGATGTTGTAGAAGCTTCACTGAACCCTGAGTCTCTCTTCTGTGTGGAAATGTGTAGGACATGACACTGAATGCTAAGCTAGGAGAGGCTGGTGGTTCCATTTCCAACCCTGAGCCCTCTGTCAGCATGGAAATATTTAAAACTACATCTGTATTCTCTTTTCTTAATCCTCCTTACTCTCCAGGTAAAAGGTATGGGGAGGTAAAAAAATAAACTAGTAGAGTTATTATTTAGGCTTGTCCTTACAGTGTGGGAGTGGTGTGGGAGCAACTGCAAGAGCAGAACCAGTCAACAAAGTGACATGAAGCTTACAGTTCACTTCCTGAGGGGAATGTGTGCAGCAGCCTAGAGATCTGTCCTGCCACACAAGGACACACACCAGGCAACGCCCCTGTGTGCCTCACCCTCGAGCCCAGGAATGGGGCAGTGTCCTCGGGTGCCTGAGCTGGGGCAGTGCCTCACTCTGTGTGTGACTGTCCCACCGCAGGATTACGGTCCTCAGCCTGTTGCAGCATGGATGTGTCTGAGGAAGTGAGGAGATACTGCTGCTTGTATTCTTGTTTTTTGAGTTAAATGGTCAACAGCACTCACCTATAATCCTGCTGATCACCTATTCCCAGTCTGGTTTACTCACACACCTTTTAAAATCCATTAGCAGTGGCTTTCTGAGGTAATGTTGTCTTCTGATCTTCAGCCCAAAATATGTTACCAGGACCCAGCCATTTGGGTTAACAGCTTATATCCAATTCTTTCCAGTGCATGTCTAAACCATTACAGAAGGGTAGATGTGGTTCATATCTCATCTAGCAGGACTTTTGGGTAAGACTCCCTCATGATAATTATCTAGGCTACCTTGAAAGCCAAATTTCCAGTGCATGCCAGAATCACCAATTCAGTTGGAGGGGACAGAAAAAGACCTCATTTTATCTGAGCTGTGCTTTTGGGTAAGTTTTATCCTGTCACAAGGCTATTGATTTTTCAATGTATAAAACATTTAAGATTGAAAACTTTAGGTATAGCAGACTATAGATAACAAATTTAGTGTGTGGTGCATTCTTGCTGTATCCCAGAAGAACTTTTTTCCTTTCCTCTGTTTTACTTTAGCAGGAAGCATGACAACTTACAAATCCTTACCCCAGATCCCAGTTCAGTTCAGTTTGTCAGTTTGCTGGTTTTTGACTTCCTACTTCTGCTTTCCACTCCTGGGTAAGCAGCACCTATTTATTCTGTAATATCTGGACCTATTTTGATACATTTAGAGTTTAGAGAAAAAAAAAAAAGGAATATATTTAATATAACTAAGACAGTTTATTCAGTTATTCAAAGAAGAAAATAGTACTGGGAAGATGTATAGAACTAGTTGCTCTTCATTTTTTCTCCAAGATTTGAAGCCACAGTTGTGATAGAAGATATCCATGAGTACCTGAAAAGATCAGTTTATTCCTCATAGTCAATACTTTTGTTTTCATGTCTTGTGACATATTCCAAATATTATTAATGTGTCATATGTGCTGTTGACAAAACAAATGCTGGTAGAAAGTGTGTTGCAATGAACAATGTAAAATATACCACATGGCTGTCCATCTGCTTCCAGTCTTACAAATACAAATCATAACCACTCCTTTTCATTTATCATTTGACACTGAGATTTGAAGTTTCATCTTCATTAATGCTTGCTAAAACACATATTTATATACATAATAAAATGTACCTTCATATGGAAATATCCTTAAGATTTCAGACTGCAAGAAAAGTCAAGGAAATATTTCTGTTGAATTTTTCTCAGTTTCATATGGAAGTAATTTTTTTTTTCAGTGTTTCAGCACTGCTTTGTTTCTGAAATATCTCAGGACCATATAACAATTTAGATAACAGCACATTTTTCTGTACAGTCCTTAAATGGTATTTTACCTACTTTGGTACTGCAAACTTCTAAGTCAGGTACTAAACAACTGTTCATGGGAGGAGAGGAGTAACAAAGGAAAATTGCAATAGAAAACTGGAGCACTGCTTTCATTTGAAAAGGAAAGTGAGGGTTTGTAAATAAAGAGATAGAAAAATGGTGAAGTGCAAAGCTGAACACCAGACACCAAAGAAAAAGGAAGAAAAAAAACCTGTAGAAAAATATAAGAGAAAACATGTACAAGATAGCTGTTTAAATTTGAGTTTGTGTCATGGAAACACATGGTACTGAAACTGTTTAACACTATTATAGGATTAGAATGCTGACAAGATTAGAAATAAAAAAGATCAGCTAATGTCAAACCTAGATACTACACAACATCAAGTAATATATTCTCAGTTTTCTAGGTGAAAATTCCATAACTGTGTCACTAAATATTTATTATTCCTGTTCACTGCACATATCTTTATTTTTAAATGCTTCTTCTGACTGCAAATTTCTTCTTTCCTTGAAAACTTGTTCCTTATTATCTCTCACTATCCCAGCCACAGTAGCACCTACAAAGACTGAAGTACAAATACTTGCAGGGCTTGAATGTACAATACATTTGTCTCAGGCACCTGCTTGGTGATGAAACAGAACTGTGCCACCAGCATCAATACTTCAGAAGATGTTTATCCATGGTCGTGAGTCCCTCAGCACCAGCCTAAACAGAAACAGCAACCCCCAGGCAGGCCTAATTGCCATCAGTCAGTGTTTTATCATGAACTGTGGAACAGGTAGCTCATCATATCTTTTTAGCAGCTACAAGGTGTCATGCATCATGTCAGTCTACAATGAGGGGAAGTTGATTAGGGGCTCTTTGACAGGACACAGAAAGCTAGCTTGTGCTGCCAAGAGGCTGGCAAGCAGACACGTGAGATTGTGGTAAAAGCTAACTTCACAGCAAAAACGCTGAACTCTGGGCAGCTTAAACAAATTTTAACAACACAGTGGAAGTACTAGATTATTGGTATTCTCCTGGGAGTAAATTTCTGCTAATGCTTAAAATGCTGACTAAAGGATACACTTTGTATCAGGATGGACCTGATCAATTTGTTTGACTATTGAGGTCTCTTACATCTATTCATCCTGATCCTTTCTTGCACAAAAACTTACCCAATAAAATTATTCTTAGCATATACACCAAGTTATACTGACCAATGCCAGATTTATATTGCAAGTTGCATGTATCTTCAGGCAGAACTCACAACATCGGGAAAGAATGGGAACATTCAAGACGTTTTCTTCAGGATGGGAACATAGCTTTGGGGTTGAGATGTTGGACTGATGCTCTGGAATAGCTACTGAACTCTCAGATTTTCCCCTTAATTCAACAAGTCAGCACACAGCCAGCCTCTCCCATAAATATACTTACCACCAGAGAAGTTGTAGAGAACATGTTCTAAAAATATTTTGGTGCTTTAGGGAGTTAAGTTTGCAAATCCTAGCTATAGGTATATGTCCTTTTTCAGCTTAAACCACAAATTCAGGCATTAATCCCAGATACAAGGCTGTGGGGACAGCCACATATCACTTCTCTTGTGTGTGGCCTTCCCCATCAAGATTATTTACATACATAAGGAAGTTCTTGTCACCACTCTGATAGAAAAAGTCTAGCAAAGTAAAATTTCTTCTTTAGGCAGAAGTCTCAAATACTAAAAAGTGAACTAACAACAATAAATAGTAGTTCAGGCTGTGCCCTCTACCTCAGCTGAAACAGGGGATTTGGCTGGAGAAGACATTTTTACTGGAGGATACTGGATCTTAGCTGTCATTTGGCAGGTAGCAGCTGTTAGGGTAGGAAAAAAGGATTTGCTAAACAGGCAACAGTGTAAGAGATTAATTTTACAACTGAGCTAAGCACATGAATTCAGACTTCAAATACATAAATTTGATTCCAACTCACCCACTTCATTTGCTCAGGAAGGCTCACCTTATCAGTTACCATTGGGGTTTTGTGTTAGAAAGCTGTGCCTTCCTTCCTGTCAGCTCTAACTTAGCTGGCCGTGTGAAAGCTCAGTTTTCCCATCCTAGATGTAAACTTGTTCAGTCTTCTTTACGCAGCAAATACACAGCAAACAACATGGCCTTATTCTTGAAATCAGAGCTCACAGCCACTCTCTATAATTGTACTGTTAAGTTTTACTTCACCAAAACATGCAGCAAAATGATTTACAAGTCTCTCTGAAGGCCTGCTAATGTCTTAGCTTGGAAGGACTTGGTTGCAGCAATGGCATGAATGTTTTATAAAGCAGGCCATTCACACCTGGTGGCCCTACAGCTCACTACACCTGCTGTCATATGCAGATGGTTGAGCTATACTTGGTGTATTGAGTGTGGGAAGGTGAGATACAGAGTTCTGCCAAAAAAAAAAGGAAAGTAAAATAGGAAATTTTGACTAAGGTTAAGTCTGATTTATTTAGGAAAGGTGTGCATTTGGAGTTTTTTGTGATTTGTTTTTTCCTTTTTTTTTTTTAGGAAGCAGTGCCAAATAGTAAAGCAATAATTAACCAAGAGTTAAAATTTGATTAAGCGGAACAGGATGAGGGGAAGAGGGAAATGAGGATAGCAGACAATATTCCTAATTAACATTTATCCCTCTAACAACCATACAATTAATATCTGACAGAAAGGGTCAGGAAAATAGAATCATTTCCAAAAATTCCAAATCAGATGAAGCAGCAAATTGCAAGTTCTTATGTGGGATCTGGATGAATATATGGGTTGCATAAGCCAAATCCTGAAATGAGTTTTCCTGTCTGTGTGAAGATCAGTTGGCTGCAAAGAGGATTGATGAAGTGACTTCCTCATTCATCCTGTTTTTTGCCCAACTTCTTCATTTATTTGCTGCCTTTGATGTTGAGCAACAGGATTATGTCAAGGAAAATTAGCAACTTATGCCCAGCAATAACTACACTACATTTCTTGCAAGCTGTATATTATAATCTCTCCTAGGGCTAGGTTAAAAAAAAAAAATAAATAAAAAATCAGACTGGTAAACTGGGTTTTAGATAGATATGAAATGTTTAAATCAGAAGCTGTAACCCTGAAAATCTCAGTTTAGCTGCTATGTCATACCAACACACACATCTTATTTTTACATTAGCCCATAAAACTGCTTTGTATTTTCAGTAGGTAGAAAAATAAGGGACAAAACCACCTCCCAAGTAATTATTGTGACCGTAGTGTGCAAACACTCAACTAGCTTTGTAGACTAAACTTATCAATGCTTTACTCCATCCAGTATAGTAAAGCTGAAATACAAGGCTTTTAAACTGAAATGCAATAGCACACTAATTCAGTGTAAGAAACAGAGGGGAAATGAAGCTAAGTTTGTGAAGAAAGATTCTATGGTAAAGTAACAGGAAGGGGAGATCCATGTCCGTATAAGCAGGTGAAGGGAGAAGTTAACCTGAAATTACTTTTTCAGCTTTAGGTGGGTTTGATTAACTATGTATGTTCTAGTTTTATACCTACAGTTCTATCCAACTGTCTCCCTTACATTAGATTTTTACACACATCTGCAGTGGTGGGTGCAGAGGTGACGCCACAGGTTCTGTTCATTGCCACCCCTGAACTAGAGGCTGGTGGAGTGCAGTGCTAGGACTAATTGAATCATACAGGTGACCTTGGCATGGCAAAGCTATGCTAAAAGTTCTTCTTTAGCCTTTCCTTCTCTCTCTGATTAATATCTTTGGGTTTTAAATGGCTATCATGGCATGTCCGTACTTTGTGCAGGAGAATAGGCTTAGTATATTCAACTGCAAACATGTTCATATTCAGCAGTCATTATTACCACACCATTCTATGAAAGGAATCATAGTGCATAAAAACAACAAGTGTGTTAGGTTAAAGAGGTTCTTTGATGTGAAAGGGCACATATAAATTTTGATCACTTGAGAAAAGAACAAGTTGTTGCAGAACCAGGGAGCCTTCATTTCCCAGTGCTCTCACTCTTTTCAATCCTGAATAAAGGGAAAGCATGAGATCACAGACTCTATTTTACAAATATTGCCTTGCAAGATCTGCAAGTTTGGTTTATGTAGCTATAATGGCATCTGCAGTTTGAGTTTCATAATCTTTATTACATTTTTCTAAATATGCATTTATTTACTTGGTTATAAAAACTTAAATGTGAAAGATAAGTTGATATTTCAGAGGGGGTTAATTCGTTAATTCAAGTCAATCAATCATTTTACTAGACTTTAGTCTGTTTCAAGAGACTTGCTGCCATAAACCTCAATTTAAAAAGGTTTTGTCCCTATGTTATACCAGTCTGCCTTACTGCAAAGTCCTCCTTTTGAAAACATGGTCTTGTTAACTGTTTAAAACTCATAGTTTAAACAGTTTAAAACTGTTCCTACTTTAAAACTGAGAGAATGCTTATTTATGATAAAGGAAAGTATTCAAAGAACGTCAGTATTAACAGTATTTCTTCCTTAAATATGACAAAAGCAATAACCTTTTCACAACCTTTGCAGAAGCCATATTGATGCTTTTACTGTAGTTGAAAGCCTTTTTTTATAGACTTGCCTATCATGTCCTTAGCAGAAGTTACCGTACAGCAGAATAGCATACACTTGATTTGTTCTCATCACATCCATTTCCTATAAAAACTAATGTACTATGAATTAACAGTGTATTATGTTTCATTATTAAAATGACTAATGTTATTGCTTTAACATAAAATTAGTGTATTATATAACATGTTTCTTATATCATCATAGTCTGTTAACAGTCCTGGCACTTATTGTCAAAGGCTCATAAAAAACTACTGGACAACAGGGAGCAGTTTTTGTGGCTTCAGAAAAACAATTTTCATTTAAACTCTTTCACATTGCCTTTAGCGCTCCTACAGCAATATCAGTTCTCTGTATATGGATCAAAATAAGGCTTTTTGATGGGTAAATGTTCCACAGAATTGCATATGCCTAAACACTTGCTGTCATGCAAACCAAGAAAAAAATGAAGTTTCAAAGATGGCAGTGTGTAAAAGGCAGAATAAGTATTAGATGTCAACAGTAAACAGTGGAAGTAATCCCTTTTCTTCTCTCTCCTACGTGAGAATATATTTATCTAGGTGCTTTTAAAGACTAGCAATTCCTAGAGGAAAACTGAAGATTTTGCTTTATGGTTTCTATGTTCCATAGACATTATTGTTTCACAGTAACTTTGTTGGATTGTAACCTTACTTGATTTCCTTTCCCAGCTATGATACTTTTCAACAATGTATATTCAACACTTAAAATCTACATATGCTAACTATCTATAAATCATAACACACAAAGCAAACAACATTAACCAACTCCATGTAGCAATGAAACTCTTTTGTTTGAATTATCTCCAAGTCTGTGAAGTTTGGTGTTGACTTACTGGCATAGAATAAATCAAAACAATTCCATAAAATTTACTTTCTGTCTCCTGACATTCTAGTTTTTGGACGAGTGTCCTCAGTCTCCATGCAGATGTACCAATACATTTCTGTGGGCTGTAGAAATATATGGGATAATTTTGAAATATATAACTAAATAAGTTTGGAACATTTTCTACAACAACTTGATGCACTGCTCTGGGAGCAATGATCTGAATATCACTAGTTAAAGGAGAGGCAGGTTGGAAAAAACAGAAAAAACTTTATATATTAAAGGGGTTTTCTTCTCCATTGTTTGGCAGTTCTTCAAGCCATCAACCCTCCTGTAGTGTAAATCAAGCAGGAACAAACTACTATTGCAAATTGCAATCTAAATAGTTAACTCAAACAAAAAGGTGACGAGGGAAATTTTTAGTTTGACATCTTCTCCTTATTTGTCATTAACCCAAAACAATCAAGTATTTAAGCCTGAATCAGTACTTAAATTCACTATTCATTCACATATTACCCCAGTTTTCATTTGGGTCCTCAAGCTGTGCAACTACCAAGTATCTGGAAAAACTCAGAGGAAGACAAGAAGACAATGCTCCTGGTCCTGTCATGATTCCCAAGAGTGGTGGTAAAGAACCCTTCTTCTCTCCATGCCAAAAATCCCACCAATGAGCTAAAACCAACAGCTGACCTATTTAACTTTGGTTTTTAACAAAAGATGGCAAAATATTTCCACATATGGCTGGGACACACTGTCTTAATTAGCATGTCAAGTGTAGTATTGTTTGTGAATTTTTTCCTATTCCTGTCCAAAATTTAATTTTTCAGCTTAACACCTTTTATTAGTTAAACTATCAGTTGAGTAAAATAATACCTTTGACTTCACATTGGGAAAGAAGGAGGAGAAGCAATGGTGTGGCCATGGAAGCACAAACAGATAAATGGTAAATCCCTTCCTGTCTGATCACACTCTTGTATTTATGTGCCCCAATTTTGTTAGGATGTTATGCAGGTCAAAGTCCTACATTATGGCCTAAGTGACACATGATGTATGTTAGGATCAGATCCAATCTACCCATTGTGTATGCCAAACTAAGCACAACACTTTGTGAGAATGTTACAGAAATTATTAATATGTATAATTATTTTATGTTTTTTATTGGAAGTAAACATGGATTTTGTGATATTGTACTTACAAAGGTTGAAAAACCAACAAAAAAAAGCAAACAAGTAAAAGGAATAATTTTTTAAATGGCAAAAACTTTAAAATGTATGACCTTATTTCTGGAAAAGACAAATAGATTTATTTTCAAGTAAAACATCTTAAGTCGAGTCATATCCTTAGTAAAAAAGCAGTGGTTCATACATAATTTGATGAGCTGAACTGGCCTAGTTCTGTTGAATTAAAAGAAACCATGATATATCTTAGTTGAAGATTAGAACCTTAACCCACACATGTAACTCAGTACTTGAAAAAGGACTCTCAACTTTATTGAGACTGCTTGGATCGTTCTTTCATTTCATATGTGATTAAGTGTTTTCCTGCATTAAAATTAAAAAGAAAAGGAGTCAAATGTGGAAAGCTCAATATTGCATGTTACTTAGCACTTTCAATTTTATAGAAGTCAATTCAGGCTGAAGAATTTCAGTATATGCAGGACCAATGTCTGGAGAGCAATCAATTCACAAGAATTAGACAAGTATTTTGTCAAATTTTAAAAATGTGTTATAAGTTTTGAAATCTTGAGCATATATTATTTTCTTTAACATCCCGATGAACCATTTGACATGGTGAATTAAATTTCATTTCCCAATATCTCTTCATCTTAGAAGAGCTTTCAGAGATATAAACACATGCGATTAAAGAGACATTGACTCCATCACATTTCACTTGAAAAATTCTTATAAATTATTCTGTAGAGAACATGTTCAGTGGACTGAAACATGTAAAAAAAGTCTATAACAAAGAGTAATGAAAATTAACAATTACATAAGTAGATGGAAGGTATCTTGTGCTGACTCTAGGGGCCAGAGTTCTGACCTCCATTTAATATGCTCATTGATAAACTGGAAAAGATTTGAGAAACTGAATAAAGCACACAGATGATATTAAATGAAAGGATCTGAGGCAACTTTTCAAGATCAAGATGTACATCAAAAGTTCCTGGATAAGTGTGAGTAAAGAGAATAAATTAAGTTGATATACAGCATAAATTTTGCAAATTGCTTGTTTGAATATATTTCTGTTCTGGATTACTGCTGCAATCACTTTCTCTCTTAACAACTCACTGTATTTTGTATTTTCCTTTTCCAATTTTTCTTTCTCTAGATGCTTTTATGAATCTTCATTGACTCTAGAGGTACTTTTCAAAATATTCAGTTTACTTTTTCTAAAACTGGGCATTATTTTACAGCATAATAATCTCAAGAACTCTTAATACACATGCAGATAATATCAAATTTATTCCCTGTTTTCAGTGAGCAATGGGCATACATTAGAATAAATACATGGATCATCTAGAGAAAATTCCAGACACAACTGTGAATATGAGTTTATTTTTCAAAAGTACACAGAAGGACAAATTAGTTGGAGGTTTGACAAGGTACCAAAAATATCTCCCTAATATATTCATGTTCTTTTTTGCACAAGCAGAAATTAGGAATTAGACCAGTGTGAAAATTATCAGTTCCATATTTGTCAACTTCTTAATTTGATCTCTACAAAGTTATGATTCTTTGAAGGCAAATTTTTCTTTGGATGCTTCTCTAAGTAACATAAAAAACCCCAAACCAATCGGTATTGGGTAGAATACCCAAAATGAGATAGTCACCTGGCCAACCATAAGTACATACACCTGACTGTTTCATCTATTGTGTTTCTGTAATTCATGGTAAAAAGCAGATCTCTCTGAGGCTTTTTTTCATTTTGTTCTAATGTAGGTGTTTAATATAGGAAAGAAAAAATATGAATTCCTAAAGTTCTCAGTTTTCTAGTTTTTAGACAGAAACATTTTATTCTATAAATATGAATGGATATTATTTTGATATTTTTACAGTATTTAATTCACATTATTTTAGTCAAGTAAATTTTTTTTAGCATAAATGAACTTGTCTAAGTATTTGGCACATGTTTGGAAAAAATTATTTTGATGCAAACTTGTTAAATCCTCTCTGGTTATTTCTCATAAGTGTGCTTTAAAGCATTTCTTTGTAATGAAATATTCTTTGTAATTGCCCACTGCTAAACAATGTTCTTATAGTTTAAATTAATGTAAAGAAAAAACAGTGTAAAGAAAAAACAGATGAATAGCATGAATAGCACTTTGTAAAGTCCTTTTATAGTGCCAGAAATAGTTTGCTTTTGCTGTTTTAGCCATTAGGCTTGCTGCTGCTGGGCTCTTATTAACCAATAATCTTATCAGGATGTTTGAAATGTTAACTTCAATACAGCTGGTTGTTTTCCCATTTAATGTCCCTTGCGTTTCACAGTCACTGAAGCTTAAGCATTTATATGCTTGTTGAATCTCTTGATGTTGAGCCATTATTGGCTTTTTGGGTAGGAAACTCATGTGGTACAAATAAGCAGAGCAATAAATCATTTCATCACCTTTGTTTAATGCCTTGAAGCCCTTTCACTCGTTTTTTTTTTTTTCCCCTCCAACCAGAGACAGTGATCAGCTTCAAGAAAAATGAGAAAAGCACAATCAGAGCTCTCTGCAGGCTTCCTAGGTCCTTGAACACTGGAATGTTAATGATCAGATCTTTTTATTTTCAGTGTTCAAGTGCTCATATATGGTTCTAAAGGATAGAGAATGTTCAAATTTGCTATTGTATTACTGACAACAGGAGCAAAAGGCTTACAGATACAACATATAGTCCACATATTTAAATGAGGAAGGCTGATAAATTCATAAAACTCTTGAAGGAATGCTGCTAGCAAACAAATTATTTCTTTATCACTCTGCATGCCTAAGAAATCTGTATGCACCAAACCCCAAACCTAGAGACTTTGTTGCTCTCTAAAATGCTCTGAAATGAGGTTTTAGTAGGGTGGATGTCAGCCTCTTCTTCCTTCCAGACCACAAGTTACAGGAAAAAAGGTAAAGGTCTCAGCCTGCACCAGGAGAGCTTCAGGTTGGACATTGGCAGGAATTTCTTCATGAAAAGGCACGTTAAACATTGGAATGGACTGCTCAAGCAGGTGGTGGAGTCACTGCTCCTGAAAGTGTTTAAGAGACAGCTGAGTGTGGTGCTTAGTGCTATGGTCTAGTTGACAAGGTGGGTCTCAGTCAAAGGCTGGATTGGAGGATCTTAGAGGTCCAACCCAAATAATTCTGTGATTTTGTGATTCTGAGAAGACAAAAATAGAAACAATAAGAAAACCTAACACACCAAAAAAACCCTGACCATACAAACAAACAGAAATATCCCAGAACAAATGAAAAAAACCAATCCAAAAAATAGCATAAATTACTCTTCCCCAAATATAGTTATCTAAAATGTGATATTCTGATATGGGATATTTGACTAGGCTCTCTACAGAGAGCAGAGACTTTTGGAAGCATTTCTAACATCTTGGTAACTTCCTATCACACTTATTTCTTACTTATGGTTAGGTCAGGTTAGACAATGAATTTGAAAATCAATATACAAATACCATTCAAAACATATAAGATTATGTAAGATTGCACCATAAATAAATCTAGCTGTGGATTCTCTGTGTACTTCTTTAGGAGACAGAGCAAAATATATCTGTCAAAAGGTATTAGGTGAAAAATGCGTCCAAATCTGTATTTTATTAGTTCTGTGTATTATCTCTCATGGTCTGGCTGTTTGCAGCTCCTGGATAATGTAGATGGGAGTAATTCTACCACATGCAGACACAGTTGATGAGGACGTGCTTCCTGGCAAATAGAAAGGAAAAGGCACTTTCAGGGTTGTGATTCATTTTATTCTAAAGCAGACTTCTAAAATAATCTGGATTAATTATCCCTATTTGTCTAGACTTGACTACAAATTCAACTTCAGATAGCTAGTAAAAGCAGAGAGATTTACTGTAGAAACATTTTAAGTTAGCTGATGTTATTCCTCTCTAGTGATATGTTATTTCAGATAAATGGTTTATTTATGATCTTTTAAAGATTTGATTATGTCTTTTCTAGGTGTATCTAAAACAGGTTTAACCTGGTTGTGAGACATACTAATAGTGTATTTCCTAGTGTGTTTCCATGGCAGAGCAGACCTCAGCAGAGAGCTATTTTCACAGCTTCAAAAGCTGGCTTTGAATCTGAGGTCTGCTGTGCTTGGCTGTCAATGCTGGTTACCTAAAAGTTAGTTTCAGAAGTTCTGATCTTGTCTTAGGCTGCATGCACATATAAAGCATCACAGTTTAACAGTGCTTTGGGCAACATTCATTTCAGCAATTCTTGTTTCCTGTGAACTTTTTAATAACCAACCACTTTTAATCTCCTCCATCCAGGTTATTTGGCTTGAGGAGTGCCTAAGGCCTAGCAGGATTAGCTTTTTTTTTTCTTTTTCTTTTTTTTTGCTTTTTAGTTTTCCTGGTACATTCTTTAAGAACTGAGGTAAAAAATACTTTTTGAATTTGAGACTTTGTGTAGCAAGTATTTTTCTGAGCTTCAAGGCTGAACAAAATTCTGTTTCCTTGGACTTTGAACAATTATAACAAACCATTTTGCCTGATTTTCTTCTGTACACCAAAGAAGGTATTTTAGAAAGAAGTTGAATTAAGAAAGAAGTTTTCTGTATTTGAATAAATAGTCTGAAATGGAATCTTAAATTCAATTTTATGTATAGTGATGCTATTTGTTTTTTGCCTTTTTTTTTCTTTTATATGTTCTCTGTATTCTCCACACATATATTTGTAGCTCTGTAGACTATTGTATTAGTAGCTAGTTTTCCCAGTACTTTCCCATGGCCTTTCCCTAAGCAGAAAGACAAAAGAAATTCCAGAGCCCTAAGCACTGTGAGGTACAAGGCCCCAGTGCTATTTTGGGTTTTCCTGGGAACCAAGGCTAAGAACTCATTGAAATACATTTCATAAGCAAAATACAGCTAGTGCTAAAGGGGGGCTCCAGAGAAGGGACTTGATTCGGAGGGGAATTGCATCACCATTGGTGCTTTTTGTATATTATGCTAATTTTGTAAAACTTATAAATGTGTACTCATTCCTCTATGAGTGGGCTTTTGGGGACATCTTTCCATAACTTCCCCTGAAGGCCTTCATTAAAGGTACTCTTATGTATTACCTCCTTACTAAATTTATCTTGAGTTTCATTTCCAGGTTGGGCTAAAGGTGACAATAGTATATTAAAAATCCTTACCCATTTACAGTATTGTAATACATTTATAATGCTCAAAATATTCATTTATTAAAGAAATAAAACCTACCACATTGCCTAAAACATCACTGTACCCAGCTTAAAGTCAAAAAATCTCAAGAAAGATCAGAAAAAAATCAAAATAAATGATTTTCCCTTATACTGTAGTAGGGTTTCCATGGGTACAGTCTTCAGGTGTTCCTGTATCTATTCCGAGATAGAGAGTGGAGAGTGGCACAGGAATGTGGCTATAATCCTATGTAGTGCAAGGAACACGACTTGCTCTGTTTACTAATGGAGGAAAAGCTTCAGTGAACCTTTTCAGTTACATCACTTAAGGCTTAAATGGGTATTGTTCATGTCCAGATCTTGTAGTGTAACACTGCTTGAAGCCAAGGGCAGACTGTCCAGTGAAATGGTGCTAACGGTGTAAGTTTGTATTTTGGCTAGAAACATAAAACCCCTAAAATTAATTTACCTTTTCAGAGACAAATTCTGCTCAGATGTGTTAAGTTTCCAAATGCAAACAGAAGTCACATCTCTGTTCATCTGGGAACACAAAGTCATGCCTGATAATTTTCATCTCTTCCCTTGCACCAAATCTCAGCAATGAAATACAGAGCTAATGAGGGAGCATTTGTGTTACAGTAAATATGTTGGCAGTAGTGTGAGTATGAGTATGCAAGTATACATACCTGACAGACAGAGAAGCAGCAGCACTGCTGCTGATTATTGCTCACTTTCCTCATGTCCCCAGTCCTCCATTCACACATCTACCTCCATGAAGACAGGAAGGAGGGTTCTGCCACTCTGAGTGAGTGCAGTTTTTATCAGCAAATGAGAGTAGTCTGATATATATTATTACACCTATTCTGTTCATAGAGCCCCGAACCTCTCTTTGTACATTTAAATGACTGTTTTGAACTATCTAATTTAATGTCTGGCTATCTATATTTAAGGTCTTGGCTGCATAGTGAAAAAAAATGCATGGAAATGGAAACTTAAAAACCAAACCCCAGGACTCAGCATAAAGATCAAATCCCAAACCCATATAGTTCAGAATATTTTTTTTGCCAGTGACAATAGCCATTATTGGATCACACAGAAAGGCATAAGCTTCTGGTTCTAGAAACTAGGGATTTGTTTGAACCATAGAGCATAAGATTTATTATTAATTTTTTTAACATAAGTTCTTCATGTCTGCTGTGACTCATTTTTTTCACAAATGCTGCACTTTAATTGAATGAGGTCTGTATGAAAATCTTTTCTTTTAGTAATGAATTTAATACAGTCACAATTTAAAGGAAGTTGGTTTAGAAACTGAATTTATAAATCACCTCATCAAGCCATCTAAAATTAGGCTTGCTCAAAAGTGGAAATTATCATTCCTACAGGAATCTACCTTATTTTCATTCTTCAATGCACTAACATTTCAAATGCATGAAGTTGAAGTCCACTGTTGTGGGTTTTTTTCCCTAGTTAACTATTACTGTTGTATCACATATATTTCAACACTAAAAAAGCTTTATTGCTTTACATCTAGAATATGATGAATTTTGGCTTAGGATTTTGGCTGGAAGCCAAAGAAAATTATCTTACTTTTCCCAGGGAGATGAGGATGTGGGAGGGCATAGTTACATTTGTATGTTTCATTTGTTCTAGGGCACTTAAGTCTTGTAATTTTTTTGTAAAGTTACAGCTTGACATTTTGCTGATATAATTAGTTCAAATATGTTTATAAAATTAAACAGACCAGTACATACATTTGTGGTGTAAACCTCTCAGCTGAGAATGTTTAGGTATGATGTGTTAGCACTTTGAAATACAGACAGCTGGCATATGATTGCATTGTGTGTTGGGTTTTTAATAAAGGTAATAATTTCATAATACTAATGCACCTTTTTTCTACATTCACTCACTACAGTCTAAGAGAAGAAGGATATTTATAGTTATATGGATAAACTTAACTTCAGCAATGATAAATTTTTAGTTAACTGTTTAATCAAATTAAGTTTGCTCTAGTTAAATTTGATTTAGTTCCTGTAGTCTGAGACATTGCTGCTACACTAAACAATATCTTTTATCTGAAACAAATTTTCTATTAAATAAAATACTAAAAAATGTTCTGCAAAATCTAGCTAAAAATTCGTCAGATTATGGAAGCTCAGTTGAAAAACTTTGTGCCAAGTTAAAATAAAAGAAACATGGAGTATTAATTTTGTTCTGTGCTCTTTCTTTGAATTTTTTATTTCTTCTTTGAACTGAAAATAAAAACCAACTCAGATTAAAATTTATTTTTATCATTAATCCAAAAAAATTAAATAGCCAATGAGATATTTTTCCTTGGAAGTGTTTTTATTTAGAAAATTATAATACACCTCTCTTTAAGAATGATTTCTTTGGTGATTATAGTCTAGTTTGGTATAGATCCTACAGATCTGAGCTCCATTTGCTGGAGTGCAAACAGTGGCAGAATTATTCCTCAATTGCTAGATTTGCAGAACAATTGCTAGGAATGTAGGGTTTTCTTAGCCAACAGCCTTAGAGGAATGTAGTTTTGGGGTACTCACATGGATTTTCCCCTGCACAAAATCAATTTTTGTACTTTCTTTCCTGTCCTGAAAAGTTAATATCTTTTCCCATCCCACAAAACAGGCATTTTGAAAAAGGATCTTTTTTGGTAGGATAAGCATGCCCAGTGAAAAATCTGAGTCATTCTATTTCAGCTCTTCACTGCATCATTTATAATTCCTCTAGTCTTTTTAGTTTGTCTTCTGGGTGTTACAGTAATTCCTTAATGTAAAACCATACTAGGTGATGAATCCCATGAAAATTATTTTCCAGTTATTTCCTGACAAACTATCAAACCATGAATTAGCCACTTATGTGTTAAACCACAAACCATGAAACCACATATTGGTGTCCTGAATTCTCTGTTCCATTCAGCCAGGTGATTGATTGGAGGCAAAAAGTCTAGCACTAAGGGAGGTAGTGAAAAGCTCAGATTCAAGAGTGGGTCAGTTGGCCATGAGGCTGTTTTGAGGCTGTTCAGGAGAAAGCTGTTCCTACTGCTTTGGAAGATGAAACATGACTCCCTTTTATAAGCATCAGACCAGTTATCTCTGTAAAGGCTACTTTTCACACTTATCCTACTCTGCACAGAGAGGATCCCTTGAGATCCTCAGAGAATGTGCTATTGTTTTAGTGTCCAAGTATTTTTATTCAGAAAAAGTCTTAAACTTGGAAGCATCAAATGATCTATATAGCTTCAATTTTACTTATAAATGGTATTCTGTTTGCAGGAGTTACATTTATCTTTAACAAAACAGTTTTGAAAAGCTAAACTAGGAATGAGAAATAGAAATAATTGCATTGGGAATTGTGAAATTAATATAATTCTAGGATTTTTTTTATATAGAAGTATTGTATTTAGTTATAGAATCACTACAATGAATACAAAAATGTAGTGTATGAAAAGAATGAGAAGTGATTCATATGACTATGACCACAATTACCAGATAGGAAATTATACAAGCATGAAAACAGATACTTTTCTTAGGTGTAGTAATTTTGGAAGTAGATAGCTTCATAATCTAACAGGCTGATAAAGGAGCTGACATTATGATATTGCCATGGAAAGGCACAGTGTGCTGGCTGACAGATGTGAAAACTGCCAAGTTCGCAGCAGAAACCTGAGGGAAATTAGCTGAGTTCAAGAGGAGGTTGCATAGCATTCAATGGATAATGAATTTTTGTCTGGAGCCTTGGTTTTGTCTGCTTGTGACTTCATTAAATGACTTCTTCCAAAGCTGCTGAAAGTTGCTGACTCCATTTTGCTTCACAGGTATTAATTAAGCCCTAACAAATCAGATGGCAGTTTGCCCTGTTGCTTTCGGCTACAATAAGGAGAAAAGAAGTCGATGCACTCCTAAATTGCAGTGAACACATTGCTGATTCATAGTCAATATGCCTTTGCTTTTTTCAATATATTTATATTCCTGCTAGTTCAGCTCCCACTCCTACATGACGTAGCCATATAAAATCTCTTATACAACCATTGTGTGCCCATCACTTTTTCACTCACTGTTCTATCCATAATCAACAATCTAGAAAAACTAGTTTTTATCTATTTGTGTTTCTTTGCAGAGTCTTTAATGATAACTGCCCTCTGTTAAACCTGCTGGATAATAGAGTGGAGAGAGAAAGGGCACAAATGTATTAATACAGAGTTTATTTCTACTGTCACCTTTCTGCTGCATCCAATCCAGGCACCTTGCACATGAGTTGTTCAGAATGTTTCTTACCTAAAGTTACTGTGTCCAAAAATCATTTTACTCTCATCAATATCACCCTTTCTCTATGTATATATCCCTTTCTGTAGTTCTTATAGATTTTTGTCCTCTCTTATCCATTCTCTCAGCAGCATTTTGCAGCAAATATCAAGACTTAGTGAGACACATTTTGCCTCAGAGCCAGCAGAAACCAGAGCACAGTACCAGAAGCCCTATATTTTTTGTGCACCTTTTTCCCTTTCTTGGCATTCAAAACTCCTCTTTATTCAATGTTGTCTGTTAATTCATTAATATTACATTTTTCCCTCTCATCAGTCACTTTTGGAGCTGTCAAACAAGGCTTGGGACGGATCCCCAGAGATTCTCCAATAGATACTAGCCTCCCAACACATGGACTACAGTTGACTACTTTCCTACAGCCTTTCTAAGATTTAAAGACTAGACTGCAGCCTTCCTGGAAAAAAAAAAGACTTTACAACTTTGTGTCATAATGAGTCATGTTTTAGCTCATGCACAATTTAGAATTTGTTAAAAAAAAAAATTATTGAGTGCTAAAATATTGCAAGATATACTTCTGTTTTCAGAGAAATCTATCTAATGTGCTGTAGTAGAACACTTACTTGTTTATAATTTTTATCTCTATTTTTGATATTATATTTTATTCTCATAATCAGCCAGATTTCCATAAATATGTTTATTATTTTTATTTTGCCTTTCCTCCAGTTCCTGATAGCACAGACAGACAATGCACCATGAAGGCAATACTTATTCAAAGTAATTCTTAGATTTTAAGTGAAGCAGGAATAATTATGACCAATGTTTATCACTTGCGGAAACTCAAGAAATTCCCAGTTTATGTCTGGAGACATTCACATCTTTTTGATGCTTAGCCCTAAGACATGAGATTAAACTTCAGATAAAGAAGTGTAGGAGACTAAATTGAATTTTTACAGATTTCAGTATTTTGTATTTGTTCCCATTACTATTCTCCTTCAGACTCATAAATCAAAGAACATCCTTTTGGTATAGGATCTGTACCTTTGTTCCATTACAAGCATTCAATAGCATAAATGAATTTAACAAATATATTTTAAATTTATGCTTTATATATTAATTCCTACCTTTTTATTATTCCTATTTATTATATTAAAAACAGTGTTGTAAATAATTCTTCATTTGATCCAAAACGTATGTTTGTTATTGCACTGGTTGTGGCTGTGATAAAGTTAATTTATCAAGTTATTTTTAAATTATCATTGAAACAAAATGAATTGTTAAAACAAACTTTAAAAAATTAATTTTTAAAGTTAATTTTTTATCAGCTAGGAGATGGGGTCTGGTTTGGATCTGTGACCAAAACAGTATTGGTAACACAGAGATATTTTCATGGTATCTGAGTTGTGCTTACACAGACCTTTTCTGCTGCTCACCCAACTCCACCAGCAGGGAGGCTGGGGGTGCACAAGAAGTTGTGTGGGGACACACTCTGACCCAAACTGACCCAAGGGATATTTCAGACCATATGGCACATAGAGGTAGGGGAAGGAGAAAGATGGATGTTCAGAGTGATGGGGTTTGTCTTCCCAAGTAACCATTGCACATGATGGGGCCCTGCTTTCCTGGAGACAGCTGAACAGATGTCTGCCTGTGGGGTGGGGTGAATTGTTCCTTCTTTTGTGTGTGTGTCTTTTGCTTTACCTATTAAACTCTCTTTATCTCAACCCATGATTTTTCACACTTTCCCCTCATATTGTCTCCCCAGCTCGACTGGAGGAGAGTGGATGAGTAGTTTTAATTTTTGGCTGGGGTTAAACCCTGCCAGTTATTTTTTCTGTTCTTATGCATTCATGAAGTTTATGTATTATGACGTATAGAGAATGTGGAAAAGAGGACAAGCCACTTGGGAGGATTACAAAATGTTGTCAGGGATGTAATGTGGAAGGCTATTTGGAATTAATTTTTTCAAGCAATGTCAAGGACAACAGAAAGGTCTTCTTCAAGTACAACATTAGCAAAAGGAAGATGGCAAAATAATGTCCTGCTGATGAATGAGGTGGGTGCCCTGATGATGGAGGATACACAGAAGGTGCGGTTACTGAATGTCTTCTTTTCTTCACTCTTTTCTGCAAGGCCAACTGTCAAGAATCCAAGACCTTGGAGACAGGAAAATCTGGAGAAAAGAAGACTTCCCCCTGGTCAAGGAAGATAGGTTTGTGATCATTTGTGCAAATTGACACCAAGAAATCCATGGGTGCTGATGGGATACACCCACAAGTGCTGAGGAAGATGGCAAATGTTATTGCTAAATCACATTCCATCATCTTTGAAAAGTCATGGAATGCAGGGGACTTACCTGAGGACTGGAGGAAAGATAATGTCACCTCAATCTTCAAAAAGGGAGAGAAGAAGGACCCAGGAAAATATAGAGCAGTCAGTCTCACCACAACCCCTGGAAAGGTGATAGAACTCATTGTGGATATAATCTTTAAGCATGTGAAGAAAAAGAAGGTTGTTGGGAGTATTCAACATGGATCCACCAAGGGGAAATCACGTTTGATGAATCTGACAGCCTTCTATGAGGGCGTGACAGTCTGGGTAGAAGAAGGGAGACCAGTGGACATTGTCTACCTGGACTTCTGCAAGGTTCCTGAAAGTCTCCCATAACATTCTTCATAGGCAAGTTCAGGGAGTGAGGATTGGATGAATGGACAGTAATGTGGATTGATAACTGGCTGAATGGCACAGCTCAGAGGGCTGTGACCAGTTGTGCAGAGTCCAGCTGGAATCCAGTAACCAGCGGTGTTCCCCAGGGCCAGTTCTGGATCCAGTTTTATGCAACAGATTCATCAATGACCTGGATGAAATGGACCTCCACAAAATTTTCTGATGATGCAAAACTGGGAGGAGTGGCTGGTAGACCATAAGGCTTCCATTCAGACAGACATGACAGGCTGGAGACTTGGGTGGAGAGGTACACAGCGAAGTTCAAAGAGCACAAATTCAAATCTTTTATCTGGGAAAAAAAATACATCCTCATGCACCAGTACAGGTTGACCTTCAGGAAAGCAGTTCTGTAGAACAGGGAGTCCTAGCTGAAAAGAAGTTAACTATCATTCAACAGCATACCCTGGTGTCCAAGAAAGCCAGTGATACCCTGGGGTTCATTAGGAACACTGTGGCCAACAGGTTGAGGGAGGAGATCTTGCCACTCTACTCTGCCTGAATAAGGCCATCTGGAATACTGTACCCAGTTCTGGGCTCCTCAGTCCAAAAAAGACAAGAGAAAGAGAGGCTCCAGTGAAGGGCTGTAAAGATGGGCAGGGCACTGGAGAACATCTTTTATGAAGATGTTTTTTTTATGAAAAAGGGCTGAGACCTGGGATTGCTCAGTCTGGAGAAGAGAAAACTAAGTGGGGACCTCAACAATGCATACAAATATCTTCAGGATAGGTGTCAAGATGATGGAGACAGGCTCTTTTCAGTGGTGACCACTGACAGAACAAGGCACAGTGGGAACAAACTGAAACACAGGAGGGTCCATCCAATCAGCTGTCTGAGCCCAGGAAATTCAAAGCCCTTATGTAAAGGGCAACCATAGTAAGCTCAGAGCTGTTTGCTGAGGACTCTTGGTATTGTTTCATGTATCTGTCTCGTCTCCAGATCACAACTCCACAAAACAAGAGTGCTGGAACAGGCTGCCCAGAGAGGTTCCAGAGTCTACTTCTCTGGAAATACTCAGAACCTGCCTGGACATGATCCCATTCAAACTACTCTATGTGAATCTGTTTTGGAGGATGTTGGAGATGATGATCTCCAAAGGCTCCTTACAGCCCCAACCATTCTCTGATTCTGTGATTCTCTGTATTTCTTTTACCTTGTTTTACATTGCTGCATGGATATTGAATAACTACATATATGTATATATATATATATATATATATATATATATATATATATATATATAATTTTGCTTTCCTTTTCAAGTTGTTTTTCATTTTGACCAAGTGGTTATATTGAAACGCTTTTATCCCCACAGACATGTAAAGAAGTGTATGTAAATAAAATAAGAAATTACTCATAAATTTCCTGAGTCTAATAACCTTCACAGAAGAATTTTGGATTATAACATCCAGCCCTAATATAAAAATGGAGAGCTATGCAGGCCAACCCTGCTTGAGGTGGAGGTTTTAAGATGGCTAGCAAAATACTTGGAATACTTGCAACAAAGAAGTTAAAATATGGGGATGGGGAGTTATAGGTTTTGGAGTTAATTGGAAAATTAGTTTTTCATTGTTAAAAGTTAGGAGGTGTCCTTCTAGATGACAGTGAAATGCAGTCTTGGATGGTGGAATAAAGTCAACATCCTTTAACTTTTTCACAGGCCGAAAAAAACTAAACCATTTCAACAGTGCTAACAGCTATAAAAGGACTGGTCTGGCTGGGATAGACTGAGTTTCCCATAGTCATTACAACATGGTCTGGTCCTACACTGCATGCCAACAAGGAGCAGCTGCCTTAAACATAAGACAGAATTTTCCATCTTTCTCCATGTCCCATTGCCTGGATGGCCTTGATGCCAGCAGCAGCTGGCACAGCCCTGCTGTGATTTTCACTCAGCAGTTCAGGGATAAGGTTGGAATTGGCTGCTGTAGAAACTGAGAAAGATGTTCATTAGGGAGCAGGGGAAGCAGCAGCTGAGTGGCTGCTGGAAAGGAGCCTGCATGAAGCTGACATGTCATTCCCTGGAGGACAGAAGCAGCTGTGGAGAGGAAGAAAGGGGAAGACATTCCTCAGATTTCATATTACTCAGAGGAGTATGTGCATTTCTGAATATTGGTGACTATGTGAAAATGTAGGGTGTATCTAAATTATGGTCAGTTCCTACCATTACTTTATGTCATAATGTCCATATTGAACTTTGTTCCAAGAGACAGGAAAGTAAATAGGGATTTTGTACAGCATAAACACTGCAGCATCCAAAAATGGCAGTGCAGGAAGATAAAGCCTTGGCAACAACTTCTGACACTGTGTCCAATATGAAATAAAGTCTCCCAGGGAGATCTCAATTTCCCAAGAGAACCCAGCTGCAGAACAGGAAATGTTCCTGGGACCTGCTGCTCAGACATCTGGAGCTTTCCTGACCAAAAGCTTAGTTTTGCAACAATTGTAGATATGATCCTCCCTCTTGATATTGTGTAAATAACTTTTATCATTAATACCTCTTCTTCTGGAGAAGGAAATACAAATGGTGATCAACAGAAACAAACAAGCATGTGAAGGGAAGGAGGGAAGGAAATCAAATAGAATATGTATGTACCTAGGCAGCATTTAGTCTTACCACTTTTAATGATACAAGGTCACGTATCTCATACATGCTGATGAGTTCTAACACAATTGAGGGAGTAGGTAGAGGCTGCATTTCTTGGGCAAAACTGTGAATAAATAAAAGAAAAGTGGGAAATTTGTGAATGGGAAGAGGTGAGATAGAAGATGAAAGATAATGAAAAACAGCTGCACTTTGAAACTGCCCTTTTGTACTGAATATTTCCAATTTTCTTAATGGCACAAACATGCTATTCTGACTTACATTGATCAAGTTTTAAATGAGAGGGGTGGAAATAAATGTTTGGTTTTCCCTCATTTTGCATTACACAGACAAGCAGTTCATTTAAATAACAGAATATCCCCAGTAAGTCTTAACTTGTTTCAGAAGGGAGAAGAAAACATGGGCCAAATAGAAGCCTAGGCTCCTATGTACATGCTTTGTTGTCATAGGTGTTTTATCTTTCATCAGCTACTTGTCTAGTAATCCTACTGAATCTGAATTCTGTGATGTGCTTGGAATAGCATCAGCAAATTAACCTTTCCTTTCTCTTTCATTCCCTCAAAGAGGTAGCCTGAGACCATTCATTTGTATTATTAACATAATTTATAACCTAATGGCCATCCCAATTTTTCATAAAATTCCTGAAGTAGACACTGAGTTTATACATGTTGCTGACTAAAGTTTTATTTCAATTTATTCTGGATAAAATTCTAAATTCTTATATATTCTGACTTTATGTAAAATAAGGTCCCAGATTTAACAATGGAGTATGATGAAATCCATTTTTTTAAAGTTGCATGTAATAATTAAATACTTTCTAGTATGAAGAGAAACTTTTCTTGTTTTCTGCTATTGCAATGATTAGTTTAAACATTCAAAAATTAATTTTTACCGTACTCTTAATATACCATGATAATAATTTATCTTGTGTTAAAATATGGAACTTTTAAAAAAGAACTTTAAAAAGAGTGGAATATGGGAAAAGGGCAAAAGTGGAATGAATATAAATTCAGTTAGGGGTAACCAAAAGTTAGTAAGGTGCTGTAGTTTCTTGTGTGGAATTCCACCTCACTGGAGGCTGATCTTTATTCTGCATGACTTTTATGTGATATCCTTGTTTTTATAATGACAAAAAAGAAGAAATATTTTGAAAGTAAATTACTGTGGTGTTCTAGTGGATTTTATTGATCTCTGAGTGCAAAAACAATTAAATCAAGATGTCTTGTCTTATTAACAGACATTTATCTTTCTATCAGTTTGACATAGAAAATCTGAAATAATGCATATGTTACTAAGATGCACTGAATTTATCCACTGACACATACAAAAATATCCATATTATAATATTATAAAATATTTTATACTTTTGTTTCCTTTGTGACTGGCTTTATTGTAGGAATATACTCATATATTCAACTTCTGTCCATGTGTAGAGAAACAAATATATTTAAACAGTAAAAGAATTAATTTTTTTTTAAAGTATTAACATTTATGAGGGAATTTATTTTGCTTTCCAAAGCACAGGAATCAAAGATAATACAAATTCTTCAGATTTGATTTCATTTAGTGATTGTAGGAATAGAAAAATTCACATCTTCTCAAGTAAGTCCCTTTGCCTTTACAGCATACTTATGAAGTACTTCTCAGAACCTCTTCATCCTCTTACTGGTTCTTCACTTATCAGTGTTCACTAATTTTTGCCTAGAATTTGTCCTCAGCAAACCTTATTTGAATTAATAGCTTAGAGGATACTGCAGACAGAACCTACTCTTTCTGAAATGTGACAGTAATAGTGAGGAATCTT
This sequence comes from Lonchura striata, assembly GCF_050655825.1. Taxonomy (NCBI): domain Eukaryota; kingdom Metazoa; phylum Chordata; class Aves; order Passeriformes; family Estrildidae; genus Lonchura; species Lonchura striata. The sequence continues at coordinate 34,338,091 of NC_140741.1, read as the reverse complement.
ACATCTTTATCATCCTATTCAGTGTGATTCTGCCCAGTGACAGGGGAAAGAAAGCTCCTGGACTTCCAGGGCTGGAGTGACATCCATTAACCCCCACTGTACCACTCAGAAGAGTGATGTTTACAACTAATATAAAACATTTATCATTAATACAAGAAGGAAATACTTATCCATAAAAGACTGATTTTATGGTATTTATTATTATTTGAAAGTCTTGGTAAAGACTGAGCCATTGTGATTGAAAAAAACCCTATGCAAAAAAAAACCCCCAGTCTTAAACTCCTGTGGCCTTAACACATTGTAAGCATATTAAAGGCATTCTGGTCACAGGGAAGAATGTGCTAGAAAGAAGAGTTTGTCTGTCAATGGACATAGAATCACAGAAATGTTAAGATCAGCAAGGACCTCTGGTGATTCTCTTTCAATCCTCTGTTAAAAGCCAGGCCAGGTAGATCAGGTTGCTCAAGACCATTCCCAGATGTGTTTTGAATAGTTCCAAAGATTCAGACCCCCAAACTCTCTGAGCAAACGCTGAGATAGAATGGAAGGATTACCTCCTTTGACCTGCTGGCAGCAGTGTTTCCAGGGCACCTGCGAAAATTTCTGGCCCTCTTTACCTAAACAACACAATTTATAGCATCATAGAAGCAATCAAGGAGTCATTAGATTACAGAATCATAAAATCATAGGATAATATAACAGTTTGGGTTGAATGTGACCTTTAGGATCATCTAGGTCCAACATCCCTCTACCATTATCCAAGTAATGAAGCTGCTGTTCAACAATGGTCCCAATATGGATCCCTGGTTATGCAAGTAGCCACTGGCCTCTGACTGGACTTTGTGACACAAATCACAGCTCTCTTAGCCTGGCTGTTCAACCAGTTTTCAGCCAATTGACTGCACTTTTCACTTAACTAATCTTTACACCAGTTTGTTCATGAGGATGTCATGAAAGACAGTGTTGAAAGACTTAGTAAAAGCAAATTAAAAAACATACACTATGCATTCGGTGAGCTGCTCATCTGTTTAAACTACTTTGGGGGTTTTATTTGGACATCAGTTCTGAGGTTTTTTTTAGGCATGGCCAAGCATCATGGTTCACTGCTAAATTTTCAGAAGTATCCCTCTAGATATCTATTTTACTATATGTCTCCTTTGTGTTTACTGCAAGTAAAATAAAACCTTTTTTTTTCCTAGATGGCAACTGGGAGAATATAATCCTGGTTCAACTGTCAAAATGCTGTACAGCTGAACAAGGAATTTCTATGGCTAACTAGCCTATTTTATTTCTCTATGACATTTTGCAATGCTGTCTTGAACACTAAACAATAACTTTTGTTAACTGCTTTTCATACTATCATTCTCTAATGCCTTTAGTCAGTTGTGACATTTACACTTTCAAAGCTTGGCAAGACATTCACCCCTTCAATTCTCTGCAGGCTACTCAGATTCCTCACTTTGGGCTGGTCACAGTTCCCAACCAGATGAAGTTTACTGTGGAAAATAAAGTTCCCCTCATCTTCGAGATTTATATTTCCTTTCTAGTTAAAATGTAAGAACATGCTGGGAATACAGGAGCAATAATTCCTTTGATTATCTCCTTTTTTACCTAAATAAACAAGAAATTATGATATTAAATACACTAAGCTGCACATGAAAAACTAATGCAGGTTTAGTACTCGTGTGATACATTATAATTAAATATATTTTAAAATATTCTCACTGGGATATAAAGCAAGCACTGGTTTTATTTTGTGTTTTATTTCTTAGTGTTTATACCTGTAACAAAATCACTGTTCTTATTCACTTCCAACAGTGACACTGCTGTCAAAATCCAACTCCGTTTCAAAAGGACAAGGCTTGTTTTTATTTTTAATAGCTCTCTGTGCTTTACCTGCCATCTCATAAATGACAAGAGCAGACTCTAAACCAAATAAAAAAATCTAACGCTTTTCATTTCAACACTATTTTTTAAATCTCCCTGTCCATCTCACTGAGGTGATGGTATAAGAGGGAAGCTTGCAGCCTTCATTATATTAAAACCACATCAGCTTCAAGCTCTGTTCTTTTATAAGCTAGCAAAATATATTCTAAACTGCTTGTATCTTTCTGCCATCCTTGCACATTTTTAATGCCTCTTTAGCTGCTTGATTTATCTCCAAACCTGCAGATTGCTTTTATAAGAATTCCCATTGACTGAAGTGATACTTATTCATGTGAGCAGAGCTGATAAACTGCAGGTCTCACCACCACACAGAGCTCTGCTGATTACGATGCTACAGATTTTGTTTTCTTTCAGTAGGCAATATAGGTTTATAAACACATTTTTTTCTTCATCCCTCAAAGGATCACATGGCTGAGATTCAAAAACTGGCTTTTCAGATGACAGTAAATAATTTTGAATGGTTCCTACTTCACCTGACATATCTAGAAAGCCTTTGCCACATTAAGAGATGTTTTCAGCCCAGAGAGACTCAGGCATCAAGGTCTTTTCTTTTTTGTGTAACACGTAATGCAACATTCCCCACCTATCTGAATGAGTTCCTGAACCGCCCTGTAGAGCATTTATGAGAAAGTAAATTTCTGTTGTACAACGTACACGAGCTTTTTAGTAATAAAACCAGGCCATTTCACTGAAGATTAAAATATATGCAAACAACCAAAAATCCTGATTCAAATCTGAATCTATTCCTTCATAGACATCATTCATTCATTCTCAACAGGATTAAGGGGCAGGGGACAGTGGAGAAAACAGGTTTAGGTGATCTGCTACAATATCAGTGTCATGATTATGTGTTTTCCAAGTGAATGGAGCTCAAGAAAGAAACTATGGTCCCCACCCTGAACAAATGTATGTCTGCCTCCTGCTTTTGCTTCCTCTTCTATGCAAAAACATGCAAGATTTCTGACTTAGATAGCTAAACCTGCATGAGATGTCTGAGATAATTAGCAGAGTAAATGGAAAAGAAGCTAAGTTCTTGAACAGCAAGTCACAGTACCTCTCCTCTATCTGAAATAAATCTAAATGCTGATTTTCATCGAGTTGTTTTACTATACCTAGGAAATGCAGAATGAGAACAAATGAGGTTGTATTTCCACAGAGAATTTTGAACTAAGAATGTGTTTAAAATTTATATGTACCTCAAATACAAAAATATATGAAAATATATTTATAAACTCTAATTTTCACCAATAGGATTTTTAAAGTTTCATATAAATCTTTTATAACAATGAACATCCTGGCTGTTCTTAAAAGAAAGAAGAAAAATGGAAAAAAAAACCCAAACAAATCAACCACCATTCATTCATCTGCCCGTTTTGTCTAGGAAGAAGCAGTAATATCTGCAATCTGAGCTCATGCCTGAAATGAGGATTTGATGAACTGCAAGAGAGCTGAGCTGAGAATCAGAGCCAGCTGCTCAGTTTTGAGCCTGATCACCAATCTCATGGCTCAAACATGAAACCAGCAATGTCACCAAGTAGCTCCACCTTTTAGGGGTAACTCCTCAGTGACAAATACAGATAATTTGCACAGAAGTAAAAGAAAGCACCTGAAGGATAAGTCCATGGGAGGCCAACTAACCCTTTTGAAAATCACAGTACTGCCTGTTCTTTTCTTTTTGACTAGTTGTCTTTACCTCCATTCTTCTCATTGATGCTTTTGACCAGTGTTTTCACTGCAGGGCTGTAGGGAATGACAATACTGCTTGCTTCAAAACTATGCCCCAGTGCACATGATGTTACAGAGTTACTGTAAAACAAAGTTACTGATTCTTCCTCTACTTTAGAAATGCTGTCAGAATATTTTGTCGAAAATACACCCATGCTGCAACTGAGGAGTACTCTGATATACACAGAGTTTTAAAAAAGTTTCATTTATTTCAATCTTTAAAATAAGACATTTTATATTATAAAGTGAAAGTCTTCTCCTCCCTGTCATGGATAAATTCATGTTCCTTTATATCTTATATGAAGAGCAGCATTCTTAGTACGTAGTTTTCAGGCACTACAAACTTATTTTAATGAATGATCCTCTAAATATTCTGTTTGAATCACTCAGAGTATTTTGAAGTTTACAAACTGTATTTTGATGATATCATTGAACAAATGATAAAGCAATACACTGGCAAAGCAGCCTATAAAATGGATTTCATTGTCATGTCTTCAATGTGTAACTGGGCTGATACAAATGTAAAGGACAAATGCCCTTTTTTAAAAAAAGTAGCTTCAATCTTTTGAGATTTTTATTTCTAATTGTATTGTCAACTCATAATTTTTTTTTCTTCTCAAATCTCCTTATAAAATTTCAGGAATGAAGGAAGTGGTAGACATGAATATTTGCAAAGTCTTTTTCTGGGATAGATGTGTGTATAAATTTGCAGGTGTATAAACTTTTCATAATTATGTTATATATATGTTATGATTAGGCATGAAACTTCCTTTATGTAGGTTTTCTTTCCTTTGGAAAATATCTCTGTTGGTATTTGAACACTAACTTTAATGCTAATAATATTATCATCAGGGAAGTATACAATATAATAGGAAGACAACAGATTTTTTACCAAATTTCTAAGTAGACTGTCAGTCTTGGCATAATGTTGAACTAGCCCCTTGCATAAAATTAAGAAGTCTCAACTTACAAGTTCAGATGAGTAATAAAATTCATGAGTCTTAAGAAATTATGCACCAAACACGACTGTTCCTTCATGGTAACTGTAAATTAAGCTGCCACCTTGATCCTAACTAGTGCAATAAGATGCATCAAATTAGAGATTCTAAATACAGGCAACTGTAATTTGTGATATCATTTACATGCATAGCTGCTATTGCAGTTAAATTAATGTTTTACTTTGCATGGCCATTAGGACATGTAAAGACAGCATGATGACCACAGTAATTTCTTTCATGTTAAGTGATTGGATCCAGGGATAATTAATTTCCAGATTCAAATTTTCCATCACCCTTGTTTCTGTTTTTTTTTCTAAGCTAATTGGATACTAATGTAAAACCAGTTTTATTTATGAGTATTTGAAAAATCCAGAAGTGCCTGGCTTATGCTTTGTGCAGTATATCTGAGTGTTTCATTTTATTCCTATTGCTAATGCATTTGGTGCAGACCCTGGTTGTAAAGTCCTTGAAATACATTGCTTGCCATATTTCATAAAGGTTGTCAAAGCAGAAAGCTGCTGGTTAGTTTGGTAAGCATTCAAATGTTCTCCTGCTAAAATATCTTCCTTTTGCAAGTCATTGGGGAATGTGTGTAGATTTCTTAATTTTATTTGCTTGGTAATTTGATTGGGAAAAATAAAAAAAATGGAGAAATTTATCTGTGAGTTTATAAATAAATGTGTTTCTTTCCACTTAAAGAAAAAATAGTCCTCTTTGGCCTTTTTAGGGATAAAACCAGTACATCCTAGTTAATTGATAATTCCTTAGTCATGGAATATAGACCTGATCCTTTTAAAATAATTTAAGAACAACCATTTTTTAATAGAAATTAAATTATTTTTCTTGTCTCAAATAATTTTCATTGTGTTCTATGAAAAATATTATAATTAGAAAAACAAGAAAAAATATTTCTTGTTTTTTAAATAGTGAAACTGTTTCACTATATCAGGCAGTAAAAGTTGTCTGATGTAGGGTACCAGTCATTACCCCACAGGAGTATTCATTTATTATTTATTTTGTTTATTTAAAAAAAGATACAATGCAGTTGTCAACATATTGAGAGATACATGAAGCAGCATTGGAATACTATATAAAAAATACATAAGTAAATACATGTTCAAAGAGAAAAAGCCATGATCCTCTTCGAAATTTTAAGTTAAAATTTACTAAAACTTTTTTTAATTCTGAAAGATATTTTACCATAAAATTCTCTGTGATCAAAAGCATTGTTTCCCCTTCAACACTCCTCCCACAAAGAGTTGTGTATGCCCACAAATGTCTCTGATTAATCTATGAAAGTGCTATAACTAATTTTCCATTTCATGAACACTTCTGAGGAAAATTTTTACATGGGTCAAAGTATTATACATTTGAAATAGATAAATGTGATATCAACGATTTTCCTTCAATAGAAAACTAAAATATGAGATGTAGTCAAAGGGAACACTTTTTTGTCAGTATCATTTTCATTAGCACACTGGAATTGAGTTCAGGCAGGTCAGCCTGAATATATTCAGAAATTATTGAGGAGGTAATTATAACTATATGAATAGCAAGGTATCATGAACAGATACAAAAGAGGTAGCCACGTAAAACTTTTAAATATAGTTAACAAGTTTATAATCTACAGTGAGGAATAAATTTTCATAAATAAATTTAACTTCAGGTATTTTAGATTAATATTAGAAATGTAAGACATTTAAAATTAATTAGCTGTTTGGTTTCCTTCAAAAGTTATACTTTCCCTGTCTGCTTTTTCTTTTCTTTTCTTTTTATTTTATGTAACTTTTCAAATGGCTCTTCCATGTCTGCTTTCAAAACAGAAGTGTCACTGCTGAAACTCAAGCATATTCTCCCTGGCCATGACAATGAACAGCTCAGATGCATATAACCAGTTGTTAAACCTCTAAATCAGGAAGTGAACTGTGCTTTTTCTCCTACTCTTGTAGGTGCTAGTGTGTCCTGGAAACTTGTATATGTCCTGTACAGATATGTGCTGAAAAGGTGTTTGAAAGTAATAATTAGAGCATGGTGAACAGCTGCACAAAGAAAAAATGCATGGTTAGATCTCATTCATTATTTACAAGGCTCATAGATTTCTTGCATTTAGTGAACTGACCCCTGACCTTCATTCATTTATGCCTTTTAAAAAACATCAGTATATCAATAATAAATAAGCCAATTAATTGAATTTGTGTTAGTTCTCCACTCTCTAGGTCTAATCCAAACCTCAGGCAGCAATCACATCAAGTGGTGATTTTTTTTTGTTTGTTTATGATAGACTAAACAAAAAGTTGTTCCCATTACATCAAATTTTGTCCATTATGATTCAAGTCATTATTTAGTTCCACATTTTTATGGAACAGCTTCCCTCATCCTTTCAGATAGGTGAAAACATTTACTTTATTAATTTCAAAGCAAATTAATTGGTTTTCATTTTATTTATCTTCACTAAAAATAAGATATCATTTTCAACATTCATATGATCTAAACCCAAAACACTTTCTATATCAAACAGAGAAGATGTGATGCTTCAGCCTTTCAAAACTAATTTAGGAACAAAACTGAAATATAAAATTCACAAAAATAAATATTTCCTTACAAATTATTTGGGGTTTGAAAATTTGACACAGAGAAAAAAAGATCTACTGAAAACCTTCTGACCTTTTTAAGTCCCTTCTGCTGCATTTACTGATGTATGTAATGAATCTATATGTCTAAGAAGAGGAAGATTATTTTCTAGCTCATGTTAGCATATTGACACTAAATTAGTGGGCAGCAAATTCTTTGCTTTGTTTATTTTCCTCCAGTGTAGAAAACCATGATACTCAGAATACTTTTATTTGTGAGTTCTCAGATTATCATTTTCATGCCATAGAAGTTTAGTGATTCTTACATATCCTAAGAGTATTTTAATTTTCTTCTCCTTCTTCTTCTTTATTCTTTTAAAACCACAATATTAGTTTATCTCTTCTGGTATTCCAAAGTAAATATTCATCATTTCACATCAAGATGTCAGTCAAATACACAAAGGTCTTGAAGCTATGTTGGCCCCTTCAACCTTTCAACATTGACTCTGATTTACTTAAAAATTTAATCCTAAGTAATCGATATATTCACCAAAGCAGATAGATTCTTACAGGGGGAAAAAAAAGAGTTTTTTTCTCATGAATAAGCATTTTCTCTACAAAGATGTGCTGGTAAAATATTTCTTATGTTATACAGACACTAGGGCATAAATATCTCTTCTTTTGAAAGAGATAAAAGATGAATAGTCTTCATCTGTATAACATTTCAAAAAGATACATGTGAAAGTAAACATAAAGTGATAAAACTGTGTGCAAAAACATAAGGTAAAGCATAAAAGCATAATAATATAAAGCTTAATGTAGAGTAGGAAAAGTAATAGCAATGTAATTTGTAACTAAAAATGAAATGAATAGTAAAATAAATCTCTTTAAGAAAATATTATGAATAAAAGCACCCAAGCGAGCAATGTAATTCATATTTTGTACAAGCATTTGCACAATAAGAAAGAAACACGTGTTTTCATTTGTTTACTATTTTGTTGTTATTCTCAAATAAGACATAGATATAAAGAAGACATTTTTTTCTATGAGGGTGGTGAGGCACTGTAACAGGTTGCCCAGAGAGCTCTGGATTCTCTGGAAGTGTTCAAGGCCAGGCTGTATCAGGCTTTAAGCAACTTGGTCTAGAGAAAGATCTCCCTGCCTATGGCAGAATGGCTGGAACTGGATCACACTGAAGGTCCCTTTCAGTCCAAACCATCCCATGATTCTGTGATACATGCAGTGACTTTGAAGACATGGTTGTATGCCTTTACATCAAAATCTTCAGTCATTGTTTTTTGCTGCCATTCAAAGCAGGTTAACTCCCTCTGACATTATCCTACTGCATTATCTACCTTGTGAGCATTAGCTGTTGACAAGGAGTGCAGTTGTAGCACACAATGTCTGTGTTACCTCAAGTTAACAGGAGCTTACTTTTACTCAAATTATAAAGAAAATAAAGCACACGTTATCATAGATAGAATAAGGAAACTGTATTTTTCATCTAAGGTATATGGAAGTTGTCAAATGTTGAATATTGTGTCTTGCCACTGACTACCTAGCTCCTGAAAAATGCAGACCACATGGACTGAAATGCTTTTTGTATTTTTTATATTTACAGTGCATGGTCCCAGTCTTGTAGATGTAAAGTTAAGTGATGCCAATAACATTGTGATAAAGCATAATGGTACCATAAGCACTGCTTATTATGTTACTACATTGGAAAGAAATTAAGTTAAAGAAAAATATCATATTCAAACATTATCTGCACTCAGCAGAAAAGGGATAGAGCTGAGTGTTCAAGTGTGAACAGAAGACAGCAACATCATCCAATTTTTAAAACTAACCAAAGTCCTCAGAGCCTATGCTGAATGTCTGTGTTACTTTTCTTTGTGCTTTAAATAGTTTTCTACATATTGCAAGCTTAAAATCCGTCAACTTTGTATTTCAGTATAGATGTCAAAATCTATACACTTAAATATGCTAATGAGTACTTATGGAAAAATTAAGAGGGTCAACATATATCATCTTTAACTTAATTTCTTACAGCAGAAATTAAATTAAGCTCTCTAAAAACATCTCTGTGATTGAGAACATGAACCTTCATTTCTACATAAAGAGAAGCAATGAAGTTGTCATGGTTATTATAGTCCAATTTAAAGAGCACTACCCTTGAAATATTTTGACTTACTGAAGCTTTAATGAGATCAAATCTGTATCTAGGTCTTGATTATACTCAGAGCATTTTTCTTGGATATGCAGACATGAAAAAGAATCACACCAATTTTACTGTACTATGCTTAGAATGAAATCACACTGACTTCTGTGTGAGGCATTTTCAACACATTCATCAGTTCAGTAATTTAGAATCTGTCTAACAGTTATCTTCCAAGATGTAGTTGAGAGCAATCTATGACAATGATTGTTCTAAGAAGAATGATTTTCATTTCCTTTAGACAGATGGATGATTTTTTTTTTTTTTTTGCAGATGCTGAACATTTCTAGATGTCAGAAGCAGGCTTGTCAAAGCATTGTTTCAGAAAACCTTTTGGATTTTTTCCCTCTTCACAGAAACAAGAACTGCTGCATGTGTCTTCAAAGTCTCTGTAAAGCTGTGAGGTGACTCAATATCCCCCACCTCCCCATAATTAGGATAAATTAGGACATTTGTGAGATTAGATAGCAAATTCTAAATACAAAGTCAGATACAAATACATAGCCATATTTATACTAAAGTTGATAATATAGACACTGTTGTAGTCAAGAAGGTAGTCTCATGGGAGGGCAGATAAACCCTGCATATTCTGATATACAAAGAACATATTCATTACTTGACCATTGTTTTCTCTGTGCAGTTTCTTGTTTTGTTGCTAGCTCATAATAAGGATTAATAATCAGGTGATTCACAAAAAATGTAAAAGTTTCTATTTACATTCCTCTTTCCTATAGCATATTAATGCTGAGAAATTTTCAGCTACCTTTTCCAAAGAGAACATCTGCTTGTATTATAATCCACAATTTAACAAGCTTGTTTGAATGACCCATCTTTGATTTTTATCTAGGATTTCCTATTTTTAAGCTTGCTGTATATAACTCTATGGACAACTATGTAATATGGGGACAATGGTTTTATAACAAGCTAATGCTAAACTTGAGCAAAGGTTATGACATATTTGTTGATTTCTCCCAGCAAGCATTGACATTTGAACTGCAAAACCCAAGCCATACAGATGCTTATATGTCAATTCAATGAAAAGTGTATCTAGCACCAGCTTTCTTCATGCTGAATATTCTTGGAAGAAATGTTCCACATAATATAGTCATGTAGAAACAAATTTTTTGCAATTTTTTTCACTAAGTATCTTGTTCACGTACTTACAGTCATAAGGTACTGTTGTTACACAAAACTGTGTCTGATGAAGTATTTAACATTTGATTTTCATTCAACTTTCTCTATTAACACATCATGTATCATCTAGCAAATCAATTATGTAGTGAGTTACGTTTAATGCTGTTATACCCCCTTCCTCACATCAGATGAGCAATGCTGTCCCTTAAACTACCTGCTCTGGTATAAATGGAGATTACGTGCTGAGATTTACTACCAACTGAGCATGACCAGATACCACTGACACATTGTCATGTGTATCTAGAAGACTGGCCTTGCAGGGTGGCATGCCTTATTAGCTTTCCTAGAGACACTGCTCTATGCAGAAGGTCATTCTTCAGCAAACAAGGATGCCAGGAACATTCACTTGTGTTTATTTAAAAATATTAATATAATTAGGGTTATTAAATATGTTATTAAATAGGAGAATTACTTAAATTTCTGGATGGTTTATTTCTGCAAAGTTAAAAAATATTCCTGATAAGTGGGACAGATTTTTTAACTGTGTCTGTGGTAAATAATTAAATGTTTAAGGAAAGTCACAATGAAAGCTTAGCAAGAATTTTAAATTAATGCATTTTAGATATTTTCAGAAAAGAGATCTTAAGCCCTTGAGGAAACTGCTGTTAGCACCTTTCTCTTTTCAACTCAGTCTGCACTAAACATGATTTGTCACAGTAAGGACTTCAACCATGAAGAGATTGCTTTTAAAAATATAAAACCTCAAATGATCTTTCTGTTTTTTTAAAAGGGAGAGTGACTTGAAGGCCAGAAAGGTTTTATACATTTGTTTTCAAGACTATTTTTTAAAATTTATAAATTTGATCTTGAGTTCTGATTCATTCATCCACAGTACACTGCTGTGTCCGATGTCCAGAAATGGATTGTTTGTTGCAAATTTTAATATCCTATGTGTCAGAGAGGTGGCATGAATTTGAGACAAAATTTTCCCTTGAAACCTACTCATAATAAAAAATAATCTATTTTTCAAATGTTTCTTGATAGTAAAAAAAAGCCTTTTATGGCTTTTAAATTTCAAACTTATTTGCAAGAAAATCACAGAATGTGCATGGCATGAAAGTGTATTATACACTTAGAGAAGAAAAGAAACAAAAGACAAAGTGCCTCTTTTAATCCTCAGGGACAGCCAGTTGATTTAATTTCTACCAAAACAATTTAAATAGTGTCTTGATGGGTAAAGTGTGTATCAGTTACACCAAGAAATTGAAATATTGATTAATAACTGAAAAGGATGGTATTATTTGGGTGGAAATGTAAACACTGCTTTCAATACTCTCATAAATTCTGACTTGCACCAAGGGCTTTGTGATATATTGACAATTTAAAAATGCAGATATTAAAAATATCTCATCAATTAATAATTTAAAATTTCATCTACTACTCAAAAGCTTTTGTCAAATATGCAACTAATCACTAAATCAGTAAAACAGATGTATGGAAAAATCTTATGATGTCTCTGTCTGTAGCTTTTTTGTTATTACTCAGAGTAATTCTTACAACAAAATCTTCCACGGGAAGTATTAAGGTAGAATGCTCATTGGAAGAGATTTTCTCTCACCATGAAGTTTTATTATTCAAATAAGTCCTATCCAGTTGTTTCCTGATCACACTTTAAACTCAGTAACACAGAAGTTACTCTGCTCCCTGCTTTGTATTCATTTCTGCAAAGTAAGACAACAAAGGTGTTGGGTGTTTAGGGGGTTTTTCTCTGTAAGAATAAGGGAGAAATTCAAAGCAATGATGCCATATCATTTTATAATTATAAAAGTAAAAAAAAAAATAAAGACAGTTTACTGTATCTAAATAGAATGAACTGATGGGTAATTCTTAAAATTTGACAGTGTGATCTCTAAGGTATTAGCTGTTACTCCTCATAAAACAATTCTATAGAATGCTTTGCACATTAACATTCATTTCTGGAAGATGAGAAATGTAATGCTGATGTTTCCTGACAGCAACACGTGAGCTGGAGGTTATTGTTGAAAGGGCCAAGGCAGCAGTCTCAAGGTGACTCTGTTTGAGGCAAAGGGCCATCTTCAAATGAGTCTTCTAACCCTAACCATTCTGCCATACATGACCAGTTTTAATCAAAGACCAGGGTATCCAGTAGTGCATCTGCCTTTTTCATTTTCCTTTCTTTTTCTACATCACGTGACAACTATTCATGAACCATCACCCACTCCCGCATCCTCATTGTTGGGCTGCTTATAGCCAGGCCCTTGTGCACAGGGCATTGCTTTTCATCACAGGAACTGATACACTCAGGGTGAAAACCCACCTTCAAGGCTTCAAGACCAAATGTATCTGCACTGGATAACAGTGGGTTGGAGCCCAGCAGGTTTTCCTTCAGAAAACCTTTATCTCCTCTCTCCCACAGCTTGCTCCCACCTGTTCAGTCACAAGAACCTATGGATGCTGCACTGGGGTTGTCTGGAGCAGCCCCTGTCTGAGTCTGTCCAGTCTAGCAAAGGTGGAGGAAGGGTGGACAGAGAGCTGAACACAAGCCAGCACAACCACCCTTTAGCAAAGCAGTCCAAGGGTGTGCTGGGCTCCATAAGGAAGGGTCTTGGAAGTAACGCTTGAAAGATTGCTTGGAACTGAATCTGCTGAGGGATGCCAACAAGGGCTTCTCTAAATGTCTAAATGGCAAAGACCAGGGAAAAGATGAGCCCATTGCTGAATAGGGCAGGAGATATGTTGCCTTGGCTTCAGTGATAAGGCAGAGGTGAAAACTCACCTGCAAGGCCATGGGAAGATACCAAAACCTCTTGCACAGCAGGCTTTCCCTCTTTGGGACATCTGCTTTTCTGCTTGGGTGGCAAACAGTAAGCAGTTCCTTGAAACATGAGTGTCACTGTGACATCACCCCAGCCTTGCTGCTTTTCAGAAGCCACAGGCTCTGTCCCCTGGCACTCTGTCCCGGACTCCTGCAGGCACACAGGTAAGGTGAACAGGCTACAAAAGTATCAGGGTTTTGCTCTTTAAGCTTTGCTTGTTAGACAGCAGCAGCTGCAGGCACTGGAGGAAAGGCAGCCTCTTCCAATCTCCTCTTCCGTCTGCCCAGTTGGGAGGGCCTCTGTGTCCCACACAGGAGCTGTCCTGGAGCTCTGAGTGCCAGGAGGGTGCTGGGCTTTCCAGCACTGAAGGCTCTCTACCTTTCCCTGCTGAGTCCTTCAGGTACCCTGTGCTAGACACAGTAATGTCTGTGAGACTTTATGAGCTCTTCAGGGGGCTGGACACAGCAGGTATTTCCCCACAGCTTGCCAGAGCCTGCCCCAAGGCTCTCAGCCATTGCTTGAGCTCTGGAGAGATGTGGAGACCAGGCTTCCCTTCCTGCTCTCACTCCCTCTACCTCCTGCCAAGGAGCAGACCTCCAAAGGGTCTGTCCAACCTCCTCCCAGGTCCCAGTGGGAGCCTTTCCAGCCTAGGGCCACATGGACTCTTCATGCCTGCCTTTAGCCGATTCACAGACAGGTGTTTTCCCCAGCACCTCAATGGTCAGTGACAGCTGCTTGCCTATGGGCAGTAAGGACAGAAAGGCAGGGATGTGGGGCTGTCCTTGGGCCAGCTCACCCACAGGGCACCTGCTGCTGCTGCTGCTGCTGCTGCTGCTGCTGCTGCTGCTGCTGCTTTGAAACCCAGAAAGTGACTCCTTCAGGAGAACCTAACCTTCCCTATCCCACAGCTTGCTTGGGCTTTTCTTGTCTTTCGCCTCTGAGCACCAGACAAAAACAGGTACCCAGGTACTTTGCATGTCTCCTTCTACAGGACCAGGCACAGGGTGCTGAGGAAGCCCTAGAGGAGAGACTCTGCTACAAGGGGCAGCATGAGCCGGCTGCCACCAGCAGGACCATCGGAAACGGCAGCAGCAGATGGCCTATGCCCCATCTGCCTGGGTGACCTTGAAAATGCCACCTGTGTGGAGGTTTGCCGGCATCGCTTTTGCTTCATCTGTATCTGGGAATGGGCCAAACTGACAGAGACCTGCCCATTGTGCAAGCAGCCCTTCAAGCGACTGCTGCGCGCTGGGACAGCGGACAACAACCACGAGGAGCGTGTGGCTGTCTGGCTGGCCTGCCCGCCGCCAAAGGAAGGCAGCCAGGATGTGGAGCAGATGCCCAGAGCGGCGCTACAGCCTGAGTCGCAGGCGTGCTGACTCCCAGCCCTCCATGGGAAAAAGGGGGCTGTGGGGACACACTGAATGCACAGGGATCCAGTAGCTGTGGGCCCCTCCAATGCCACTTCTCAGCAGCTGCTGCAGCCAGCACTGCTCATGCGGGAGCACCGCTGAGCACAAGGGAGCACCCGGCCAGCCCTGCTGCTACATCAGACAGCAGCTGCAGCAGCAGGGCGGCTGCGGCTCCTGCAACAGTCTGATCCCTTTCACTTGCTATAAACAGCCAGGCACTTTCAATTTTGGGATGTGTATCATGATTACAATCTTTTTGAACTGCTGCAACAGAGATGTTTCTCTCCTGCTTTCCCTGCTTCCCACTTCCAAGCACTTGGGCGGGGTGTCCAAATTCTTTGCTCAGCAGCTGCTCCTGCTGGTGCTTCTGCATCCAAATGCTCCTGGCCTACTCTCAGTCCATCTTTGACAACAGCAGCTGAAACTCCTCCCACCCAAGTCCCCGTGGCTGTGGCTGGCAGGCAGGAGGGGGCTTGTTATATTCTTATGGCTGAATGCTCTCTGGGAATGGGAGTTCAGAAGCAGTATTAAAGAGTCTATATTGAAGGGAAATCTGGATGGCCTATTTCCAGCAAGAAGTCAGGGGTAAATCTACATGAAGTAGCTTTGGTTACTTTCTCCACCATGGAATGTCACACAGATACAGAAATGCCCTGAACAACAAGGTTTAAGAAAGGATCAATTCACAAACTATCCAAACTTAACTTTTATCTATGACCCATTTTCAAGAAATGGAAACGTGCCAGCACTGACACAGAAACTAAACTGTAAACCACAAGAAGATGAAATGCACAATCCTCCTTGGTTTGCACCTACAAGACTTCCCAAGACATGGACAGTTGCTCAGCTCTGATGCTTACCTGGCCAACCCGTGACCAAATCTGAACCAATATGTCACTGTTGTTTTGGCTGGTCCAGAAATAGCCCAGCTCTTTCACTCTCCAAGCAAGGCATGTGCCAAAGCAGCTCTGTAGATGGGGTCCTGGGGGGACAGCAAGCAGCAAAAGACTGTAATCCATGTCTATTTGACATGGAGGTGATTGGTCAAAGGTTGGATCCAGTGACCTTGAAGGTCTTTTCCTTCATAAATGATTCTGTGATTCTGTGATTTCTACAAAATTAGCAACTGATAGAAATAAGGTGGAAAAAAAGGAAATGTTTTTTGTTTACTAATGGAAAGGTGATTTTCTAAGGAATATTGCAAATATTCCATCATTTTACTGTCTCCTAACAGCAGGTTTTGCCAGAACGTAACAGGGAAGACATCCTCTTTCCTAAAAAAGTAACATTTTATGATGCATAGATTTGAGAGCATAAGACCTTAAAATATGGAGAAATTATACTAAATATGTTTTTACTTTTGTCAACATAACGTAGTACTATAGTGTGTGGTTTTAATGGTGTTACTGACAATTCAAACCTCAGTAGTGATTTGACTTGTTATAAATGATAGAACCATGGATACAGTAGCCCAGATATTTGATGTTATTTCCAAGTTGTGTTAACACATATCTCACCCTCTTAGTTTACTGACTAACACATAGTTGGAAGTGGATTTGATCAAACATTACATCGAAAAAGTTATATCTCATTTCTCATATAAGAAATCTCCTAACAAAAAACAATTTAACCAAAATCTTTAACAAGCAAGTACTAAAGTCTTCAAAAGAAATATCAGCCCATCACTGTATTTTTACTATCAGAGCTGAGACTATATAAGCTTATTATACAGGGAGAATATTTTTTAAAAAGTTGTTTCTAACAATTAAAATTTGGGATTATAACCAGAAAAAGCCCACAAATAAATAAACTAACCCCCAAAAATTATGCTTCTCAAAACAGCATTAACATGAAAATGGATTCCATATGATTTTTTTTGTGACTATAGAAAGGAAGAGGAAAAATAATTTTAATTACAGTCAAATGCTTATACTATGCTTTGGTAAGAATGTTCAAATAACTTATTTACACAAATGATCATGAAGAGTATGAGTATTTTAGTGTACAAGTCTCAATATGCAACAGGTTGACAGTTAAAATGCTGTTATCAGTTATATGAAGGAACTCATAGACACCTTGTTTCTCACCTTTTCATTTTTATTTCATTTATAAAACAGAGCAAAATCTTTTAAAGCTCAGAGAGCTTCACAGTTGGAACACACCAGGAAAAAATCAACTTAGATTATACAATTCTGTTCATAAATTCACACAGTAGCCCAGGTTGGAAGGGTTCTAAAAATGTCATCTGCTCCAACCTTTTGTGGGAAAGGGAGACTAGAAGAACTCTTCTAGCAGCCCCATAGGGGTTGTTCCAGTGAATGATTGTTCCTCCTATAAAAAGCTTCTCCCAAAACAACCTGGACTCATTACCTTTGTCTTCTCTGCATGGGTCCTTGTGAAGAGAGACTCTTCTCTTTGTAGCTGCCCTTTGAGTCCTGGAACTCTGTGCTGATGTCCCTCATAAGCCTTCTCCACCAAGATGAGTTCTAGGTCCTTCAATGTTTCCTCAAGGGTTGGGTTCTCCAGCTCTGATTATCTTTGTGACTCTCCTTTGGACATTCTTCAGCATATCTGTGTTTTGCTTCAGTCGTGAAAACCAGAACTGAACACAATACTCCAGATGAGGCCTGACAAGATCTGGGTGGAAAGATAACTCTGCTAGTGGTGTCTCTGTGAATGCAGCCTGGGAGATGTTTTTTTGACCTGACCCATCAATTTAGCACCCAAAAAAATCCACCAAATAAAAATCAAATTGTTTTCTTTTCTTTCTCTAATGTTAGAAAACATATATAGATTTATCAATATTAGTCCAGCTACTTTTCTTGCTATGCTAACTTCTTTTATTCCTTTCATTTTTCTGAGACAAATAATAAATAAGAGTTCCATCATTATGCTAAAAGGTCTAGGCAGGTCTTCTGTATTATGATTACAATGTCAAACCTGGCTGGAACAGCTGTGACTAAAAGTAATTTTATAAAAGCCAAAATCTTTCCTGAGAGGACTATTCATTTCAATGAATTTTTCAAAGGAAGGTTTTCTGCAGTCAAGAGATTCTTGGTCACCTCTAATGAGAAAGAGTGAGGAAAAGAGATTAATTAAAAACCTCAGGTATTATTTTGAAAAAAAAAAAACAAACCAAAAAACAATTTTTGACAGAATTCCAGTGTCAAAAGAATAATTATGGCCATTCCAATGTGGAATAGAAACAAAGTTTGAGGTTTTAAAAGTCCTTTTTCTGCCAGGCTCTCTGCCACATGTGATGACACTGAGAACCCTTTTTTCCAGAATACCAATTCATGGTTCAGTGAAACCAGTGTTTTATTTTTATGCCATGGGTTGTCTTGAGTTACAAAGAACTATCAATACTTTTATACTTGTCAACAAAAACTACAAAATAACTGACAGTGAGTACAGAAAATAAATTATGAATTTCATATTAAAGTTTATTTATATACTGTCAGTTAACAAGGAAAACAGCATAATAATCCACAGCCATTACTTCATTCTGGGGTTCACTTCAAGCTCTAATGCAAAAAGGAAGGAAAAAAAAACAAAAAAAAAACAAAAAAAAAAAAAAAAAAAAAAAAAAAAAAAAAACCCCACCAAACCAAACCAAAACAAACCCCGAAAAAAACAAACAAAAAAAACCCCACAAAAAACCCAAAACAAAAAGCTTCACAGGCTAAGATTCATGTCTGTTGTTACTGAGCAAAGTGATATGATTTAACAATTCTGAGAAAATATTCAGAAGAATATTGTCACTTTAATATTATAGCAAATACTTTTGATGTACAGGTTCTCATGGAGACTTACAGGTGTAGGGGATTTGATGGGCTACAACTGCAACTAAGCAAACTGATGGAATTGAACAAGGTCCTTGCAAAAGCATTCCATAATTTTTGAAAGAACAAGTCTGTGCTGACTGAAGAAAGGCAAATGTTTCATCGACCTTGATAAAGGGGGCAAACCCAACAATCTGGGAAATCAGAGATGAGTCTGCTTTATTCGGTCCAGCACTAAATTGCCCCTGATCAACCTGATTGTCTTCTATGACAAGCAGATTGAAAATGTGATTGAAGAGAGAGAAGGGGATGTCTTTTACCTCATGTGACTGAAAGGAAAGCAATGGGGTATCATTTACCCCAACTTTGTTACTCTTTCAATACTGGCTCCTATAATATTGTTGTATCCATGTTAGGAAGGCCCAATCAAGGTTTAGAGTGATGGATCAGATGTCTACACAGCCCTTTTGTTTGGATGACTGGACTCAGAGGGCAGTGATTAATGAGTTGTCCTCTACACAGAGACCAACTGTAGTAGCAAGTGGTGTAATGCAGCAATCTACCCTGTGGGACCAGTCTTGTGTAAACTTCATAGCCGATGAGGCGACAGAGTGCAGTCTTATCAAGCTTGCAAATGACTCCACACTGGGGTAACTAGGCCATATGTTTGAGGGTAGGGCAAAGGGACCTGGAAGAATGGGCCACAAGGATTCTCACAAAGTAAAAGGACAAATTAAAAATGCTACATCTGGGCATGAAGAGCTCCTTGAGGTGACACAAGCAGAAGACTGAAGACTGGTGAGCAGCTCTGGCAGACAGCAAGCGGTGCATGAGCAAGCAGAGCTCTAGCACCAAGGAGAGCCAGCAGTCCCCTAAACTCTATTTATAGGAGTTGAGACAACACATAGAGGGACTGATAGTAAGCTTTGGTCAGTCCAATGCAGATAATACACTGTTAAACAGGAAGAAGCTCAAAAGGAGAGCAAGATCTAAATGTCTTTCATCTATAAAGGGCCAAAGTGTAATCTGCACAACATGGCTGGTTAGTCAGCATGAAGGATAATTCTACATGCTGTGCTTGACTAACTCTTATTATCCTATATTCAGTGCTTTATAATGAGAGTGTAAAGCCCCCAGACTGATAAGGATAAAATTTTTCCATAAAAATTAAATTACTGGAAAAGCTAACTTTGTCTTGGAAACGGCACTAATGGGATTAATGATAGAAAAGCAGTGAGAAATTCTTTGTGCTTTATTTCTAGCAGGAAACTGGGACTTCATTGATTATTGTGGCACCACTGCACACACTCCCTAACACTAGTACATCATGGAAGCTTTTTAGAGCTCTCCTCCAGCATGGGGTCCACAGCAGGATCTACAGGGAGTCAGGTGGTAGCACATGTAATCCTGCAGGGAAGGAGGGAGGGAAGGAAGGGAATGAAGGGAAGGAAGAGAAGGGAGGGAAGGGAGGGAGGGAGAGAGGGAGAGAGGGAGAGAGGGAGAGAGGGAGAGAGGGAGAGAGGGAGAGAGGGAGAGAGGGAGAGAGGAAGGGCAACTTAAGACCCGTCCATTCAACTGAAATTCTTTTGATAAAAGTATGGGGAATAAGGAGGAGGACTAGTCCTAAGCAAAATGCATACTTCCAATGTAGCTTAACTTTTTGGAAGACAATAAGAAATTAAAGAAAACAAAAACAATCTGAAAACATATTATAATGTAATTATGCTAATGCATAACTTCAAAGACCTGTTTGTAAGTATATGTGAAATGGTTATAAAGTATGCAAAAATAAATGGGAAGTTAGCTGCTTCTCTCTCTTTTCTCAGAATATACTTGTTTCATTATCAACTTTTTTTCCCTCCACAGCACATTTTATAGCCAAAGTGTCATTGCGTTAAGAATTTTAGCCTCATCTGCATAATGCTAATAGCGCAAAGGCAGGTTTGCTTAACTATCCATACAGCCATTCAGGAATGGGATTGCTGCAGCTCTGGAAGAAATGGATCCACTTGTTTAAAAAAAAAAAAATAAATAAAGTAGTTGATACTAGACTGTCAGCCAGAAACTGATTTTGCTGCTAATGCAAACACTTTTATTATCTCAACTAAGCAGACATGTGTCATTAATTCAAAAGAAAACATTCCAACAATCCTGTACCTCATGATGCTTTTATTGTGCAGTGGGATGGGGGTATTACTGAAATAACAGGACTTCAGTTAACAGGATACAAAAAAATTAGGACCTATTATGGCATTTTATTTTTTCCTTCTTAAAGAGACAATGAAAATCTTCACTGGCCCCCAAACAAAGTTTCAAACACTTAACACTTAAGATGAAGCCAGAAGTACAGCATGCCTGCAATATCTTTATTTCTGTTGGTGGGAATTCAAGGCACAGAGAGAGGCAAAGATCTTCCTAATGTTATTATAAAGAGATCTTTTCATCCAAAGGAAATGGTTAAAACAATCCTAACTGCACTTATTGACATAAGCTCTGCATCTTGGATGTTAAGGAAAATTTTAATCATTTGCAGTTGTATAGATTGGATTCTCCTTACACATAAAAAGAAATAAACAAAATAGTCCTTTAAAAAAATTATGAAACAGTGCTGCATACAATAAAATACATTAAAAAATTCTGGATATTTTATGACTTTATGGCAATAACATAATCCATTTTCTAAAGGACAAGAGAAACTTAACCATATTAGGCAGCTTCTTACCTATAAAAAGAATATATATTTTTTAAATAAGCTACATAGTTTTTAGCAAGTTTTTATCAACTTGATGTTTGCAAACAAAAATGGGATTGATGTGGCCAAGTTAGTATGAAACTGTATAAAACATAGAAATATATATACCATCAAGAAAATTATAATCATCCTGCAAAGGATGTCTTTTAGGTTTTCTTCATTGTCTCCAGCTGGTATTTCCAGTTTTCACAAAAACAAAGCCTTACCACTGGTTCTCAGGAGAAGTAGTCTACAGAAAAGAAAATATTTTTAGCTGTATATGTATATTATGAAAGCATATAGGATGGTCTTCAGGTGCATAAAAAGAAATTTATCCTACTATTGGTCACAAAGGAGGCCTCTTGCTTTATTAAAGGCATTTAATAATTCTGGAAAAAAAATTTAAAGTTTGCTGAAATATGTAACTTTTAAATAGTGTTTAATGTTATAAATTATCAGTAAATTACAGGTCATGGGTCTAAGCAAGGAAATATATGCAAGGGCTGATATCAAATTAACAGGCAAGCAATAACTGCACTTTGTGGTGGGAGTTCAGAAATATGATATAGGAGATTTGGAAAGAAAAATTACAAAAGCCAATTGTCTCCCAAGAATTTTACAAAATAAGGAAAAATAAAATCTCTTAATAAATATTGTT
The DNA here is from genome assembly GCF_050655825.1 of Lonchura striata. Classification (NCBI taxonomy): domain Eukaryota; kingdom Metazoa; phylum Chordata; class Aves; order Passeriformes; family Estrildidae; genus Lonchura; species Lonchura striata. The sequence continues at coordinate 34,316,082 of NC_140741.1, read as the reverse complement.
TTATAGGGGAGAGTGAGTTCTTGATCAAAAAAAGCAGCTTCAATCAAAAATTATAAGAGAATAGAAGGAAAATATATTCTAATAGCACCATGTGGCCCAAACCTGTCAGAATTAAAGGTATTTGCAGTGGTTAGTTATTGAACAATGTTCAGTTGTTTATGCAAGAAAAATATGACCAAATGCATTTCAAGCAGATATTCTCGGGGAACTAGGTGTGCAAAGTGTCAGTTTGGAATGTCTTTTCCTATTAAGTATGTCAAAATCAGTTAATTATATTTGATAGCATTGTTTTTCAACTTGCCTGTCATTGAATCTATATTTTTTAAATCACTGTCTTTCAAAAGTTAAATTTTCATCTCTTGAGGCAGATTTTGTTTACTTAATTCCTGTTAGTCAGCACAAATATTTAATAAAAAATTATATAAGGTCTCTTGTAAACTGAATACAAATAAAATGTACAGAGAACAAAAATAGAAATGTCCAAGTTCCTACAATGAAATAAAGAGGAAAAGATTGTCCTGATTTTATGTCTGTTTTCTATCTTGAAAATATAAAAATGTCCTGTTAGCCTACTAACTTTGGACATACATGAGACAACTAGGAACAGAAATAAGATGCAGCTTGGCTATCTAAATACCTCTTTTCACAGCGCAAAACAGAACAATGCATCAGTGTTGAGATTTTAATGGGGAAAAAGAATGCTTGAAACTGATGCCCAAAATGTCTGGTTTATACGTGGGAAGCTGAAAGGTGATATTGGCAAAAAAGTAATCTGTAGAAAATATCAAGCTCCAGCACGGTGTGGGTGGATGGAGGCAGAGATCTCTGAAGTTTGCTCTTGGGGAAAGAGGTTTATTGGGCGTGCAGAAGGTCCTGCCTCGTGCTCCCAGGCACAGCAGGTGGCCAGCCTGAGAGGGTGGGGAAGGGGAGAGACAAAAGGATGCTCTAGGAGAGGGGAAGTTCCAAGAGGAGGGAGGAGGTTCCAAGAGAGCGTGTGCCACTCGAAGCCCCCTTTTCAAAGAGTTCAAGGTGGGTTGGAACAAGGCTCAGGCCAATGGGGTTACAGCACTTGATGTTTTAGGGAGGGTACAGGTGCAGGGTGAACCATACATCTTTTGGGGGGTGAGATGGAACAGTCCACTTGACCCCATCTGTAGGCAGGGGGTTGTCCAGCCAGCTGGGAGAACTGTTCTCATCCTGGCTGTATTATTTATGGATAATCATATTTATCTATCTTCCGCAACAGTAAATCCTGTCATGTTGAGACTATGATTGGTTGCTCAAAATCATACAGGACTCACTTTTCTGTTTCACAAATACGATCTTCACCCTCTCTGACATTTAGGAAACCTTCTTGACAATACCATGAGTTTAGAAAATCTAATTAATTTTGATTTTTTGTACATATAGTAGATGTGTTCCTCTATACTTTTGAGAGATGATGTAGTAATTTCAAAGAGCAATAAAAAGACATAAAGACATAAATAAAACAATAAAATGAAATAAAATAAGTTCAAATAAAATAAAATAAACAAAAAAGGTAGGGTTTTGTTTCTTTGTTTTCATTAAGTAAGGCCCATCTCCTGAGGCTGTTATTTCAGTATATTGTACTGAAGAGTTTAATAGCTATATATTTGCATTGCTTTGATTCTTAAAACTGAGACTGGCAGTAATATTCTTTAAATACATCTATTTGTAGCTGAAAGCCAAATAACTGTGCAGTTCAAAGAGTTATAAAATATACTTTCATTTCTGTTTAGATCACAGATCAGATATTTGCTGAGTGATTTCTGTTTGGTTAGGAAATGAGACACCAAGCAGTAAGAGCTGAGGTCGAATCAGCATGTTTACAAAAATGCCAGAGATTTTGTTTCTCAGGAGCTGGATATGGACAAAGAGCATCAGGGAAGACTCAGGAATAAACAGTTATTATAAGTTTGCCTTCTGACAACAAGCAAGTCTTCTTTCCTGAAGGTGTTTTCTTAGCTCCAGCCATATTTCCATACATAGCCCAACCCACTTCCATTTCATTTTCAGATAGTAAACCTACCTAGGTTTGCATGAATTTGCTGTGTTTGCATTCACCCATTCAAACTGTGCAAGATTAAGTCATAATACCTTATGTTTTAAAAAACAGAAAAGCAATTACAATATGCAGATTAAAAGAATTGTTTTGATGCAATTACAAAATTTGATTTATAGGTAGCCTACAGTAACAGATAGTAATAGTAGTAATAGTGTCCTGGAACGACAATGAAGCAGAAAACTCTTTTTCCCATTGCCTATTTTACTGTAAGTGCGCATGGTTCCTATAGACTGGCTGAAGTATTCTGAGCTTCTACACTTCTTGATCACAATTACTTTATGTACCCATTCCCTTAATGACACTTGGAAAACAGTGCAATTCTGTCTACTTCTGCTAGAAATGAAGATAACAGGCTGCTTCTGAGTGAGAACTTTCTTGTTGATTATGGAATTGTTGCCTTTGAGACTTTCTGACACAGTTATTGGCACAAGAAATGAAGTTAAAACTGGGCAAGAAAAAGAAATGTCGCACTGATGGTGGCACATCACTTCTTTAATATGTGGCTCATTGACCAAGAAAAGGATTCCTAGATGATATTTTTTTTTCTACTCTGATTTTAACTTTCTACTCTAACTCATTTTTTTCTTGACCTGATTCTCAGTCATTAGAGTTAGCTGTGAGGATCTCGTAAATAGTTCTGCAATGCCAAATAACACTTACAGTATGTTGCTTGTAGATGTCCAGAAACACCAGATGGTTGATTCTGATCATTCCATTTGGGTATTATATCATACCTGAACTGTATTAGTATAGAGATGCCTTAAGTTCTTTTTTCCTCACTACTGTTTTATTGAGTAAACAGGTGTTTCACTTCTGATAACCCCAGATAGAAGTCCAAGAAATTCAAATAAATCACGTTACGAATGGTAGTCTTCTGGCTCTAACTGCAAAATACCTGAACTTTAACCCAGTCAATTTTCTTCATCCCACTTAAATTTAAAGATTTAAAAGCATCCTGTTACCTTGCAACATTATTTATGTCTTGACAAGCAGAATCCCCAGATATTAACACAGTCCTTTCCTTTTTCATAACTATGCTAAATAAAATTTCCATAATCAAGACAATTAACAAACTAAGAAATTATTAGAAATATTCACTTCAAAAAAGGAAAATCTAGAATCCAACACTAAAATCAATATACTTAAATCCTGAAGATACTCAGCATTTTCCACCTGAAATAATCCCCTATAATTCCACTACATAAAGAACACTTCTTACCTACAAGTTTTGGGATTTATAATGTAGAAACAAGTTTCAAGACAAGTGGATTAGAAGGATAAACCCATCCTAAAGTCCCACTGATTTTCAAATTACTATCCTAGAACAAAGTTCTTCATAGTCAAGAACTATCTTGACTCAGATGTATTATCAATGCACAAAGAGATTGCATTTATGTCTCTAGCAATAATGGTCAGTGACTAATTACAGGGGAAGATGGAGTAGGGGTAAAAGATCACATGTTTTATGCTACTTAATAATGAATATTTCTAACTGTTTTATTTGCCTGGCCATTATTATTTCATACATCAACATTGCAAACTCCTCACATTATGTTTTTCTCTCTCCCTTTGTCTTTCCCTTTTTAACCCCTGCACCAATGAGTCTAAGACACAATTATGGTTATTAACAATTTTTTTCTTTAATGTATTGAATTGATCTTTTGTCAAGTTGGCTAAAAAGCAACAATACAGAGAAAAAAGATAACTCTTTAAAATATGCTCATTTAAAAACAAATATCTCTTATGGATATTTTCATTTTAAAATGAGGGCTACTTTAATAGTTTTCCAAGTTTTTTCCCAGGAATTGAAAGTATGTGCTAAAGATATTTTTTCATAGATTTTGAGAAATAAATTATACTCTCTTCAGGTTAATTAATTTCTGTCAAGCTATTACTCACATAGGTTTATGATTTTCATTTTTACAAAAACTTATAGCAAAGCACCAAAATCACCAAATCACTTTGGATGACAACAGGTAGGTCCTCTCCAAGTCTGGATACCAAAGTGCACAGTGATCAATAGCAAGAAAAGCATGTCTTAACTCTTTTATTTAAATTCCAGTTTCTAAACATCAGTTGGTGCACATGCATCTGGCCAGCATAGACGCAAATTTTACTTGAAGGAGAGAAGTTAGTATGATTCAGAAAATTGAGAATTTTTGTTCTCAGCTGTGCAAGACTACAAACCATATTTCCTTCCAAAAGTGTGCTTCACAAAGATTATATTTGGTAATGATAGATAGTCCATATGATAAACTTACTGACTTTTCCTTTGGGGACAATGCAATGAATAGACTTTCAGCTCTCCACAACTTGCCATGCTTAATGCCATTAAGTGTATTACATTTAACTCATTCATAACCTGTATTGTATGAAAGTTTTAAGCTGTATTTGGCTCTCCTATTAAGATATCCATGCCAAGAAGGTTATTTCTAAAAGCTCCTTAAGTAAAATTTTGGTCTTGACTGGTCAACAACAATTCAAGTCAAGATTTCACCTGCATGAAAAAAAAGAGGATAAACTGATAGTAACATTGTTCCAAAGGGATGAAAAAAGGTCAGTTGTGTTTTTTTTTTTCTTTCTGTTGATAATACTTTTGATTGGTTTTACTTTCTGAAAGATACCATCTCAAAATCTCTACACTTATGTGAATGTTTTCTGAGAATCATCACTTTCTGACGGGAAAAGAATTGTCTCCGACCTGCTTTTTGGGTAATTTTTGCCCCAGTCATGTCTTTCATCCTTGCAGTGGTTTTCACTCTCTCATGCCATCTCTTATCTATCTTGTCTCTGTTCAGCCTGAGTATTCCCTATTGGGCAGGCTCATGTTTTGAATCTCTTGGATGATGGATATTTTCAGATCATCACTAGTGAAAAACCTTCACTTAGATCAGTCATGCACCTCTGGGTACACATCTGTGTTGTCAGACTCTGACTGCTGTTTTTTTTCTCAACATCTGACCATAATACAACTTTTTACCTCATATTATAGCTATAGTGTGCAGTGACTCAGAGCAGAGGGATTTCCCCTTCTGCAGCTATTATTTTTCACTGCTCTTGATGCTTAGTGACAGCTTAACCATACCCAATTCTTTTTTTCGCAGAATACTTAGAGCCAATATAAAAAAGGACTGTCTGAAATGCAGTTTTTGAAGAAAAATATTCATTTATGCACAGGTCTGTTGTTAATTAAATACACAAATTTATACTGCTCTAAGTTTTCTGAAGAGTAAAAAAATAAACAAGAATAAAAAGCCCACAGAGTTTGGGTTGCACTATCAGGGAAATTTCCCAATGTCCTTGTTTAGGGTAGGTAACTCTGACATTTACTTAGTTACCAAGTTATCAAGGCCATGACAGTTTTCTCCTGTTCTCACAGTGTTTGCTGAAAATATTTTACCTTTTCATACAACAGAGTAATGTTCTTTCTGATAGCATTCAGATGCAGTATTGTGCTGATTTATTGAAACATCTCTTGAATTTAAATGCTTACTTATGTCATTAAGGAAATGAGTTTATGATAAACTAAGGTGCTTGTGACATGGATCATTGTGCTAATGATCAATATCTCAGTCTTGTAGAAATTGCGGCTCCTGAAGAAGGCATTTATAGATGCCAATTACAAGCTATTAAGTTGTCATTTCAAGCTAGTTTATTGCAAATTCATTAATATTATCTGTTTCAGACATTATAGTATAAAAGGAGAAATAAAATAATTTTAAAAAGTCATATACTGAATCATGAGTGAAGTAACATATGTGCAACACAGTTTTAAACAAAACAACTGAAAAATTCACCTACATATTTTTACTGATGGGTAAAAACCATAGAAGTCATGAGGTGTATGCAACATAGTAAAGGAGAATACACAAGATAGGCTGTGTTTGTGGAGATAAAAATATCAGCTTTTAAATTCAGGATTTCTTTCCCTTTCATAGGTCTAATTAGCATGCTTTGGTTCTTTGGAGAAAGGTCATGTTCTGACAAAACCCAGTTGTCAGATTAGGTAATGGAAGCCTCTGTGACAGCAGAGTTTAGCATATGTGACAATTTTAACAATGTCTAATACAGAGTGATTTCAAAGAGAATGTGGTAGATGAATGTATTTTATAAACTTGAGAAATACTTTTATAAGGTCATCCTGTGATGCTATTTTCCTTCTGTTACAACAGATATAAAATAACTCAGTTCAAATACAGTCACATAGAACTATCTACATTACTAACAATGAGCATATTGTTCCAAAGTTTAATTTCTTTTATCTTCTGAATTTTACAATATGACCATAAGCAGAAGACAAAGACTGTTTTCCAGTTTGGACAGAATTAATACTTATTGTTTCAAGCAATGAAAATTTATATTTTAAGTCAGAATTTTTCTCTATTCAATCATAGCAGGGAATAGAGCAAAGTAGGTGGTCACAGAATTTTAAAAAATGGTAATCCTTTTAAATGGCAACTTTTTTTTATTTTAGACTAACTTTCAAATTTAAAATCCATCCATCCATCATCCATCCAACAGAAATATTAATTATTATTTTTATTTCATATTTTTATTTTACTCTTTATTCAGGCAAGACACTCATCCACCTGTTGGCTGAGGTAACAATACTCTCCAAAAAAGTTATTTATTGACTTGCAATACTAAGATTAAAGACCCCAGGAATATTTTAACTTTTAATATCTGTAAGAGATAGACATGACATATTAAAAAAAATGCCCAAACACACTCAGTGCAGGCTGAGACATAATGCTTTGATTTTGGAGAACAGAGGTTGCCAGTAAAAAATAGTTGACTAATCAGGGTGGTACCATACTGCACTTTTGTCTCCAAGCTAGTTTCCAGGTTGATTTTACAATTTTGTTGAATGTGTTTATGGCTTGCTACACATTATCCCTGTTAGACCAATATTCTCATCTACATAGGCTAAATACTGGCATGTCTTGACATCAGTGCCTCTCAAAATTCCTTTGTACGGTCTTCTTTTATTTCTTGAATGTCTACTATCTATCTATTTCAGAAATCTTCAAACTCACTTTCTCACAAGGCTAATTTTCCCTGAAGTTTTGTCTGTAATTTCCTAAAAGCTAAGTTGTATTTTTGTGACTGGTTTTATTGATTGCATTTTTAAACCTCTTAGGATACTTGAATATCTAAAGTGCTATCTAAAAAAATTATTGTATAGCTGTATAGCACTGAAAAATTAAAATTAGGTACTACAGCAGTTGGTTTTTGTTTGGTGGTTTTTTTGGTGTTTTTTTTAGTTCTTTCCCCATTTTCTGCTGTTTTTTTTTTTTTTTTGGGGGGGGGGTGTTGGCTTGGTTATTTTGGTTTTGTTTGAGTTTTTATTGTTGTTGTTGTTTTTTGTTTTTTGGGTTTTTTGTTTTGGTTTTGTTTTGTTTGTTTGGGTTTTTTGAGGTTTTTTTTTGTTTTGTTGTTCCTCAAATTGGTATTAATTCCTCAAATTCCTATTTCTGGCTAAACAGCAAATACCTGCTTCAAAATTGTTGTGACAGATAAGTATAGAAACATGCACAAGACTATGGATTACAGAACAAGTACAAATTCCCATTGCCATAGGGTGGGCTGAAAAAACAAATCTATCAGAGATTGAAATGGACTTTGCACCAGAGACTTTGGAAATCTTTCATTCTCATTGCTTTCTCTTTTATTTTCTCCTAATTCTATGATTTTTCCTTATTCTTCCATTGGGAGTTTTACTGTGCAGAATAGCAATAAAAAAGTATTTAATGAAATTTCAGAAATCTTCAGAAGTGATACATCAGCAACATGGCTTACTCTACTAAAAATGCTGACCCCAAAATAAAGAGAATGAAAACTAAAATTAAAAACCACAGCTATTCAACTTTAGTCCTATTAAAGATACCATTGTTCTTCCTATCTGCAATACAAGTAGTATAATTTAATTAAGTAATTCAAGTGTAGGACTGTATTAGTGATAAATTTAAAGAACTATTTACAAAGATACATTCCCATATCTAAATGCTTTTTTCTCATATCCTTGCTTTATAAAAGACGAAAAGGTTTAAGAAAGATTTTGCCCAATAATAACAGGCTTGATCCTTGTAGTTTAAACTTACTCTTTTATTGTGTTGGCTGCCTAAATTTAGGAAATAATTCTGAGACCTAATTTTTTCTGTTGATTAGTAAAGAATTATGAAAATATCTTAATGATATTTGCTAAATGTAATGCAAAACAATATAACCAGTTATAATTAATAAATAAAGAATAAATTAGTTCTCTTAAAGATGTCATAAAACAAACTGTAGTGGTAGCTTGCTATATCAAGAACATTAAGTAGATAAAACTAAAATATGTAAAGATTAGGAGGTAAATTCTGTTTTAAGAAATTACAAGAACATACAAAGGTTTGAAGACATTTACATGGGTACTGTATACACTTAAGTGTGTTTTGAACGTATCCTAGATCTAGCAACGGGCTCTACTTACGAAAAATAACAAAACAAAACAAAACAAAAAGCCAAAAAAGGTTGTCACAGAATCATAGAATGGTTTGGGTTCAAGGGGACCTTCAAAGACCAATTCTTCTGCCATGGGCAGGACCTTCTCTAGATCAAATTGCTCAAAGCCCTGCTCAACCCTGAACACTTCCAGTCACAGAGCATCTGCCATTTCTCTGTGCAACCTGTTCCAGTGTCTTGCCACCCTCTCCATAAAAAATGTTTTCCTTGTGTCCAATCTAAACCAATTCTTTTTCGGTTTAAAACCATTTCCCCTTGTCCTGCCCTTATGGGCCTTGGTAAAAAGTCCTATGCTTTTAATATTAGCCTTCTTTCAGTACTGAAAGGCCATAATAAGATCTTCTTGGAATCCCTTCTTGTCCAGGCTGAGCAGCTCCAGCTATCTCACCCTTACTTAAAAGGAGCAGTGTTCCATCCATCTGAATCATTCCCTTTCACTCTGACTCTCTAATCATCCATTCCCTTTTGTACATGTATATATTTTTAAAGCACTGTGCTTGTAATAGAGCATCTTTTGAAGAGGGTTCCTCACTGGCACAAACTGCCACCATGCTTTTCCAGTAAGGAGGTTCTGAACTAGAAAAAAATATTTTGGTAGCAATCATCTGTTCTGGATTGCCTTTGGTTTACTATTAGTTCTTTTGTAGCGATCAAATCTGGAAAAAACGTGGAGACATACTGTGTGAACAAGATAAATAGATTAATTTTTCTTGCATTTATTGATTTATAAGATAGTTGTGGTTTATAGATAGTTACTAGCAACTGAGGAAAGAAAGTAGATATTCTTTATTTTTGTAATAAGAAAAGACTATTAAATGTCTGTGTGAAGGAGACCAATGCAGCACAAATAAGAAAAAGAAATATAACACAAGCCAGCTTCTAAAATATCTTGGAAACCTGAGAGTTAACCCCTTAAGAATCATAAGCATATCTTTACACACATATGGTAGTGGATTTCTGAGGTATTTTGACTAACTTAGGTGCAATATTTGTTTGAAGACCCTTTGCTACCTTCTGAAGCAATATAAGAAGAATATATTTGACAGCTGGGATAGATGTCTGTCTATCACACAAACAACATAACACAGAAAAGCTGCTAGGTTAAATGGAGTTGTGACATGAGAAAGGCTGTGATGAAAAGAGAAAGGGCAATTTAAGGTTATTATCAGACATGGAAGTGAGATAGGTTAATATGGTCAGGAATACAGTCTAGGTTGAATCAATGTAGAATGGAAATACCATGTGAGAATAAATCAGAAGTTTAGAAAAAATGTTAGGAAAGAAGCATGTGGATATTGCAATTCAACAAGATGGAAAAATGTGAGAACCCCGGCCTCGCTCTGAGATCTCATGTGGTGGTGAAATTCCTCCTCCAACCCGTGCTTCCAAAGAAAAACTCCGCAGGCTTAGCTGTTCGGTCTCAAGGCAGTTTATTGCTAGTTATCTAACAGATTATGTTCTTGGACTGCGGCTGTTTGATCAGCGGCCTGGGTAGAGGCACACACACACACTGACATCCTCTCTATCTGCTGTCTTCGTCTCTCTCTCCGCCCAGGGCTGCTGCTATCTTTTATAAGATATATTACGTATAACATGTTTACAATTATTCCCCAATACCTACTACCTACGTTGCCAAGTGTTTTTCTACTCTAAACCAATCTGTGAGTTGCCGCGCTCCCGCCCCAGATCCCTGTTCTCAGCCCCGGCTAGCTCTCGTCCTGGGGCAAGGGCGGGCGATGGAGGCACCCTCCGCCGCTCCCAGCTGGGGTTTGGAGAGTGCCTTTGTGGGTTCCGGGCAGCGCTGGCACGCCTCGTGGTGATAAATGAAGAGCGGATCCTGCTGGGGGCTAAGTCCGAGTTTATTGTAGCCCAACGGGGCCAAATATTCCAGAACGGTGCCAGCCAACAGGAGCGAGCACAAGGTGCTTGCACCGGCTTATAAACTGTAAGGGAGGGGAAGACCGGTAACCAATGGGGATAGAGGTAGGGAGTGGCTCTTGGATGGGGTGATGCACATGTGGACTAATGGGAGAAGGATACGGGAGGGGCCCCAGGCCCTCGCCCAATCACCCGGTGCCCTGAGTAGAAGCTTCTGGATGGATGGGAAGGGACACCGAGTGACAGACAAGGCACCAGGGAGGGGTAAAGTGCCTCTTCCAGGGTGATGGATAGATACTGGGAAGGCGGGAAGGGAGGACAAGGCGGGAAAACTGGGGATAAACCAAGTTGTACATGGGGGTACAAAGGAATAAACCAATACATAATACAGGGATAATAAAACATACAAATAACGCAACTCCACAGTGAGTGCCAACATCACCAAGAACATGGAGGTAAGGAAAGAGAAGGAGGAAGAACAGGATCAGCCCACTTTCCTCCATCTTAGAACTTCTGACCCCCATGTACAAAGTGAAAACCCCCCTGTACATGTGTTAAAACCCCCCTGTACAATACTAAAAAAATTTCCCCTCTACTTTGTAACTACTTTTACTATACTATCTAACCTTTTGTGATTGCTTGTTCCACCTCCAAAGTTGGTAATTCATTCCATGGCTCAAACTCAAAATCACAGCTGTTTTTCAGTTGTCTGCCAGGGTCTAGAATGCTTCAGACCAAGGCCTGGAACCTCTAAAAATGTCTGAGAGACATTTTGAGTTCCCACAGAAAAAGACAAAAGCTAAATAAATCATTTGGGCTTTATCTATTCTAGTACCCATAGAAAACTCTTTAGAATCAGTGATCAGTGATAAGTAATTTGAAAAATTCATGCATAAACAATAAATTCAAATTTGTATAGGACAAAAACATTTTAGTGGTGATGACATTTACATTTTATCCAAAATGTTAACGACTTATTTGATGAAAGTCTAAAACTGAAAAGTAGCTCAAAGTAGTTTCTGGTTTTAATGTTAGCCTTATGTTAATATTATGTTCCTTATATAAAGAACGGAAAGCCATAGAAAATGAGGGTATAATGGGGATATGAAATATGTCTTCATTAAGTTCATTACAGTTGCTACTAAAATAATTTCTTGTGCAGAGGAGGGGAGATAAATCTTTCCTGCTGAAATTTGAATAGTCTAGATAAAACTATTTCTTCCTTTTGGGGGTTATCTTTGTGTGTTCTGAACAAAATTAGCTTTCACATGGCCTAACTAAAAGTCTTTGAAAATCCTGAAGCAAGAATACTCCTTTTATTTTAACTGGGTTAAAAAGTGCATATTGACAAAGGGGTTCACTTTGCATTATTTTGGAACTATTACTCTTTATATAATAAAGTTTATTTCCTCTGTAATTTAGATTTAGCAGGAATTGTGATAAAGGACACTCCATTTCTTAATCACTGTATAGCAAGAAAGTAGGACTCAGAATCTCATAAGTAAGAAATTAGATTGCATCAGATATTGAACACATCTTACTAAAACACTGAGTTATTTATGGGAAACCACCATCCCACTTAATGATTACCATCAAAAAGTAAGGCATCTAATCAAGGTTGTCTAGAGGTAATGGAGAGAGAAAAGTACCTGAAAAGGGGATTCATTATTTCTATATAAAATATTGCAATTTTTTCTCCTCAACTTCAGTTCAAAGAAGTGAAGTAACAATTATAATTTCCCCCCCTGCCCCAAGCTTAATCTTCTTTTGCTAGTTAAAAATTTTAAACTTTGGGGAGAGATAACAAGTCAGCATCTTGTCAATGCTTTATACTGTATATCAAAAATTAACTGGTAAATATGCAGATTTCTTAAAGTAACTGCACCCCCAGTTTTCTACAGCATCAATTTAGCAGATTAGGAAATTATAAAAATCTCATTTCAAAAATTACAGGGTATGATTGATTAATTTGAGAAATAGCATTGAGCAATTTAATTACAGTACATGTTTACCATTATACATTCTATCTTGCATGATGTGATAAAAAGTTATAATAATCAGAATATAATGTATTACAAAATATTAGTTTTCTAAATAGTAGCAAAAAAGCAAAACAGTTTATCTTACATTTTCAGTAATTAACAATGGAATCATTACACTTGTTTATTGAGTCAGTCCTTAACAAACCTCTTTTTAAAATGTAGATTTAATTTCTTCCTACATGTTGCAGTCTAGTCAGCATCAATGTATAGCGTCAACCAACACACTCTGCATGACCTGTGCTGCTTCCTTTGACACCAGTAGTTTATAACTGTGACTTGCTCTCTTACATGGTGCTTAAACAGTTAAACAAAAGTAGCTTTTTAGCATGTTGATCACAAGGCAGACCAAAAGTTCAAAAGATAACAAGAACTTCTTGCTACTAAGGAATTAGAAAATGTATTTGCAAATATATGTCTAATGGCAGTTGTCAGAAGCAATTAGTTTCAAATACATTTCACAGTTTAATCATGCTGTGAAATGCTTCTGAACTTTAAGGATTCAGACTTAATAATATGATACAGTTTCCTATTAAAGAGCATGAAAAATAATGGAGGAAGATTAATTGCCACAGATTAAACTGGTATATGGTATTTAGGTTTCATTCATTAGTTTATAAACTCTGACTTCTCAAAAGTGTATCAAGTGGTCATATAATCACCCCAAGTTCTGGAATTTTGATTTAGCTTTAATTTAATGGAAGACATCTAAAATATTCTTTATTTAGGTTTTCTTTTGTAGATTCAGATGGATCATGAGTCAACTAGTTAAGGATCAGACAAAAAATACCATCTACATCAGTGGTCATGATGAGGATTCTATGACACAATGATTCCCCGAATTGACTTGTTCTTGTTCAGCATCCTGGCTGTTAAAAGTCACAAAAAATAAATCCTGAAGAAGCATATAGACTGAATGTGTTTCAGGAGAGAAAAGAAGTGTTTACATTTGAAAAATGTAATTCAGGGAAGTTGCTTACATCAAATGAAGATAAAGAATAATGTTGGAGATGGGAGATATTTTGAGATTAATATGTAAATTGAGAAAGTGTATTTTAAACAGTCAGGTAATGGAATGGGTAAGGATGGGTAAGGATGGATACAAAACTAAGAGAAGAAAAATGAAAGGAAAAACAAAAATGCATCTCTACATAAAGTCAGACTGTAAAGATAAACTGCACAGAAAATAGTAATAACCAAGAGTTATATGACATGTATTGCTTAACTGTAATATACACTTTTTAATGTGGATGCATGGGACAGTGTTCCCTAAGAGACTAAAGGCGATTTCTTCTTGCCTTTTATTGATTCAAACCATCAGGTCATGATGGCAGTGGTTTCTTTAGAGGACTTTTTTCCCTCCTTTCAGAGCCTGGGGACTGAAAATATGAAAACTGATCTAATATTTCATGGCAGCATAATAAAATGAGAGATTATTGAACTACACGAAAGACTCCAATGAAGGCCCATTACAGTTACTAAAGGATTGGAGCATAAATTATGTAAGGGAAAGTTGTGGGAGCTGGAGATGTTTAGCATAAGAGAAGAGAAGGTTTAGGGGCATCTCATAAATATGTACAAATACCTGGAGGGCAGGAGTAATGAAGATGGAGCAAGTGATGGACAAGAGCTGATGGGCACAATCTGAAACAGTGTGCTCCTTATGAACACCAGGAAAAATGTTTTTACTGTGAGGGTGACTGAGAACTGTCACAATTTGCCCAGCAAAGTTGTGGAGGGAGTCTCCATCCTTAGAGATACATGAAAGACATCTGGACGTGGTCTTGAGCAACTTACCTGCAGGTGACCCTGGTGAAGCAGAGGGGTTGGACCACACGGCGTCCAGAGATCCCTCTCAATTTCAAACATTCTTTGGTTCTCTAATTTTGTGGTACAGATTAATTCACATAAAATCAACTTTTCTTTTCCACTCAGGAATATCAGTGGCCATAAAGTATTTTTAATTCTTAGTATATGTGATAGATAATTTTTGGACTCCAGGCATCCACAAAGCAGCTGTATTGCTCTCCTGATCAAGAACAGGGGGGAAAATTGTAATGAAAGAGCTCATGGATTGTGCTAACGATGGGGAGCTCACTTACTAATCACCATCACAGGCAAAATAGACTTGGCATGGGGAAATTAATTTAATTTATTGCAAATTAAATAGAGCAAGATAATGAGAAGTACAAAAAAAAAAAAACCAAAACAAACTAAAAACATCTTTCAGACACCCCTCCCTTCTTTCCAGATTTAGCTTCACTGCACATTTCTTCTCCTTTCCCCAAGCAGCCCAGGGGAACAGGGAATGGGGATTGCAGTCTGTTCCTCACACATTATCTCTTCTACTTCTTCCCTTTCACACTCTTCCCTTGCTCTATATGGTGGGCCTCCCATAGAATATCCCTTCACAAACTTCTCCAGTGTGGGTTCATAAAAAACTTGGTCCATTGTGGTTTCTTGCTATGGGGTGTAGTCCCTCAGGAACAGACTGCTCCAGCTTTGCTCCCCCACAGGACCACATTTCCTTACAAACATGTTTCTGTGTGGGATCTTCTCTGTTTGGTTTTGCCAGAAGCTTACTACAGTGCAGGCTCTTCACAGGCCACAGTTCCTTCAAGGCTTTATCTAACTGCTCCAGTGTGGGTCCCTTCAGAGGCTGCAGGTGAATTTGTCCTTCCCTGTGGGCATGCAGGGATATCCTGTGTCATAATCTTTCAACAGAGTCTGCAGGAAAACCTTTGCTTTGGTGCCTGGAGCACCTCCTTACCCTCCTACTTCACTGACCTTGGTGCCTACAGAGCTGTTTCTCACATTTAATCACACCTCTCTCTCATTTGCTGTTCTGCAGCAGGTTCACCTTTTCTTAAATAAGTTGTCATAGAGGTTGCTACCAGCATCACTGGTGGGCTCAGCTTTGGCCAACAGCAGATCCATACTGAAGGCAATTGGATCTGTCTCTGTTGGACATGGGGGCAGCTTCTCGTGTCTTCTCACTGAAGCCACACCTGCAGACCCTCCACTACCTAAGCCTTGCCATGTAAGCCCAATATACATATATGAAAATGTATAGAATACAAAGCTGGGGGCCACAAAATTAAAAACAAGACAAGGTAAAATTAAAAATTAGATAAGAAAAAAATTAAAAATAAGACATAAGATAGACTCCATCATGTAGAATTAAGGAGTTTGCTCTATTCATGTCGCGAATAGAAAGGAAGTTAATAGAACTCATCATGGCAATTACTGAAAATGGAGAAAATGTTTGATGATGCAAATATAGATGTCTAGCAAGCAACTCATTTGAAGACCAAATGTGGTAATATGCTTGAGCTCTAAGAGAATTTGTCTACTCAGTCTACAGTTTCTTCTCATTTTTCCAGCTAGTCTAATGTTTTGTACATCTGCTAAGAGCTGATTTACCTGCTGATGCTGAAAAGGCAATAATGGGAAAAGGCTTCCAGCAGAAAAATAAAAAGGGAAGAAGATATAGGATAAAAAAAGGCTGATCTGAGATGCTGTAAAAGGAAACACAAATTTTGTGTTTTCTTTGGAACAGATATAAGCCTTTTTGTCTTTCTTTATTTCCAGAACTATTGAAAAATTATTAAAAATGTAATCTCAGGGACTTCTAAAAGAGCCTAGAAATATTCCACTGCAAACTGAAATTTATCTTCCTAGAGAGAAAGCTACTTAAAAATTGAAATAATATGTCAGGATGGATTGATTAGAAATATACCATATAAATAGAAAGGATTTTGAACCAACTTCTGGAATCAATTTTTTAATCTCTTTGTGCAATGCAGGTGGTTAGGAAAGCGGACTCACAAGCTTTTTGAATTCCACTGTGTGTTGTCTTGCCTTTACCCAGTCAAACTAACAATATTTGCAGGTGTCCCCAAAATTTGTGGTTAAACAATGCCATTTTAGGGATTCAGTTGGTCAAATGCAGCTATTGGGAGATCTTTGCTGTATAATTTAGCTTTGATTACTTGGATTTTTTTTTTTTTTTGTTTCGCATCTTCTATAAGAGAGAATATATGATGCAGCTAGAAATATACTATTGGAAAAGTGACTCTAGACAGTGCCTCCCTTCAGATTTCTAGCACGTGTATCCTGCTTACTAAAACTGAATTCAAAAGAGCACTGATATCAAAAGAAGGTGAAAAAGAAGCACTAGTATGCATTATATCCACATTTTCTCAGACTCAGGATTTCTAGCAGTCTACTCAGTTACATTGCTAAATTGCTCAGCTACATTAATGATTGTATTGCATACTGAAAAGGCAGACACAAGACGTGGGTAGATTGACTTATATCTTCATATACAATTAATATAAACCCTCCTTCTTGGCAAAGTTCTTTCCACAAAAGTAACTAGCACATAAAAGGAGTCATTTATCTCAGAGCACAACCTGTTTGTTTGTGACTTTAAAATTTCACTGAGTTAGTCCCTGATGTGGCCAGTTCCATCACACTGACAGGACTGATGGGACAAGTCAAGGGCAGTACTCATTTACCTAGGAAACATAATCTAGTATATAAATGTAGACAATTTATCTGCCATCAAAATCTACATCATCCATTAACTTCATATTTCCTTAGGTAGTCTAAGCCCTTGGTGGTCTGTTATGGATGTATGGGTTTATTTTTCACCTTAGTAGAGTTCTTTCAATTTGCTTGTGTGCAAATACAGAAGTGTTGAAAGCACAGCTGGTACTATTATATCCTCTGGTATTAACTTTGTTCCTGAGTTTGGATCTGTTGGCACATACTGAATGACTTATCCAGGGCTGTATTAACAAGAGCTTTCATATCCACCTGAAAGTATATTTATAATAGTACTTCATACATTTAAAATATTTTTCCCTTGTCTTTTAAGAAAAAAAAAATTATTTTCCTGCCTGTGTAACTCTAAATCTAATGTAAGGAAATATCAAAGAGTTCCCTAAATTTGCAGCAGAAGGTTGGTATTCATACCTTCTAACTTTAGCTACAACGTGATTGTTGCCACTCTAAAACAGGTATGCCTGTCATGGGGGATTTTTTTTCCTGCATCTAAAGCCTAGAAAGTTTGCTAGACTACACAATTAAGTTTTAGATGCCTAAAGCTGGATGACATTAATATTTTGAATGGTTGTGGCCTAGTCCCTGTATTGCCTTGTTATCCATCCCTAGTTGCTGGTTGCTGAGTAGGGCACAAATGTCTTGATATTTTTACTCTGTTTATATATATTTTCTTAGAATGTTCGCCTTTGTCTTCATTATCAAACTATTTCTTTTAAATAAGAATTCTTGCCACAGGGGAATAATAGTCCAGGATTCATATATCTTCTCTATCTGTGAGATATATGCTTCTAGGAGAGAATTTAATCTCTTTAAAGAAGAACTTATTAACATTCATAAGACTATTCTTGTTGATGTTAAATTACTACAATTTTCAAAACAAAAAAAAGATATTTGTATATATAATACATATGCTTAATATTTGTTGTATTGTTTATTCAATTTAAAAGATTTGAAATAGTAGGTTATAGGTGCCATTCATGTTGACATTATTCAGATAAAATAAGTAATGCTTCACAATTGAAAAAGAGACGCAGAACCTTCAGGTTTAGTCACATGCTATTTAATTTAAAATCTGCTCTACATTTTGGGATAATGGTTCATTCTTGTCCTTAAATCCTCATCCCAAATTCCTTTTTTCAATCCTGTCTGCAAGGACAGATTGATTTACTAACATATACTTTCTCTGGAGGAGGGCCAGTGAAAGTATATGTTAGTAAACTTCATCTCACTCTAGAGAAAACCAATACAGCAAATTGACCTGAGAGCGATTTCCAAATGTTTTAAGCAGAAGAAAGTGATTTGGGGTGGTTAGTGCTGATTTACAAAGGGGAAGTCACGCTTGACCAACCTGGAAATTTTCTGTAACAAAATGACTAATTTGGTCAAAGAGGAGGGAAAAGGAGAGAGTGTTTATCTTGATATCAGACAGGGTTTTGATACCTTTTTCTGTAACACCCTCATCATGGACGAAGTGAGGAAGTACAAGCTAGAGTAGTGTATAGTCAGATGGACTGAAAACTGGCAGAACTGCCAGTCTGACAGTGTTGTGGTCAGGAGCACAAAGCCCAGGTGGAGGCAAGAGGCTAGCAGTGTGTTGTTACTGGCTCCAGTCATGTTTGGCATCTTCATTAATTACGTTTCCCCTCAATCAGCAGATAGAACACCCAGAGAAAGTTTTCAGATTATATATCTGGGATGAATGGCTGAGAGATCAGATGGTTCTGCTGTTTCAGAGGGGCCCTAACAGGTTGGAGAATTGGGCTGGCATGAACCTTGTGAAGCAGAACAAAGTCCTGCACCTGCAGAGGGATCAGACTGGACAATCTCCAGAGGACTTTCCAGCCTCCAAAACTTTGTGATTATGGGATTCTTCTAGGCTATTTTCTGAGTCGGGTATTTGCCAAAGCATAGAAGCATAGGCAGGATTTTTAAAAAAAATACATATATATTTCAGTTTTCACAGCAATCAACAGAGATTTAAGTAGTTTTTTAAGATCAATGAAGCAATGGAGACAAATGAATAAAATATTTTTTAGCTTTGGACTATATGATTTGGCATAGCCCTCTCTAGCATGGCTTCAGTGCCCAAACACAATCATGCCCTAGTGCAGTTAAGCCGCTTTTAGTCCCAGGATACTTTGTATAAACACATTACTCTGCCAAAAATTTCTGCTACTGTGACAAGCTCTCATATTGCTAATGCAGGAGTTGTCTGTGCCAAAAGTATAGACACTAGGACATGACAATTAAGCTGAAATCTACTGTCCATTTGAATTGGCAAAACATTTATTATTAATTTCAGGAGGGTCAATATATTAATCATAAAGGCAAACTACCACATATTAGAAGTGAAGACTTTTAAAGACATTCTTTCCCATTGTTCCCTGAATACAGTAATTAATCTCCTCTCACAGACAAAAGTTCACATTCTACACACTATTATACTTCAGAATCACAAAATATGCTGAGTTGGAAGGGACCCAGAAGGATGACTGGATCCAGCTCCTGGCCCTGCATAGCACCAGCCTTGAGAATCACCCCATGTGCCCAAGAGCACTGTCCAAACACTTACTGAATTCTGTCAGGCTTGGTGCTGTAACCACTTCTCTGAGGAGCCTGTTCAGTGTCCAAACACCCTCTGAGTGAAGAACCCTTTTCTAATATTCAACCTAAACCTCCCCTGACAGAACTTCAGGCCATTCCCTCAGGTCCTGCCACTGATCATCACAAAACCACCCAGGTCTGTCCCTTCTCTTCTCCTCACAAGGAAGTCACAGACTGCAATGAAGTTTCCCCACAGTCTCTTCTCTGAGGAGACCAACTGACCTCAGCCACTCCTTGCATGCTTCCCCTCAAGGCCCTTCAATCATCTTTACTGCCCTGGTTTGGATGTTCTCCAGGAGTTTATATCCATACTTTGTGGTGTCCAAAACTGTCCCAATATTTTAAGTGAAGTGCCCCCAGAGAAGAGCAGAGCAGACAATCCCCTCCCTTGCCCAGCTGTGGTGCTGTGCCTGATGCACCCCAGGACACGGTTGGCCCTCCTGGCTGCCAGGGCACTGTTGGCTCATATTTAAATTTCTGTCAACCAGGACCCCCAGGTCTCTTTGGGAAGCATTACCGCCCAGCATCTCTGAGGGAAGCCCTTTGCAATAATACTTTTCAATAAGTATCATCAATTGTTTGTTATTTCTTTTCTTAAAACTACTGATGATAAAAGATAATTTAAAAGAGTGGATTATAAATAAAAAATTTATAATCCTAAAATAGCCCAACCATCAAAAAAAGTTCAGTCCAACGATCTGGAATTTTTTTTTTCCTTTTAGAAACTGAGTCCTTCAGAGTAATATTTTCAATGAAATAAATGACATTATAGTTTTTAAAAGAAGTGAAAAGTCTCCATTAAAGTATATATTGAAAAAAGCTGTTTTACTTCAAAATTTTTCAGTTTAGTATTTTTCATAGTTTAGGCTGAAGTTCTGTCCAGTTGCATTTTAATTGGAACAGAAAGTCACATAAATGAAGAGAAAATGAGGCATTTCTATAAGTGAAATTTAAAAAAATATAAACTTAAAAATCATAACAAAATCTTAGTATCGGTGCCAGAGCTCAATTATTTTCAGCTTGGCCAAAGAAAATATTTAACAGATTTTAAAATCAACATTTTTAGGAAAGCTTGTAGAGTAACTACTTGTATATACTCCTTTGAAACCTTCATCATCTAGTCCACTTCTTCATTTAGGTTTAGAGGTAGTTACATTATCTCAAAACAAGATATCTTTGTACCTTATGTATTGGATTTTACACATTAGGTCAGACCAAAAATTTCAGTTGACATAATATCTTTTCTTCATCTGTAAAATCAGACAGTGATACTTCTCTGGCACAACCTCACAGCTTTAAGCTGTCTGAATTCTTGAGTCAGAATTGATGTGTTTGTGCTTAATAGCCCTTGATGTATTTGTCTTTCTTGAACTCATCTAATTTACATCACTTCCTTATCTGCATCCATCTTTGGGACCACAATGACTTCATAAATATCTTGTCAAAATTCTTTAGTGTCATGGTGACCTTAATAATATTCAATCATAATCATTGGTGTCAAAAAACACAACCTCATAAATATTTTATCAAAATCTCCTTATCACTCACTGTCAAAAAACATTATTACTTACCACATTCACACTCTAGTTCAATAAATTACCATATGACAAAATCTTGTTTTTGTCTAGAAGAATGAGTAGAATTTGCTGTTGTTAGATTTGCAACTTTCTTCTCCTATCTCTTCCTTTCTTAAATGTGTTCTCACATTTAAGAAATAGATTACAAAATCCTTATCATGGACATTGAAGTAACATATCCTAGTATGCAATAGGGCACTACTGCTCAGTCCCCCTGAAGGTGCATTCTCCAGAATGAACAAGCCCAGCCTCCTCAGCCTCTCCTCATGGGACAAGTACTCCAACATCAAGCCCTTATGATGGCCCTACACTGAACTCTGTCCAGTTAACTGTCTAATACTAGGAGCTCAAAACAGGATGCAATGTTGCAGATGCTGTCCAAAGTGTGCTGAGTAGAGGAGTATAATCCAGTCCTTCATTCAGCTTATTGTCTGCCAGAGCCCTGGGGATGCTTTGCAGAGCTGCTCCCCAGTCAGTCAAGACACAGCCTGTACAGGTTGCAATGGGCTCCTCCTCCCTGATCCAGTGATTGGCATCTGACCTTCCTGAATTTTATGAGCTTCCTATTAGCCTTTTCCTACCGGCTGTCTAGGCCCCTCTGGATGGCATCACTATCCTTCTACATACCATATGCTTCCTCGATTTTTTTGCCATCAGCAGATCTGTTAAGCATGCTCCATTACGTCTTTCACTGATAAAGATGCTAAGCAGGACAGTTCCCAGGACAGGCCCTGCATTAGTGCTTACTGTTACTGGCCTTCAGGTAGATTATGACCAATTAACCACGGCCCCCTGTGCACACTCATCTAACCAGTTTTTACACATGTAGTTGTTCACCCACACTGACAGTCATGCTCTAACTTGGATAAAAAAATATTCTGTGAGCGTGTTGAAAGCATTGCTGAAATTAAGGTGAATGGCATGCCCTGCATCTCTTGTAGGCAGGTGCAACATTTGCTTTCCTAAGTTACCCTTGGACTTTGCTGATCTTCACGACCTTTTCCAAGATGTCAGAAAGTAGCCTTGCAAGAATAATTTCTCTCAGCTTCCCTGAATACAGCATGTCAACTGGGGTCAAATAACTGATCTGAATCTATTGCTGTGCATTCTTCCCCTTGAACTCTGCCTCTAAGTAAATACAGATGCCTCAGACACCTTGGTGGTGAAGAGACAAAGGGTCCAAGGAGTCTGTGAGGATTGTCTGTGCTTGCTGTCACCATGTCTGCTCTGATGCTGCCTTGCTTTCATCTTGAAACTAATCTTGAAATCTGTTACATCTTAGATGACCTTCTCTGGATTATCTAATGTTGAGTCACATGTCAAATTATTTAATACCTATTGAGAGTACATAGGTTCATAACAAAAAAGAAAATATTTTAATCTCTAGTGCCGGATATTCCTAATTTATTTTGGACTAAAGTTTATTTGGACTCTTCAAAACTTACAGATTAATAGTGAAATATAGCTTTTATTAGGAGATAATTAATCTTCTTTCATAGAAGAATTTTTCTGTGAAGGCTTTTAGCGTAATTTATTTTCTTGTGAAAAACTTTTTGAGCAGCAATTAAGAATTCAGTTGGGTTCACTTAGCCTTTAGTGTTTTGTAGCTACAAAATCTGCTTTCTCATATGATTTCTTCTGAATGCAATATTGCAACGATTTGTTCCACTCATGTCAGCAGCCTCAGTATAGAGAAAATTTTTTCAGTGCTACCTTCCCTTTCAATTTCACAGTCAGGAGAGAGATACTGGTTGTCCTGAAAGATAACTTAAAATCTCTCTCAACATTCATCCACCTTTGATACTCAAGTGATTTAAAATATGAAAAATGTTTGCTTGATAAGTTGTCATTAGGCAGAGGAGACTGTATAAACATGTTGACATGCTTCATTAAAACTTTGTCTGTTTAATTCTTTTATGTATTAGCAGATGCTGGTACTAAGCCTACTGGAGAACTGGGAATCACTAAACACCATTATCTACTCTATTTTCTGATACATTCTTATGGTTTTCAGGGCTCTCTGTGCTATCCAGATTGGTAAACTCACTTTTCCAATCATCTTGGTAACATGTCATTCTTCAGATTATTTTCAGATCGTCTTCTGCTGTAGTTCAGCAGAGTCTGGTAATGTCCACACTGCAGCCTACAGGATTATATTTTTACAGTTAGAGTTTTCTGTGATCAGAAAACTGTGGAACCTTCTCAAGTACATGTGAAATCACAACTTCATGTTGGATTTTGAGATTTAGCTCCTCAGCCTCCAATTTTGTAGGTGTAACTGTTCTCCGATGTGTACTCTCTGTGTACTCTCATAGAGGGGGAGCAAGGATATAAAGTACCCTTCTAGCCTAGGCCTGAACCTAAAAGAATCCTTATCAGAAATAGGGAGCTCTGCTACTACAGTGATTCACCAGAAGGGCTGACTTACAATAAAGTCTCTCCAGTTTTTGTGTATTTAGAATTATTACCACTCTCTGTGGGACTGGCCTTAAAGATCCCTAGAAGAAAATTCAAAAGTTGATCTTCTGGAAGAAGTTTGCCTAAATGATTTGTGGGACCTTCTACTGAGATGATGGATATTGACTTTTCCCTTTTAGCCATTATGGTCCAGCTTACTTGTTTAGGGACAATTTAGGGCTATAGAGGCTTTTATGGATGCAGAGCGTTGAGCTGTCAGTTCAATCTGAGCAAAAGGAAACTCGTAACAAAGATGGAAGGAAAAGGGATTGGATCTAGGGTTGGATTGCTAAAAGCAGAGCAATGTTGCAACTAGGATGAACCTCCTCATCTGCTGGGTTGGGCCTCCCAGCCCATGTGTTAATGGAGACTGGGATTGGGTTGGGTAAGCAGAAGGCTTTGGAACCTCAGGTTAAAGCAGAGTCATTATATAAATGCATGGAATGAAAAACAAATAAGGAGTAAAAAAAAATAAAAAGCAATCAAACACAAAACCTGCAAACCCAGTATGTTATTACAACTAGTAAAACAAAAAAAAAACAAATTTGAGAGGTCCATGAAGTAATGTTAATTATGTTAGAAGATTATTCTTTTAACTGAGCTTGTACTTTGGTAAATATATCTAATAACCAATCTAAGACTGTCTGTCTGCAGTTTAAGCCTGTTATTATTTTTCCGTTCACAAATTAATGAGTTTTCTAGAGATATTCCTGTAAGTATTTCCAAGGATAGTTATCCCATCTTCTGTCAGTTTTAAATTTGGCAGAAGACTCTTGATTTTCTTATACTTTCTACTTCAAAGGTTTTATATTCTAAAACTCTTAACTCTTTTTGCCCCTGTACAGCAATGCTAGTTGCTGATTCAGCATAAAGTTTCACTTCAGAGCTGAAATAGAGCATGATAATTTTTTCTGTACTTTATTTTCACTTCTATTAATACCATTGTGGCAGGAACTTTTTCTGCAGTAGTTACAGAATTAATTAATATTTGGTCCTTTATCCACTTTAATTTTCATCAGCTGTAACAATTGCATCTTCTTCTTGAACCACTTGCATTTAAAAAAAATAAGTCACTAAACTTATCTATCATTACTTTATTGAAAAAAAAAATAAAGGAAAAAAGAATGATTTATATGCAACTTCTTGTTCAGGAAATGAACAGCAACAGACATTTTTTAAGGAGTAGGACCACTAACCTTTGCTGCAATGGATCAGAATGTTATAAATGCTTTCATTCCTAACTGATCATACTAACTGATGTGTAGCCACAACTATTGTCAGTAGAACATGGGAAGTTTGCCTCACTTACTCAGTTACTCAAGGTATGAACATCTATCATTGTCCAAACTTCCCACCTTCTCTGAGTGGCATAGTTACATTCAGTTCACAATAAGGCATTGCTGTGTTTAATTCCAGATTAGAAACACAAAGGGAATGAAGAGTCCTAAACTATTTCCCCACATAGCTTTCCCAAGATTAGGCACAGGCTAGCTTCAAAATTCTAGGCAACTATTACTTGAGCTGTGCTTGAATTTGGCCTCCCAAGAACGCTGAGATTAGTGTGTAACTCTAAAATGAAATGTGAATAAATTATTTGCAACTGTGTGAAACAAATTGGTGACAATGAAATATGAGCAGATTCTGAGTGCATAGTCAATACAGATATTTATTGACTATAATAACCTCCAGCATCCTTTCTAGAAAAGGGCAAATTACTATGAATATTTTTAATTTAACTTTACAACCACAAAAAAGGAAGGAAGTTTAATTCAAGAATCCATATAACCACTAATTAGCTTTCTTCTGCAGAGACAGGACTTTAAATTCATAAAGTTAATTAGCTATTTCATTATTTCATAATGTTTTCTGTGTTTATTAGGCTCATAAACAAGCCTTTTTATTAGAAATCTGTGTGTTGGAATAGTTGCACAATAGAAGTAGACTACACTAGATAAGAGAGGATCTGAATCACAGGTGCAGCTAACCCATCTATGCAGATGTCTTCATCATAAAACTAATTCATTTACAGAACTTCATGGCTGTAAGAAAAACAACTAATGTCACAAAGAAGCCAATTAATGGAATCACTGTTAATAATAACACAAAATGGTTAAAAAATGTAGAAGTCACGAACAAAAAATGAATACTTAAGCACTCAGTGATTGAAAGGTCATATTTTGAATGCAAATTCATATCTTGTTTTAAATGTAACCCAAATTATTTTCCATTTACAAGTCTCAGTGTATTTACAAGGGCTTAGGGTATTTGTTGGATCTGCTTCTACACATTTACTAAATGGCTATATCCTGAAGAATCTGGTTACTTGGTCCTGCCTATACCACAAGTATTCCAGTTCAGTAGTCCTTCCAATGCATGTTATTAGGATTAGGCCACTGATGAAATGTACATTAGCTGTCCTTTTCCTTGTATTTTGCACCAAGTAACTGCCAGACCAACACCAGAGCTTGTTGTGATAGTAGAGACAAGAACCATTACTCTGCTTTGTCAAATGAACACACAAAGGTAGAGAATTGTATTTCTGCTGATCCCCATTCCTGTCATTCCATAAATCATAGACTCATAGAATAATTTGAGTTGGAAGGAACCTTTTAAATGTCACAGTTTAACTCCCCTGCAATTAACAGAGACATCTTTAACTAAATCAGATTGCACAGAGCCCTATCTGACCTGGCCTTGAACATTTCCTAGGATGGTGTCTCTGTCTCTTTTCTGGGCAATCTGTGCCAATGCTTCAACATCATCATTACAAAAAAACAATATGTAATCTAAACTGACCCTCATTCAGTTTAAAACCATTACTCCTTGTCCTATCACACCAGGGTCTGCTAAAAAGTTTGTCTCCCTCTGTCTTATAGGTGTCCTTCAGGTACTGAATAAGGTAGTCCATCCAACTCCAGACAATAAGGTCTGTCTGGAGCTATCTACTTCTCCAGGCTGAACAACCCCAACTCTCTTAGCCTTTCCTCATGGGATAGGTTTAGCTCCTTTCTAAGCACAACAATTTTAGCAAGAAGGCTACACAGCTTGTTCTACTATTATAAAGTTTTAGGATGCTCTCTTCTCACCAAGACATGACGATGAGAAGGACTTGGAATCAAATGTCTGAGCCCTTGAAGAAAGCTGCACTGAATCTGGTACTTATAAAAAAAGTAGAAAGAAGGCACTGACAAAATTTCTTCTAGTAATGTTTTAGAAACAAAACAGTAGCTTTGATTAGTCCTTTGTAAATATAACTACTAGAAAACTTGTTCATTTTTGTACAAAGTTATTACTGTCACATAGATTTAAGATATCATTTCAACTCCAAAAAAGTGGGGAGAGTTGCTACATCCAGTGCTTTGTTTGGACCTTACAATCATCCAAGGTCTTTATTGGCTTTATGTGCAGTTACATATTTCTCAGAAACAAGCACAGTTTTTTTAACAATAACCTTAGAAATCTTTTACACAACTAGCAACTGACTAAAGAAAACATGAGGTAGCTGCAAGAGTAAAGTCATGATGTCTATATATAGGGTTTTCTCACAGCTACAGAGAAATAAGAGAGATTCTTAACACAAGTGTAAGAGACCACAGCAAATAGTCAGCCTTGATTGACCCGGTATATTAAACAGAACTGTAATACTCAAAATTCACATACAGTGCAGTCCTACGTGCATGAGAGTATGTGCTCTTTATGCTGCTTGAAATAGCTCAAAGAACACTTAAAATTACATCCTACAGGCAACTGAATTTACCTTTTTTTTTCTTTGATGAAACAGGTGTTTCATCCCAGTGTGAGAATGTCCTTAATGACACAGAGCTATCATAGCATCACATTTTCTTTTCTATTAAAGGAAGTGTGCTGCAAAGCCAGGCAACAGAATCAGTGGCTGAGCCTACACCTGCTGATCTTGCCAGGCAGCAAATTTCCTTGCATGAAGAAGTTCAAACAAAACTAAGGGTAGAGGGAGAGTGCTCTATCACACTGCAAATTATTTTGAAGATCACACTGAATATGGACATGTTCTGCTGCAATGACTGCTATAAGCAGTCTGGTTAAGATACGCAAAGGAATCCAGTAGGAGGTGTTGCAGTAGGAGGTCGCAGGAGGTGTCCCAGGAGCCGCGGCTGTTTCCGGGAAGCGCTGTTCCCAGTGAGGCTGTTCCCAGTGAGGCTGTTCCCAGGGATGGTTGTTCCCGGTGAGGCTGTTCCCAGGGAAGGCTGTTCCTTTGGAGGGCTGTTCCCGGTGAGGCTGTTCCCAGGCAGGCCTGTTCCCAGGGATGGCTATTCCCAGGGATGGCTGTTCTTGGGGAGTTCTGTTCCCGAGGATGGCTGTTCTCAGTGAGGCTTGAGGCTGTTCCTGGCGAGGCTGTTCCCAGTGAGGCTGTTCCCGTGCAGGGCTGTTCTCAGTCGGGCTGCTCCCAGGCAGGGCTGTTCCCGGGGAGTGCTGTTCCTGAGGATGGCTGTTCCCGGTGAGACTGTTCCCAGGCAGGCCTGTTCCCAGGGATGGCTATTCCCAGGGATGGCTGTTCTTGGGGAGTTCTGTTCCCAAGGATGGCTGTTCCCAGGCAGGGCTGTTCCCGGTGAGGCTGTTCCTGGGGAGTGCTGTTCCCGGCCAGGACTGTTCCAGGTGAGGCTGTTCCCGGCCAGGACTGTTCCAGGTGAGGCTGTTCCTGGTGAAGCTGTTCCCGGTGAGGCTGTTCCTGGGCAGGGCTGTTCCTGGTGAGGCTGTTCCCGGTGAGGCTGTTCCCGGGCAGGGCTGTTCCCAGTGAGGCTGTTCCCAGGGAGCGCTGTCCCGCAGCGGCGGCTCCATGCTGTACCAGCCACAGCCGCGGGATGGCGCTGTCGGGGGGAGCTGCCGGCGCAGGGACCCTGCCTGTGATCATCGCCCCAGCCGGCAGATTTGGGCCATGCCTTCCTACTCGTGTGCCGTTCAGATAAAAGCGTTATCCAGACAAGATAACAGGATCACAGAAGTGTACAGAAATCCAGGTTTCGGAGTGCTATGATATATTTGAAAGGTCCTGGATAACTAAACTTGACAGCTGCCTGCAGCATCTTTATCTGCCCTTTCTTCAATAGTTGCCGCTTCCTTTTTTTCCCTCCTTTTTTACTGCTTCAAGATGTGACATTTCCTTTGGTCATTTTTCACACATTTTTATGTTTATTTTGGGTGAAAAATCAGAAACCTAGCAGCTGTAAGATAAAATAATTAACCTTCATATTATAAAAGAACCTTTATAAAACTTATTAAATAAATGTTTCTTAAGTCTGTGTCATATATAAGCATCATTGTATCAGATAATAGATTAATTGGCACCTCTTTGATAGCTGAATGGCAGTTCTGCCCAAATATCTGATATTTATTGCTGTTTACTACTCACTAGTCGTTTACAGATACATTATTCTTATTTAGAGTACTTCCTGCCTATTTTCTATATTCATGCACCATGAACATGCATTTAATATATGTATATGAGTTCAATGGATGCAGACCAGCAAAACACAACTTTTTAAGAGAACTGGAAATTCACAAATAATGAGCATTTGATGCAAAGAAAAAGGAAAAGTTGTGGCGTAAAACCTACAGAGAAGACAGAGTACAACAACCCCTGTGCCAGTTTCCTAGGTCAGACATTACCCTAGTACAGTTCAGAAGCAATATAATCACTAGTTGCCGATGTTTGCCTGGATTTCTTTTGAAGTTTATAGATTTTGTTTTAACTTGAATATTGGTGTCAGTTCCTGGGAGGATGAATTAGAACTCAGACAAAAGAAACATTGCTGTCTCAATCCTTTCACAGAAGCATATCACCAGTAAACTCAATAGTTTAGATGTTTTATAGCAATTGATATATTGATGGAATCACAAATTTTGGACTTGCTATGTTAGTAATGCCAGAGAAGAATAAAGTAGTTTAAAAACAACAAAAGTTGTTGTGTATGAAGAATCATTGAACTAACCAGCACTGATGTATTATAAGTGTTTAGAACAGAAACATTTCAATAAGGTTGCCAGCAATTGTGTCTATGCACGTGATAGCAATATCCATAATCTTTCTCATTTTCTCAAAATAAGTCCCTTTACAATTTCACTGAACTACATGCTGCTCATGCTTTTTATCTGTGTTCATAGCTGAATAGGAGAAACAGTGCCCCTGGCCAGTTTTTATATAGTGCTTCAGCTGTTACAACATTAATTTCAAATATAGCTTTTCCAGGGTAAGAGGATTAAAACATACATATTTTACTTTTCTGGGTAGACTTAATCACCAGTGGCAAACCATTCTATGTGATAGAACCCCCAATCTCCTGTTGACTATGGCCAAGCTCCAGAAATAATGTAGTGAGTCCCAAAATAATATTCTAGAGGGAAAGTGTTCTAAATTTAATGACTAGGGCATTGAAAGGAGGGCATAATTTTTTCATTCTTCTGGGGCAATGGTCAACAGCTGGCCCAGTGTCCAGGTGGCCAAGAAGGCCAATGGCATATTGACCTGTATAAAAAATAAGACCAGCAGGACCAGGGAGACCCCTGTACTCAGCACTGCTGAGGCCACACTTGGAATCCTGTGTGCAGTTCTGGGCCCCTCACTACAAGAAAGACATTGAGAGGCTGGAGCGTGTCCAGAGAAGGCAACGGAGCTGGTGAAGGGCCTGGAGAACAAAGCTTGTAAGGAAGGGCTGAGGGAGTTGGGATTGTTTAGCCTGGAGGAAAGGAGGCTAAAAAGTGGGCCTTATTGTTCACTACAACTACCTGAAAGGAAGTTGTAGCCAGTGAGTCTCTTCTGCTCCCCAGGGAAGTGGTCACAGCACCAGCCTAAAGGAATTCAAGAAGCATTTGGGCAATGGTCTTGGGCACATGGTGTGACTCTTGGGGTTGGTGCTGTGCAGGTCAGGAGCTGGACTTGATGATTCTTGTGGGTCCCTTTCAACTCAGCATATTCTGTGATTCATTATCCAGGTATCACTAACAAACATGAAAATAGTTTAATTTCTGTATGAAATGGAAAAAAAATATTGCAAAGAACCTTGTAACGTTTGTGAACTTTCTTTCATCATCTTGAATTACCAAATGCCTGTGGGAAACTCTTAGGAATATTATCTCTGAATTATAGCTTGTAGTAATATATACTTTGCAATAAATTTACATAGTTTTTTTTTGGTTGGGTGCTTTGGTTTGGTTTTTATGAGCACATGAACACATTACAGTGTTTTTCAATGTCTTCTGTTTCTGCAGTAGACCTCTGTCATGAGTTTGGTAGCTAAGTATAACGTGTAGCTGTAAGATAAAATATAATGTGTACCCATACAGATGAGAACACAGACAGATGCAGCACAATGCTTACATATATGTTGAGATCTGCACTAGCTAGAAAGGATTTGAGCTGTCATTGTCCAATGGTATGAGTGAACATTAATAAACCATGAACCTAGTAACAAAGGTGCTTAGTTAGAAAAATGTTTTAATATTAAACATGGCTGTCCCATTCAAAGGCAAAGAATGCACAAAAGTTTTTAAAAAGCAGTGATAAAGCAGTCTTCTAGGGCAGCATTGCCATGAACTTGCAAATATTGATCCCAATACTGTGTCTTTAATATCCTTTAACAATATAATAAGCAAAGCCACAATGAAGCCAGAGAAGCTACAGGAGAACAGCACCTATGCCATAGCCTGAACTTTCTCTCATTGCATTTCTCAACAAATACAGGCTGATGTTGTTCTGAACGTGTGAAAGACTCTCTCTGGGGGCAGAAAAAATAGAAAAAATAGAACAGATGTTTTCACAGAAATCTCGGAATATTTGGTGTTGGCAGGCACTTCTGGAGATGATCCAGTCTGGTCTCCCTGTTCAGAGTGGAAGACTGACCCTTCACAGATTGGTGAGACATTCATCCAGTTAGGTGTTGAATAGATGTAAGAAAGGAGATTCCAAAATCCAAAGTCCAAGAAACACCTCTACATAACCCATTATGTTTGACCCCCCTTATTTAAAGTTTTCTTACTCATTGCCTCCTGTTCTTTTACTGGGTACTACTGAGAGAAGTCTGGCTCCACCTTCTTTGTCTCCTAATCAGGCATCCATGCAGATGTCACTTTCACTGTTGTTGTCACCCAGCCACCCACCTTGCCCCCATATTCTTGAGGTTAAACAGCTCTACTTTAAGAACTTTAGTTGCTTCTCTAGTTTAGTTATCTATTTTTGTGCAATATTTATCTATGAAACTATTTTTGTTGCCTCAAAAATTAGCATTAGTTATCTCTACTGAAGACCAAATGGCCAAGTAAAGAAAAATCTTCCTCTGGTATCCACTGACACAATTATTTTCTATATGAGCACTTACATTGCACACTTAGGAGGTATGTGGCTGTTTTATTTCTGCTGCAAAAGCTAAGAACAAAAGATTGCAATTGAACAAAATTTTCTTCATCTGCAAAGTAAAGGTTTCTTTCCATTCTTGTGTGTCCACATGAACTATTGCTCTACTTTCAAAATCTCTTGATTTTGAGTAAACGTTTCTATATTTTTAACTTTCAGTTGTGAAATCAATATAGTCTATTTGTCCACCTCAATTTAGCAAGCTTAGTAATCCTTCAAACTAATCCCAGTGAAATTGCTTCTGTGTTTTAGCAATGAATTAAAAAAGAGGGAAGGAAAAAATATCATTCTGTATGCTCAGATCTTATCAGGTCTGCACAGTGAAGCTAGGCAGCTGCTGTCAAAAGCACTGGCAGAAATAATGACTGCTTAAAATCTCAGTCCCAGACTGAATTTGTGCCATTTTAATTTCACCACTAGACATGAAGTTATTCCACATTACTGCTATGAGAAACGTTTCTGTCAGAAATATTGATAGAAGGAAAAAAATGCTTTGTTAATTTACTTTTGCATTTATATAACAACATGTAATTTATAGTTTATACTGAATGTTTTTATTTATGGATGAGTTTTTAAAAGAGAAAGCATTGTGATAAACCATTAAGATTACATGTTAGAAAGCAGAAAGCAAGTCTCAAAGTTTGGCATATACTGGTAACAATTCAGAACTCAGAATCCTAACAAAATGATAAATATCTTAAGCTAACCAGTTGGTATCTACATAGTGGCAGGTATTAATGTCACAAAAAGAATAAAAATGTTGACATCAAGTCACGAAGTATTAGATTCCTATGTAGTCTAACTTCATTGCAAAGTATGTGAAAAATTGTAGAGTCAAGTTATTACTCCCTCTTAACATAAATTTTTACTTTGCAGTATTGCAACTTACAGTATAAATGAAGAAAAATTGCCAAAACTTCTGAGTGATTATATCCACCTGAGTATGGCTTGGAGAGAATTGCCCAAGATTTTCATTTTCTTCCTGTGTGAGTCTGCCATACACTTCATGTTCTTTCAAACTGATTGTTTTGGATCAGAGTCAAATTCCCTCATACTGCCGGTAAATCTGCAACTAGAAGTTCTAATTCAGGTCAAGGTGCATCAGTCAGACATTCAGAGATAGCCTTTTATTGTTCAGAAATACTGTGAAAGTAATGTGCTACTGCAGGGTGATATAGTAGGTTAGAATCCCCCTTCAAATACTTCTCTGTAGCAAGGAAATATAACTATGGCTTGTCTTTCCCAAATGGAACTGCCTAGAAACTTGTCAAGAAATAAGATATTATTTGATATTGTAAGTTTTCATGAAAGTGAATCTGTTTCTACTGTTTTTCCCTGCCTCCACAATCCATTTGAGTGTGAAAGAACAAAAACCCCTGTGCCAGTTAAGAAAGAGACCCAAGTGTTCTGGCTCTCAGCACCTTCCCCAGGCTGCCAGACTACAGCTACTGCAGTTCCTATTTCTCCTTCAGAAGCCAGTTAGAGCTCAGTCCACTCCTAATGTCTGGTCAAGCAGTGGCTATCTCAGTCTTCTGGCAACTCAGATTCCTCTTTTAATTTTGATTTAATGCATTATTCACCAGCTCCCCTTTCTCTGACTTGTGTAATGCTGTTACTCAAAAAGTATCGGAGTACATTTCAGCAGGATGAATTGGAGCTCAGAATAGGAAGAGGGTGGGATTCATGTACACTTGGCTCGGAGTAGCCCCTATCTAGAGGGATAGCTGAAGACCAGCTGAAGACAGAGTACTTCTTTAGTAATTTTTAAAAAACACAAATAAAGAATTACATGAGTGTCTGTGCAATCAGCCTTTATTCATTATATATTTTTGTTTAAATTACAAGGTACAGAAAGAGAAATTGAGATATATTAAATTAAATTAGAAAATAAGAGAAGGAGAGGAGAAATTTGTAAAATTATTTTTACTTCTTTAGAGAAGATACTTTTGAATGTAGTGAAGTATATGAGTATTTTCACTCTCAGATTAGTGAGGAAAAAACAAAGAGTAACTGTTTTTCACTGAACAAATGTAGTTTTACCTGTAGAAATATGTAACTGGAAGATAGTTTGGCAACATTTTTCAATGGGAGAAATCTGAGATTTTTCTTTAAGTAATATTTTTACTATTTTGTTGAGATATTTTATTACATAAATATTAAAAAGTAAAGGCAAAATTAGCATTAGCCATGTAGGGATTATTATTTTCTATTTTATGGTATCATGTATATTTAACTTTCTCAGGAAATTTTGACTTTATTTTCATGGTCAAGTTTCAGTTTATTTGGGTAAGGGTTGGGGGTTTTCGAAATCTTTGGGGTTTTTATGAAAGGAAAATGTTGACTCCTGCCCATCTTTCTAAACTGATTGGTAAAATATAGAAGAAGAATAAGAGGAATGGATGAGCATTTATATTAGTGAATAAGTTGCAAATATTCCCAAACACAACAAAACTTACTTTAAAAAATGTAGACAAAACCACAGTAGCATTTTCCTAGCTTCACTTTCTGCATACTTGTAAATAACTAAGACTAGAGCTGTAGTTGAAAAATATTTTCTTTCCAGCAGAGGGATTATAAGAGCTAAATATGAATGTGTTAACTGAATTATCTCCATGCAAATAGAGCTGATCAGATTGAAAAATAACCATAAAGGTAACAGAATTAAAACATTTAGAGAGTAGGTTAGGTTCTTGGATTTATACCCTTAGCAAATATAGCAAATAAGGTAAAATACTGAGGAGATTCAGAGATTGCCTTGTGCTATTATGGGAGGAAAAGGTAAGCTCTGTGATTTTTACTGAGGATATTGCCATGAAAATGCCAAGGGGTCAGTGTTTTGTGTTGTAAACCAATTGTCACATAAGCTGTAAAATGGGCAGTTATACAAGTGATATTGCAGTGATTTACCCAAATTTTAAATGAGCACATTTTTTTTACACAAACACGATCATTAAATAACAGCAGTATGATTCCAAGTCAGGAGAACAGTGCAGACTGCTTAGTTCATGAGCTTGGCCAGGGGGTCAAAGGAAGTGATTTTCCCCCTCTACTCTGCTCTTGTGAGACCCCATCCAGAGTACTGCATCCAGTTCTTGTGTCCCAACATAACAAGGACATAGAACTGCTGAGAAGTCCAGAAAAGAACTGAAGCACTGCAGCTGTTCTGCTTGAAGAAGAGAAACTTGTGTGGAGTCCTCATAGCAACCTTCCAGTATTCGAAGGGGTGTGACAGGGAGGCAGAGAAGGACTCTGTCAGGAACTGTAGTGATAGAACAAGAAATAATGGGTACAAACTGAAAGAAGGGAAATTTAGTATGGATATTAGGAAGAAATTTACTGTGCAGGTGGTGAGACATTAGAACAGGTTGCCCAGAGGTGTGGATGCCCCATCCCAGCCAACGTTCAAGGCCAGTTAGGAAAAGGACCTGAGCAACCTGGTCTAGTGGGATGTGTCCCTGTCCATGACAGGGGTGTTGGAGCTAGATGATTTTTAAGGTCCCTTTTACCATTTTATGATTCCATTATTTATTTCAGTAGATGCTTCTGGAAGACAGTGCTTTGTCTTTCATCCTTTTTTCCTTCTTGGAATATCTTCCTTCTTGGTGGTATCTCAAGCGAAAACAAAAGTCTCTTTGTTCAAAAAGGATAATAAGTGTAAAGTGCTTTTCTTTCCCTTCATAATTCTAGGAAATTCTATTCTCATTTACATCATCATGAATGCAGACCTTTCAGTGCCCAGCAGACTTAAATTATTTTTAAAAACTGTAGACATTTTAATTAAGACCATGGAAACTAGGGTTTTGTATTCATATAGCTTGTCATTATCTTCATGTTGCTAGTTATGAGAAGGTCTTTTCTCCTATGTAGAGTGATGTGAAATCACTGTTTACAAAGGAAGAAATGTGGGGGATTTTATTCAATACATATGACTACCTCTTTCATACCATAGTATACTGAGATAAATTCTCACATGCTTGATATCTCTAGACAGTAGGGATCCAAGGCCTTTGGATTTATTCAGACCACTTAGGAACCTGCTGAAAAGAGAAAAGGGAAAAAAGAGAAGGACACTTTTATTCTCACAGGGAGATAAAAGAGCATTTTTTTGTATTGTACCTCGATCAAGAATACTGCATCCAGCTGAGCCTAATCAAAAAAAGAGAAATACATAGCAGTGTTTGTGTGCAGAATGCACACACACTCCAAGACACCATATGAGGCTTAATGCTTGCTGTCAGACTTTCTCCCCTCTGCAGTATATTATTTTTTTAAGCCCATTTTATCTCATACAGATTCTGTTGGTGATTTTAAATTTTTTTTTTTTAAAAAACTCAATGCATCTGCTTATGTTTCAGAGATCCTTTAAAGAGTGAAGGCTTTCTTTCTGTCTCAGAGATGAAGCACTAGGATGACAGTGAGAAGACAGTTATTTCCTTCCCTATCTCTGAGTCTGATTGAGTGTGTTACCTTGGAGGATTCAACTTCTCTCTCTAAAACTCAGTTTTTGACATCAAAAACTGAATAAATACCAAATCTTCAACATGGAAATTGGTAGATATTTATGTGAGACATTGAAAAGAACACAAGAACACAAGTGGGTTATAACACTGCCTCCTGCAGTGCTCAGTGCTCAATGACAAGAAATGGCTAGACTTGTTTTGAAGGAGATGGAAATCCGAGTTTAATACTCCACTGTTGTTTTTCTTTGATTCTGTGGATCCACACACTCCATGTATGAACTAATGTTGGTTTTTAGCATCAAAGATATACTGAATGAAGAAATTGTTTATATGCTACCATCTTCTCTTGTTGGATCATATTTAGTTCTTAAAATATGCATTTCCCATATATTTACTTTATAACATACATGATTTTATACATCTTTGTATAACCCCTCCATTTGCTTCTTATCTGGTTTGGAAAGCTATAATGTATTCAATAATTCCTTGTCCTGTTTGATACTTTTAAACATTTTTTTATCACACACCTTGTCATGTGAAAGGCAGCTTTCCTGGAACTCTTTATGTTGGGTCAATCTATCAGCATGGCCAAGGAAGACAAGATCCTTGTGCTCAACCAGCCTGTCAGCGCCCTATTGCATAGACCCCATGGAACAGCCCTTTGTATTGAAGTGTGATTCAACTCATTTACTCAGGATCATGCACTGTGGGAGGGGGTCCCGGGGACAGCCCACCTGGGATGCCCTGGGAAACCACTTCTGTATAATTTTCCCTCCTTCCCCGATGCCAATCATTTATACCTGTTCATGTCCATATTCGGTTTGAGCTATCCCTCTATTCCAGAATGTTCCTCGTTCTTTATGCTATTATTGGTTCCCGATTCTTAGCCACCCCTTCCCCCTGTTCTCACCCTGTCGCTCATCCCCTGTATCTGTCCATTATTGGTTGATTTGTACCCCCAACCCTCTGATCCCATTGTGGTTATATACCTTACCCCACCCTCGGGACTGCGTGCTCAGAGCCTCTTCCTTCCAGAGAGGGTGTCTCCCTAGACCTCTGACTTCTCTATCCCTCAATAAAACCCTCTGGAAACAGCAGCAGCCTGAGTGACATCCTGCCTTCGGTGGTAGCCCCGCCATAGCTATCCGGCTCCGGCAGACTGTATCCTCTGCGGCTTTCCCGGAGGGACACAGGTCCCAGCTGTCACAATGCACCTGCACTTTTATTTGGAATATTGTCATCTTTGTCAAATCTGCTATCTGCTGCCAGCTGCTGCTAGTGCCTTCAAAGTACTCACATTAAGCAGTGTATGGAATAACACTCTTTATTAACAAACACACTGATAGTAGAAGACTGTGATGGGCTGTTCAGAGATTGCAAAAATGACCTTGAAGTGATGTACAGGCAAGCTCCTACCACCAATGAAAGCTAGCTTGAGATAATCACTCTCTGTGCATAGGATAAGATTCTTGCCCAATAAGTGTCTCAAGGAGGGAGAACACAAGTTCAGGTTGTTGACCAATCCCAGAAGTTATGATGGAATCTTCCTCAACATCCCTCCCCACATATCTTTGAGGGAGAGGAAAAGGTAACCTTAAAGTTGATGTCAGTTCATGTTTAGGTAGAGTTTGACTGATTTTAGCAGGGGCCTGTAAAGTAATATGCATTCTGGAGTTAATGAAGCAAAGTTCAGTTTTTGATTATCATCTAAATCATTATTTGACTTAGTTGCCATTAGCTGCATTTCTTCAGATGGAGCATAATCACAACACCTCAGTGTTGCTCAATCCTTTGCTTCATATCTGCAGTGTTCCTGCTCTTTGGGTATGCAGACAGTTTGCCCCTGGTGAACTATAGCCAAGACATACACTCCTTGCTGAACTTTGTGTTTTGGTCTTCTCCCCATACACATCCAGACCTTTTTTAGGTCTGCTATAATATTTTTGCTAGGAAGAATTATACAAAATAATCAGATGTGCATATACCACACATTTTGACAAAAAAAAATACATAACAAAGTTTTCTATTTTGTTTGCCCTATCTTTTAATAATAATTCAAAGAATTACATTTATTTTCTTGACTGGTCTTGCTCTGACCTGATATTTTCATGGAGCTGTGTGTTATGACCCAGAAATCCCATTTCTCAATAATGATTGTCACCCATTTGCACAAAGATTTGTCATTGTTTTTTATTAATCCTGTTCAAGTTCTGGGTGTTTCTGATCCATAATCTCTGCCAAAATCCTGAGATTCTTCTGTGCCCAGTGAGTATCCTAATTCCAATGTGGATTTTATTGTAGTTGTTATCCCCCAGTGACTTCCCTTGGAGCTATATTACTCTGTATAATCAACGCACCAAGAGAAGGATTTAAATATTCTAGGCAAGTAGTCTGTGTTATCTTGAGAATAGCTAATTATTTGTACAAAAGGAAAGAGTCCCAAAGAAAACAAGACAGACTGAAAGGATGCTAATTTTCATAGAATTCCTTTATATTAAAGAGAAAGATACTTGTGGAAAAGTGCCCCAAAGATTTCTCCACTGGCTGTTAAGGACACTTCTTTTATGTGTTCTTGTTCACCCACTCGGCTCAGCTCAGTGAACAGAGCATTCAACCAAGTACTGATGGAGGTAACACAAGGATTACAGCAAGAGCATCCATCATTTAAGGTAAATACCCTAGTTAATAGGAATTAGGAGTTCCAGAGTTTTAAGGAAAGTTTATTTATTTTTCTTATTTGGACAATATAATCTTTACTGAATCCAAGAAACTTTTGGATAAGGTTATGGGATAATAAGTTAAGAAGCCATACTCACAAAAAAGTGAGTATAGAATAGTAAGGAAGTAAATGAGCATATTAAAAAAAAATTCCTCTGGAGTTAAAAGGGAAATAAATAAGATATAACTATGAAAAGTAAAAGGATTAAGAAAAAAGCTTTAAATTGTCTGAAATTTTAACATTACTTGCAGCCACCAATAAGGCAAAATATGAATTTTTTGTTTTCATTTCTGTGTTTTATATTGCGGTCACAATTAAGTCTTTGTAGTAAATGAAGCCTTGTCCCAGGGCATTGGGCATCTCCATGGGCCCAAGGCTGGGATGTTGTCCTTTAGGTGGTTGTGGCTCAGCAGGAGGGGGAGGAACATGGGTGCACCACAGCAAGAGCTGGACATGGAGCTTTGGCAGGACACTCAATAGAAAGCACCTTCCCAGCCAATGTCCACCCCATGGCCCCTGGGGTCTTCTTCTGGATGACCACTGGGAAGGAGTAACCCTCAACTGCACTGTTTCTTAACTGATACAGACCCTTATCAGCTGAATCTCCAGGAGCCCCTGGGGATGCTCTCATGGCCCTTTCAATATCTTCTACTCCAAAACTTCCTAAGTAGATACCAGAGATTACTGTCATTGCATTTGATATGGACTGTAATGTAAGAAAAATACTCTGAGATTATCCACAAGGTGAAGTTCATTAAATATGGATAAGGACCAGCTAATTTCTAAATAGTCATTGGGCATTGACAGGGCTTAGGTATGGACCTGTTTAAAACTGTGCAAGCATATCTTGACAGCCTTATAAACAGGACTTCAGGTGTGAAGGAAATGCTAATGTTAAAAATGTAAAGGATTAAAGAGTTTAGCTGGCTTGGAATGAAGCAGTAAGTTAGAGAGAAAAGGAATAATGTCATAACTGAGAAATTTAAGCATTTGAATTCTGTTTCAGTCATTTGAGGTATCTTGTTCATCTCCCAGACTACATTTCTTTGGAAACTGATGAAAAATATGAACTACAGATAACCTTGCAGGTAACGTCTTATCTGTGAGATCTGTCTCTTTCTACAATGCTATTTACACATTTTGTGTAGTTTTTGAATAAACCCTTGAATCAATGCTGGGAATAGGGGCCTTTAATCTGAACACCTACACATGAAGTTTTGCTTCTTTGAGTCTTTTGTGTCACTGGCAAAATTGTGTTCTTTGTTATGTGATGACAGCTTTTATGGGCTTGAGAAAAAATTCTAAGTCCCACCACTCAATTACACAGTAGCTGGTATTTGCTGACAAGAAGGAGTGTTGCCAGCCTGGAAAGAGTGCTGACCTGTGGTTGCTCAGCATCCTTGAGAGGTTCATACCTCTTTTATTATAGGCAATATCTTCCCATAACTTCAATTTAGATGGAATTTACCTTGCCCAGATTCAGACATGTGAGAGTTTATTATGGCTGGTCCAGAGGAATCAGAAACCTGAAGTGGTCTGGATTCTGAGATTTATTAAAGAACTTACAGGCTTTTACCCTATTTCATTATCTCACACACTTGCTCTAAAAAGTGCTGTGTTCACTAGCTGTCAGTTTCCCTCCCCACAGAGAGATCCCTGCTGCCCAGGGAGGGCAAACAGTCAGGTCTGGACAGTGGCTTGCAGTTACAGCCCAGTCCCTGGGCATCCCCCAGCATTTAGCTCCACTCATGTCTGAACTCCATAATCGTACTCCAGTTCCAATATCTTTGCTCCAATCATACAGAATCATCAAATCCAACCTTTGACTGGTCACCACCTCATCAAATAGACCATAGCACTAAGTGCCATGTCCAGTCATTTCTTGAATACCTCCAGGGGTGGTGACTCCACCACCTCCTTTGAAGTCTCTTCCAATGCTTAATGACCTTGTCCAGGAAGAAATTCTTCCTTATGTCCCACCTGAACCTTCTCTGGTGCAGCCTGAGATCATTTAGTCTTTTCCTGTCACTGTTGCCTGGGATAAAAAACAATAAGGCTTTTGTGTGATTCTGTGTGATTGGTAATATCCACAAATACTTTGAATAGAAATGTGATTGTATTTATGTAACAGCAGCATGCCTCTGTATCCCTGAATCAGACCACTCACCACCTTTTCAGACCCTCTTTTTCTAAGACCAGTTCTCAAGAGGTCTTATTTTTAACACCATCTTTCTTTCCAGAAGCCCAGATTCTGAGATTTACAACTTAATTATTGTATGTGTATTGCGTAGTTTCCTAATTGATGCTTCTCTCTCATGTATCTATTAATTGTAGGATTCAGGATGTGTCACTTTTCCTCAGTTCAAGTGTTATCAGAATTCATGACCAGTCTACACTGGTTGCAACTGGGAAGTTTCTGCTTGAAAATGCAAAACCTCTATTCCAGACGTTCACCTGTACACACACACATACACCAAATTATCTGGTGCCTGTTAGTATTTACAGTTTAAGGTGTTTTAGTCACCTAAAACAGATTTAGACAGCTGCTTCTATACTAATCATGCCAGAGTGCCTTTGATGGCCATAGAGCGGAAAAGACCTTTTCGGGGTATCTATCTCATCTGCTTTAAAGGTGCCATTTGAAGATGTCATGGACTGAGCGATGGAAATACCAGTTGTCTTCATCTGTAAAGTAAAGGAAATACTGGGGACTGATGTCCAGCAATCTTGATCAGGTGGCTTCTGTTTTTCACAGCTGTTTACAATGTAAAGAAGCAAATATTTTTCTGCTTAGTTTGGAAAGCCACAGGGTTGAGATTTAAGCAAGTCTGATCAGGTGTGAGCACTGAGCAGCACTGTAGGTGCAAAGAGAATGCTGAAAAAGGAGAGTTCATGAGTGCCACAGGCTTCTTTACAGACAGCAATGACTAAGAGAGATTTTTATGGACTTCAGTTTTGCTTCTAAACATGTAAGAGCCTTAATCATTGGTCCTTAAACTGATTTTTGGAACTGGCTTTGTGTTTGGGTTTCTTTTTTCCTAGATGTTTTTTTCTAGTTCAATACTAGAAAATAAATGGCAACAAAATTGAACCAAGACAATCCTCACCTATTCTCTTTCAATAGGCCCTGGACTCATGATGTTGTATTCATGCATAACTATTTTGAGATTTTTTTCTTCTAAACTTTCAAACTGGTACAGACAGCAAATAATTTGCATTATATTTTAAGTACACAATGGAACATAGTGAACTACAGAGTTAAAAAAAAATACTTTTAGAACAATAGACTTATTCAAATAATTATGTGCATGTCTTTGGTATTTTTATATATAAAGAGAAAAGAAAACCTACACTCCAGTACAGGTATTTTGTTATTTCTTTTGACATTCATGTCCATTAAAGCAGCTTAAAATTAGACTGAACTTTTCCTTTGGCTTTAGGGAATGGCATATGCACATTTTATTTTCCTGTTCTTCTTTGGCAAATACTCCAATGTCTATTTATTTAAAATTCAAGGTGCACTTACTAATTAGTGCCAGAGGAACTGTAATCTTAATAGGTCATAATAGGTCTATATGTCATACTGTTTTATATGCACCTAGGAATACATAAAAATGAGATTATTGGGGGGATTATATGTCAGATTTGATAACAGGCAAAGTCATTCAAACTTGTGACTTAAAAATTAGAATATGTCACATGAAAGCCCTGTGTGCATCCAGAAGCCTAAGGGATTGAGGTGTCAAATAGCAGTCTCAAAGTAATATTTTACTACTCTATTTTCTTTGGCAAATGTAGTAAATAACTTCAGTATATTTAAACAGGTATTTTGGATTTGATATTTTATTCTCTGAGTGTCTTTTGGATGGCATAACTTTTGAATATAGTAAACTAGAAAAAGCAGACTCAAAATTATAAACCGCTCTTTGTTCTAATTGCTGTAAATGTATCATTTGGGAAGGAGGAATGAGAAAACACAGCATTATGAAATTTTTGTACTGTAGAAATATATTATTCTGCATATGCTACTGGCATAAGATGCAGTCTCTCTATCTTTGCAAATATTTGAGTTCATTTACTGGAAGCAGTGGGAGAGTCTAGCTGTTACTTTAGCACTCATGGGACAAAGTATGTACTCCAAGTCAGCTAAAGGTGGTCATGGGGAGTGACAGTATTATCTCCCCAAAGACTCTATTTCACATGCTTAATGCATTTGCGAGTCCAGGAGATGGGAAATTTGTGAATTTGAGAACAGATGTGCCTGAGGCAGAGTGACACGTGCCAAAGCTATGGCTTCAGCTTTCTTCTTCCCTGCTCTTTTTTTTTTTTTTAAGTGAATGGCTCTCATTCCAAGGAAGGGAAGCTATAGTGTTTCCTGTGGGCTGCAGCGAGTTCCTGAGAAGTGAGTATATCAGAACTGTAGTTATTCAAAACTTTACAGTCTGAAGACAGATTTTATGTGTCTTCATTTTGTGAAGGTGACCTGTCTCAAGTTGTCCTGGCACCATCTCAATGATAGGCTGTTCAAAGACCTCTGCATGTGTTTTTACATGGGTAATACTAGATTCCTTCAGAGTTTATTGTTAAAGTACTTATCATGGTGGCTGAAATGTTTCAGAATTGTACTCTGACTCTAGATCTGTAGGCCATTAGTGTGAGCATTAAAAAACTCTACACACCAGAGACAAGTTTATGTTGCCATTTTGCAGAATCTTAGAAGGGATGAGCCATGTCAGGTCATCCAGAAAATATTTCTTCCAAAGCAGGAATTCTTTTCCCACTAAACTTTCTGACCTTAACTGTACTCTACATACTCTCCTGTTTTAAATGTTTCAAGAGAGAGTTTCTACTTATATTCTAATCTATGTCACATTCTTACCTCAGTGCAATATGGAAGTCTGCAGTGAAGAGAAATCCCATAGATGGTTAAAATATAGTGGATTTTTTCATGGCAGACAATAAACTATTTTTTTCTAATTCACTATTGGGTATATTAGCTCCGTGTAAAGTTTTCAAATTTTCAAATGTAGTTTTTAAAGGAAAAAAATTTCAAAGCAGATTTTTATGTTTATTTTTAAAAGTTTTTTATTTTAAGAATATTTAATAAAAACCTTGCATGAATCTGGAAAGAAGGGGTTTTGTCTTTTTATACTATTAATTTTTTACAGAAAGCATTTAAAGGCCTCAGAATTACTTTTTGTACTGTATAAATAATGGCATTCTCAAAGATGA
Source organism: Lonchura striata (assembly GCF_050655825.1). NCBI lineage: Eukaryota > Metazoa > Chordata > Aves > Passeriformes > Estrildidae > Lonchura > Lonchura striata. Next base: position 34,271,574 of record NC_140741.1, on the reverse strand, counting down.
AAAACCTAGATAATCTACTCTTTAATCCAGTGGAAAAGGCATCAAAGGGAAAATTAAGAGACATAGACAGCAAAAGGCAAAAATTTAGAAAGGAAAAGATGGAAATGTATCTAGGAAAGATTTTGATACTTTTGGCTTGTTTTAAAAAATTAAAACCCTTAGAAACATGCTACTGATAACTACTTCATTACTCAATTCTTCAACACAGAAATAAGTGCAAAGTCTGATTTTTACATTAGAATACTGCTGTCTGAGATATTCAGCATTCCTGAACTAAAAATATGCAGCAGCTTTCTTTTCATTTTAGCTCTGTAATGTAGATTTTTTGAGTAGATGCTTATATTCACCATGTACATACATAAGAAATAAATTAGTTTAAAAATCCAAACACTATTATTACCCCTTAGAAAATATTAAACTAAATTATATTCCCAGCTATGTCAGTGTAACTGGCTTTAGGTCAGCACACATGGTCAAAATTATGCTTGTGCAAATAAAAGAGATTTTGGCTCAATCACTTCAAAGAAATGGGACTGATAAAATTAACAGTGACTTTAGAACTAACTAAAATTGCTTTTGTATGCTGCTGATGTACTTTATCTACCACAATAGCTGCAATCACTAGTGCTTCAATGGCTATCTTCCTATTTTTGAATTTACAACATTGATCTGAATCTATACTTCCAGTCCTTCCTGAAAACTAGGTGTAACAAACCCATAGCAATTATTTCATCCATTTTTAGATCTATTCCTGGAAATGAATAGTTTAAATTGTTGTAATCTTTATATTAATGTTCAGTATTTTAAATCAGTTCCAATGATGCAATTGAATACTTTGCCCTGATTTAACATTATGTTGTATCACCACAGCTATTTTTTCCCTACTAAGCTTCAGTTTGAATTACAGTTCATATATCAATACTATATTAATTAAGCTTTGTTCCTTTTGCCCGGGCAAGGCAATATTTTGCATTTATTGGCCAAAATTTTGTTTAGAATTTGTAACTATTCTATGGAGAAATATGCTGACAGACTACACTAAACAATCAAGAACATACTAACATATATTCTCTGAAATGCTGAGCTAATAATTTGGCTTCATAAAATTGCTGTTGGCTCAATAAGACAGCCATCAAACTGGAATTTTCTCCATTTCCTCTATGATTTCAAAGTTAGCATTCTCATTTCATTTATTATCTCACAAGTGAATATTTGGTATAAGGATGAAGTTTCCTTTGTGTTATTTCCAATGGTCCTTTTTGCCCAGAACTTTAAAGACACTACTCTTGGTCAAATGTATGATTTCCTGAAATGGTTCATGATATAGATTGTCTGAATATTGGTTTGTAAATACTTTTAAAATGTTAGTCTTTAGCTGCAGAATTCTATATGTTGAGGATCTTGTTGGATTAAGTGTCTTATGTTTATGAAATATATTGAAGAAATGAACAGTAAATAATAGTAAAACACTTCATTTTCCCCCACTTTTCTATTATATTAGAGATGGAAAAACCTCCTACAAGAATCATTAATCAGTCTACTTTTAGTTTATAACTCATGCAGAATACAGTGGGAAATGTGATTATATTGTTTATAAGTCTGCCGCTGTAGACTGCTTGCTAAACAGAGCATAAAATTAAAACTTATATTTCTTGTTTTAAAATTGCTTTATAGAAAGATTTTTATCAGTATTTATTGCACTGAGATAAGTATTTTCAAATATAAAAATCATCATGGTCTTTATTTAATGTATTACATTCCACCAGTTCCTTACAGTAGACCTATGAAGAGACCTTGGGCTCCTTTGACTGCTGTCAGACTACATTTCCTACAGACAATAACTAGGTAGTTAAAATTATTTTAGTATGGCTATGTCTTTCATTCTGAGGTGTTCTCATCAAATATTGCTAAATGCCTAATTCAAATGGTTTTGATTTGCTCACAGTAAAAGGAAGCACCCTGCTTCTCTGATCAACCCTTTGAACTGATCACTAAAATTTCAAGTATTTCAAGTGAGAAATACTTGACCTTGTGAATCATGTGTGGACAATTAACTCATTCAACCTATTCACACCAGGTGAACTAGTAAAGACCATTATCGTCACGTGTACTTTAGAATTATATATGTATGATCTTTACCTGCATGTGATATTTCCATCTACAAAGACACAATCCTTAGATCTCCCTTCCCTCTTTTTCTGTCTGTCTCCTCCAGGCAATTTCATGAAGCTTTGATTAGTCCCTCTTTCTCTGGAAATCTTCCTTTTCTCTATAAGGAAAGGAATTTAAAAAAAAGAGAGTAAGACATAATCATAAGGATAATGAATAAAACTTATATTACATGTTCACAGATCCTCATATGTTGAATAATTAGTTTCTCTAAAGAGGATTATCTAATTTCCTGTCCTTTACATAAAAATAAAAAAAATATTTTACCTCCTTACAAAATTAAAGATACCTTTCATTAGCAAAAATATTAATATTTTATTATATTAATTATATTTTATTACTTTATTTAGCTTTCAAAAATAATTTTATTATATGGCAGTGAGTGACTCAGATTCTCCTTTACTGTAATAAAAAGTATTGCTTAAGTAATTACGTATATTTTCCTTTCACTTTACCCTCCCTGTTTTGCTTAAGTAGGTTTAAAAAAAAACAGTCCTGTGTGCAACTATATCTTCTCCATTCATTTTATTTCTTAGTCATGACCTGAATATTTGGTTGTTTTTTTTTTTTTTTTTTATATCAAGGTTTCTTAATTCCCTTTTAATAAGGTCTGATCTGCGCTGATAGAGTATTGACATAATGTCCTTGTTCTGGCCAGGACGGGGTTAATTTTTGCAGTAGCCAGAAGAGAGAATTGGCTGGGATCCTCATGTTGTTCTATACCATCCCATATCATCACTAGGGCAGGAGAAAGGGACTCTCTTCCATAAGGATGGGGTTCCTTTTTATCTTGAAAACACAGTGGGGAGAGTCATCTGGTATTTGTCTATTGTCACAGGCTCTGGGGTGAGCATTTCTGCATGTGAAGCACTTCCTTTTTGTATACTTCTCTTTATATTTTCCTTTTTGTATATATTGTATATATTGTTGCTGATACCATTCCTTTTCTTATCTCACTGCTCTTTCCAGTAAATTTTTCTTATCTCAGCTCATGATATTCGCCTTCTGTGCCTCAAATTCTCAGGTCCATTCTGCCAGTGGGAAAGGGGAGGGGAAGAGGAAGGGAGGCAGAGCTGTGTGGGTTTTGGGAGAGTCGTGGTGAGGGCACTGAGTGGGGGAATACCATTCCTAAACCATGACACTTAGATATACTGGTTTAGAAGGGTCTATTGAAAATTGTGTGTACCTATATTAAAGATTAAATTTAATTTTTATCCCACAACCTCCATTTAATGGAGGTTTTATGAAATATAGAGCAAGCCCTCAATAAGGCAATTACAGAGATAAATTAACCCAATAATTTATCTGTACCTATTTTGTGTTTTCTCCTTCCTTCTTTCCTCCATCCATCTTTTCCTCAAAATGGTCCAGAATAAGGATGTTTTCTTGCAGCTTGAAAAGACAAAAGTGATGCTGGCTGTGTAGCTCATGTATTCTTGATCTTCCAGATCCCCAACATAAATATATGTATGCTGATTTTTTTGGTTGTGCAAAAGTGTTTTGAGCTGATTTAAACATTGAGATGTTAAGGTTTCTTGACATGGATAATTCTGATGGAAAAAAAAAAAAAATCTCTTCATTTTGGCATACCTACAAAAATAATAACCTATGTCAGCAAGGCATGGTTGAGCAGCTGTCAGTGTGTTGAGGAGAATAATCTTTCTTTCAACTCAATAGCAGCCAAGACAGCTTGTCAGAGCATAATTCAAAACAATAGAGAATCTCTGAATAAAGAAACTCCAGACAACTGAAAGTAGAAGTAATTAACTTCATTCTGGAGGAATCATCCTGTTAGCACTAAAGATTCTTTAAATTCAGATAATGGAAAATTTTGTTAAGATTTTCAAAACATGGTGATTAAAGTGAGTGCTACTAAGATTACCATGCTCTTTCAAGTAATGGATAAAGAAAGAAGAAGAATGGCAATGGTAGATTCACTTAGTCAAATACTCTGGACCTGATAATGACCAATATTGAACATTTGGCAAGAGAGTTTAACAGATAAGCTTGCAGTAACAACTTCTTAGTTTCTAACCACCCATGATTCAGAGGCAAGTGTTACATTTATCTCTGTGTTTAGCCTTCAGTGGAATTCTGTTCTACTATTATGAATTATTCCTTTCCGAGTCCATTTGTGCTTTCAGCATTCATCACCATCCCAAGGCAAAGAGTTCCATCCATACCTACTTTTATATTAGTCTGCACTAAATAGTTTCCTTTGATGAATTCTTAATCACTGTAAGAAATTATGAATAATCACTACATATTCACTTCTCCGTATTAACTGTGATTTTTGTGCCATTACCATTTGATTCTATGATTTATCCTTTTTTTCAAAGTAAAGAATGTTAATTAATTTCTCTAATATATAAATTAATCCAGAGCAGTGATAAGACTTTTATCACTTTTCCCATGCCTTTTTCTATTTTTGACAAATATTTCAGTGGGAAGCAGCAGAACTGTACAAAGCATTTAAGATGCCAATAGTCTAGGGATTAATACAGTGTCATGTTTTCTGCTTTATAGACTATTTTATTGTTAATAATTCCTGATATTATCTCTACATTTTCCACAGAACGTTGTTCAGTTTTCATTAAAAAATCAAAAATTAGTCAAAGAAAAACCTTAACTATAGTAGTTCTATTTTGATTACATCACAAAGTGACATATTTAGGATTGCTGTGTATCTTACTTGATTTTTTTTTTTCCCACCCATGTGCACTATTCACATTTCAACTATGACTTTATTTCCCACTCTTACCATATTGTGAGTTCAGTTGCAATTAAATCCTTGTACCAACTCTTTATGGTCAGTCTTTATCTTTAGACATCTGGATGTTTTTGTGCCATTGTTATTTACAGCTTCACTAATGATACTCTGTTCACATTGTTTATAAGTATATTGAACACTATAAATAACATAGAAGAGTAGGGTGGGATTTATTCCCTCTAATTTTACAATGACAAATATTGTCCTAGTTCTATGTTATCTAATAATTTGATTAAGTGATATCTAATGATATGTTAGTCTGCAACAATTTCTTTAATTCTTTAATTTTCCTCATTAAATTAAAATTTCCAGGACAAACCTCCCACAGCTCCTATGCAGTAGACACCAACGCAAATAATACTTTTATTTTTCCCATTCTTATCTTTCTCTTCTCTTTTGAACATTCCTATTCCAGTTTTCTCATCTGACTTTACAGATTTTTTGGCAGCCTTCCTGTATAATTAATACTTTGAATGTGTTTAGCAAGCTGCTTTTCAAAATATTTCTTGGTCTGCTTTTTAATAATTTTATACTGACATCTTTATGAGCCAGCAGAGAGCCCAGGAGTACAATTGCATCCTTGCTTGTGTAGAACTTTTGTGGCAGAAGAACCAGAGCAGTGATGGTCCCCCTGGCACTCAGCACTGGTGAGGTCACACCCCCAGTTCTGTGTCCATTTCTGGCCTTTCACTACAACAGGGACATGGAGGTGCTGGGGTGAGTCCAGAGAAAGGCAACAGAGCTGGGAGAGGGGCTGCAGCACAAATCCTGCCAAGAGCAGCTGAGGGAGGCTGCAGTTGAGCTTGCTTAGCCTGGAGAAGAGGATGTTCAGGGGAGACATTATCACTCTCTACCACTGCCTGAAAGGAGTCTGTAACATAGTGAAGATGGTCTTTGAAAGGGAATTTTTATTACCATAAACAGTAAGACAAAACAAACGTGAGTTTGTCAGAGTTATGAAAACTTGCTCTGACTTGCAATCAACCTGAGATTTCCATTTTTCCTTTCTCATTTCTCTAAAAAGTAAGAAAGACCAAGTAAAAAAGGAGGCTTCTCTCCAAGATCAGAGGGAGATACAAGACTGCATTTTCAGATCCATAAGCAATCCTATATTAAAGGAATTCCCATGGTTGGTCCACATGAGGACTAAGAACTGGCTCAGGGTACAGTGAAAGGCAAAGAGATAAGGAACATCACATGTCATTAAGAAGTGTTGGTTAGGTTAATGGCAGACTTTGCAGATGAAAAAGTAAATTGAAGACACACCATGCCAGCATAACCTGACAGGAGAAATCGGGCAGTGAAAAGAAGGGACTAAAACAAAGAGGAGAAAAAACTCCAGCAAACGTAACTGTTTATTATAATGATTCACTGTCAGGTGAACTCTTCAGTGAGATTACATCAGGAGCTTAACAATTTAAAAAATATATACAGTACCTCAGAAACCCAGGAATCTTGCTAACATCCATCCTACCATTCATGTGAAAATTTTCAAAGCAAATAGGTTTAGGTATACCAAGGTTCTAATAGTCATAAAATATTTTTAAATTCTTTATATTCAAGCGCAATCAGTGAGTCCAGTTTGTTTGGGTTTTTTCTTTAAAAAGAGAGTCACCTGCTGGTGTGTATTAACATATTTCCAGAAAGGAGACAAAGGCCCAAAGCTCAGTGAATGAATGGTGTTATTGCAGTTATTCTGTAGTTCTGTGTTGTGTATTACAAATGTCATGTGTACTTCCTTGTAAGGCAAAAAAAGTAAATATTTTCTTCTCTTTTCCATGATAAAAACTGGTTTAGAAATGGCATGTGTGCTGTTCAAAAAGGCTACAGACAGAAATTCAACATGCTTTTTACAAACCAAGATGTAATTTTTGCATAAGCAGAAGATACTTCTTAAATAACCTTTCGGCTATTTATAAATTTACACTATGAGAAAAAACATAAACAAAAAACTGTGTAACACATCTAAGTTCTGAAAAAGAAGACAAATGAAAAATGGAGCTCTGTTCTTTAATTCAATGTAGCTTCCTAATTAAATTTTTCCTTTAGTAATGTGGTATATGCAATCCTCATTGCAATATCAATTCTGAATACTATGCTGAAAAAAAAGAGGCAAAATAATGCAGCTTACTGGTAATGAACTAGCCCTACGAAGAATTTATTTCTTTTTAGTAAATAACAGTTCAAAACAAAATACAGTCAAGGGATTCAAAGGATTTGGGTTCTTTTTATTAACATTTTAATACTTCTCCTCTTCCCCCAAGAAATAGTGATCACACCCATGGAATCCAGTTTGATGTATAAAACAGTACATTTAGTGTAGGGTCTCATATTTTCTTGGCCAGCTGTGCCTCTGTTGTCCTGGTAATATCTATTCTCAAAACAACTGTCAGGAATCATGACTTTCCCACAGAAACTCAGTTTTAGCAAATCAAAAGGTATCTCCAGTCTGTGAAAAAAAGGCAAAATTCAACTCATTGCAATTAACAAATACTATATTCAACTTCTACATGTTTCTCTGTCTGAATAGGTGTCATGGTTTGACACTGGCACAATGCCAGTGCCCCCATGAAAATGCAATCTCTCAATTGAATGTTGTGAAATGCAATTGAGAACAGAGCAAAGCAGGCCCAAGCTTAATAACAGAATAAAAAACTTTATTAAGCTACTACTATAAAAGAAAGAAAGGAAGGAAAAAAAAACACACACAAAAATCAAAATGAAAACCTTGCAAAGCATTCCTCCTCCCACCACCCAACTCCAACAAACCACAGTGAGACACAATCTGGACCCCAATCAGGTTTCCACCCCCCAAACAATCAATACTCAGTCCATCGAGGGAACAGAGTCTCTCCTGTGCCACAGACCCCCCAAGAAAACACAGCTCCACATCCTGTGCTTCCATGTCACACATGGCACCACCCAGAGGAAAAGTTTGCCATGGTGACCCTCTCCTTTCCATGCACAGTGCTCTCACCACCAATGCATGGGTGGACAGACTGCTTTTAGGATTTTTTTTCCTTTCAATGATGTCCTGCCAAGAGGGGAGAAAACAACAGTTCAGTTTTTCATTTTTTGGGACCACAGTGCCCCCCATTTCCCCTGGGGCCAGGGATCCAAGAACAGAGATCTTCTTCTCTTCTTCTTCTCTGAGACAGCGGGCACCACCACAAACCCCCTAATTTTCCCGTTTGCTCCACTTCTGTCTTTTCCCAGCTGAAGCAGGTCTCTTTGCTCACTGGCATCCTCCCAAAATACAGTCTCTCTTGGAGGAGAAGATTGATTCAGTCAGTGGCTATGAAGGAAAAAGTCCAGCCAACAGCTACTCCATCATCCCCTCCCATCTAGAATTTCTCCTTCTAACATCCCAAGGTCCAAGCTCTCTCTCTTCCTCTCTTTCAAATCGAGGAGGGGAAAATTTTCACAAAGCTTTCACTTGTCAAGGAAGGGTTAAAAGTCCAAACTCCCAGGATGGCTCCCTGCCCAGACTCCAGGCTCCCACAGGCAGCTGGGCATCTTGTGGCTCCCCCCTTGCTCTTCTCCTTCCCTGTGGTGAACTGATGATAAAAACTGCTGCCGCTGTCTCTTTCTCTCTCTCTTGAGAGAGAGACTCTGGAGGGGAATGGAGACATCCACCCTTCCATCTCCAGGGGGGTTCCAGTCCCTCCACCCCTGGGCCCACCTCAGTCAGGCCATGGGCGTTCCCCTCCCCACCCAGCCACGGCCGGGCAGGGGAGAGGCTGCACTGCAGCTGACCAGAACCAAAGAGAGCGAGTTCTCCTGGGAATTCTGCTTTTAACCCCTCTGTGTTCTCAGAGGTGTGTCCACCTTCAATTGGTCAATATCCAAATTGCCCTCTTCCTTCCAGAAAAATTCTTTTTCCATGTCAAACCATGACAATAGGCCAATTAAATGTCAGGATTAAATTCAAATATACCTACAGAGTCATTAACTTCTCATATCATGATACTGTGTCATGGTTTGACACTGGCGCAATGCCAGCGCCCCCATGAAAATGCAACCTGTCAATTGAATGCTGTGAAATGCGATCGAGAACAGAGCAAAGCAGGCCTAAGCTTAATAACAAAGGGGGAAAAAAAAACTTTATTAAGCTATCAGTACTACTATAAAATGAAAAAAAGAAGGAAAAAAAACACACACAAAATTCAAAATGAAAACCTTTCAGAACATTCCTCCTCCCACCACCCGACTCCAACAAACCACAGCGAGGCACATTTAGACCCTTAATCAAGTCTTCATCCTTCCACATAATCAATAATGAGTCCATCAGGGGAGAGAGGAATCTCTCTTGCACCATAGACCCCCAGGAAACACAGCTGCCACCTCTTGTGTTTCTATGTCACACATGGCACCGCCCAGACACACCGGTCAGTGTGACACTCTCCTCTCCATGTCACAGTGCTCTCACCACCGTGCATGGACAGAGACTGCTTATAGGGCCCCTTTAAGGATGCTTTGCCAAGGACCAACAGGAACAACAGTCCAGTGTCTCGTTTTGGGACCACAGTCCCCCCCATTTTCCCCTGGGGCCGAGGGTCCAGGAACAGAGATCGCCTTTTCTTCTTCTCTGAAGACAGAGGGCATCCTCACACCCTCCTCCGCTGACCTCTGTTCATTCCTGAACTGGTAGTTGCTGAAGGAGTCTCTCGGCTCACCATTGCATCCCCCTAAAATGCAGTCCCTCTTGGAGGAGAAATTGGTTCACTCTATGGCTAATAAGAAGAGTCCAGCCAACAGCCACTCCATCATCTCCCCCCAACCTTCTTTCCCTAACAGCTGAGGTCCCCAGCTGTCTCTCTTTCCTTCAAATTAAGGAGGAGCAATATTTCACAAAGCCTTCGTTTCACAGGAAAGGGTTAAAATTCCCAGATTCCCCGGACAGCTGAAATCTCTCGGCCCAGGACTCAGTCTCCCGTCACCCATGCTGGCCATGTTCCCCCCTCTCCTCCTCCTCTTCTGCTGGCAAACTCCCAGGTGTCTGCAGGCTCTCTGCCCCTTTTCCTCTAGGTTGGGAGTTGGGGGAGAAAAAAGACATCTCAGACATTCTCCACCCTTCTGTCCGCAGGAGCTGGCCCAGCTCGGTTCCCGATCCTTCACCCCCAGGCCTACCTCCCCCAGCCACATGGCTCCTCTCCCCCACCCAGCTCAGGGCTGGGCAGGGGAGGTCTGCACCCTCCGATGACCAGAAACAAAGAGCGAGTTCTCCTGGGAATTCTGCTTTAAACCCCTCTGTGTTCTCAGAGGTGTGTCCACCTTCAATTGGTCACCCCAAGTGTCAGTATCCAAACCTGACCCCTGACTGGACTGACCTCTTCATTCCAAGAAAATTCTTTTTCCATGTCAAACGACGACACACTGTTATGTGAAAGTGAATGCAGCTCTAACAGTTTCTATATGGTTGTATCCTAGATTTCTCCAAAATGTCTTAAATGTTGCTTTGGAAAAAACCCAAGGCTGAATTCTGGGTTGTTTTATTTGTGTACTTTGTAATAGAAAACTAGTAAATCAAACAAGTTAGCAAGCAGATCATAATTATAGATAGACATCTGGTAATACATGTCAGATAATAAAAGAAAGCGGGACTATTTAGTCTGAAACAGGTGTCAGTTAAGATCAGATCTCTACTCTGCTGACACAGGTCCTTCATCCTGTGTATCCAAAACCATTTGGTGCAAAAAACGAGTTGATTTTTGCAAACTCTCCCAGAAAACCAGAATATTTACCTAAAAATCATTCTGGCAGTCCCTACAGAGAATACACTGTGAAGACAGGAGACAATAGTTCTTCAGTGGTTGTTCAGAAAACATTGTATATCTTTTATTATAAAGCATTCTGGAAATTATTCAGACACCATGATTCCTTTCACCTATTTCACCCACATGAAAATGGTTCCCTTTTTGATTTTTTTTTTTTTTTGGTGTTCCCTTTTTCTATTACCTTTTATATCTTTCATTTGCAGAGCATTTTACATATTTTTGTCAGTTCTGATAGCTGAGCTGACAAGAACAAATCTTATACTTGGTATTTTGTGTCCAGTACCTCAGTGAATCTCTTCTATTGGGTGGTAGCTTCTGCTCCTGTATTACAAGGAACCTTCCAATATTTCTCCTTTGTTATTACACTACATACTAATTCACTCTTATGTTCATTCCTAAGTAGTTTCTTGGCAAAATCTCCCATCACAAATTTCTTGTCAGAAACAAAGGCTGGCCTATGGCTTTTGGTAAATGACAGCAAATTGTACTCTGTATCACAATGACTTGAAACTGTATTTGGAAATAATCGGATTTTCTTGTGTAGTATGTTACTGGATAAAACAACACCATTTTTCTATCTGAAACACAATGCTGGATCAGTCTTTCACAGGAGCAAAGAATCAACACAAGACTAGAAAAAATGCAAAAGCATGTTTAATGGAACTTTTGTATTATCATCTTAAAGAATCTATACTTCAATGACTTTATAAACCCAGCTTTAAATCCAGTTTATTTAACAGTAATGGTACTGTAACAATAGTACACTATGATCTTAATTTTTAAGCTAGTATATTTATTTTGGATACAAATTAAATGCACTGAAAGAGTTTGCAAGCATAAATAGGTTATTATTATCTATGAATACTGTTTTATTTTATTACATTTTTTATATTTTAATAATTGTTTCTGTCTATGTAATCGATTCAAAATATTATTTTGACATAATTCAAAACATTATTTATCTGCTGAATACACAGATAATTTACAACCATATTTAATCTGTAAACCAATAAAACCAGATTTTTCCAGACTACATTTCTGGTAGTCCATTTATTCCAGAACCGTCATACTCAGTTTTGGAGAACCGTGGTCTGTGATTTCTTTCACTAACCTCCCTTTCTCTTTTTCCTTCTCTTTATGTGTTTTTTTACAGTGTGCCAGCTTGAGCAATGGATAATGCAAGGTTTTTGCAATTTCCAAAACTGCTGTCAAAAGGGGCAATTATTAATTATTCTTTTTTCAAAGTCCTAGAAGTTGCAAGTAATTGTATACTTGCATGTGGAAGATGATGTTAATCTGTGATTGAAGTCTTAGGAAACTAAGGAGCAAGTTTAAAATTCACACATTAACTGTTTAATCAATATCATGCAAAGGAAGCAATCTTTGCTGAGGATGGATAGCAGACTGATTTGATTTGCTGTCTTGTGTTTGGGTTTGATTTGGGGGGGAAGAGGGGGGTGAGGTTCTCGCCTTTTCATTCAATTACCATTCTATAACCTGCTTTGATTATGAAAAGTTTTCCCACATTCTTATCACTTCAACCATGCAATGAAGGTGTGAAGATATGAATTTCAATAATCTAGAGTGCAAAATGCTAATGATAAACTTTTTGCATTATTTCAGGCATATCAAGTTTAATAAAAGTTTCATTAGCGTTAAACAAAGTGATGACATCTAGGGAAATGGTCATGCAACAAAACTAATTATATGCACTCAAAACACCAAAGCAGGTTCTGAATTACACTTGAAAGGAATTAAATCAAGTAAATAGTCTAACAAAGGCAAAACAAAAGCACTGGCAGAATACCTTTCCTTTCCTGGAATTTATAAAAGGCTTGACTTCATTGTACTTATCAGCCTTCAAACCTGGACTCAAAATAGATTTTTATTTAAGGGCTTTTTGGGGCACTGGATAAATTTTAGGTGGATTTTTGTTTCGACTTTTTTTGATTGGTTGGTTGATTTGGTGTTTTCACCACAACATCTTTTTTGTGTAGATTTTGAAGGAGCTGGAAAGAAGAACAAAACATATATAAAATAAGGTTCAGTATCTGCTTGAGCATGGTATTTTATTTTTTGGATGTCAGCAAACTCTCTAGGACATAAATCCATCATTTTGATGATGCTATCCATTCTATATTTTGTGTCAGAGTATACCCCGCAATCTACCTTCAAACCATGCATGAGTTCATAAATGCAACTCATGAGAGGCATGCATTTTTCCCATAGAAGCCAAATGTTACTTTGGCATATATTTTACAAAATTTTTGTATTTACATATTTTTTATTTACAGCACTGCTTATTTTTTTCCAGCAATAATCTTTTGTAAAGATCACAGCTACAACCTACTGCTCTAATACTAGCTTTTTGTTTTGTTTTTTTTTTTTCATGCAAGGTAAATTACTCTGTGAATTATGCAGTGTAGCAGACAAAGGTGAAAGAACTGCCCTAATCATTGCATCAACCTGAAATTCATTATGAATTCTAGATTAAGAATTTTGAGTTCTCCTTTCATGTGAATTGTTGACCAGTTCCTTTCAAACAGTCAAATGAACCTCTTGAAACTCAAAGCACCGAAGAATAAATGCTGGCAGAATGTAGTAATGTTTATAACAGCACTAAATTTTATTATTTTATAAAGTCTGGTTAACTGGTCCAGAGTCTATATTCTTGAAGTGTTTTAAATTTAATGAAGAATAACATTAATTTCCATTTTCTACCTTTTCTTTTTAATGTAATGAATATAAAAGCAGTACATCTTCCCATGTCACTGACATGTTTAACTAATGCTGGGCCTTAGCAAAAGTAGACTCTAGTGGGAGCCTTGATTGCACTTAGACTGCCTATCCACATCTCTTGAATAACAAATTGAATACCAGTGCTTTGTAATTAGAATGATTTTCATTAATACTCTCTACATTTAAGCATTGTAATGTATGCCTTTATTCTCCAAATCATCTGTGTCATTAGCATTTCTGTTTATGCTGAAATTGTATTTTTTATAACAGGCAAGAAAAAATATTGTAGAAGTTCTTTACCCAATGTTCTTTATTAATGGACATATTTTCTAGTTTTTTTTGTAAAAAAAATACGTGTAAAGAGCTTTTCCTGTTGGCTTGACTAGCAGGTATATGATTCTTAAGCCAGTGATCAAATGGAAGTTGCATCTCATTAAAACAGGATAAGATCAAACCAGAAACACATCAGGAAAACAAGACATAGCATGTGACCTCTCTTTAAAGGCTCAACTTACTTATCTATGAACATATTTGGTCCTTAAGGATTAACTCTTTAGGATTTACACAAATAAATCTAAATAATAAATACAGATGGTTGATCTATATACTCCATATAGACACCCGAAACATTTATGTGTATGCTAATTCTCTGGTCACCCTTTATATTTAGTAAAGAGAACCAGAAACCTCTAGAGGGTGAGAAACCTCATCTTATAATGAATGTTGTCCAAAATGCTTATTTTTTCTTGACTGAAAATTAAATTCAGAATGTGTTGCTTCAAATCTGGAGTTACATATGGAAATATATGATTAAATGGGATTAATTCATTCAAAGTTAGCAGAAAAGATGTTCAAAGTTGGTGTTTTTTTGTGTGCATGTAGTGAGTATCCTCTCTGAAGGATTTGGGAAAAAAACTCTCCACTGACAGTCAAATCTTTTTCTTCATCCCAATATAGACTCACAAATATATACTCAGGACAAATTTATAGCAGTTAAATTTTAATGAACTAATTACCCTTACAATTCTTCCCTCTTTGGAAATTGTAGTTTCTAGACCATTACTTGACAGATAATTACACAATACCACTTTCATGTAGTCTGAGATATAACATAAAAAGCTTGCTTAAAGAAATCACTGAAACTACTTTGAAGAGTTTTGTTATTACCATATTTTCTTGCAAAAACATCAATTCCAATATCTTCTTTTTACAGGACACAGAGCTAAAATAATTTGATTATTTTAAATTTCATTTTTTAGTTCAAAATAACTTTTCATTTTTAAAAATAAGTTATAATAGCAATCACAAAAGATTGCAAGAGAAATGCATCCTAGTGAATCCACTGGATGCACAGATTAACAAGTTCACATTGCAGTCTTAGGACAATTTTCCCATTTCTTGCTTCTCAATACATATCCATATTTTGGCATTAGCCTAATTCTTTAATTTGGAATAAAATGTTATATTTTTATCTTAGTTAGTCTCAGTTAACTCAAAGTGACATTTTATGCAAAAGCTTGGCATTTCAAAGTGAGTTTGCCATTCAGTATGCAAATTCTTTCCCTACTACATCGATCACAAGGAACATTTGATGGTTCTTTGTAAACAAAGGAGTAAACTGTCACTCATCAAAGCTTTGCCTCAGATAAATACTGCTGGAGTAACATGGAAAAAGAATACTGTATCCACATAAAAAATTTCATACACACACTAATTACACGTTTCTTCCATAAATATGGGGTGATTCCAGGCTGGAACACTTAAGTCTTCCTTTGTAAAAAACTTTTTAAAAAAGAAAATGGAAGTCCTCATGCCTAAAAGAGAAATAAAAGATGTTGAGATCACATACTTTACTTATCTAAGAGTTTTAATATTCTAAATTTGATTTCTGAACCTGGGTGGTACATTTAAAAGTATTTTTGCATTAAATATCCAATACATGGCATATAAATTAAAGTCATTAGATCGTCTGCAAGGGCATCTAAAATTCAGCTCAAAATAATTTCACCTAGGGAAATTTCAAAGCTCGGTAACAGCAACCACCACACTTCCCATCCAGTTACTCTGTGTTTACTGACTGTCTTCACTTGCTCAGGAATGAATACATTTACTTTAAATATTTTATTAAAAGCCAGTAAATGTTTTACATTTTTCATACTGAAGATATTGTGCATTTGGTTTGGTTTCTCAGGAAATCTAATCTTTAGAGAGAAGAGTCTGTACAGAAGGAAGATACAGACAGATGAATACACAAAGTGCAGCCTGCAGATTTAGCTCCGGTTGAACCTTTTTTCCACTCAGATGGCTGAGCAGGATTTTGTGTTTTCTCAGTTGTGCTGTGCACCCTTGTGCCACTGACCAGTGGAGCACAGAGAGACCACATTGCATTTGCCTGTGCACAATGTCTTTGCTACGTGTGCTCTCCTGGAAAACTGCTCGCAGCTGGCAGCTGGTGCTGGCTTTCTTTGCAAGGAGAGCACACAAAGCTGATAACTCTGTGCAACCTAAAGGAAATATTTACTGGAAAAATTCCTTCCATTTTCCAACTGCTGATCTTCCAAAATGCTAAAGGAATCATATATCTTTTTATATTACAATGTTTTCACTTTTACTTCAGGCCTGAAAGAATTAAGGCATAAGCAAATGAACAAATATTCCTGAATTAATAATTATTTATAATTTTTTATAAGCACGACAAGAGTAAAATATCTTTCATGATTTTCCGAACTTTAGGGGAGGGTCAAGACCAATTCTTCATTGTAATGACTATTTTTTCTCATTTTAATTATTCTGTAAGGACTTACTTGATAGTAACTTGCTCTCATTCCTTTCTCCTTGATTGTCTGTAAAATGAAGATTGATTACCGTAAATCAAGTAATTTTTTTTTAAAGGAATGATACAATAAGAATTAATATGACAAAAAAATCTGTGCTTAAAGAAAAATTTTGTATTACATACTGGTACTTTCTCCTTGATTGTCTATAAAATGAAGATTGATTACTGTAGATCAAGTAATTTTTTTTAAAGGAATGATACAATAGGAATTAATATGACAAAAAATCTGTGCTTAAAGAAAAATTTTGTATTACATACTGGTACTGTCTTGAAGATGAGATAATTTAATGGAATTATTGCCAAATTTCCTATAAAAAAAATTTGTTAAAATGTGGTATATTGATTCCAACATGAAACCAAATGTGAAACCAAACACTGAAAAAAGCAAATATATGTGTAGAAGGGAATTTTTATCATGTTTTTCTTCTACAGTGTGTTCATATATTAAAAATATATTTGTTCATTCTCTCTTAATTCTTTTGCTGAACTAATTTCTTGGTTTCTAGCAGTTTCTTTTAATAATTTGTAGTAATTTGCAATTTGTCACATTTCTTCTAATAATTTGTAGTAAATTGAAGTAATTACTTCAACACTCATTGAAAAGGAAAATTATGTCTGAAAGTTTTGAAACTATGAACTTAGAAGAAACTAAATTTCTTTTAATCATAGGGCAAGAAAAACTCTATACAGTGAAAATTTTGATATGGAATAATGTAGCCACTCTATCACTGACCTCTCTTCATTCATTGTATCAAATAAAGAAATTATTGTCCTTTTATTTGGGACAACAAAGAAACCGCCCTAAAGTCTATAAAATGACCGCCACTGTCAATGTTTACATTTTCATGAGGATAAGGTAAATGAAAATAAACTTCTTTTCAGAAAGGCAAGAAAGCAGTGTATTCAACTACCTCACAGAGAAATCATAGGACAATTTTGCAGGCAGCTCCAAAGCTGCTACACTGTTTCCTTGGGCATCTGCCAAGGAACCAAATGGTAAAAGCTGGAAAGGATTTGTGCAGCTTAACATATGGCCTTTATCACAGCCAATAAAGGCTTCTGGGTGATCTCAGGTGCTTTCCCCTCTTAAAAAAACAAAAGAGGAATTGAATGGAATCATGACAAACAAAGACTGTTTATTTAATGATGACTTAAGGCTATTGAAAAATAACTCTGAAGGTGACCTCTAACCACTCAGTGGAAATGATCTGCATGATCTGCACTCAAATTTTTTTCATTCACTTTAGCAAAAGTGAAACCATTTCTGCTTATATGCAAAGCTCAATGACTACTGCAATATTGTAATTTATCAACGAAATATTATATAGTCACTCTCTCCAAGGCCAAAATTATCAGACTTTTTTGTCACAGACAGTTTACTAATCCCTTTTGTTCTAAAAGCCATGTGACACATCTTGTATTTAAAGTAGATTATTAATTAATTCTGCATAAGAATTCTTCTAATTGTTTTCCTTAATTCTGTAGTTCAGTATTATATTTCCATTTTAGGTACCAATTCTCCCTTTTCAGCTACACACTGAAAATATGAAGAACTTCCAAAAACATCTTCTCAAATATGTTCCATTTTTCAGCTCTTAGTCATTACTTCCATAGCAAATCAAGATTATTTTTAACTGAAGAACACAGAGAAAATATGAGAATGTTTAGAAATACATGAAAAATACATGAAAATTAATGTAAAATGTTTCTGATGCTGAAATTTCTTTACAAGAACTTAGATGAGCAAAAATTAAGAACAAATAACTGTTTGTTCCTGTTTATTCTCAAAATCCTTCATGTTTCCCACAAACTTATTTATTCTGACTAGTTCAGAAAATACTGTGCATCAAGCAGCAAGAGAAAAACAGCAAGGTAGATTTACTGCATCATTTTACTTTCTGTCCTCTGCTTCTTGTTTCTTCTTTGGCTGTGTTTTCTCAAGGGGACAAAATTCCTACCAAAAGAATAAAAGGAAATTATTATGTATCTTATTCAGCATTACTGGAAACAGATGTCTGTAGTTGTCTGAATGCACTTTTGTACTTCAAACTTTTTATTTTTTCCCATCATCATCAGTAAATTCACATTTTGCTGGGCCATGGCTTTTGTTTAACATTCAAGAACAATAATCTGTACAACTTTACCTACCTATGTCAGTGGGTTTTAAACTAACCTTATAAAAGTCAGTATTCTAGATTATCTGTTTGTAACTAAAACTGTGATATTTACTTCATTTAGATTTTGGATGTAAACACTTCTCAGAGGGCTTTGAAGATACTGTGTTAAACATGTAGTATCCTTGAATGTTGAAGTACTTTGCTGAAGTATATGACCCTTATGTGAAAGAATACTAAAGAGACCTTAAACTTCATTTTGACAAGAAAAAAAAAAAAAAGAGAATGAAACATACAATGAAATGAGATTTATCTTCAAACAAATAAAAAAGCAATACATTTGCACTTCAAAAAAAGATATTTTTCTATATTGTGCTTAAAATGTCCTGAAAAACATACAGCCAAATTACTGGCTGCTGCAGTGCATGAGAACAGCTTTAAATCAACTTCCCTACTGTATATCAATTTATATTTACTAGTAACTTCTAACTCGCTGTAGATTTTATAGATACTTTTATGATATATTCACACTGCAACAACAAAACAGTGCTGTTCCTCTGCACAATATCTAAGGAAGAAATGAAGGTGATTAATTGGCCCCGTGGCAGAAGACATCACTAATTTATATCTTAGATACCCCATGTGAATCTAAGTTATTTTATTTTTCCTGTTGTTGTATTAATCAATGGAATAGAGCAAGAATCAGGATAAAATTACAAAAAGAAGGCTCAATTTAATGTTTAAATATTTTGCTTTAACTCTATTATAATGAATTTTAATGAACATATGTTAAAT
This sequence comes from Lonchura striata, assembly GCF_050655825.1. Classification (NCBI taxonomy): domain Eukaryota; kingdom Metazoa; phylum Chordata; class Aves; order Passeriformes; family Estrildidae; genus Lonchura; species Lonchura striata. The sequence continues at coordinate 34,252,374 of NC_140741.1, read as the reverse complement.
ATTTTATAAATGCTAAAATTGTGAATAAATTAATTTAAATGTTGCATCTTATGAGTCCATATTTTATGCCTGTTGAAAAATGCTCTGCCTGTAATGCAATAAAACAACTCAAACAATGTCCTATTTGTAAAACTCTCAGGGGTGACCTAAGGTGTGGTGCCATGCTGCTTTTGGTGTTGAATTATGCTAAAATCATGCTGACTCATCAGCTCCAAAGTTAATAATTCTGATTGTGAAGGTGTGTCAGATATAGTAAAATATCCTTATCTAAAAATGTTAATCTGACACAGCTGATCTGGAGACATATATCTGACAGTATAAATCACTTTATAGTATAAAAGTCCAGTTCCACTTTCAAATACCAGGTTCTTCTAACACATCCCTTCTTGGTGTGTGTATGTGTGGAAATTTCTCCCTTGCATGGGGACACCCCTCAAGGTACTCTTCAAAGCTGAGTGAAAAAGAGTTGCTGATGGTCGTTGGTATGAATGAGTTACATCAACCTCTTCCTAATTATTGTGGGGGTTTGTTGCTGGCTTTAATAGAATTGCTTTAATACAGTACACTATACTATATTGTGGGTTCAGTTTCTATACTGTGTAGTAAAACATTCTGATTAAGATCCTTTTTGCCTAATCACTTATCATAATAATTATTTTTTTTTCATTTTTATATAAATATTACTTTTTATATAAATAAATCTGGTTTTCCGTCCCTAATCATGCAGGACAAAGTTGTACAAAGGTGCCATCACTGGATCCAGCTGTGTCAAGGCTTCTCTCTGAGAAGGAGTTTAGAAAGCAATGGGGTCCTTTCTCCACCTCATGAACTGACAGGAGAATTTCTCTAATGAGCTTTGTCTGAAGCTTCCCACTCCACCTGTGACAGTGCCTCATTTCAAGTGCAACTGGATTTCAGTTCCTATGCTGTGTGATATTCAAACAATTTTTTCTGGTTGTTACAGTGAGAAGTTCATTTAACAGTTACAAAAATTGAATGCTTTACCTATATGCGTTCATACCCCAAAGTAAGATGTTCTGAAAAATTTTCACATCTAGTTTTTTTTCCTGCTTTATACTTCACCTCACCTCAGAGAATATTTCTTGTACTTCAGTGTAGAGTTAATTAGATCTGGTCTTACCTTGAAGCAAGAAAATTACTTGCATGTCTGCATGCAGGTTTCAGTTTTGAGATTCAAAGCACAAATCTGTTACTTTGATGGCATTCTAATTCTCAGGAATGATGACATTAAGTCATAATTGTCAAAACTTGCAAAAATGTGTATTCCACAACTGTGCTTGATACATAGCAAAGATCATAAGGAAAACAAAAGTATTTATTTGATACCTTCTGAGGATGTAGCAGTAAGACAATAACCTTTTCTGCCTGGGACCTACTTATTCACTAATGGTGCTGGAAATTATGTACTGGAATGCTATCCCAACAGCTCTACATTGCTGTAGGAGTTTGCCATACATTTCTCAGAAAAACAGTTGATCTAACTTCCCAGCTTCATTCTAATTTAACACTGATGCAAACAACTTTGATAACGCAAGGATACAACTGGTTTTAAAATCTTATAGCATTTATGAACTATGAATTTGAAAAGATAATTTTAACACTTCTAAATCAGTGACATGCATTGCTTGTTTCTGAGGTGAAGTGCTCTATAACATTTTGTAATTTTATTTTTTTTAATAGAGCATTATGGATGCAAACACCTCTGTTGTTTAAATAGTGATATGAATTTAATCCCTGAAATTTCATATTTCATATCTCGTATTTATTTAAATGGAGAAAAATGCCCCTAACTGCATAATAAAGAAATAAAAATTTGCTAATAAGGTTGAAACATTAACAAAGTAAAAACAGTAGAGAATTTTGGCTGGAAACTCTCTTTCTGAAAAAATAAGTATGAAACTGTAAATTTGCCATTCCATGGATAACATATACTTGAAGCCTGATGATGACATCTTGTTGTTCCTAATGCTCTCAGCTCTCATTATTCTACTAAGAATGAATTGATTAACTAAGATATGAACAGAAACATCTCAGCAGATAATTTTATTAGATGACTCATTAGAAAAAGGTTTATTTCTTCTCTTGAAAACAATAATTAATCAGTAGTTATTATATGAAACACTACAGAATGGCACAATCCATTTACAGAATTATGAGCATGCATTAAACTGATATACAGCCTAATTGAAGAAATTAAAAAAAATATACAGGATTGTAATATGTGCTTAATAGTACACATTTCCATCTCCCAGGTAAGTGCAAAGTAATAAAAATCATTAAAAGAGGTACCTGTAAAGAGGTAACCCAAAAATAAAAACAACACAAAAGTATATGAAAACACACTAAAGCTGAGAGAAGTGTTTGAAGATCCAAATGCCTCTGTAGGAGCAGAAGAGACAACAAACCTTGGTAGTGACGTTTGGAAGCAATGGCATAGTTACTTTTAGAAAGGCTTCTGCAGCTACCTAGAAATGATAGTTTCTGAAACTCTTGCAAAATGAACACAGTAATTTTATTTATTTATTTATTTAGGCTTATTACCTATTTTTTTCTCAATTTTAAATCCTTGTCATCATGTCAAACGGTGGGAAAGAATGTTAGACTGAGGGCCATGAGAGTAGCAGCCCTGTGAGAGCAGAAGAACAGGAAGGAAGGGAGGAGTGGGATACCCTCAGAAATACCTCTGCTATTTTTGGCATAATAAATTGTATAACCTCATTCATGAAATATTGAACAGGCTTCCTTTTAAAAAATAGCCTTTTTTCTGGACATTATTATTCCTATTATAATTTTGTCTGAGACTAAATTTGGCACTGTTTTGTTGTTGGGGGTTTTTTGTGGCTATTTTCAAAAAAGGAAGACTTTCCTGAAACAAAGGAAAGAAGAGAAAATTCTGGGAATTATTTTGTTGCCTTTTGACTAATTAGAGTCAAAAAACATTTAGAAAAAAAGGCATGAAACACTAGCCATCCCTAAAGTCTAACTATACATATTTGGATACATTAATCTCTGAATAGCTAAAACTTAAATGACTTTAAAAGTAAAACTGCACTTAAAAATAAAATATTAACTCTACAAAAAAAAAAGAAAAAATCCTTTACTACAAAAATCATTGAAGTGTAATATTTCTTAATAGAATTTGTAGTAGCACTATTTTTTTAAGAGGTTTCTATATTTTATTAAATAGAGATGGGTTCTTGGGACTGATTCCTTACTGTGCTGTGTTGACATTTACCTCGTTAAAAATGTGCTATGTCTCTTACACAAGAAAAAAGTAGCAAAGATCAAAACACTGAAGAAAACAAAGCTGCACAGGCTTAGTGTCTGAAGACCATTTTTTTTCTTGTAATAAACACTTCTACATTATTTACTTATTGTAGAACTTTTATATTTCAAAACCCATATTAATCTTTCAAGTAAAGTCTGTGTGCTTTCACATGTTCTAGGATTTGTTTTATTTTGACATTGGAGTTTGAAAAAATGTGCATTAAATGTGCATATTGGAAATATCAAGCCCCCCCCTTTTTTTTTTTCAATGTTGAAGGCCAAGCACCAGGAATTTTGAATGTATTTAAAGTAAAATTCTGTCCACTTATCAGTTACCTCATATTCAGTGAAAATAATGGAAAAAAGAGCTCAATCCAGTTGCTATTAACAGGATTTTGGAGAATATTTTCTAGAACATTTTTTTCTTTAGGCATTATTTTGTATTATTCCCATAAAAGTAAACATTCCCCTTAAAAGTTTAAAATTAAGAGAAAAATACATTTTCACAATGTCAAGACTCATCATAAGAGACATATGGCAATGCTGAATGCAATACTGCATATTGCATATGTGCAACTGTCTAGTGTTGCCTCCTCTAAAATAATCCTTGAACTTTTTTTCTAATATGCTTTGGCAAACTGCTAAAAAATGACATAAATTCCCAAATTACTGAAAGCATCTTCTTAACACTCAGTACTGCTTGGATACAAAAATGCATCTTGGATCTACAAAACAATTATTTGGTGATTAGCTAACAGAATAAAAGGAAATGTGCTTTCCTTGCTTCATTTAAAGCAAGATGAGAGTTTTGTTTCCAGAGTTGATGAGATGGGATAAGAAATACAGATTGGCTGCAGAGCAGATAAGTTATCCACATCTCCTTTAAGTCAAGGATCTTTTATTAGTAGGAAGGTACTCTTACAAAAATGATATTATTCTATGTTAGAAACGATACAAGCATCTTAGGAAGATATAACAAAACAGCCTTGTGTGTCATTCTGTGATACAGTTTTCTGTTGTGGCTGCACAAACAATGGAAATAAACAGTGTAGATACCTCAGAAATCTTGCTCTTATTCTGATGTATGGAATTCTAACCTTGTCTTTCCTTAGGGGTATGAAATATTGCTTGAGCAGAGTATAAAATATTTTAGACCTTATAATTATGGAGTTATGATAGTTAAGTCATTTAAATTTGTTGTATGAGCAGAATTAAAGTAAGACTGGAGGAAAAGTCAAAGTAAATAAACAAATCAATGAGCCAAATAAGAAAAATAGTAGGCAGAATTAATAAATTAACAATCTCATCATTATTTATTTTCATGATTCCAATTTTCACCAGTGTGCACTTAGAGACAGGAAAAAAGAAATAGAACAGGTTATAAAAAAACCCAGACTTTAAAAAATTATATTTTAAAATAATTAGTTTATTGTAGAGGTAGTAGATGTGATGACAAGAGGGTGGACAACAAAGGTCCCTATTAAAGTAGTTAGAAAAAGTTTACATACATGATTCTTCCTGACAATGTTTGCATTTAGACTTTTATTCATCTTGTCTAACATAAATTTCCTAACATTTAGGCACTTTAATTTAGTCTCTTGCATTCCTCCATGATTAATGAAGAGAGGTATCTCTAGAGGGTGATCTATTCCATCTGTCTTTGATGTTTTTCTGGCTTTTCTCTGACCGTGAAGGAGATCTCAATTGAAAATCATTGTTTGGCTTTTATGTTGGACTAATTGCTGAGCTTTTACCTTAGATATCTGATTTTCTAAAGGACAGATTATTTGAATGAATTGCAGAGAGCAAACATTCTAAACCAATATTTTTGTAATCTCTGCTGGTTTTCAATTGGTTTTGAAGTATGTTTTTGAGAGCTTGGCTTGACCAAAGCAAGACTATTTATTGTCACTTTTAACTGCAAGGGCAAAAAATATGAAGATTCACAATTGCTCTCAACAATGCCATAAGACTGAAGAAGGGTTTTAAGAGAGGTGGTAACTTATATGAAGACTAGAGAGAGAGGTAATGGAAGATGATAATTTCACTTCTTCCACAGACTTTATGGGTTATTTACTTTGCATCCAAACTCTTTGACTCAGATAGATTGTCTCTTTCAGGCCTTATTTAGTTTGGATTTTGGAAGACCTATAAATTTTAAGGTGCTTTTCTGAGGGATGGGATATTAATGGATATAGCATTTATGGATGGATTTCTGAATTTGAGAGAGCTCTTTATTATAGCACCCTGCCTAGGTAAAAAATTTATATTTTGTATTTCTGTTTGATTTGAGTACAATTTTAATATGATGAAAGTCCTCCTTCTGACTGGTATACTTAAAATAATTTAAAAATTTGATACCAAGAATAAAATTAGAAAATGCTTCCTCTTTCATAGGATTTTTTAAATTAAATTTAGATTGAATTATACAGTCATTGGATTTTTTAGGTCTTATTTTATACTGAACATTTGTTATGCTTAGCATACAGATGTAGGCACATGAACAGTTGCATATTATTCAAAACATAATGGTACTGTATTTGTAGGCATAGGTAGGAAAAAAGAAATCACTGACAGGAGGGAACACCCTCCACGGAGAAATGAAAAACATTTTGGAGCAGTAGCAACTGTTAAAATGGCATCGCTTATCCACATGCAGCATCTACTCTGAGTTCCCAAAGAAATTTTTCTTTCTTTCTTTCTTTCTCTTTCTTTCTTTCTTTCTTTCTTTCTTTCTTTCTTTCTTTCTTTCTTTCTTTCTTCATGATTAGAGAAATAATACAATAGGAAATAAATTTCAATTATTTTGATAGTTGCATCTGTATATTTTAATCTTGTTGTAGCACACCAAAATAAGCAGTAGGTTCAAGATAGGTTATCATCCATTTAAAATAATATCTTATTTTCTTCTATTTTATGATACTCTAGATGGCTGTTTTTTTCTCAACAGATATGTATCCATCTGTGTATAAGATAAAAGATTAAAGAAATAATCAATATAGGTGAATTGCAGGCAAGTTTCCCATTAGGCTAAGCTACATCCAACAAAACAAGAAAATGTCCATCATTTTGGTTCTTTATGTCAAGATTTGTGTTAGCATTATAACTTAGGACTTTGAAAAGACTAGAGAACAGATTTTTTTCCTAGAACTACATGAAATACCAAGTAGCTTTTTCAACAAACTTTCTCGGAAATGTTCTAATGTGAACTACAACAACTTACAGTGAGCCTCTGACACTCTGGGAAAACCATAAATATTGAAAGACACTCTTCCATTTACACAGTCTCACATTTAAGGAGCTATGCAAATTCCAAGATTATTAACCTGAATAAGGAATTAGTCAGCAATTCTTTGTTTATGTAAGAACATATACCTTTAATGTGATTTCAGGATTTTTTTAGGCAGGATCCTTACAATTTGAAATATAACTGGTAGCTAATGTGATATTCCATAGTCATATTAGGTAAGAAAAGTAAAAGAGGAAGAATTTCTTACAAGTCCAAAAGAGTAAAATATTCAGATGTCCTAAGAGAGTTACAAATCTAATTTACATTTTTAGAAATACTTGAAAAACTCTGGGCTCAGATGTGTAATTATGCTATGGTAAATTGACAAATAATCACATTTCATAAGAGCCTGGGTAATCTCTTCCTTTGTGGCTTTCATTAGCACACTCACTTTGAGTCTTCAGTAGGCTGAGATTTTCACTACAACAGCAGAAAAGTTAATACACTGGGATTTCTGAGTCCTAAGTCATATTGCAAGCCTCTCCCCACCATTTATGTCATATTTGGAGATATGATCCAGGCTCCTAACTTTGTTAGTAACACTTGAAAATATTGCTGTTTTGTTTGTTGTGGGTTATTTGTTGTTGGTTTGTGGTTTTTTTACTATGTGCTACAACCCTGCTTCATATACTCTCTACCCGGAGAGCAGACCCATAAAACCCTTGTTTACGTTGGGGTAAAATGAGATCCAAAGGTTCTTGCTGCTATCCCTTTCACATTTTCTCTTCCTTAGTTTATACTTTTCCATTTTCAAATATACTAGTTATAAATATTTTCTTTGGTGTGCACACATAAGAGCACACACAATCCACACTACAGGTTTACAAATTGATTAAAATACCTGTTAGCCAGAAAAAATCATTAAATACATCCATCTTTGGTACTTTTTCTTCCTTTTTTTCTTCAGAATTACCCTGACAGAAATGATCTAAAGCTACAAATTAACATTTAATGTAATGATCAATAGCAATTGTTTTATTTTTTCTTCCTTTAAAAACTTATTTCCATTATAATTTTACAGCTCATCTTTCCTGGCCTCCTGTTTCCAAAAAGAGCTTGCAGCTGCAATGCCTAGCCAGCAAGTCATGCTATTGAATGTCTGTGGAGTGCATTAGCACAAAATATAAATTCAAGATTAGGAAAGAAAGCCTCCATTTTCTATTCAGTCCAGTTTTCATCAATTTCAGAAAGTGGTCTAGGTAAATCTGTTTTTATAACCCAGGGTTTTGTTCTGTTTTACCATTATTACTCAGAGTATGATGATCTACTGAATGCCAGTTTCCTGTTCAAGGACATTCAGATTTGTGTTGCAGACAAACAGAAGTAAATCAATTAAGGAGGAAAATAGGGGAGAAATTGTATAGAAATCTAGCCACTATACTAATTTCCCCTAATTGAGTATTTTGTAGTCAGAAACTTTGTGGCTACATTTACATAGACCTCTAAATCATTTATTCCAACACTTGGTTCTGCAGAATTATTTTTTCTTCTAATTTCCCAAGAAAGTGACTCTCTGTATCAGAGATTATTTTATTTCTTTCACAAGAAATCTGCTGCTACTCTAGTTGAAGATGTTTCCCCAATCCAACAGTACCCTAAGTGAATTCAGAGTAAAGGATATGGTTGAAGAGATTGTTTTATAAGGCCTAGCAGGCACAAGAATAATTTAGAATTTATACGGGTGGAATTGCATAACCACCTCCAGTAAATTTTCCTTTTATTCTTTTAAGCCACTAAGATTTTGCTACCACATGCTGTGATTGTATAAAAAGTCTTCCACTTTCCCACTCTCTTAAATATTTCCCATTTTGGCAATGGATAGAATGAGCTCTTAAAGGGACATGTAATTAATTCTGTATGGAAGAAGACAGGAATACTGGACTTGATTTACTGTGGCTTCTCATTTAATTTAGAGTTAAACAGGATTTAGTCAGCAAAACATTAGGCAGAACTGAAATCTTCACTGAAGACTACTTTTTTTGTGTGTCTATAGTAACCTAATCTATGGCAAATTGAAAAAGTGGATGTTGTTGAAATTTAGAATAAACTTAGAAAATTATTTAGTGTATCTCTGCTTTTACACTAAAGCCATTTTTCTTCTATGTGATTTATTTAAAAATATAATTTGTCTTTGGCTTTAAAATTTACTTTTTGAGTATTTATTTGCTGTTTTCCTAATCTGGGACCTGGCTGTGGTAGTATGATGAAGCAGAGTGGAATAATCCAGACAAGTGAATTCTAAGCCCTGTGGGTTTCTGCAGTGAGGCACAGTAATGAGGGTGGATCACACTGTACTGACTCCCTGAAATAATTGGCATTCAGCACTCATAGCATACTTTGATCACAAAGTAACATGAATTTATTTAGTGTTCCAAGATATAAAGACGCTACTGTCCCACAGTATTTTCAAGGAGAAACTGTTTAGAGGCCATGTCTTAACCCAGAGAAACTGTTTGAACTATGTTTGGAGTAGCATTCTTTAAGTAATTTCAAAGTCAAATGAATTATTTGTTTCAGGTAGTTATTGTGCAAAAGCAGTCAGTCTTTGGCAGTAGGCCAGGCTTATCAGTATGTTTTTAAGATTCTACTTCTACCAGAATATTTTAATGTTCTGGAGATTACAGAAAGGAAATATATTGTCTGGAAGCCACTCCACGTTCACATCTCTTTAAGAGCAGTGTGGACAGGCACAAAGGTTCCTATTCCTCATCCATTTGCTGTATTTCCTTAACTTTCATATACAATGTGGTGCTCCCTGTCTCCTTTTTCTCCTGGACAACTTGAATCACATTCTTCTTCAATGTATTTGCTACTAACATCACTCACCATTGTGGCCAACACCTGGAATGGCAAAGCCCTTTGATTAGTGATGTTTTCAGTGTTAATATTTCCTGACCACATTTAGTTTGTTCTTGTTTTCAATCAACTCTATTTCATATCTCTCCATTTATCTAAGAACAAGGCATCTTGGCAGTGGAGAAAGGATTCTCTTAAATCACGCCCAAAAATATTGTCATTCTGCTTCTTTCAAACCATAGAGCTGCTAAATTTGTGTTCAAGAAAGTTGCTTAGATGGATGTGGAAGGAAGAGGCTGGACTTATACAGGTGGCAGTGAGCCTGTGGGTAGGGCAGCCTGCATTCCTCATGGTCTTTCACCCACTCTACTGGTGATGTGCCTGAAAGTATATTCCTCTGCATTTTCACTTTATTTAAGAAAGGATTAAAAAAGTGTAAGTCTGTATGTTCTGGGGGTTGAGGTGAATGCAGCACACTATTTTGTTCCAATAAACCAAAATGTCTGGAAGATGAAATATAGCCATACCAGCCTTGACACTGTTTTCTTCTAGATGTTATGTTTCATTTCATCTCTATTATATTCACCTCTTTATTCCCATAAATGTTATATTTATCTGCCCCTGAGAGCAATTCAGACACATTTCTTAATCACTCAGAAGTTCAAAAATATTATTGATCTCATATAAAAACTCTCCTGAGGCACTGCATGAAACAAGCTTCTAAAGGAGGAGATATATAATATTCTTCATGGTGCATGGCAGGTGCTTTTTGGACTTGAATCCACACAAAATATTTAGGAGGGGGATGAATACCTTTCAAAGTAAGTCACCTTCTGGAGAAATTATGAGACAACAAATTCTTTAGCAGAGTCATGAAACATTTATTGGCTTTGCCTTGCAGCATCCATGCAAACACTGTTTTTTGTTTCCTTTCCTGTAACATTTGCACACAGCCTTGCTTTGTTCAATAGAAGTTCAGACTTTGATCAAATTTATACAAAATGCAGGTTAACCTATTTTTTTTTCTTTGAATTTAGCTACTCTCTGCATCTGGTGTATTACAACATGAAGTTCTTGCTGTTAAAAATTAAATAAAATATACTCAAATGTTTTTAAGTTAAATTACTTTTATAATATTCCTTCAGCTCTCCTTTCAGGGAATTTATGCTACTTTTTTTCTACAAAAACCCTGCCTTACTGAATGAGAACAGATGGAAATAATAATGTCACATCCAAGAGGTCTTAGGGACCTCTTTTAGAAGGTGATAGGTTATCTATAAGAAATGCATAATAATTTTTAGCACATGCAAATCAGCTTAGAAATAAATATCTAATTTTAAAACTCTTAAAGCAGGCAACTGCTATGTTAAGAATGCTTTTACAACTTAAAAAAAAGACTAACTACTTTGCTAAGGGCCTTACAAAGTATACTCAATGTGTCTACTGAATGTGAATTTATACAATGGATTAAAGCATAATTTAAAACACAGGTATTCTTTTCAGATATTCTTCTCATATATTAATGGCTTTTGTTACAATATATTTTCCTACATTATAGCACTTGATCTGATTTATTCAGATCAGATGAATTATTATTGTAAATTCAATTCACTTTTATAAATTCAAAATGCTTGCATGTTTTTAATAAAGTTAAATTAGTAGGGTAAAAGTAGAGCTGAACAAATAATTCATAACTGTTAATTTGTTTGACAGATTTTGCTGCCTTTTTTTTTGTTTGAAGATTACCAATCCACAGCTAATATAATATGCACATCTTCCATGAATAATTATTGAAGTACAGATAAGCCTAGAGCAGTTTTTTAAAACCTTTCAAATTTAAAATTCATCATGTGTTGGTTAATTTTGATTACACCTTTGGGTTACCTGCTACTGTCTTTGGGGCATGCTTTGCAAAAGCATTGCTTTGGCTATTACTAAAGCGTAAATCTAATGTTAAGGGATCAAAAGCAGAATTATACTTTGCCTGCTTATGCTATTCCAGTTTCAAATGAGTGGTGACAGTCATGTTAAAGTGAATGCATACAAGACAATATGGCAACTCATTGTTTTAAATCTTCTTCTGATTATTATAAAGTAGTTTTTATTTGCTATCTGCTTTACTTGAAATTTATTTTTTACCCCATAACAAGATTTTTTTTTTAATGCTGCTATTGAAGCAACCATGAAAGCAATAGACTTTCATCGAATTACGGTTTTGGGAAATGTTAAAACTAACAATTTTTTCTTCATGAGCTACTTATTTTTCTATATAGTTGCAATCACACCCTTCTAGAAAGGATATTTTCTGTAACATCATGACCAAATTTTGCTATGGTTATTTTTTGTTACAATTTAATAACTTTTTAAGCATTTTAGACCTTACTGTTTTGAGCCTCAGATCAACACCAGCAAACCACACCAGGATGACTGATCCCAAAGAATAATATCCATTGTGTTTTTGCTGGGATAGTTTTCAGCTGGATCTGTTCCCTGAATAATTCACTGGATAGACAGTTGCAGTACAGAGAACAGAAAAAGCAGGGGTGGGAAGGAATGACTGTCAGTGAAAGATGAGGCAGACTGCTTCTTTTAGTTAACAGCCCTGCTTCACACCAGTCGTTCTCTGGGCCTCAGTATCTAGTTAAGAATGTTTCCTTTTCAAGCAAATGGATTTTACTTACAGAACGATTTAAGCCTTGTAAGTCTTGGTATGGACTTCATATGAGAAAACAAAACCACTGTAAATGATCTGAGTACCCAGCCATTGAAAATTAGAGCAGATTAGGTCATCCCATATTCATTAATCAGTTTAGCCTCTTCTAGATGAGAATTAAAAGGTTAGTGGCTTCTATCTCACATGCCAACTGTCATTTTTGAAGCTTATGTTTGTAAAATAATAATACCTTCACTTCCTGCACGTTTTGGCATAGTTGCAAGAGATCAGCCTTTGGAGCTCCTAATAGTGTAGACACAAAGGCTGTGACACACATTTGCAGCTGTAGTAACTTGCATATCCAAAGGATTTTGTAGGTGGAAACAAAAACATAAAGGAGCTGGTGTCTCTGTGACTACCAGTGTTCCCAGGGGTCATGTTCAGTGGTTAATGAGGTATTCTGTTGCCAATGGCTCCAGTGGGAATCTAGTCTATAAAAGATGCATTAGCAACAACAATGAATTATAAATTACAATTAATTTTCCACTTTTGTTTGGTTTTATTTTAAAGCAATTTTAAGTTGGTGTCTGTTTATATTTCAAGCCAATTACTGACTAACACATTGCTTTAATTGCAGCATTTTGGAAGCAGTTGAAAAGAATCCAAGCATGATAGTTTAAGTCATTGTTTTGTTTAAAATAACCCTGAAATAATGAAATTTGGTCTCAAAAGAGTAATGCTGAAAATAATGAAGTGAGTGAGGTGAGTACCTCATATGAAACTAGAAATGTTATGCAGGTTGTTATGTAGTGGACCTGGTTACACATTAGAAGACCAATGAATACTTACTCAACTTCCTTATATGTCAAAAAGCAAAGAAGGACTTGGGAGGTGTACTTAAACAATTGATTTTTGGATAGATAAAATTAAGTTTAATTCAATATATCTGATGTTAATTATTTTTGACTACAAATTATAGACCTGATAAAAATGTTATTTCCATTTACTAACAGGTTCTACCTGAGCTTTTTAAATATTAAAGTTGATGATATTTTGATGCTATTTCTATTGCTATTTCTTCTCAGTTTATCTTTTTCTGTATAATTGTTATATCGTCCTTCTGCAGTCTATATAAAACTAGTTACATTTTTTTTAAAGGAAAAAAATTACAGTCGAATATACTGTATCTAAAAGATTTCAAGAGGAAAATTCTGTATTTCTGCTCAAATGGATACAGAAAGAGCAGAGTTAAGTTATGGGTTGTGTAGTCCTTCAGAGCAAATACATAAATGCAGATCTAGTACCCAGACAAGGGTCTTTAGTGTCAGTTTCCTATCTCTTTATCTAACCTAATAAACCAGTAACTGTTTCTCCTAAAGAGAACTTGAAAGAAATTAATTCAAATTCAATGATAATGGGAAAATTTCACCTGAAGGAGATGAAAGAGTAGGGAGATACACTCCAAATGCCTCTGTTCAAATCAGGTGCCTAGCAACGGAATAGTATCTTCATTGGAGTGAAAGAACAGAAGTTTTAATTATTTTAGATTGATTTTCTTTCCAGGAGATTCTAAGCCCTATTTGAGAAAAAATAAATCTCAGGACCTTCTTCTCACCTTATGAAACTCTTGGGGTTTTGGCTTATCCAGGTACCTTTTGGGAGTCCTAATTGCTGTTAGCAAGTGAGTCACAAAGCTTGTTCAAGCTAATGGGTTTGTCAAACAGTTTCAGGCTGAATGAAAAGAACATTTAAGTCTTCTTATGTATCAAAGATAGCTGGAAGTAATAAAATAAACATCGAAGGGAAACAGCAAATCAGAGTTAATTTGAACACAGGCTTTGGACATATTAATTGGTTAATTAATTTTAGTTCCAGTTGTCCTAATTTTTTAACACAGTGAGCTAATGAAAAACACAAAAAGTTATGTCACACTAGGTGGGTAAATGAGAACTAAGCATCCTGTTTTTAAAAGCCCATTTCTTAGTAAATGGCCAGCACAAATCTCATCCTTCTCAATACACTGCCTGTTCAGTTTTATGCAGCTGGCATAGTGTAATCTGTGCAATATTTAATGCTCTAAATATTGCTTCTCTTTATATCTATGAGCCTGATTAAGTGTCATACTTAGCTGTTTGCAGACATTAGGCATTTGAATTGCAAAAATATGCAATTTAGATATCAGACGCTGGGAAAGATCAGAAGAAGCAACTGCAAATGGCAGTGTTTGGAGGTGCAATTTGTTGGTAAACAGTTCTCTGCCTTGCAGATTGTGAAGCAAAGAAATTATCTTTTCTTTCAGTCACAATTGGGAAAAGAGTAATTGGGTTCCTATTCCTGTTGGATATAAGCAAACATACGTATGCAGGGAATACATCTTTGGTGTGTAATACAGTCATTCTCCCAGCAGAAACAATCCTTGCTGCCAGCTGTTCAGACCATCTTGGTAATCTATCTATAAAGCTGCAGCCAACTGCAGATTTTTTCCTTGCCTGCTGAATTTTGCTATTCACATCTCTTTCCAAACCCCTTAATGGCAAACCTTTAACACTCTACTAAGCTTCGTTTTCCAAGATTGTTGCTTTCAAGGCCCTGCACTGAATAGACTTTATTACACTCAGGTTAGCAAGCGCTGCTTATCCTGCATAAAGCTTGAAGAGTCTGTCTGGAAGAGAACAGCAGGTTTGGGGTTCTTTTCTACAGCCAATTTTGCTGTTGTGCATTTAGTCTTCTCTGACCCTTTTTCATTAGCATCTAGATCTAATTTCTCATTAGATTTATTTCTCCTGACAAGTCTTCAAGTCTTTCCATAGCCTGAGTTAAGAGCAGACACAAGTATTCATTTCACTCACACATTAGGTTCCTGTTGCACAGAACACATGATATGTAACCTCAAAACAGACAGCGACTGACACATTCAATGCTCTGCTATGTATGTGTGTTTGTGTATTTACTTATTTATCAGTAATATCAAGATCCTTCTCCTTCATAGTTTTGCTCCCTGGAACATAGCAGAAACTTGCCTATATATAGTTTCAAGCTTCATCAGATGGAAAATTCAATACTTTAAAGCAAACATTAGACCATATTCTTTTTCTGTTTCCTGATATTGCTATAACTGCTGCAGAAATACAAGTAACTGAGCCAGAGAACTTTATGTTTATTGATTTGCTGAATGAAACACAGAATTTTATTTGGTCATGAGATTGTGCCCTTTACAAACAGGGTTTAGCATGGCAATCATTCACTTCCCATTAAAAAGCCTCACATGGGCTCAAAATCTGTTCACACATGTGATACCAAACCAGTGATTATATAACATAAATATTTTGGTTGGTTGGTTATTTTTAATTATACAACTGAAAGTCTAGATAATGAAAATATGTATATTTCCTCAAAAACACAGTTTTTTAAACCCTACAACTCAGTTGGAATGGCTAAAATAAAATACAGAAACTGAATATATCCTGAGTTTATCGGTTTCTGAAAGAGGAAGAGAATGATGAAAGGCCACACTTGTTTTACATTCATTTCATACTGAAAAAACAGAGAAAATAAAAGTATGATAATAAAAGTATGAAAATAAAAGTATGATAACACTAAACACTTGTTTCAATGATTAAAATACATCTATTTTAAGGAAAAGCCACTATATATAGGCTACTAATAGTAACATTTGCACTTTTAATATCTGTCTCTTGCTGATGAATGAAAATGTTCCCTCAGATTAGGGATATTTTTTGACTGCTGGGAGGAGCCTCTCCATTCATAAGAGCAAAATAATGTAAGAGAAGAAGTTTTGAATTTGTTGCACCTAGAGAAACTCGCTGAAATTCAGTCTATGTTTTCTGCAGAAATATGTATCACGCTTACAAACAGTTTTCATCTTCCTACTTGATTTCTTTAAGATTAGGGAGGAGGAGAAAAACTCAGGCAGTAAATTATATTCTTCTTCACTACATTGTTTCTGAATGTACTTCTTCTCTTTTATGGTTTTTAATTTCTTATCTTTTGTTCTCCACACCATGCCAGAAGTGCTTATATCTGACAGAACAGCATATAGCTTAAATCAAAACAAATTGGGGGTTTTTTTCATAATTTTTACCCTTTTAACACAAGAAATAGTAATCACTTTTACAGCCTCCTACAAGAATGTAATTGATTTAATGATGCTAATTGTTAGGTGGTGGAGAAAAGTTTGTGGACTTTTCTCCCTAGTTTCCCTCTAAAGGCAATTTCTCACTTACTTTTAGTATTGGGACCACAGAAGCATATCTAATTTTATGCCAGTTAGCTATTAACTGAGTCATAATTGGGAAAAAAAAAGTGTGTATAAAAAAATATTTTCAATTTCTTACTCTTATCCCGTAACATTTATCAGTTAACTAGTCTCATATTAATACCTTTCTCCTAATACTCAGTAAAGAGTATTGCAAGTATCATGTACATCTTGTGACAGCAACAGATTTGAAATTTTCAGACAATTATAACAGTCTGCAGACTGAAGTATCTGCATATCTTGTTTGGGATATAAAAACGTAAGAGTACCTTATCTACTTTGTATGTTCTCTTTCCATCAGGTGGTCACTGCTGTTGGTTTCCTAGCTGCTTTCTTAGGCTACATAGGCTTTAAATCCTGTCAGCCTCAGCTGAACTTATTTTTGCACTAGATGAATATTCAGGGTTATACCTTTGCTATCAGCATGCATTTTCCCTGTACATAAAACCTGCATTTAATAAAAAAAAAATCGGGTTCATATATGAGGAACCAAAACAGACCTTTTTTTAAGTGACTGGAGAAGAAGAAATATAGCACTACTTTTCAATAAGTTTAAAAGGGAGGATCCTGTGAACTGCTGACCAGTCATCCTAATCTCAGCGCCCAGTAAGAACATGGAGCACATCCTCCGGAAAATATGTCAACACACATGGAAGAAAGGGAGGTGGTTAGTGACAGCCAACATGGCTACACCAGAGAAAATGGTGACTGATTAATCTAGTGGCCTTCTACAGTAAGGCCTTAGATATAATCTCCCACAGCATTCTTGCCACTAAATTGGAGAGCTGTTGGTTTGATAGATGAACTGTTATGTGAGTAAGGAGTTGGATGGATGGCCACATGCAAAGAGTTATAGTCAATGACTCAATGATGAAGCCAAAACATATAAGGAGTGGTGTCTTTCAAGGGTGCTGAACTGCTGAAGGTACTTAATAGCTTCAGCAGTGACAGAGGGATTGAGTGTACTCAGCAAGTTTGCTGATGACACCAAGCTGAGTGGTGCAGTTCGTTCACTTAAGGGAAAGGATATCAGAGGAATCTTGACATGTTTGAGAAATGAGTCTGTGTGAAAACTCATGGAGTTCAGCAAGGTCAAGTGCAAAATCCTGCACCTAGTCTGGGCCAGTGTCCAAAACTAATACAGATTGGAGAATGAATGGACTGGTAGTAAGCCTTCAGAGAAAAACTTGGGGATACAGATGGATGAGTAAAAAATGTACATTTGCAGCCCAGGAAACCAATCATGGGCTGCCAATTGTTTCATGGGCTGCATCATGAGAAGAGTGACCAGCAGGTCAAGGCAGCTGATTTTATCCCCTATGTTCCATTTTGGTGAGTTCCCACGTGGAGTACTGTTTTCACTCTGGGGTCCCCACATGGAGAACTGTTTTTACTCTGATTTATAATAGGCCTATTAGAATGGGTCAGAGGACAGCCACAAAAGTGTTCAGAGAGCTGGAACACATTTCCAATTAGAAAGGCAGAAGAGAGGGAGATGCCTGGAGAGAATTTTGAAGTAAGCTTGTTGCAACCTCTCAGCACTTAGAGCAGTTTCTAAGTCTGTAGTGGCAGAACAAGGGACAATGCTTTTAAACTGAAGAGAGTAGCTGTAGTTTGGACATACAAAAACTATTGAAATGAGCATTAGTGAGATGATGGAATAGGTTGCTTAGAGATGTTGTGAGTGTCCCCTTCATTTGAAGTGTTCCAGATCATTTTGGGTGGGGCTTGGAACAGTAACTTCCTGTGTCCCTCTAGCTCAGCAGCAACTTACAATAGGAAAATAGATTTTGGTAGTAAAGAGTAATTGCCAAAATTCAGTTTTGAAGGTTCAAAGTAAATTGCAAAAAGTAGGTTGACAACAGAGGTTACAGGTCAGAATTAGTAAAGGAAATCATAAATCTGGAAGCCATTACCACAAAAGAACATACAGCGATGTAGTATTTTCTATACTTTTCAACATGGCTGCATTTTGCAGGCTTTTTATTTAGTTATTGCTGCTTACTCAGCTATTTCTATACTATTGGCTATGATGTTGCTTTGTTTCTAGCCTGCACCCCATGTTTGAATATTATTTAGACTAGTGTTTGTATTATGAGGAAAGACAGAGTACAGTCATTCAAAGTCTCACAAAGACTAGGATGTGATACAGCAGAAAACACTGAAAGAAACTGGTTGATTCAACCTAAAGATATCTTCTACTTTTCAAGAGTTATAACCTAAATCAATCCCCTTCTCAATCTTCAAAGGGTGCAATGAACAATTTTAATTTCCACATGATACTCATAGCCATATTTCCCTACAATCATCATGGAAATAGTGACTTTTTAGAGGTTTTAGACCTAATAATGGCTCTGGGTTTGAGTATTTTTGCATCTGATTTTTTTCAACACTTACATGTTTCTCTGTCTTCTCTCTCCTTTCCTTGCACCATGTTGAATGTTGGCCATTCAAAGAAAACACTGTAGTCCAGACCAGCCATCAGGTTTGAGCTCTGAATGAAAAATCTTAGGTAGTTCCATGCAAAATTATCACACATTTTTAAGAATTTATGCATATATTATATTATTTAAAAACATTTGATGAGGTGAACCCAAGAAGTCTCCTCCCTCAAGTCCACAGTTCGAGAACTGATCTACTGATCATGTAGGTTAGATGATATCAGATGACACGGTATGGTGGGGATAAGTAACTGGAAATCCAATGTGATCTCAGTCTACACATTCCAAACATTTAATCAGGGAGACTGGAATGAGAAGAGTCACTCAAAGGATGGAAATTAAATGTATTAATTGCTGAAGTTGCAATTCAGAGAAACAGGGGAGTTTTTTATATTCTTCTTCATTAGAACTTTAAAGCTGAGCCAAGAGCCATTGTATTCCAGTAAATACAATATCTGGATTAGATAGTTAGCAGATACTTAATTAGAAAGAACCATTAATTTTGAGCAACTGTGATGAGTCAGCTGCCTGTACATTGCTGCATTTTAAAAGTAATCCAGGTTCTGAATCAATAGCTAACATTTCAAGAACTTTCTGCATATAGCCATATAAATGTAAATAGATACATGTGTGTGTGTGTGTATTTGTATATATGTATATTTATGTAATCTGAGTTAAATGTTACTTGGAGGAATTTATACTCTCATAGTCTTGGCCTTCATAGAAGTTCACGAATCACAAATTTGCTTGAGAATAAATCTTGCAATAGTGAGTGAAAAGAAAATAGACAAGCAGGGAAATCTCAGACTAAATTAAACTGGCATTACAAGCCATAAACTAGTTCATCTCCATGATAGAAAATAGAAGTAATCTCACATCAGGCTCATATGAATAATTAATTCACCTTTCATTCAAGAACACCCTCTGAACTAAAAATATATGTGAAGTGGTATGCTACCTCTACTTAAAACCACTTTTTTGTTGGCATGATTTAACTACTGAACTGAAGTCTAAAAAGAGAGGATGCCTTTACTATTAATCTTTAATAAACTATGCCAATAGGAGAGCTGTAATTCAACAGGCTAGAGCAAATAATTCCACATAATTGTGGATGTTATATAACTTTAATTTATTGAGAGAACACTGTCAATAAAAAAGACAGACTGTTAGTACTCTATACAAGGATGCTAGTTTAGACAAGTTGCAACCAAAATTTGACTAATGCTGGCAAAGAAACTCACTTTCCATTGCCAAAAGTATTTTCTCCAGTGTTGCAGTACCTTAATACACAGAAACAAACCAGTTACATTTAACTTAATTTCATGATCCCTTTATGACACTACGTATTGCAATGACCTCAGTATAATCAGATCTGATTTTATAAACATTGTACAAAACCACTCCTTCCATTAATCATAGATACAAGTAATAATTTGTGTTAATTTTCAATTTGCCTCAAAGAAACTGTGACCTAAAGTAATCAAAGTGAAAAAAGATTCACCTAAATGCAAGAAATATTATTTTTTATAGACACATTAATATAATAAAATAAATACAGAACCATGCTTTCTGTATTGAAAACATTCATATCAATTTACTTATTTGCACTTAGTTAGTAAACACTAGAAATGTATGGGTAGAAAATTAATAGAGCATAGTCTCTTCAGTTATGATCAGATACATTTTTGCCTATATTATGTTTATATATTTGCCTATATATATTTCAATAAAAATATTTTTATATATTTATATATATTTATTTTGTTGTAATATATATTACAACAAAAAGGAATTACTCATGACAGCTAATGCATGAAGACAGGAAGAACAGTACTAAAGTGAAGATACTAGGCACAACTGTCATTTTAGTTAATTTGTTCAAGTAAGGCATTGCATTGGGCAGAAGGTTTGGATTCAGGAGCCCTATGACTGTTTTCCTCTGTAATTTGGGCATATCACTTATTTTCTTTGCATGTTTGATTTTTCAGGTCTTTTAGCAAAAGTCAGTTGTTGTTTGACAGTTACATAGCTCATTAATACAGAAGAAAAACATATCTCATCATCTAGATAGATTCCAAATGTTAATCACAGCAGATTTTAATCTTATTTTTCTGATTTTTAAACTCTAGCTAATTTCTCTGAAGCCTCTAAAGATGAAAAAAGGTTTGGTCTAACAATTTCTTTCCCTTCAAACTGATTATTCAATTTGTTCCAGTAAATTTACTGGCAGGGATAAGCTGGTCTTCTGTAGGCAGCAACAATTGAAAGTAAACATTGAACATGAACTAAAATAAGAAAAAACAAAACAAACAAAAGGCATAAACCCAATATACTTACTGCAAACAAATAACTACAGCATTGAATTTATCTTTGTACACCCTTCACTGTTATTGTACGGTATGTTTTTTTCATTTTTTCTTCAAGTAATACAGCTATTTTTATGCAAAACTGCACTGAAATGTATCCTCCTTGAATAAAAAACCATCATTTTGAGAGCACATTCTATAGGCAGATTTGAACCCCCAAAATTTGTATCATTTATGTCATGGTGATCCTTTTATGCGAAATTACCAAAGATGGAGAATAAGAAAAAAAATTGCCTATCAGAATCTGAAATCTCTACAGAAAAATCTAAACTTCAGAGCTTTCAAATGTTTTGCTGAGTTCCCTGCCGTTGTCTTCCCATCATTTATATGGAACATTTTGAAGTATATTTCATGCGAGCTGTAATGCAGCCATACAACGTGAGAGAATGTGTGTTTTAATAAACTTAGTGAAAAATATATTGGATAACAATATAGGTTGAGGGATAACAATATATTGAGGAATAACTTTAAAAACTGCAGCCCTGTGTGTGTAATAAACCCAGGTTTTGATGACAAAAGGCTGAAGTTAAGTTCTAGTAGAATATATTCTTACATGTAGGAATTAATTGCATGTTCTTGTAAAAAGTCCTTTTCCAGCTCTCCCTTGTAGCCATCATTAGGTGCTGGAAGGTTGCTATAAGATCTCCCCAGAGACTTCTGTACTTCAGTCTGAGTAACCCAATTCTCTTAGCCTGTCTTCAAAGGACAGGAGCTCCAGTCCTGAGAACATCTTGGTGGTTCTCCTCTCGACTTGTTTCAAAAGGTTCAAATCCTTCCACTCAAGGCCCCAGATTCGGACACAGGATTCAGGGTGGGGTTGCATCAGAGGAGAGTTGAGGGAGAGAATAGTCCTAGGAACTGAAGAATAAAGAAAGAACCAAAGACACCCTAAGTGAACCCAAAAACCTGTCCCTGGACTTTTCACCACAAGGCGAGAAAGGACTGTGCTGACCTGCCAGACTTTTCTCCTGGAATGCTGAGCTGTGCCCTGTGAGACAGAGAAGCTGTTCAAGGAACAACTATGGTAACCTGGTAAACTTCTTTTTAGGCAGAATGAATGAAAATAAAAAAATTTCACTAAATCAAGGAAACTGCCATCTATTTTTCTTGAAGGTTTTCTCTACTCCTGATCAGATTTTTTAGTGGGAAAACAAGTCCTTGTACATCATCTAAGCTTTACAGACAATGTAGAAAACTCAAAGAAATGTTTGTAAAACATTACACTCATGTATGAGTACATAAGTACTGATATATTGATATTCTTTTACAGTATTTCAATGTCTTATGGTTGTAGAAAAAGGTGAAAACAGTACCACAAGTGAAATTGCTGTATTTTAGAGCAAAGATATAAAGGAAGAAATTAGCATATTTTGAATTTTCCATAAAATCACTGGGCAGTAACTGTGAGAATTATCTTTAATGACTTTACCACAGATTATAAGAAACATTTTTAGTATCTCCAATACATTTGAAATAAATGTAAGGCTTTTTATTTAAACTAATATAAACATAGAGCTTTAAATTCAAATTCATTTAATTTCAAATAGATATCTTGATTCTGTGACAGCGTTATGCCTCCTGTCATTGGCAAATGTATTAGTCACAATATATTAGCATAATGAAAAGGTGATCACCGTCTCATGAAACAACAACCCATACCCTTTTCTTTACATTCAGTATCCCTATGACTACTCTGTAGCCTTTGGGGTCCTTACATTGTTTTGATCAGAAAACACAATACTGTTCTTTCCTCAGTTTAAGCCAAATGTGGTAAAATCTGAGTTTGTTTTTTCTTTCAAGATTTCCATTTCTTCTGTTTAGATATTAATCTGTAGTGGTGATATAAACATGGACTCAGATCTACAAACTAGGCTCACCTAGCTTTTCTATATTCCTTTCCTGTGCATGCCCACTCTCATATCCTGCTCTGCTTTCAGCCTTTTCCTGACAGGTTCTTTTTTAGTAAAAAGAGGTTCAAATCTTTTCTAGTCTTTAGGATTCATTGTAGTCCTACCCTTTGCTCTTTAGTCTAATAGCCACATTTACCAAATTTTATTCATATTTCTTCTTCCAATACTCTATGCTGGTTATAAATACCTTTCCTATTACCTAAAGTTTGTTATATAGTATAATTAGCTATGAGTTTTATCCCCATAATCTTCAAATTTTTAATTTTAAGAATAACCTTATTGAACTTATAGGGATCACTTTGATTTTAAAAATTTTTGTCATTATTGTTGAGAGTCACCAGTTTCTTAGTTTGCTTTTCACTGTAAAAACATACAGTGGATGATATTCCAAATATATCATGCTTTTCAAATCTTAAAGAGAAGGTCATCCTACTTCTGAAGAAAAAAGAAATCCAAGAACAATCTTATGAATCTTGATTGCTTTTATTTAAAAAACAATAAAAATTACCTAAGCTTGCAGTAATTATTTATTTCTTTTGTTTTTCCCATTTTACATTATTTTTCTTCATTTTTGTTCAAATGTTTGGTGTTTTGTTCCTTTTCTTTGATTTTTATCTTTTCAGGTATCATCTTATGATGCATAATAGACACCCTACAGAGATCACTTAGAAACACAACACAGTCATTAATACAGTTAGTGAGATGGATTGAAAGGTCGAATGTCTTTTCATTTATGCTCTGTATTCAAACAGATAGCAAGCATCATCATGATCATCTTGATGGTGATAAATGAAAACTAAGGTTTTTTTTCTAGCTATCTTATTTTGATTGAAAGATAACAAACCAATTCCCATACTTAATAGATGGATTCATGCAAACATATGGATACCCATACAGGCAAAAAAAAAAAAAACAAATCAGAAATATGGTAATGTACTTAGGAAAAGGAAAAGCAAAAAAATTAAAACTCAAGCAATCAATCTACTCTGAAAATTCTGCCCCAGGCAATGACTGTGTTCACAGACTGTGAACTTCCAGTTTTCTCTCAAAACAACCCCATATAGTGTATGGATAAGTACTTTGAAATGAAAAAGCAGTGTTTTTCCCAGAATCTTTGAAGAGATGACAGTGATTCTAGAACAATTCAGATAGAAAATAAGAAATATTAAGACAGAAATAACTAGTCAGGAATTATTGACTACTAAATCTATGTGGTATAACTTTATAGCAAGTAGTACCCCTTGGATAGTTACTAGATCTGATACAAATCATGATGCCGTATCATCTATCAAATTTAAAGGGAAAAAAAACCCCAATGTATAACATAAAATAACAAAATAATACAAAAAATAAATTACATTGATATATAAAACAGGTTTCAGAGAAGAAAATTATAAGAAAAAGTATAAAAGAATAATTATAAAAAGAGAAGCAAAAACTTGAAAGAAATGCACTGAATGTATCAGAGTTAACCACTGCTTGTGGGTTAACAGCTGGCAGCTATGCACCATGCAGTTGTCTGCTTACCACTGCCTCACCCCATGGAGATAAGAGGAGAACCAGTAGAGCAAAAATAAGAAAACTCATGGGCTGAGATAAAGACAACGTAGTATGTAATGCAAAAGGTCTCACAGACAAGCAAAGCAAAACAAGGAATTCATTCACCACTTCCCAAGGGCTGGCAGGATTTCAGGCATCCGCAGGAAGGCAGGGCACCATCACGGTGACTTAAGCAGACACTGTAGCTGCCAACATTCCTCCTTTTCCCCCAGCTTTTATTGCTGAGCATGATGCCATATGGTAGAGAATATCCCTTGGGTCACTTGGGGACAGCTGTCCCAGCTGCGCCCCCCCACAGATTCTTGTGCACCCTCAGCCTCCTCACTGGTGGAATGGTGTGTGGGGCAGAAAAGGCCTTGGTGATCTGTATGCACTGCTCAGCAGCAATCAAAACACCCCTGTGTTATCAACACAGTTCTCAGCACAAATACAAACCCAAGTCCCATAGCTACTATGAAGAAAATTAACTCTGTCCCAGCCCAAACCAGTCTGTCATCTTCTAACAGTCACATAAAAAGAATAAGGAATATTTACTGTTTTCAGAAAAAATAAAAGAACATGCTAAATTAAAAGAGAGGGAAAAAGTAATACTTATCAAGGCTGTTATTGGCAGAGAGGTAAAAGTAGAGTCACTCTCAGTAAAGACAATCAAACTCCATGAAAAAAAACAGAACATAGAAGGGTTATGACACTTCATTAAGTTTTCAACATCAACATTTAAACAGGAACACAAGGTACCAAATGCTGAGACCAGATGGTATCCTTACCCAGTCCAGCACAGATCCTGGTGGATTTATCAGAGCTTACTCAATGAATGCTCCATTCCAGGGCAGCGCTATATATCACATTTTGAACTACTAACCTGTCTCATGTTTAAGCAAGATGAGGAACATTCTCACACTATTCACTTCTTAGTATTACTACAGCAACCATTTAGGCAAAGGCACTTCTTGGGAGAGACAAACATAAACCAAGAGATAACAAAATTCAAATTCTGATTGACAAGTTAGTTATAAAAACTGTAAAATCCATAGAGACAAACCTCTGGGGTAGCATGGATAGATTACCATAATGTTTTTCACTCCAGCATCTGTTTGGTAATCTTGAAAATCCTGAGACTGTAAACTGTTGTGAATAAACCAGCAATTTTTAGACTTCTATTAATCATCTCAAAAGACTGATATTTAGCTATTCTTAATAACAGCTGGAGATCTTTTATTAAACTCTTTCCCATTTATTCTTCAATATTTGCATTTTGACTACATGGGCAAGGGCTGAAATACTTGCAAAGTGAGATTAGAAGGACATGACCAAGGCACAAGAAGCAATGGCCTGAGGAAATAACAAATCATTATTTACAAACATATAAATAGTGTATTGTTGATAAGACAAACAAGGGTTTAAATCTGTGAGCCAAAAAGTCTCAACTACATAAAACTAAACCCATCACAGACATTTCCGTTCATTGTCAAAAAGACATGAAGCAAGATATAAATAAAATAGGATGGTAAGCAGAATGTGATAAGGTATATCATTAGTATTTGTTCAATGTTGATGAAGAACAGACAAAAAAAACATTGAGCCATGGAATATTTTAGGTTGGAAGTTTAAATGTAATCTACTCCAACCCCCACCCCCACAATGAAAAGCAATGTCTTCAACCAAGTTAATTTTCTGAGGCCTGATGCAACCTGATCTTGAATGCTTCCAGGAATGGGGCATCCACCACCTCTCTGGGCAACCCGGACAGCTGGATAAAATGTGTCCTTTGTGATGAGCACCATTTATACAGGAATTGAAAAAGCTAAGAATATTGCCAGAGGACCAAAAAATGGTTAAATGAATTTCAGATTGGATTTCCACAGGCTGTTGAAAGCCAGAAGATGAGATACTGTATTGATTCAACATATTCACATTCAAAAAGCAAAGTCATAACATAAAGAGCATGAAAAATATTTTTTTTTTCTTTGGAGAAATACCACTCAAAAAAAAAAAAAATTCTCCAAAAATAGTAATGAGATAAAAAAAGCTTTTAAATACAACTTTGTCACATCTAAGTGCCCTGTTGTCTAAAAACTTCTGGTCTTATTTAGTTGGCATTTATTTTAATCATGCAGTCTCCCAAACTCTCGATTTTAAGCATTTAAGCCACCTACCAGCCATATACAATATATTGACCTGTAAGGATAAAACTGACACCAATCACCATGAGACTTTATTCATTCATAGCCAAAGGAAATAAATTAATAAAACAAACAAAACAACAAACCCACCCACCCCCTCAAAACATGCATATACATTAACTATTCATTAGAAAATATTCCCATTGCTCTGCATAAAGAAGCTTTTAAATCCTACAGGTGATATCATATCTTCAAAAAATTGCCAGGTGTGGCTTTCTCCTCCTGCTAAGTAGAGATGGAAGCACAAAAACAACAATCCTAATCTCAGCATGAGCAATTTCACTGCATTGACTTCAGACATGAAAAATAGTGAGGCTGAAAAGAAAAAGTATGCTGGCGATTATTCATACAAGGAGTAACTAGTTGTCCTTTTCAGAAAAGGAAGACTTAAATTCTTGTTCTACATTCACTGCTTGACTTAATACCTTAATTGAACCAACACAGAAGAATAAACAAGCCTTTCAGACAAGTATGTGTGCAGAACAATAATTTACTAACACCTTTATCAGTAGAAAAATAGAGGGGAAGATGTGAGGTCCTCAGTGGACCAATTTTCCAATCTCTTCTGAAAGTCTGCTACTAGACAAAATGTAACATAAACGGTGAAGTTTTTCATAATCACAGCAAATTTTAAGTGGAAAAGCATAAGGACTTATTCAAAATCCATTAAGAAGCTAAGGGATAAAATGAGGCTTCAGGAATTAAAAACATCTTTAGATAAACAGTCAATGAACATCGAAACATAATTGAAGAAGAAACAAGTGAGAAAATGTTAGGATTTTTTAAATGAAGTAATCGTGCAGAAGTTAGACTTTATTTCAAAACAAGTCCCTTTTCTTGAATAGATAGGAGAAATGGTGCTTTGTCAGATGTAGATGAATCTATGCAACTCTGTCTAGAAAAGGTTTGCTATTAAATGTACCCGAATTTATTTTTACAAAATTTTTAATCCTTTCTATTAATTAAAGAAAACCAGAAACTAAAATGAAAGCAACTATTCTATTGATAATTTGAAGTCTGAATATAGCCTATACACACGGAAGGGCAAATATCTTAGAACACAATATATAATAATACTTACAGGAATTATCAGGAATCTATTCCTGTTTTCTTTGCAATGACATAATACATTAAATAATTTGGAGATTTCATCAGTAGGTGTCGTAGTTTGACACGGAAAAAGAATTTTTCTGGAAGGAAGAGGTCAATTTGGATATTGACCAATTGAAGGTGGACACGCCTCTGAGAACACAGAGGGGTTAAAAGCAGAATTCCCAGGAGAACTCGCTCTCTTTGGTTCTGGTCAGCTGCAGTGCAGCCTCTCCCCTGCCCGGCCGTGGCTGGGTGGGGAGGGGGAGGCCCATGGCCTGACTGAGGTGGGCCCAAGGGTGCAGGGACTGGAAACCCCTGCAGATGGAAGGATGGAGAAATCTGGGATGTCTTCGTTCCCCCGCCCCAGAGTCACTCTCTCTCAAGAGAGAGAGAGAGAGAGAGACAACGGCAGCAGTTTTTATCAGCAGTTCACCATGGGGAAGAAGAGCAAGGGGGGGCCACAAGGTGCCCAGCTGCCCATGGGAGTCAGAGAATACGGGCATCGAGCCATCCTCGGAGTCGGGACCTTTAACCCTTCCTTGACAAGTGAAAGCTTTGTGAAATTTTTCTCCTCCTCAGTTTGAAAGAGAGGAAGAGAGATAGCTTGGACCCTGGGATGTTAGAAGGAGAAATTCTAGATGAGAGGGGATGATGGAGTGGCTTCTGGCTGGACTTTTTTCTTGGTAGCCACCAACTGAATCAATCTTCTCCTCCAAGAGAGACTGTATTTTGGGAGGATGCCAGTGAGCAAAGAGACCTGCTTCAGCTGGGAAAAGACAGAAGTGGAGTGAAGAGAGGAATATTAAGGGGTTTGTGGTGGTGCCCGCTGTCTCAGAGAAGAAGAAGAGAAGAAGAAGAAGAAGATCTCTGTTCTTGGATCCCCGGCCCCAGGGGAAAATGGGGGGGACTGTGGTCCCAAAAAATGAAAAACTGAACTGTTGTTTTCTCCCATCTTGGCAGGACATCCTTGAAAGGAAAAATCCTAAAAGCAGTCTGTCCACCCATGCATTGGTGGTGAGAGCACTGTGCATGGAAAGGAGAGGTCACCATGGCAAACTTTTTCTCTGGGCGGTGCCATGTGTGACATGGAAGCACAGGATGTGGCAGCTGTGTTTTCTTGGGGTGTCTGTGGCACAGGAGAGACTCTGTTCCCTCGATGGACTGAGTATTGATTGTTTGGGGGGTGGAAACCTGATTGGGGTCCAGATTGTGTCTCACTGTGGTTTGTTGGAGTTGGGTGGTGGGAGGAGGAATGCTTTGCAAGGTTTTCATTTTCATCTTTGAATGTGTTTTTTTTCCCTTCCTTTTTTTTCTTTTATAGTAGTATCTTAATAAAGTTTTTTTTTCTGTTATTAAGCTTGGGCCTTCTTTACTCTGTTCTCGATTACATGTAACAGCATTCAATTGAGAGATTGCATTTTCATGGGGGCACTCACATTATGCCAGTGTCAAACCATGACAATAGGCCAATCTTTCCTTCTTTTAATATAGAAGCTGTGAAAAAGATTAGTGAAGATTAAGAAAGGAAATCTTAGACAGAAATATAAAAGAAAGCTAGATAAGGAATGGTGGTGGAGTAACACTAGTTTGGTTGCTTTGGTTTATCTGTGCTTTATTAACAAAAAATATCTTTCCTCCCAGTAATAATGTACCACTTATGCACTTTTCATTGTAGGGGAAAACTTACAATTATATCTTTGTTTTAACAAAGTATTCTGGGTTAAAAAACAAATCCACAGATTGTTGCAGAGAAGCTATTTGCTTGGCCCTACCTGGATGTCAGGCACCCACCAAAGCTGCTCTTAGCCAGCTGTACAGGGGAGAGAAAATAAAATAAAAGGCTTTGCCGGTTGAGAACAGGACAGGCAAAGATCACTCACCAATTACCAACATGGGGAAAAATTGACTCACCTTGGGGAAATCAGTTTAATTTATTGCCAATCAAATCAGAGTAGTGAAAACTAAACCACCTTCACTTCACCTTTCCCTCTTTCCCAGGCTAAGCTGCACTCAGCTGAGGTCAGTACATCCCATGTTCTCTTCAAACTCTCCCCCTGCTGCAGCATGGTGTCTGTCTGGGAGCTGGTTGGCAGTGACTATGTCAGGCATGGGGCACTTTCCCACAGAAGCCACCCCTTTAGCCTTCACACTACCAAAACCTGGCAATTCAAACCCAGTTTAGAAAAACTTGGCTTTTTGTGCCATATTTTCTGAATCTGTAAATTTATGCTCCATATTTATCTAAAAAACCCCTGACCTCCTATGTACTTCAAAATTGTATTCATTGCAACAACATAGGCATAATAGCTGTTCACTTTGCTAAAGAATTCCTAATATTGATTTTGATTAGAAAACTAATTTCCAATGTCAATAAATTTAATAAAATGAGAATAAAAGTTTCTCTACAGAGAAGGTTGCATCAACACAACCAAATTATCAAGAGAATTTTTCTTAGGGGCACAAGCCTTATGTAAAGTGGGATATTCATGGCCTATTGATGCTTGAGCGTAAGATCAATAACCCTGTAAATGCTTATCTGCATAGTTCATAGAGTTTGTATAGACTATTCAGATGGGTCTCATAATTCAAATAGATCTTAGATGGATAGATCTGTGCTTAGTTGCACAGATTTTCTATCGCCCACTGTTATGTAGGCTCTTAAATATCAGTACTACACTACTCTAGCCTAATTTGAGCACCTGAGCCTAGACAATATTAATTCAACACAGATTCAGTCTCTGTTAATACATCCTTATTAATGACCAGAGTTTTTAGTTACAGCAGCAAAAACAATATCAGACTTCATTCACTGTCATCTTATTGTCATGTTGTAGTAAACTCCAGATTTGGACAGTAAGAAATAATAACAGTAGTATATTTACAATATAAATTACACGCAATGCTCTGTGCACAACTTACATGATAGAATAACTTTCATGATAGAACACAGCATAAAAGAAAGAACTTATATATCTTTTTTCTCATATCATGGTCATTCAATATTTTAATTCCCTTTCTTCCTAAAGCTCCAATTAGGATAACCAAAATCAGGTGGTAAGATCTTACTTTGAAAAACAGATGCTGCTTCATCATATGTTTGTCTCAAGAGAAATGCTCCTGCAGATATCAATAAATGAGAGACACCCTTGATGGTGTTATTTGCAGCCATTATGAATATGAGTTTCTAGGAGAATCTTTTCAAGGAAAAAGAAATCTGATGCAATAAATGCCTACACATTTACACCTAACATAAAGCAGGGCTTAGAAAGGTAAATCACTCCATTGCAGATGGCAAGTATTCTTTTATAATCTTATTATACGAAATAAGTACTGACAATAACATGACTTAAAATATCGCCAATGACAACAGGCAACTATAATGGAAGAAAATGTATTATTATATGAGCAACATTATTATAAATGCTTTGCTCCTATTTTAATAAATATATTAGTCTCTATATCTTTTAAGCCACAGAACTTGAAAATTAGAATCAGCAATGACAGTTACATCCTCTCACATTATCCTCTGCTTCTCTGAAAAAGTAATAATCATAATTCACAAATTAATATAAGGTGTATATATATAAATGAATATAAGGTAGCATTTATATCTTAATTGGCTCTCACTGAAATATGGGAAACACATATCTTACAGAAAATACGCTTTAAATGTACTTTTTGTCTACATAAGGGTGAAAATTAAAAATTTTTCAGTTTTTTTCCATTACAGAGAGAGTACAGTAAGTAAAATATGTTCAATAGCAATTAAGAAATAATTCAAAACCAGAAAAAATAACCTAAATACTTCAAGCTTTCAACATTCACACACAAAATGAGATTTAAAATTTCACTGTAATCTAGATGTTCCCAATGTTTCTTTTCAATGAAATCTTTTCCATTGATAAGCTAAATCCTCAAGTTCTGTTGATCTATGACAACACCATGGAGTGATGGTGACTTGACATTGTTGTCAATAAACACCTAGATGTATTTTAACATGAATACCACAGTGACAGAACCAGCCAACATGAAGTGAAGCCCACAATGCAATCATTCATGAAATATTAATAACTACCTAGTATGGGGAAAGCAGCTAAACCTGACACAAATAATGTTTATTTTTGTTTTGTAAAGAGTATTGATATAAGCTTCTTTTCTATTTTGCAACCAAAATGTAAGCTATTTAACATCTTCATTTTATCACTTTAAAAAATGTTATTTTCTTACCAAGCTGAAATTATAGCAAGT
This sequence comes from Lonchura striata, assembly GCF_050655825.1. Taxonomy (NCBI): domain Eukaryota; kingdom Metazoa; phylum Chordata; class Aves; order Passeriformes; family Estrildidae; genus Lonchura; species Lonchura striata. The sequence continues at coordinate 34,220,272 of NC_140741.1, read as the reverse complement.
CATTTAAGGGTAATTTATTTTTTGTTGCAATTATTAAGCACAACCTTTTTTCACACAAAATGTTATTTTCTATTGTTTACAGTTTTTCATATTTTAGCTATTCCTATGTAATGGCCTTCTTTTAATCACTCCTTTTGACAGCTTCTATCTTTCAAAGTCACGTTTAAGTTCATGCTTACCTATATCTTAAGAATGGTTAGAATATGAAGTTCTAGTATAAACACAGTTGCAGTGATATAAAAAACCACTCTTTGGGTGAGTTTCCTCTTAACAAACTTTAGCTAAATAAATCGGCATCTGACCTAAGGCTCCATTAAGAGTGAGATGATCTTCCACACAGTTATTTATGTTACTGATTTCAGAAATTCATTTTAGAACAGGATGAATCACTTTTTAGAGTTTTCTAAATCTTTCTCTTAAGAGTAAAAGTCTTCTCACGCTACACAGTAGTACATATTTAAGTATAGGAGAGATCAAATTGTATGATTCATAACAGATGATCTACAGTTACTCTATAAACAAAATTACTCTGAGGATTTATTCCTTATTCAGACCAAGAAAAGCATCATTGCAGTTTTATCTGTAAAATCTTGTCTTTTTCAAGCCTCTTCTGGATAGCAGACAAAGGGAAATGTGAGTCCTTTCTATAGACAGACTCCCCCAGTGGGAATAGCAGCCTGTCCTGTAGTAGCAAAAATTTCTCAGTGAGCAGGTGGATGCTGCAATTTCCTTCCTGCCAGCTGCAGACCTCTATCTCCTCCAGTCAGCTCAGTACCACGTGCTCAATACCCAAAACCAAGCTGCTGAACCAGTTGTCTTTTTAACTTGACTGCTACCCCCTCCCACAAACCACATCATTTTTCATGTGTTAGCCCAGCTGCACTCAGTTCTTTAAAATGTAACCTGTGAGAGCAGCTGCGTGCCTAACGACCAGGTGTTTACTGGTTCTTGTCCTAAGAACATTCAGCGAATCAATTCAGGTAATCTGTGCAGATTACCTTTTCTTTAAAAAAGCATAAAGCTTTTATGTGAACAACTATATGAAAAATATGAAATCAAGATATAAAGTCAATAAAACTGTGGCAAATGGGGAAAAGTGAAACAGAGGTTGGCCATTATTTCAGAGGGAAGGAAAGTGGTAAGCAGGGTCAACCTGGGAGGAGAAAATAGTAAATTGTATGATTGTGATTGTAAGGTGTTCTTGTGGAGCAGCCCTGCACAAATTCAGTGGAGTTCTGTTTACAGCAGAACTAAAAAATCTGTAATTTCTTTGACATTTGCATCTGATTTCACTCTTTGGCTCAGGCACCGGGTTGTGCTCCTTAATGCTAGCAAGGGAATCTTAAGAGAGGTGCAATGTCCTAACAACTGACATGTACACAAACAGCAGACATAAGACTAATTTCCTAAAGAAATTGGGCTGAGGTGCCTCTCTAGCATCATGTTATTTTACTAGCAGTTGTTTTTTGTTTTACATTATGATGCAACAATTTACGTGTTGTTACTTCACACTTTCGTTGGTCTGAGATAAAAATTAGATGCCAGCTGAGTTCCTGTGACACAATATTCTCCTAAGGCTTTGCTTTTCACCATCTGCAGGCAGGTATCCTGCACAGAGTAAATGATGATTGCTAATGTTTTTATATTATGCAATTTATATTGAAATTAGAATAATTTGGAATGATCAAAATGTAAACTGAATTTTCACACAGGCACACAATGCTTTTCATAATTACCATTCAGTCTTAACTGTGCTCTTGCCATTGCCAAAGCCCAGTTGAGGATAACTTTATCTTGAATGTTCTCCTTTATCAGAAGAGATCCAGCATGGGCTGATAATTGGCACGGAAAGTTATGTTATGTCTTTCAAGATTTGTGGAAAAGGGCTTCTTCCAGAATAAATAAGCGTGCCCTTACCACATTCTCACATTCTGATAATTTCTGCCTGTCAGAAATTGAACTAGGAGTGTAATTAAAATAGTGACATAGAAACATAATTAGGTGTGTGTTACACACAGAGGTTGAACAGTGACAAAGTTCATTGGACAGTCAGTGAAAATTCTCTTGAGCTCCTGGTGTGTTGATGCTAAACCTGACAGTCAGACAGCTCAGTCAGCTGCGGTTTCCCTTGTCCTTATTTATGTCCGATGTTTCATTTTCCATGACTTCCTCAATAATTTTCATCTACTCTATAAAAGGATGCTCTGCCTAATGCTTTTTTTTTTTTTTTCTGTGTTTTAGGAAACACAGAGTGTGTTTCAATGCACAAAGGGAGAACAGTGCATGTGAGTTACACACTTTGGGATGGCAGATGATTTATGAGTCTTGACAAGGCAATTTACAGATTTTCTATTTCTGCATTCAAAATATAGTTTGTGTCTAACAGAAATTCCTATTGCAATAAATTACCACGTGGAACAAAGTCATAGTTGCTGTGACATAAAAAATGGAGGATTATTTTGAAAAGTACACACTTAATCATGTATCTAGTTGAATGAATTCTGAATCAGTACAAAGGAAATTTGATAACGAATTGCCCCAGCTTTTGGTATATAAACCAAAACAAAATCCTGTTTCTCAGATAAGTAAAAATAAAGGGGACAATAAAGTGGAAAAAATAAAACATCCACATCAAGTTAGTTAATTAAATATATCTTGGCAGTTTCAGTCATATTTAAAGCCAACTTTGGCAGATTACAGGCCTGGATTTGCTGCATTTCTATTCTAATAATAATGCAACATAATGTAAGAGCATTGCTTCACTGAAGTATTTACTATTGAAGAGAAAATTGCTTTTATAGTTATACATTCCAAATAAAATTTACAGAAATGCTGAAGATCATAAAAATCAACACTTAATAATCAACACTTTGATTTAAATTCTCCCACTTATGTGTGTACAACACTTTCACTACTGTTGAAAGGATTCAGGAACCTACACTGAAGGATAAGCATAGCTGATTGGATTTTTCACTGTAATTTGCATTGTAGTTTTTCCTGCTAAGGATTTTCTACTGTAAAATTGCGTTCATTATAGTTTGTAATATTTCATGGTTAAAAAAAGAAAATAGATATCAAGTTTCGGTGATAGAACATATGTGAAGCTCTTCCAAAGCCTTAATTTCTCTCTTCTTTTATTCACTCCATATGTAAAAACCAGCATTCCAGCCATGTGATATATTGTCTAACTCAAAAGAAGCTGCTTCTGCTATGCATATAGCCTTAAACTTTCATGATGCTTACACTGTGTCTCCTTCTAGAATTCATCTGGTCATTAGAAACCACACTATCTTCTCAGCCAAGGAATCTACAAGCAAAAATTATTAACCTAACTGTTATAAATATGTCTAAGAATTACTTTTCATAAACACTTAAATGTACATCTGTTATCTAAGTCATATTGTCCATATGACTTAATAACTTCTTAAATAATTACTTTTATTTTGCTTTTTAATAATTTTGAAAGTGGGATTTTTTTTTTTTCAGTAGCCTAAGTATCAATTTAGAAAGCTCTGCTGGTGTAAAAATATAAAACTTGGTCTTGATATCATTTGCATCAGCAAGACCTATTTTATGGCAGCAATGGCTAAGTTATGTGTTCTGCTAGGAACTGAAAATGTAAACAAAGAACTGTTTTAAACAGATATTAGCAGACAAGGAAATGCTAAATCTTCCTCTCATTCTGAAGCTGTAATAGTAATGATATGTAATTTTGAAGATGATTTTTGATTAGTGACAGAAGAATATTTCCTGGTTGTGCCGGTTGTTATGTCCATGCTAAGAAAGGGGATTGGGCGCCACATTTGCCTGTGACGCAGAGGGATTACTGTGCCTGAACTGTAGATCTGCTAAGCATAGAAAAGGCCACTTCTTGAGAGACATCTGTTAGTTTGGATGTTACTCAGCTTCTGTTTCCCACCAAGATCATTGCAAAGGAGAAAACCAGTAAGTCATTGGCAGGAAATACTCTGCCTGAGTTATTCTTACTCGAGCATATGGCTCCATTATCTGTCACCACTTAGATCCATATCACTTTATTTTGTTGAAATAAATTAAATACTTCTTGATTTCTAAATGCTCATGGGATACAAATAATTCTTATGGATAAATTTGATCATGAGAGTTTTGTTTTGTGGGCTTCATAAGAATACTTTTTTTCTCTGAGGGCCATGAATACAAATTAAAACAAGTATAAGAGATTTTTAAAGAATGTGCTATGCTTAATGCCATTAATTCTAATTTTTTTTCTAACTAATGCCTCTAATTAACCTAGACCTACCTCTTAAGATAAAAAAAAAAAAATAAAATAAAACTCTATTCAAGTACTTTTTTCCTGCTCTGCCAATTCTTGCCCAATTTTTCATGTGTTCAAGGCTTTACAAAATAAGAAATGAACTGAATTTTTTTCCAGGCATCAAGGCAATTCATTTCAGAACTAATCATGTAAAGAGTGATCTGAAAAATAATTGAGCACACAGAGTGTGAAATTTTAAAGGATGTTCGAAGACATTCATTGCTTTGAATACCTTATTGAGTGGTATACAACAGTGAAGTGCTGATGAGATGATTAAGTCAATTAATAGTCGCAGAGAACTACAACATATTTGCAATATGTCATCCCAACATGACCTTAGGTACTCTTGTATTGATACAACATCACAGTGAAAAACTTGAAAGGCATTATCAAGGCACCCTGTTGTGGTTACTTTGTTTTTTTCCATAACTATTTTACATTATTTTTCTTATCTTCCTTCTCTTTCCTTTTACACATGACTTCTTAGAGGAGCCAAAGTAATTCACATTGTATATAATCTCTTTCCCTCTTTTCATAACTCCTTTTTTACTATGTTTTTTTTTGTTGTTTGTTTTGTTTCCTTTTTGGGTTGATTTTTCTTTTATGCATGATTATCAGTGACATGGTATTGTTTGTTCATCATTTTATGACTTTATTAAGGCAATGGCAAAGATCTTACTCTCTGGGTATTTTCTGTTCATAAAATAAGAGCTTTATAAACTCTTACTGACTATTTAGGAATTATAGTCAGGGATCAAAAAATACACAAGTCCCTGTATTCCAGAAGGATTCAGCTAACTCAGTCTTTTGTGAAGCTTGATAATATAATTATAATTTAAGGAGGTATGTTGACTTTTTAAAAAGGCAAATTTCAAGCCTTCAGTATCTCAAATTTCATCCCTAATGCAAGATGTGAGAGGTACAGATTCAACAAAGCATATGGCTTTAAAGTTGTTATTACAGATTTAGAGCATAGGCCATTTTCACTCCTGTGAAATTCCTTCCCATGAAATATAATTTTCAATTTACATGTTTCTGGTTTCCTCCATTATATTATCCTCCATTTATATTTTAACTCCCACAGCACTCTACTACATAATGCCAGCTGATGAGTCAGCGTCATAAAGGCAGCACAGACACTATGATAACTAAGTTTCATTTTCTAGTCTCTGAAGAGGCAGCCACCAGCTTTGTTGCAAAGAAAAATTATTTGTATTGCACATAAAATACGTGGGTATTCAGAGTGAGATTTTTATGAAGTTCAGTATGAAATTAATAGGGAAATATTATGATTTTATCCCACAGAAGGTGTAACAGTAGCCAAAGGTAGGTTTGGGAGATATATGGTTGATACATATGCAAATAAAAGTATGGGAAAACTTTACTCTCTGTCTTCCGCTCTGTCTTTTCACATAGTAGCCTGAAACAGTCTAAACACAAAAACATGAGAAAATTTTTGGAATATGTGGGCTTTAAGTACCCTGTATGTGTTCCTTCCACATAAATATGAGTGCTGTTAAAAGGTCAAGACAAAACCAAGATAATTTGGAGCTAGGAAGACTGTGGTTTGCATTCTAGGAGATTAGATGCTGCAAATGAAACCTGAGCTGTAGTAAAACAGGTTACATATCTGATCAAAAATGGTGAGTATAGGAGGATTGTAGAAAAGCAGTGGAAATTCACATCAAAAAATGATGCATTCCTGTCAGAAACTAAAGAAACTAGAGTCTGAAGCTGAAATTTATCTGACATAAAACAGCTGACTTCTAGAGTTTATCTGGTCATCTACAGTTCCCTTTATTGTAAATAGAGATGAATCAGAATAACAAATTCATCTCATTATAAAGTAAATAGCTAAAATAGATTAGATTAATCATGCAATAAAAGCATTAATTTATCTTTTTCAACAAAAACAGCCTCTCTAATTAGCTATTATCTCGATGTATACATCACAGATGTTTAAAGTTAAGCTAGATACATCCTTTCAGTACACAATTCTTCCATGAATTTTTGAAAAATATCAGATTTTTTTTATACCTATAGCAACTTATAAATTGAAACTTGGACAATTGCAACTTTTATATGCATACAATATTTTTTATACAATGCAAGAAATAATCATAGATGTAAATAACAAGTGGGACAAATATTATACAGATATATTGTACCAACAATGAATCCACAAAACACTTCTGAATGTTACCAACTAGCAAATTAATAAAGTATTATTAATAATGGTAATGGTAATATATCAAAAGCTGCTTTCAGTTAAAGCAAGAAAATCTGCTTAAAATTTGCCTTTTTTAATCATTTACTGTGAAGCAGAAAGTGATAAAATCTATTGCCTGCATTCTTCTCTGTTCTTCTATGACATGCTGTCACTCCTTTGTTTGCTCAGTATTTCTGTAGCAACAGAATAAGGGAAGCAGCAGTCCACAGAAAACCTACAGAGAGGTAGTTAAAATGATAAAGAGCTGGAGATTTTTTCGACTAGGTGGGAGAATATATCATAGCTTTATATTCTGGTAACATATTGAGACAATCTATTACAGTATAATGTTAGGCACAAAACATGGCCACTAATGAATTCTACTGATATCAGTCAACTGATCTGAACAACATTGTCTTCAAGGGTTAATGCTTTTAAATTTGAATATTATCACAAGGGTTATTTGTTCACATGGTTTCTGAAAGCTAAGGCACCATATTTTAATTTAAGTTAGTTTAACATAGTTTAATTAGTTAGTTTAATGAATTTAGTTAGCATAGTTTAATTTAAGTTCTGAAAAGTCCAGTTGACAAATGTTACACATTTTAGCCACAGTATGAAGATTCAGAAGCCATCTTAAGCCAAAAGACAACAAAGACCTAAGCTATTGCATGTGTGTGTTAAAGTGAGCGACTCAAAATATTTTAGCCTTCTGTTTTGAAGAAGCTGGGCAGAAAAGAATGCTCATAAATTAGCTTCCTAACACTTTTGATTTAGAAGTGATTATGATTCAGATCATACTTATGAAGTTTTCTTTCTTACTCTCTTATTACTCTCTTTCTTTCTTATTACATCTTTCCTTACTAAGTAAAATAATAATATTAAGGTGTTTGAAAAGTCTTGATACTCAAAATTGTCCAGATGTTTGATTGTATAATCATGAAGATGGATTTTTTTTAAAGAAATCTGGCTCTTAATTTAGCAACAATTTAAATTAAGAAACATAATTAGAGATGCTAAATAATTGTTCTTGATACAGGAGAATAGAATATTAACGAATGTTGAATAAAATTTTTCTATTACCTATTAGAAGTTAGTATAGTAGAAGTTCTACCTTGTGATTAATTCACAGTTTACTCTCTTTACCCCGAAAGGCAGCAATCCTTGAAAAGTCTCTTGAAGTCCCTATTTCCCTTAGCTGTTAATAACTGACATCAGTTGAAATCCCCCCATATGCAAGACTGAGCAAGAGAGCTCTCTGGCCTGGCAGGAGTTTATGGTCTTTCCATTTTCCATGGCTTAGCTGAGTCTACCTCTCCTTTCAAACAGGATGTGTCTGTTTTGCTTTTTGCTGCAGAGAATCATCTGGAATGTATTTTGTGTATCTTCTAGTTTGTTTTGTCTTCCAAATCCTTGCCTTTCTCCAGAATGCTTCTTTTGTAGCTGAAGACAAAAAGAAGCTAGCAACTATAGTACCCATAGTTTTACAATACTTTTGTAGACTTCAGTTCACCTCTCATTATACTGAGAGTAGAAATGAAATAACACAGAGTCCCAATGCTGTTACTTTTTTCATAGTCATTATGAGAGGGGCAGAAGTAAAAGAATTCTGTATTTTACATGAGAAAAATGTAAAAAGGTTTGCTTTTCTCAAGAGAAAGAGCAAGAAAAGACAATGAAAGACCCAAAGATTAGTTCAAAAAGTCAGATAATACAGTGAATTAATTAACTCTGTCATATTAAACATTAATTTTTTTCAAAGGGTAACTGTCTCCTTAAGATTTGATAAAGTTCTGGCTCAAACAACTAGAGGTTTTAAGCTGACCCCAGTTTTGGCATCCCTTGGTTTTAAGTGTTTGATAGAGCAGCCAAAGCTCTCTCTTCCTCACAATGTTCCTTCCTACTGTACAGAAAATAATATTTTGCTGAAAATTCCTCAGATCAAAGCATTTTTTTTTAACCATAGCCCACTAATAGAAGTGAGAGGTAGAAATAGATGAAGTGGAAAAAAGTGGATGAGAACATGAGCATTGCCCTAATTCTCAGGGAAGGCAGCAGCATTAGAGGTAGTTCAGGCAAGAGGTCTGTCTCATTGTTTTCCAAATGGTGCTACTGCCATGCAAGATAAGCAAAAAACAGCTGGACTTTATTGTCACTCTGTTTTCTGTTTTAACATTTCTTATTCAGGAGGACTAGGTATGTTTAAGGCACTAGTGTTACGTGAATAATGGTAATCCAACTAGAAGGCATTCCTAAAACCTGAAACTATAATACCTTCAAAATGTAAAAGAAATTATAGGTAAAAAAAAGCCATGAAAAATCAAGAAAAGAAAATAAAATAAAGCTTTCTAACAGATACAAATCTGTTGGGTTAATATATTATTTTGCAAGGTATATTTTGGATTCCATTTTCATTCATGATTTGAGATCACATTGTAAAAGGAAGTAAAGGAGTCAAATACGGAAAAAGAAGGCCCTAATAAAGATTTTTCTTAAAAGTATAGTATGCTGAAGAACAGAATGAGAGCAGACTGGAAGTATTCTCTGAGAAACTAGATTATATTGTGGTAGAATGAGGTACAAGATGAAAGATCTGCATACATACGTAACTCGAGGAAACCAGCCTGTTCTTTCCCTTTGACTTTTTTCCAGTGATTCATTTGGAAATGATCAGAGGGGATCTTTTTCTTCTTCAGTTGTATAGCTTTGAGGAACAAATTATTTTTTACTTAAACAGACAGATGTAGCTTTCACAAAGTGTAGGTTCTTTAATTGAAAAAAGCCATGAAACAAATTTGAGTTAGAGGAGCTTTTGTGTCATCACCATATAATTAATACTCCTCTGAAGTCACCGAAGAATGAGAGTATTAATTTAAGTTTGAAAAAAGAAAAGTCAAGATTCTAATGAAACTACACAAGTTGATTTCTTTTCTTTTTTTTTTTTTCTTTGTCTTTTATCATTAAGGCAAAGACTGGCACTGCAAAACCAATTTACAGCACAAGAATATGCTGTTGATTAGAGAAGCTGGTTTCTTTAAAACCTTAAATACAATCTTGATATTTCAGTGTCACTTAGAGTTGTGTCAAAGTCATAATTTATTTTTCAGACAATGGAAAATATCCAGAAAGATATTTCTGTGAGTACTGAACTGTGACAATAAACAGTTTCATATCTTTGGTGTACACTGATGTCTAAAAAATCCACTTTCTCCAGAATGGGCTCCTCTCTTTACAGGTCTGCAGTCCTTTCCAGGCCCTTGAGCAAACACGAGTTCCCCATGGCTTCACAGCACTCTTTTGGGCATCCCCCTACTCTGGCATGAGTCTGCTACATGGGCTGTAGGGGAATCTCTGCATGTCCATGGTCCTCTATGGGCTGCAGGGGCACAGCTGCTTCACCATGGTCCTCACCACGGCCTGCAGAGGAATCTCAGCTCTCCTCCCCCTCCTTGGTGTCTGTGGACTTCCTCCTCTCACATGTTCTCACTCCACTCTTCTCTGGCCACTATTGCATCTGCACAATAACTTTTATTTTCTTCTTAAACATGTTATCACAGAGGCTTTACCGTCATCTCAAATTGACCCAGCCTTGACCAGAAGCATGGCCATTTTTGGAGCTACTGGGGATTGGCTCTGCTGAACATGTAGGAAGCTTCTGGCACCTCTTCACAGAAGCCACCCCTGTAATGCCCCTACTATCAAAACCTGGCCATGCAAACCCAATACAGAAATCTCTGCCTGGGATGCTAAGGATGTTAGAAGTTATAAAGTTTCTGAGTGTACACCTGGAAAGGTAGACCCAGATCGTTACCTATCACAGCTTTGTCTGCTGAGCAGCTGGGTACTTGGAGTTTGAAATGCAAGTTTGGGGGAGGTTCTCAACTCTCCACTAGGCAAGCTGAAAGGAAGCCAAGAGCCTCGAAGCCTTGGCTAGACAGAGAAACCTGGCAGCCAGGACTCACAGCTCACATCATGCCATGTGGATCCTGAAGAGTTGGTAGCCTGGAAGTCCACCAACAGCCTTCAAAAAAGACAGTTGGGTGAGCTAGCATTGTGGATTACTGTTGGAAACCTGCCCCCTTTCTGTCACAACTTTGTAAAAACTGAACTGTCTCCGGAAAACACTTTAGTTTTGATGAACTTGCAGTCTCTGTTCCATCTAACAATTTCCAAAACACTGATTCTGGAGTCTATAATTTGGGAAGTAAGGCTCATCAGCAGGAAAACAAATGTTTTCAGGAAACACATACAGTTTTGTACAACTGGCAAACAAAAATCCACACTAAACTAATTGAGATATTCTTTCATGCATGACTGATGAAAGCTGCTTTGCCTGGCTTCTTTTTAACATTTTTAGTTTGTTGGATTGATCATCTACACTTTTGAAATGGAGACTATTGTTGCTTACTTGTGGACATATTCCTCAGATATTTGTCTGTTCTCAACATTATTTTGGAAAGTGTTGCCACTAATGAACATCAGTGAAGTAACTCAGCTAATGACTCTATCATTAAAATGTAGATATATCTATAGATTAAAAGCTCCATCTATACTGCAAGGAGAAAGTTGAACTACATTATTATTAAATTTTCTATTTTAAATAATCTACATAAATATGGGATTTATTTAATCTATATTGATTTTTATTTAATCCAGTGTTTCTATAACTTTAAAGACCAAGTGTAAAGAAAGTCCTAGTCTTTCTAGACTAGCAAAGTCTTGATTTTTGAATTGTCATATTTTTAGGATAATTTTTTCCACAAAAATAATGTCATTTTTCTTTTGCCCTTTATACAATAAATCTTTCTATATAAACTGAGAAAAACATATGTGATAAATAACTTTGAATGATTGTGTTATTTTACATTTAGACACAGAATGGCATTGAGATTTTGTGGGGTTTTTATCTCTGGTCTCTGTAAGCACTATTTAAAAGATATATTCTATATCTGTAAAACAGATTTCAGATAGTTCACAAGAGCATAAATGAATACAAGTAACACAGAGGTGTTCAGCAGAGGTTCAGCTCTTCTCAGGAGTATCCTTCACACAAATGTAATGTCACTGCACTAGAAATGTCTGGATAATCTGGATTTCAAAAGGACTGTGCATTATTCTTTTATTATGGCCGGGATTTCAAAGGGACAAAGGAGCTGAATTCCAAGCCAATAAGAATAGTTAGTTTTGGTTTTTCTTATCCATTCTCTCTTACTCTGTGCCATTTTTTCCCCCAGAAATTATCATTTCTGTGGGAACTTTTTTTGTTGGAGCTTTGGGGTTTATTTTGTTTTAGTTTGACTTTTTAAAATTATGTCATTTGATCTAATTTGGATTTCACTATGGTTTGTTTGCCATAACACTGACGTGAGCCTAAATTTTATAGTTACTGTACATTAGTACCTAACTATATCAGGTGCCCAACAACAGAGATAATAACGGATCTCTGAAAAAAAGACACCAACAAATGCACAAATTAATTTATGTTGTTTCAGTGAGAATGCATTGGTTCTATCAAATACCCTGAAACTACCAGAAATATTATTAGCAATGTGAGGGCTGCGCTGATCTTTTCCAGTGCAGAAAATCACAGTACGCTCACACAACTCCTAGTTGCCTAAACTAGAAGTCAAAACTATGCACTTTTTTTATTTTCAGAGAGTGGCTATGGATCACATTTACTTTTCAATTGGTGTAGACTGTCCATTTCAAGAAGGCAGTCAAACCATCTGGCCATTCCAAGTACCTAGACCTTTCTTTCATGGTTCAAAGCACCCTTTCCTGAGAATGTAACTCTTTGGATTAAACTCTGAAAAGATCATAAATGCTGTGCAAACATGCTGCAGAAATTGCAGCATCAGTTTGATATATGAGTACTTGAATGTTAGTTTCTTGTGTTTCCTGAAATAAGGAAAAGAAAAATGAAGGAAGAAACCAGGGAAAGGAGGAAAAGCTATATAATACAAATATATTTGCCTTGTTTCATGGAGAACAGAGAATTGGGCTGCTAAGCTCCTGTATCATGTAAGAAATCAAAAGTTTCAACAAGATTTCTGTGAAAAATATATTCTGATCAGACAATCTCCTCTTCCATTTTTGATCGTTGAACAGTGAGAAATTTTCTGTGCAGGTAAAAAAATATTGATTTCTTTCTACTTTTCATTTGAATTTGATCCATAGAATATTTTCTGACATATGACTAATAGGTTTTATATGTGGAATGATTTGAAACATCAAAATAGAGTTAAAACTGATTGATTACACCTATTGCTATAGGTAGTAATATTGGGAATCCCAGTTTAAGGGCCAGAGGAACAGATAGGGTTGTACCTGTTGCTTTTGCCTTTTTCTACTTTCCAGAAAAAAAACTGAGGTATTGCATAGTCATTAGAGGAAAGCTCCTGGTGCTTTCATTGTTCATTTCAAGTAACTAATGGTAAATACAACAGAGAACATAAACCAGGAATGAGTTTCCAGCCTCCAACTATCCTGAACTTGCTTTAGTCTCAACATGTTTTTGTATTTGTTTTAAGGTGGATTTGAAGGGACTTAAAAAGGAGTGAAGCCAAGGGAAAAATCTAGGAAGAAAACCAAAAAAGATAGAGAGCTCTTCAAACAAATGTAAAAGTAGACCACATAAAGGCTTATATAAGGAGCTTTAAAAATCTAATAAAAAAGTCAGATCACCTTTCACTGCAACCTGGATTATTTGTTTTATCTATGAACTATGTTCCATCTATATATATGGCTTTCTCTGTCCTATAGCTATCTGTAATATTAACTTTAGCTTTATTGACTTCCCTGGTGGGAAATTAGGTTGGTTGAAAAATTTACTCTTCCTTCTTTTTATTTTTTTTCTGGAAAACAAACAAACAATAAATACAAAGCCCAAACAAGTTTTCATAGGAAGAGAAATTCTTTTGCTTCACTAGTAGCTTAAAAATTATTTCAAGCATAAGTATTCCTCACTGTTATTTAGTTAAGATACATGTGGTGTTTTCCCCTTTCAAGAGCAAATTATGCATGTCACACATGCTGACAGGCATATATTTTAAGGTTTATCAGTAATGTCACAGAATGCCCAAAGTCTTAAATTTCAGTTTTGCTCTCTATGTGGGAAAGTACCAAACTACCTTATTCAGTGCTGAGAACAGATTAACTGATTTTATTATCTTTCTTAGAAGAAAACCAGAATGTGTAGCCAGATCAAAATATCGTAAAAAGTCTGTCTAAACAGCATATTTTCTTTCCTTAAAGAATTCTTCAAAGTCCTCTGATGAAAAGATTTTAATAAGATTTTTGTGCTTCCTCCTGTCCACCACACGAAAATCTCCAGCCAAACATTCAGAGCTCAGTTTGGGATAAGCTGAGGGTCCATCCAGCTGTAGGAAATATGTTATTTAATTATTTAACTGATTTTTTTTATTATCTTTAGCACAATGAAATCTCTTTAACAAAAATGAGGACTATAAAATCATATTACAGAAATATGAATGATGTTCAAGGGTCTAGATTTTCTTCCTAAGATGGAAGTGTGTTACAGCTAGAAATAAATATTTTCTATAATAGAATCACTTATTTTAAATAGTTGCTAACAACTAGATCTGTATTTCTATTACTGTTATTTAGGAGAAAAGGGTTGGAGGTGTTCTCTGAATGTATTTCCAATGTTGAAATGGAATTCAGCGGATTTGTGCAAATCTGGTTCATAAAGCTTTGCTTTTCTGCTTCAAGTGTTCATTTATTTCCAAATGGGAAGTGTACATGAGAACTTCAGAATGGACAGAAAGGTAACTGAAGGGATTAGTCATATATAAATTGATGAAGAATAAAGCATTAAAACTAGCCTAAGTCTAATGAGGGATGATAAGGATTAATGTAACAGCATGTGAAAGGGAGATGGGAGAAAAGCCTACATGAAAAACTACATTTACCAGTAAGCAATTAATCCTTTCATTCCTTAAAAAAAAAAAAAAAAAAAAAAAAAAAAAAGGGATGATATTGTATCTTGCTATTCTAGTCACTTCATCTCACTATCCCTTTCATGAACATACTGAGTTCTGTCTCATAAGTGGCAAGTTTTGTGTCTCCTTTCAGTCCCAACAAGCTGTTCCTGAACATCTGACTGATCATTAAGAACTTTCATCTCACTCCAGATTAAATTTTTCATCACCAGTTTGTACTTCTCTGTGATGTGATAGTCACCACATAAGAGCTGTTGTACTCTTCTGCAAGGTCTGCCATTTTCAATAATTAATATTTAGGGACCTTGAATTACAGAAGCCCAAACTAAAATGGACACCAGAAATGTCACTCTTGTTTCATCACTGTGATAATATGGCTAGAATAACAGAGCAAATTTTTGGAAAAATGGCAAAATTATGGAAAAATTATTAAAAATGTCACATAACTATTCAATGATAAGAATCTGAATGTGACAAGCTAATTTTTTTTTCTTTATAACATATGTTACAATTTATTTTATATAGAGATGTCTGTATATGTGGAGCTCCAAAATGTATTTACACAGTGCAGAAATCCAGATCAAGAGTTTCAGCCTAACTTCTTAGCCACTGTTTCAATATGGTTTTTTGAACTGGATGTAAATTGGTAGTAGCTAAGCAGCAAATAGATGTAACTAGAAGTAAATACTTTTCTCCTAATCCACTTCAGTTAAATTGCATGTTGGCTTTTGGGTTACTTTTTCCCCTGAACAATCTGTCAAGGTATACATTACCTAGCATTTCTCAGCCCTGTATAACATGTAATAGATAAGAGTTAGCCACTACATTTAGTTCTTCTGATGAGCTACACTCATACCTAAAAATAACTCCTCAACATTAACAACTTTGATGTTGACTTTTTGATATTAACTTTGATATTACACGATCAGGTAGCTTCTCAGCATCCTTAGCTGAATTTTAAAAGTCACATTCTTTAGCCTTATGTCAAGCTTCTGAGTGTCTTCCTTGGCCTTCCCATGCTTGCTCCATTCTGAGTTCTCTTTTCATGAGCATCAGAAACAAGAATTGAATATGCATTCTGCAAGACTAAGCTGGCATAAATTTGCAGTGAGATCAATATCTTCCTTCCTCCACTGGAAATCTCTGTTATGCCTTACTAAGATTTTTTTTTGTCTTTTTCACAGCTACATAAGTTAGCAGCTGGAAATGATTCTGTAATCAACAAGCAGCACTAATGTCCTTTCATCTGTTTTTCTATAGATAAGTTCCTAGATTGATGTCACAGAAGTTTATCTTAATAAACCTGAAGCATATAATCCTGCATGTTTACCAATTGCATTGCATCTTAAAATTCCTGTCATCCCAATGGTTAGTTCCTCCTTTATATGTTAATTATTTTTTGTAGACAACATTTTCCAACTCAATTTCATCACAAATTCTCTGAGGCAAATCCTGTCCTTTCTCTTTTAGGTAAAAATACTAAATAAACCTGTGCTAAAAATGGTTCTTGTGAAATACCACCTAACTAATCCTTTAAAATTCCTTGTCATCTCCTTTTCAGGTTGTTTTTCCTTTGCTTTTTAATTAAATTATAATTCAATCTTCAGTACTTTTTTTCCATAAAGAATATGGTCCAAATATGAAAAATACTGCAGGTCTAATCTTTTTAAAAATCCCAGAAAATCATAGTAATTTATGTTAGAATATATTATGATTGATTAACCAAGATTACATATTTAATTTTGTATTTGTTAAGCCTTCACATATTAATAATTTGTTGTGAGACTACTCAAACTAGAGAAGTCCGAAAGCTTCTGACTATATCTATTATTCTCAGATGGCAAAATCCAAATTTCTTTATTAAGCTGAACTAAGTAATATTATTTTTACTTCACCTGAGTTTCTATTAGTCAACTCATATTTTCTCTTATATTCAGTATCTTCCTCTTTTTTGAGTGCAAAGACCATACATTCTTTTACTATGCATCTACATCCTAAATTTGAAGAAACTTAATGATTCTTCCAGTTTTAATTGCACAAGCTACAGCTTGATTTGATTTGCTGGTCTTTCTAATAATTAGAGGTCACATTTTTAAAAATTCTATTTTCACACGGCTAGCTTGTTTTATTTTTCTAGCTGAATTCAAGTAATTTGTGGAACTTAGCAATTATTCTGTCCATTTTTTATTGCTCAGTCATGTGTCTTATGAACCTGTGGAAGATAGCTTTATGCCACTGAGCTTTGAGACTCATCTGCAACATAAAATTTGCCTAATTGAGATATATTTTTGAAAGCTAATCAAGCCCAGATTCTTCAGTAGAAACTGGACTACTTATTACTGAGAATGTATTGTCTGGATTTTAGATTGTTAGAAGAAAATAGCTATGAATAAATTTGTCTCTGGATGTCTCAATTTCCACTTCAACACAAAGATTGTAAATGGAAATTTAGGCAGAGTCATTGGGATGCTTGTAAATCATCCCTGTACAAATGAATCAGACATCTGTTAACTTGAGCATATATATGGCCCTGTATTCAGGTGCAGAGGAATCTACCAGCATACTCTCTAAACCACCATTTTTTAAACTTTTTCATGAGTAAAATATTCCTTTTAGACCCAGCAACTTCACTGTTGTGAATAAACTTAATTTTAACTGGTTTTAACACTCTTAAATTACATTTAGTCAGACATATGTGTTTTCTTATGTATTTGTCCCACAGGACCTTCAGGATATGAAAACTTATATTTTAGACCAAGGATCTATAGTTAGGCAAGATTTTTTGGGAAGGAAATATTTTAGTTCACAGTCTATATAATAAAAGAAAACAAACACATATAAGTGCACAATGCATATTCACCATCTTCATTAACAGTGTCCTATTACAATATACTTTAAGCTTAATATGACAGAGAATTATGAGCTGAAATTTGAGCCAGTTCTGGGGTGCCTGTAAGATTAAATAAAAACACAGTATGAATATTTTTAAGAGAGTTTCCACACATCAATTATATGAATAAAGGGATGTAAAATACCAATATTTATTTTTCATTTCCCAAGAATGTAAAACCCTTACATACATTTAATAACAGCAGAGACTACTCTCTATTACTGCAAGATGTAACCTAAGCATCAAGTAAAGAAGCGTCATGCTTTAATCCCATCCAACAGCCAAGCTCCACAAAGAGGTTCATTCACTCCCACACCACTGGGAGTGGGGAGAGAAACAGAAAAGTAAATTATAGAAAATTTTGGATTGAGATATAGATAATTTAACAGGGAAAGCAAAATACAGGGGCATACAAAAAAAGCAAAACAAGGAATTCTTTCACTACTTCCCGTGGGCAGGCAGGTGTTCAGCCATCGCCAGGAGAGAGAAGTCCCATCATGCATGATGGTGACCTAGACAGGAAAATGCCATCACTCCAAATACCCTCCCCTTCCTCACTTTTCCCTCACTTTATGTACTGAGCATTATGCCTTATGGTCTAGAATATCCCACTGGTCAACTGGGATAACCTGTCACAGTTGTTTCTCCTCCCAGCTTCCAATGCACTCCCAAGTTTTGTGCCACTGTGGCTGCATGAAAAGCAGAAATTACCTTGGCTCTGTGTGAGCCCTTCTCAGCAATAACAAAAATGTGCCTTTATTATCAACCCAGTGTTCAGGATGTTTAAATCCAAAGCATAACCCCATGCAAGCTACTGTGAAGAAAATTTACTCATTAACCCAAAACGGACACAAGACAAACTTTTCTTGATTTAAATTTTGGTTTTATTATTGAATCCATTCCTCTAAAAAACTATTTCTCAAAGAAAGAACTGGCAGATAATAGGAATAAGGAGAAAATATAGACTGTATCCTGAAGCAAAATTTTAATAATGATTTAATTTTTTTCAGTTTTCCTTGTTATGAAGTAATTTATTAACTAGTTTATTAATGATGTTGTGAAAGTAATATTAATTATTTTCCAGACCATGTAGTCTGTATTGTGTTTTTCAGTGAGAAAAATCACTTCCTAAACTATGACAACTTTTCTTTAGAGAAGATCATGCTATTTTAAAAGTTGCAAAACATCCTTTTGCTTTTAGTGTTCATTATAATACAGAACTGTGTCACACATATCCCAAATGATGTAATCAGTTCTACTGAAATGCAACAATTTATGATATTAGCTCTTGTGAATGACCAATGTTTTTTCTTCACTCAGTATGGGAAAAGAATTTTGGGAGATAAAACTCTTTTCAAAACAAGGAATTACTTAATTACAACAAGTTGCACTAATTTTTTATCTTGTCCTACACCAATTTTTGTTTTAAAGCTTTTCCCTTACACCTCACAAGTTCATTATTCAATGGGAGCCATTTCTACAGCCCTTTTACATTGTGGGAAATAGCAGGGACACTGTGATGTTTTCTAATTGTTTTCCCACATTTTGCACATTGAAACAAAATGCCATCCCATAACATCTTTATAAATGATCAGTTAGCCCAAGAACTTGGACTTCCACAGCATGAACATGATGGACTTTAGTCCAGGACCTTCCCCACTGTTGTCCTCTGTGCTGCTCACCAGGGTAGGGGAGGTAGGCAACAGTGTCCTGTTCTTCCTTGCTACTCCCACGCTCTCCCTCACCACGGTTGATGTTTCTTCCCATTGGCAAGTTTAGATGGGAACCTCACGTACCTTGGTATACCTGACCAAGCCCTCCCACCAGATGGAAGGATGAACTGAGTTATCCATATCAACTTCCAAATTCTTATAGAACTCCAATCTCATTGAAACAATTTTGTCTTCTACCAGTTCACTGTGGATTGTGGCCAAATGTGTAGCCAGAACGTCATTCCAGTCTGAAGGACTGGTCTGTGTGACCCTCAGTGCATATATTAACTTGTCAATTGGGCCATTTTGTCAACTTTGGTCAAATCAATCGGTGTGAGGGCAGTATAAGCCAGCAGCATTGCTTCAGTAACTGTCAAGTGGTGCCAGACTGAAAACCCGTGGGCCAGGCTCTTAGAAAAAAAACACATTAAAATTGTTACCATAAATTTGTTTCATCTTAATTGGTGCTGGTCAGTGAGTACAAGCAAAAGGGAGAGATTAATTATAACTATGCAACAATGGGACAGAGATCAACTCAGTTAGCTCTGGGGATATTTGGTGGGACTACAGGGGGGTGTGACCTCTGCACACCCCCACAGTTACTACCACAGTCTTGTCTTAAGAGAGTCATAGTTATTCCTGCTAGAACAGGGTCTAGATGGAGTCTACAGACCACCCAAACCACTTCTCTATATATGTTTATCACATCACCTCATGCTTACATTTACATAGGACCTGAACTCACTTAATTAACTCAGCTTTTGCTGGAGAACTGATGCAGAACAGCTGTACAGCACCAAAGAATCAGTCGGCTGATGCACATTACATTAATCTTATGGGACTCTTCTGCCCCCTCCCCCCCCCCCCCGCATTCAAGGATGTCCCCAGTGTTAGGGATCCAGGTGGAAGGTGATTATACAACATCCCATTTGTTGTACAATTATTCCCTTGTCTCCTTCATGGCTATTTTGGAAGGAAAGAGTAGGCTCAGACACATAGATAGACATCACTTCTTTACCTATTTTTTCAGCTTCAGTAAACACAGCTTCAGCAAATCATCTCATTCTACCATATGTTATGAACTTATATGTAGGTCATATCTCTGGAGAGTCCAGCTCTGAGTGATTTTCTAAAGAACTCTGATTACAAATTTAAAATATTTTTTGTAATGTTGATAAAATAAAATCAATTGAGGACTGCTTCAGGAATGGAATGATCTTAAGATGAATGTATAAGACAGGAAGGGGTCCCAAGGCCTGCAATTGTGTAAATATCTTTGCACCTTTGAGTGAGGGTCATCCAGAAATAAGATCAGATTTATTATAATGGACTTCAAGATACTGTCAAAACCTTTTAGAAATTATAAGTGAATCAATGCAATTTAAAACATTTTATTGGTGAGTGAGAAGTCTCTGTAAATTCTAGAAATAAGACCTCTAAATGCATTTTTATGCTATCAGCACACTAGGCTTTTAAGGAAAGAAGTAGTGCTTTTAGAACGTTAGTAATAATAGTAGGTATTTTTTTCTGTTTTCAAGGGGGTTGGATGCCTGTGTTTGTGTTTCCCCCTCTCCCCCTTGATAAATAACATATTTTTAATAAAACCATTATACTTTTTTGTCGCAAAAAAAAACCAAAACACCTAAACAAAATAATCTTCGCCTGCCCTGCAAAAAAAAAAAAAAAAATCTCAGAAACCACCAAAACCAAAACAAAGATAGAAACTTCACAAACCATATTAAAAAACCCAGATCCTCTTGAACCTTTAACTAGTTTTAGTCTTTTTTTTAGAGGAATATGTCACAGAAACAAAGGAAATAGATTAGATTGCAGCAACTTTTGCAAGAACTAGTGGCTAAATAATGAGAGGAGACACACTAATGCTCACAGACAAAACTGCAAGACAGAAAAACTACAGGAGTCTCTTGAGGATCCACACAGAACCTCAGTATAAAGAAACAGAACCTGCAGTAATCAAAGTATTGTTGGAATGACAACTGACAGAGAGAGCCATTTTGCAAACCTTCTATGTAGGTACTGTGACAGGAATTGAGAAAATTAAAAATGTGGATGTTGAGAAAATAAACCACAGTGTGATCTTTCACTATTTTTGGTTTTTTATTCTTACTATATTTTCTTCTAATACACTTGAATATTTATATTTCATTTAAAATAAAGATTTGAATGGGTTTTTTGGCAGCCAATCTCTCAAACACTAGAATGGAACAATTTAGAACTGAGAGATCGAGTCTGATGTGCCAAGGTTGAAAAGTTCCACCACTGTAACTATGTGCAGATTAAGACATGAGAGGCTCAAAACACAGGAAAAGTAATGTCATGCTCTGACATATACAGAGAAACTATCACTGTCCTGTCAATTGAGATAAACTTTTGTTGTGTATTAACTACAATAGGCTAAATGCTTCCCTGATTGCTATTCTTAGCAGGAGAGGTGACTTAATCGAGGCAGTGCTGTTTTTCACGTTTTCTGATGCACTTAAAATTATCAAATGCAAGTATTAAAAATTAAATCTGCTTTGTACCAGGTTTGTACAGATTCCTTTTCTTTTAAATCTCTATTCATTCCATGAAAAGTAACCGAAGTAACAGCTCATTCTTAACATATCCAAAGCAGAAATAAAAATGGTTTATTGTGCATTAAGAAAAATTTAATTTTATATTTTTTCCATTTTACTTTACACTGCACTAGACTAGGTATAGTAGTTAGAGAAATGACATTTTCACTGAGAAATAAATTCTTAAGCTGTTCTCCAATGGTCACCTACAAATATCCAAATATCTCTTAATGTTTATTGCCATATTAAAGACCTGTAATAGAGATTTATTTTGATTCTGTAGAAATTTGGTCATGTATTAGATCTTTTTATGTGTATTTTTTCCAGATTACCCACATATCAAATAGATAAAATACACCGAGTCAAAAGAGCATGACAGCATATGGTTGATTTTGTGTTTAAGAATACACAGCAGTAACTTTGAAATAAAGTGTGTAAAGTTAAATGTTTTACTTCATAAACATACTTAATTTATATGTTCAAATGTCTTGACTTTAAAGATATTTTGCTGCTCAGAAAGTACGTCATTGCTTATTTGATTATATTATCTTACATTTCTCAAAAGTTATTGATTTTTCTCTAAAAGATCAATATTTCTTAACATTTCTTTGGAAATAATATCTTAGAGAATTAATGACTTTTGATTGGTATTTGATTTCCTATTAATGCAAACACATGTGTCACTGTTTCTTATCTATAATAAGTTAAGCTTTATCAAGAAAAAGCACATTGAGAATTTATTGCTCATTAGTCAAAAAGGGCAAAGCTTTAAACTGCTCTGTCTGTGAGGATTCAGAATATTGAAATCAATTCACATGAATATTGGTGAATGTCTTGGCTGGTGACAGGACAGACACTAAAGCTGCATATGCTTTGCACACGTTTCCACCAGCAGGCAGAGCAGAGAAGGGCAGGTGGGTGCCATGGGCCGTGTTTTCAGCGAGCGTCTTTTTTTCTTTCTTCCATTTGTGCGGACTTCTTTTGACTGACCCTGTAGATGGAAAGTGGACATTTTTAACAGTATTAATCTGACCAATGCAGAGCCTAAAATAGAGGCTGCTGTGTCTAAAACTGACACCTGAGGTTCCTTTATAGTCGATAGGAACAGGAAAACACTTTTGAATTAAATTCATATAATGTCATCTGAACCTACTCCTCTATCAGATGACACCTTAAAAGAGCCTTTTCTTTTCAGTGACTTTGAAGGGTGCCAGAAGTGATTTTCTTGGATGCAGACACTTTCTAAATTTAGATAAGTTAAGATCTCTATTTGAAAATGGACAAGAAGAAAAAGTAATTTTATACTGGCTGAAAATTGTTTAATTGTTATAAACCAGCTACAAGCATGGTATTCTGTAACAATTTACAATATATTTCATATGCCACATGGGAAAGGCTATACTTCTAAATTTTGATAGAATAAAATAACTCACATTGTAAGAACTTTATTGAAAAAGAAAAAAGAATGGAAATTCCATCTTTTTTCCTCAACAGACAAATATAGATAAGTCTTTAATGTAACAAGAGCACCGATGCACATTCACTAATGAATTTTTAGTTTTAGAACAATGTGCTGTGGCAGATTCTTGTACTTGTTCTCTCAGACCAGTAAATTGTGAACAGTTCTAGCTTGCACATTACTGTATAGCTTAGAAGGAGAGGGAACACAAGAAGGCTTTTTCGCCATTAAAATTAAAGAAGTTCCTTCTTACTATTAAAATAGTACCTCTAACTCTGGTTCTCAGCTTATTAATTGATGCATGAAAGACTTCAGAAAAGGACATATTTTGAAGCATTTATTCCTGTGTATTTAGTGAACCACTATAGGCCTACCTATCCTTCTGTTATTTCAGCTTTTAAAGTTTTGAAATGGAAATGATTTTTTGTCATGAAGTGCTAGATACTATTTAAAGTCAACAAGGACTTTGAAGTGATGTGTTCCTCTGTCATCTGTTTTACTAATGCAGCAGAGTGTATTTGGCTAACTTGCTGGATGGGAAAAGCAGAAATAAAATAGAAAAAATTGAAGCCAATATTATTCTTTTTTACTTCAAGGACAAGGTGTTTTCAAAGTTATGTAGAACTTTGTGATTCTGACACACACACACAATACAGAGTTAAGACTAAGCAAATAAAAACAATTTTATAGCCTACTTTGAGAAAGCTGTGGTCACCAGCCTTTTTTATGTTAAGAATCTAGAAATCATTTGATCCAATAGCTAAAACTTCCTTTATCACTAAAAATTGATTTTTAGAAACAAACAGATATTTACTTACTCAAGAAAGGTACATCTGCACTTCAACTATTGTCTGATGCTACACAGTGTGTATCTGAGGAGAAACAATATGTATATAACTGTAGGAACTTACTTTATATGGTCTCCAATACATAATGAGCACAGCATGCTATTGTTTGAAGAGATAGTGTAGCTGTAAGATTTTGGCAATCTGTAGACCAGATGAATGCTGTTACTTGTATGTACTTGTATGTATTGTACTTGTATGTATGTATATGTACTTTACCCCTAATCGTCACATTTGGAATTAGTTGCTGCTGAGGTACCTCAGACTATTTTCGTTGTTTTGACAACTATTTTATGCATTGTGTGCATCTACATACACATTATAAACAAAACAAAACAAAACAAAGCAAAAAAAATCTTCCGTTTATATATAGAGTTCATATCAATCTATATGTATTTATGACCATATATAATTATATACATAAATGTAATAGTGTTTTTTCCCCCTAAAAGAAACAATAATTCAGGGGCCCTAATCAACTTTAGCATGTCTGTAGAGTGATTTGTACATGTGTGTTTCTACATGTGTGTGTGTGTGTGGTGTGTGTGTGTGCGTGTGACTTGATTTAGAAGACCTTTAAAGGCTTTAGATGAATAACAATATTAAGAAAAGTCAAGCAAAAGCTGTCTAGTCCAATTTAGATGTGCTTTTTTTAGGATCAAACAAATCAAACTGCAGGTATTTTTCCCATTTTTCTAAATGTAAAGAATTTGTGGGGTGACTTGTTTAGCCTTGAATATCTAATCATTCAACTTTGGGTGTATATCCAAAACCATGATAAATTAATTAATTCCCACTTACATGTAAATATCAACAGAGAGAGATGGCAATAGAAATATAAAGCAACAGATTCTACAGTGACTGGAGATAGAAAATATATAGATTTAGACAGAGATATAGACAGATATAGATATATCAGCATAACCACCATTGTAATCAGTTCTGGGAATAGAAATTTTTGACTCAAATTTCTTTGACTACAACTGTAACAATATTTAGAAAAAAATGTCATGCTTATTTACACATTTGAATTGATGCCTAATTGTCGAGGCACTTAAAACTGACTAAGATGCTACCTCCTCAAACTGAGAGCTGTCTAGATCTTATCTGTTTCTGTCTTTTGAAAATCCTAATTTGAAGAGCAACTACCTTGGCAAAGCCTTCTTTAATCTAAAGAAACCATAATTCCTTGTGTGGGTAATTTATCAGGCCTTTTCTGTCCTTTCCTAGCAACAGCCACAGCCAAAAGTTCAGCACAAAGGACAGGTGATGTGGATGATTTTTTCAAGCTGGATGAAAGATCTGGACATGTTGGACAAGAGCCTTTGGTTTAGTTCCTCCCTAAGAGTGATAAATAATTAGGCACAGAAAGGATTCAGAACTAGATTTCCTAAGACAGTGTTCTTGTCTAATCTTTCACTTAGGAATGTTGATCCCTTAGTATTGAGTCTATAGTTTTGGGCCAAAGATATTATTCTGTGATCTTTGAATATGTCTATTTTAAAAAATGTTAAATATATTAAATAATGCAAGATGTTGGAATCAAAGTCAGGTTGCCAGTGTATGCTTGAACAGTTAGTTCCTAGAATCCAGACTTCCATTTGTTCTCTTATAGTCCTTTTTCATACAGTGTCATATACAGGACTGTACTGATAGCCTGTTTTCTTTTATTTATATCTAGAAATAACATACTGCAATTACTGCTCTGGAATGCAGCTCATTATTGATTTGAAAAAAACAAATTTCCCATTTTTTGGGTGATATGTAAAAAATGTGAATAGTATCATTATTATGCTTTGTTTGAAAATATATTTATTCTCCAAAGGTGCTTCTGCACCTTTCTTCTACAATGGTTCTGCATAGTAGGTGGCCCAAAATTCAGTAATCTAAGCTCAGGTATAATTTGAGGGTAGAGTTTGAGACATTGCTGTGCCTGGTATTTCTTATTTGTTACTGCTAGGCTGATTTTCCGTATTTCCTTTCAAGCACTTTCAAATCCCTGCTGCTTTGACAATCTTGTGTGTGAAGTCTGTTTTTTCACTAATATCCAAGTTAGTCCTAAAACAGATTTCTGAAAAATGTTTTGCTGTACTTCATAAAGAACTCTTAACAAAACACAAATCATAGGATGAATCTGTGAAAATGCAAATACTGAAAATATCAAATAAAAAATTATTAGAGGGGACCTGTGGATCTCTATGGGTAGGTATTACCAATTGCTAAACTCTTCTTTCAGTTATGATGAGCATGCCTGTTACTAGGTTCTCCCAAAAAATGCAAATATCTGTCAAGACATGAAAGCATGAACCTGAAACAACATAGTCAACATTGCAATGCTATCACAATCATAGAGTCATAAATCATATAGGTTGGAAGGGACCTTTATAGATCTAGTTCAACCCCGAAATGTTTTCAAAGTTATGGAATGGAATTTATATGGCCCTAGAAACAGCATAATTTTTAAGTACTTGCACTTTGAAATAGTCTTCTCTTATAAGGTCACACTTTTTCTGACATATTTTCCCACCTAACCTCTCATTCAGTTAATATCATAGAAAGCTACATTTTATTCATACTGTTTTTAAGACTAGGGATTTCTCTATTGCCAAGAATCCAAACTATGATTTGAAGAAAGAAGAATTTCTTTACATAATTTTAATGGTGATCATCACTTGCTAGCATGCTGAAGTTTTATAACACTACTTTTCCATTATCTCTCCAGTAGGTACACTGAAATAGATGCTAGAATGAACAATACAATGTTCTGTCCATGTTTAAACACGTAATGAATGAGTTTTTGCACCTTTTCTTTAAATATAATATGTAACTTAAATGCCTCGACAGTATTTTTGTCAGAATTTCTGCCAGAAATATCCAGGTTTTTAAGGCACTCATAGACTGTAGGGACCCACTAAAATTCTGATAACTATTTTGCCTAGCATGGAGCTTCATGGCACAGTAAGTTTAGGTCATTGTTCAACTCCCCAAACTCCACTCTTAAATTATTTTTCTTGCTTACTAGAAAAACCACTAGAACCTCTTTTACTGCAACCTTATTCTGCCAGAATTTGTTGAGATCAAACTTGCAGAGAAATGTGATATTTCCATGAGACCTGCTAACAAGACAAATCAGTTTTGAAGTTCACTTTCCCAACTGCTTTTTACTAGCTGTCTTGTCCTTCTTTTTTTTTTTTTTTTTTTTTTTTTTGCTTGTTAGTTTTAGGCTTGTTCACACCCTTTTCTAAGGAGTAGGATCACAAAATCCTCCACCTTTGAGTTCCCAAGGACTCTTATTTTTCAGCTGCCTCATCCCAGGCACACTGAACACATGGAAACAATCATTTGTTCATGTTCATCACGAGATTATCAACGATTTGTACATGAACAAGCAAAAAAGACAAGTATTGCACTATATAAACTCTTGATCACACTTTCTGAGAGGCTAAGAACTCTCTTTCTTAGTGCCATGTGAGTTATCACCTGCAGATATTCATTTATCATTGGCTTGAAGCTCCTTTCCTTGGAACTGCAGTAGAAAGGTAATTTATTTGTACAAAAACTTTAAACAGCCTATTAATATGCTGGAAAAATATTACTGTATAGTTTTTTTTTTTTACTTTTTCAAACAATCTCTTTCCTGGAATTTTTTTATAGAAATATTATACCAAAGGAAATATTTTAATAATAAGTTTGTCAAAGACCACTCATTTTTCCAGTTGACATTTTATTAATTATCTCCTAAATGTCACTAATATTAGGAGTTTTTACTCAAAAAATTGCTTCTGACTTGTAAGTGTTTTGTCTTTGATTTATTACTCATTAAAAAGCCACTTATACCTGCAATAAGTGAATATGAAACTGATGTATATGTATTTACAGTGAACAATTTTGCTCTTGGTTTTGGTTTGGGGTTTTGTTTCATTTTTGTCTAATTTCTTTCTTTCCTTCTGTTTATATTTAATAACTTCCATTTTGTTTATTTGTTTACTTATTTATTTATTTGTTCTTAGTTAATGTCTCAGCTTCTTTTTGTTTGGTTAAAATCTGAGTTACTCAGTGTCACACCAGGTTAGACAAAAAAGCAGCTTACAAGATGTGGAAAAAGAAAGTGATACCTTATAAACTGTGATTTTAAATACTGGCAAGCTGATAGAGAAAGTGATGGAAATTGAATTTCCCTGAACAATTGCACCTGAAGAACATTCACAAAAGTCATTGATTGCTACAGAAAAGACAACATGACGTGTTGCATGAGTTAGTGCATTTATTTATCATTTCCAGTATTAAAATCCCTGTGTAAAAGTATGCACTGGGTATTAAGATACAGAAGATATAGATAACTGGCATTTGTGTTTATATTCAGAACCAGACGTTATTAGTCTTAGAGGTCATGACACCACCCTCTGGATATTCTTCATAGTGTAAGTCTAACATGGTTTTAATCTGTATTTTTAAAATCCAATAATTATTCAGTGGACTTTCTTAGGGGGAAAAAAAGTATTTTCTGAGTAAAAAAATGGTTTTCTATCTCTCTCAAAGACAAAACATAAAAAGAACAAAAAAAGTTGCAATTACAATTTACCTCTAACAAATCAACAGAACTCAAAAAGTCAGGTGAAAAGTAGAATTCTCCACATCGGTTATATTTCTTATAACAGAAGTAGTTCTGTGTGACATTGCTTTTATTATCCTATTCATATATTTTTGCTGCTAAATCAGCTATATTACATCTTGAAGTTGTAGTCCTTCAATAAGCATGATTTATAGAAGACTACTGGACTGAATTACAGCTTCTGTAACACAAGGACTAAAAAAATACTCTCTAATAACTTCTGTTCTTTTGGTTAACTGGGGGTATTTGCTTAAGTTGTGTATTTAGGATTATGCCTATGCAGCAAAATATTCCCAGGTCAAATATACTTCCATAAAAATAATAATAATTATTATTTTTACTTTCTTGATTTTTTATTCTTTCACTCCCAATACATATACTTATATACACACATATATACACATATATACACACATATATATATATATATATATATATATGAAGCAGAAGTTAATTTTTTTTAATTTACCATTTTTATAATATTTTAGAACACCTTGAACTCAAGTATGTATTACAATAAATTACTTGATTAAATGCTGTACACTGTAAAAAAAAAAAAAAAAAAAAAAAGGTCAGACAATAAGAATTTATACATTTTTTTAGTTATATCTAGAGAAACCCACAAAACTATCACTCCAGTGAGCACTGGAACCTAGTGCTTTCCTAAAATGCTTTGGGAAAATTCAGTGTCCTGTAATCCTCTGAATCTCTAACTCCAATTCATGGTCAGGACACCTGCTTATTAGCAGGAAAATGGTGCAAAGGAAAAAAATGCTCATTTGGTAACTCTTCATTATTTTTCTTAGGTATTTCATTTAACCTTAAATGTATAACATGCAAACTCATTTTTAGCAAGAATGGACATTTTTCTTTCCTTTCTTTTTGTGTTGGAACCATTAGTTCACATAGAGACCAAGCTGCTTGATTTAACTAGGTAGAAGTAGAAGCAATAACTTTTATACTGAGACACAAAATGTGAAATTAACTGGTGTCTAATATAAATGACATTTCTGTATATTTCAGATCTTCATATACAACCAGCTGGAAAGCAGGCAGACAAAATTCTGGGAATACTGGATAAAAAAAGTAGTTGATGATCTGTCACAAAATCATTTACTTTCCTCAGTAAGATGTTCTTTAGAAGGTGATATAAGGAGATTAAGATGATGGATGACATTACTGTCACAATCTAAAGAGCACTGGTATTTCACTGGTCATATATGTAAGGATGAAAGTCACCTGGAACTTCTTCAGTTTTTGTCTCTGCATTTTGTTAAGGCCCAACACAAAAAAATTAACCTAAATTAAAGCAGCCATGCACCATAATAAGACTGATTCTTTCTTATGTTTCATATCACGTCAGAACAGTGCTGACTGACCACTTTTACCAATTTATAAATAATATAATATAATATAATATAATATAATATAATATAATATAATATAATAATTAATATGTAATAAACAATATAAAAATATAACTAAATGGACAAGTAAAGAGGCTGCTTAAGAATTATTTGCTACACAGGGAAATTGCTGTTTCTTATGAAGGCATTTCTCTTTCTCCATTTTTATTTATCTGTGAAAAAAACACTTATTAAAAATATTTTAACCTTTGTTATGAAGTGTCTTTATTAATGACCTCGGTAATGTGATGGAGAACTCTCTCCATGAGACTGCAAACTTGACTGGCTGGAGTGCTCACTCAGCTGTAGGTTCCGAATCGCTTTGCCAGGCTGGAGAAACTGGTTGACAGAAAAGTCATTAAGTTCTACATAGGCAAGTGCAGAGCCTTGCATAGATGGTGAAATTACCACATGAACAGTAGAAATTGGATAGACAGCAGTGCCAAGAGAAATGAGCTGATGTACATGTTGAATGAGTTGTACCCTTCCAGCAAAGAAGCCAAGCTGTTGCCAGTAGCCCTAGGGAGGTGAAACTTTCCAGATGTTCAACACTTGTAAGATCCCATCTGGAGTATTGTGTCCAGTTGTGGCCTCTCCCACACAAGAAACACATTTCATATTGGAACAAGTCCAGTGGAAAGGCAACAAGATGATTGAAGGTTCATTACTCAGATGGAAAGGATGAGACAACCGAGGTTATTCAACCTCAAGAAAACAAGGCAACCAATGAGCGGTGAAGAGAGAGTCAGACTCTCTGCTCCAAGGTACACAGAAAGACAGTCAATAAAAGTTGGAACAAAGAAATTCTGATTGAATACAAAAGGAAATTTTTTTCTCATAAGGATGATCAAACACTGGGACAGGCTGTCCAAAGTTGTTGTGGTATCTCAATCACTGAATTAAAAACTGATTTGTACATGTGCCTGAGCAATCTGATCTAACTGGACCTTCTATGAGGGGAGGGTCAGACTAGGAGATAGCCAGACATCTCTGTAGCATAAAATATTCTATGATTCTGAAAAAGGAATCCATGCTTTTTCCATAAAAGAAACCTGTTTACCTGTGGTTACCGTCAATACCTTTCTAGATCTGGGCGTAAAGATCAGACATTTGGTCCTTCATTACAACTTTTTTACTTCTGCAGCTTTTATTTTTTTCATCTATCATTCCATCAGAGTTACTAAATAGTATGTCAATTCTAGTTGCTAGTCTTTAAATAGCCAACAATTCTTCCCTTTTCCTCATACTGTATCAGACTCAAGCCTTCTGTGCTGAAAAATAATGAAAATTGAAGGAATAAAATTATAACATGACAGTATTATGAGATCTCTGACTCCTGCTGACTGTAAATGTGTATCTGTATCAAAATTGGGATTGTAGTCACTTGCAGCTGAAATCCTCTGAAATGTGACATATATTCTTTTTACATTTTAATAGACAAATCTGATTTGTGAAATCACATTACTTCCCTTTACAGCATAGAATCACATACACTGTCCATTTTATTACTGTCCTTATGTACAATCAGGCCTTTGAAAGTTTGTAGACAAGGAATCAGAAACCTGATTAGAATAAATGGATTTTGATCTTGTCAGTGTTGTAGCACCACTGCTTAGTTACTTCTAAACTGCTACTGCTGTCTCCTATTGTACTCATATATGTACACAGATATCAATGTTAGACTTGCCTGCTGATGCACTTTTCTGTTCTTTGTATGAGTGGGCTTGATGGATTTCAGTCATTGGGTGACTGGTTTGACTGTGCAGTGTGAATATGAACTGTTGGTGTACAGAGATGCATGCATGAGCATCAAGGACTCTGATCTCAAGTCCCATTAGAATCAATGGGAATTTGTCATCTAAAAGCAAGAAAATTCCTGTCAGAACTAGGTCCTTAGAGTCCTAGGACTCAGACACTTTTTATCTCATGAAAAATGGACAGAATTTCTCCTCAAACAGACAAAACCTGCAAAATATGATTAACAGTACCTGGACAGAGATATTATGAAGCCATTCCTTCTGATGTTACAAGAAGATGAAAAAGAAAATGTGGGAGAACACTTTTACTGTGTTGCTGGTGCCCTGTGGGAGAGTAATAGTGAATAATAGTAGTGTACTGATAGCACTAATTAACCAGGGCTGTCAAAATGATGAGTGATGTAGAAGGAAAAAAAATTTTGAGGAAGAACAGAAACAAAGAATCACAATAGGGTAGGAAAAGAGCTGAGGAAACAGGCAGAACTGACATGGAACAAATTCTTTTTCAGGGACAAGACTGCTTGAAAAAATTTATCATCTTGAAGGGAAAAATAAACCATTGATTCAAAAGCAAAAGAACATGGTAGCAAAATTTGATTGAACATATGTATCCTCACAGAGATGAATGGAAGCAAGATGAAAAATGTGAGAAGAAAAAGAAAATTGTCATCTTCAAATTTCCAACTCTCCAGTGATACAGGGACACATAGAAATGGTATAATAATAGTATTTTTTTTTTTCCAGACATACTGAAATAACTGCAAACCTGGACAGATTTTAACAGCAAAGGCAGAAAACCTGGGAATCGATGGATGGCAGCTCATGCAGTTTTAACTAGCTTCAGCCATGTAAATGGCAGTTCCCTCCAGATACTGTTTAATCTTGTCTGCACCTTTGGGTGTCTCAGACAAAAATTGTATTTCAAAATCATATACTGGTAAAATGGAAATTAGTTTGGAAGGAACCTTAAAAGTCATCTAGCCCTAATTCCCACATTCAGAATGGACACCCCTCACTTGACCAGGCTGCAAACTGGCCTTGAACACTTCCAGGGTTGGGGCATTCACAACCTCCCTGGGCAATCTATTCTAGTGTGTTATCACTCTCACAGTGAAAAAATTTCTTTCTAATATCCAGCCTTAATTTCTCCTCTTTCAATTTGTACCCATTACTCCTTGTCCTATTATCTAGAGTGTACAATTATTCCATTTTGTGATATTCTTTCCAATTAGTAGTCAAGTTTTTTAAGTTTTATTTTATTGTGAGAATTTAATGAGACTTGCTGTAGTCACGTATATTTCATTAGCATTTATCTTACCATTATTATGCTACTAAAGTCAGGACAACTTGAAGTGAAAGACTGAAACATAGGGAGGTTGCAAAGCTTTTCTTTCTGACAGTGTAATTGAATTACTGGGATAGATAGGCTCAAATAATACAATATTTGTGTTGCAAAACAATATGTACTCCTGGGGTTTTATCAGTTTTAGTTTGGCCCTTGTTAAAGGTCAAGGTATGTTTCTCTGAATAGAAAACAGCTGAGGATCCTCAGAATGACATAGCATATTTTTCATATATCATATTACAGTACTATACATACTCATATTGCTAAGATCCAAAAAAGCTTTGAGTAAATTTGAACATGTCTATTTTTATAAATAATCTTATAAAAATGAAAATATGCAAAGTAACAATAATTTTCAATCAACTCTTTTTTAGGTATTTTCTTGTATGATCTCTCACTAACAGATTCAATAATAAAAATAAATAGATAGAGAATGGCTTTGTGAAACCAGCTCAAATGATACATTACTATCTCAGTACTTTGTTTATTTCACATAGAAATTACAAGTGAGTGAAATAATGCAATCTAAATAGAAATAATTTTACCTGTATGTTAGCTTGGACATATGGATATGAGAATATGATGTGTGGGAAGCATTAACTGCAGGGTAAATAATGCAGACTATAAAACTTAGAAGGGTGATGGACATGCCTCTGTTGGAAATGGTCACACCTCACGGGTCAGAGTCCAGAATCAGGTCTGGCATATAAGCAGTATATTTCTAATGAGCAATATTCCTCAACTTCCTACTTAGACCTGAGCTTTAAAGCTAATTTGGCAACCAAAATAGTCTTTGAAGTAGTTTACATGTTTTGATTATCAAGTTC
Organism: Lonchura striata; assembly: GCF_050655825.1. Classification (NCBI taxonomy): domain Eukaryota; kingdom Metazoa; phylum Chordata; class Aves; order Passeriformes; family Estrildidae; genus Lonchura; species Lonchura striata. Next base: position 34,186,379 of record NC_140741.1, on the reverse strand, counting down.
TTCAGAAACTCTGAAGAACTGATACCACTCAGGCTGTGTTTGCTGGAGTTCCAATCATCTCAAAATAATCAAAGAAGGAAAAGGAGTTAGAAACATCAGATTATCCACTTAGTAAAGCATGGGTTATGCTCATTCCTCATCCTGATCAGCTCAGGTTCAAAGGCTGGTGTCTCCTTACGGGTGTTTCACAGTCCAAAAAATAATTGTCTTACCAGTTCCTCATATAGAAGATTTCCCTCATAACTGTTGTAGGAACAATTTAGTTCTGTTGTTGCTTCGTGGTTGATCCCAATGAATACTGAAGTCACTGCCTTGTGCTAGTATCAATGATTAAAGTCATCAAAGAATCTCAGATTGCTATGAGCACTCAGCTGCTTGAAACGTCAACATGTTTGTATTATTGTCTTCTGCATGATAAAGAAATGCATTTCAACAATACATTTTTTTTTACTTATGCTTTTCCCCTGTAAGACTGTATGACCATTACTAGCATGAAATTCTAGCTAGTATGAAACACTAGCATTTTCCACTTAATCTGGTCTCCTAAGAAATGCAGTACTGTAGAAAAGAAAGGAGGTGGGGAATCAAAGTGTCTCATTATCATTGATCAGTATCTTGCATATGTCTGTTCTCTAAGAGGCATATGTGTGCATATATGTGTATACAGATTATTTATGATAGAAGAAAAAAATATTTATATTAGAAATTCTATTCCATTATCAAACAGCACCTTCTCATTTTAAAAACATATTAATACCAAATTTATCAAAATATTGTCTTATGTATTTAAGACACAGTTTAGTGGTGGACTTGAATTATGTTAATGGTTGAACTTGATTTTAAGGGTATTTTTTTCAATTTACATGATTGATTCTATTTCAGTGTGTTCCTGAGAAGGCAGTTGAAAGATACATTCCAGATTTCTCACTAAGAGCATAAATGATTGAAATTTACAGTAGCAAAATCTTGCTCAAGTATTTCATAAGCAGCTGGAGCTGTATTTCACGAAGAGTGAGTTTCATCAAGTTAGTGATTTCAGGTTTCATGTTTTATTATTATTCTCAATTGAATTTTGTGGCTGTGATAATGATATATATCAAATTAATATCCATGCAGCAAAAGCTATTTCTTATTCTTAGGAACTTATTAATTTTTGAAATTGTCTTGAGTATTATGAAATTTGTTTTTTAGTGATTTGTATTTTCCAACAAATTTTGTTACTTTACAGCCTTGAAAAACAAGTGCATAGAGGAGGGTTCTTTTAATATTGAATAAGTAATATTTTCTTATTGATATATGTTGATTATATCTTACCAATATCTGAGCTTTATTTTCCTCCTTGTCTATATTATTTAATAAATCCCTCTAGTTTTATTAAATCAATTAAATTAATCAGTTATAGAGAGTAGGATTCCAATCCAGTAAACAAATATCAAATACAGGGAAAATATCAATATATCAAAATCTCTATTGATCTAGCTATCAATAGGGCATGACCCATCTGGTTCAGTTCTGTGGTATCAATCACCTTGTCATTTATAAAAACTGGAGCAAAACCACACAACTAACTTTTAAAAATTTTTGATTTCTTTACCAAGTTGAAGTGTAAAAGATCACACTATATATAATAAGGTAGAAAGATATAGTACATGTAGGTGAAAAAAAAGTTCTTTATCTGGCAAACAGAATGGAAGAATTTCTGCAGATAAATAGTGGCATTGATGAGGCATATCATCCTTAGACCAGGAGCAATGCTAGAAGTATTTATATTTCCTCTCCTTTTTTCTTTCATCACCTGTTCCTTCATCATTTAACTTCCATGTTGTTACCTTTGTTTTGACAGCTTATGGGGTGATTTACATTTGCTGCATGTATGTTTTTGTTCTCTTCATTACTCTATAAACCAGCTCTGCTCAGTTTCCAAGAATGCCTTCCTCTAGTGATCAGATATTGACTGTTTCTGTTTGCAGCTACATGTCCAGAGCCCTGGGCTCATCTGTGTCTGTATTGTCAAAGCATTTGCTGTTATCCTCTGCTCATGCACTTCAGGTACCCTGTTGCAACCTGTATTGTATCTATCTTGATGAAAAGATAGGCTGTATTTCTCTGTATGTGAAATTGCAATTATTGTGGGGATTTGCCAGTGTTCATCTTCTATTCTACCACTCCCTGCTGTCACAAGAACTACTGGGTCTAAAACTGAGGCTTGAGCAAAAGAAATCATTAAAAGAGAAATGCTCACTGCGTTTTGAATGAGTAGGAGCATAAAAAGAGCTGATCTGCAGCATATGTTGAAACAATGACAGAATTGAAAGACTGGAGTATTTGTTGTGGGTGTGCTCAGACTATGGAGCAGGTATGCAGGTCAGCACTACTCCTGTGATACTCTGAAGAGCCTTCCTGCTTATGATTTTCTTTTAGCAGAGAACTGTTTACTGTCATGGAGCTGGCACATTGTAGTGAATCCAGTTCCACATCCATGATCATAAGCCAGAAAATACTGCTCTGCCTCACTGCATGTAGAAAGAGTGACTGAGCAGTTATACTTTCCCAAATTCTGGACTGACCAGAACACTCTCAGAGAATAAATATAATTACATGGTAAATAAAATGCAGAAAAAACTCTAAAGCCCTGGATTTGACAAAGCCCTGTTCTAATGGAGGTTCTGGAGCTATTTTGCCACTGAGTTGTGTTACACACTTCAGGAGAGTGCACCAGAACCTTCTAGTTAATGGACACTGGTGTTGTATTAGTTTTGTCCACATGCATCTGTAAAATCACCATGTTTTTTATAGGATGCAAACCAGACTATTAGAAAAGAACTTGAAACAAAATTATTTTTCTGGATGTGTTTTATATCTGTAGGAAAGACATTCATCTCACTTTGCCTCACTTTCTTATACTTTTGCAAATTTTGTTAAACAGCAAAATATTAGGCCCAGAATGATACTGTCTAAAAATCAATTCAGTGTTGATATGGAGAGGTTAAAAAAATGCTATAATCCATGTAGAGTTCCAAAAAGAACTTTGGCATTGGTATAGAATATTACAACATATAATTTACTGGCAGGTGGTCCGTAGAGCAGGGTTCAGAGCCCGCAGATGTCCTCAGGAAGTGTTGACTGCACACACACTGGACAGGAAATGACTGGCTTAGTTAACAGTTCTTCAGAAAATATTTTGGCTCATGAGTCAACAATATCATGCTGTTGAGAAATAAAAAAAGCAGCACACAGATGTATATGAACAGGGAAAACAAATTAAAATAAAAAAGAATAACTGAATGGTATAAAAAGATAAATAGAGAAAAGAGAGAAAGAAAGAGAAAGAAAAATAACTAAAGAGAAAGAAAGGGAGAAAAGAGAGAAAGAGAGAGAGAAAGAGAGAAAGAAAAAAAGACTTGCTGTATACAATACACAGAGAGATGACTTCCAACCCTGAAGATGCTCCAACTTCAAGAACAGGAAATACTTTCAAAAAGCAATAGAGTAATCTCTTATGGCAGATGGGAAGTAAAAAAAAGCTTAAATTGCAGTGAGACAATGCAAATCTTGCTAATGATAAGAGTGGTAGCCATTAAACCGACTGCCTAGAAAAATAAGAGCCTTTGTCACTGAAAATCTGATGGAACAAAATCTGAGGAGAAAAAAAAGCCTGAAAAATATAGGAAAAAGAAATGGAAATTAGAGACTGAAAGAGGTTTTTCGACCACATTAATTTTTGTATATAAACACTTGAATTTTGTTCCAACTTCAAAGATGTATATTTTGAGCCTGTATTCAGTAACACTATATCCCATGACCATTTCCTAAAGAACATATCACTCTCTGTATTTAGCATCAAACAAAAATTTTCATGATTTCTAAAATAATGTCCTAGGCATGATCACAGAAAATAGTTTTATGTCTATTTCATCTCTGTGGTCAAATGAATCCTTAAAAATATTTGCTTAATTAGTGTGTTATGTGCATTTTCCCTCTATAGCCCCAAATCTGGTTATTATGGTATTCATATGGAGGACAGAGCTTTCATCTTCCACCTTCTGGCAGAGGAAGATACTGAATATGGTCTCCCGTTATCTGAAGTTTGGATGTATGCTCTAGATCAATTTGAGATATTGAATTATGTAAGTCCCAATTCTTCTATCTTTACTTTTCTATTAATTTATTCAGTATTACTGCTGTTTCAAAAACACACACATAGAAAAATTAACACTAAAAAACCTATTGAAAGTACTGTTATTTTCAATGGCATTTGCTGATTTTACATAGACATAGTCAGTTTACAACGCTTATTGACAGTTGCTGAAGTTATAGATTTTTAATCCAAAATGCTTTGATGTCATTGTCAATAACTATTCTATACAGAGGCTTGAAAATTAAAATGTTATTTTAAAAGGTAAAAATTTCAATACCAATTTCCATGAAATGCTGGTATTTAAACAGAATGCCATTTTCAAGAATAACCTTGAGCTCAGCTTTGAAAAGAGAAAATCTTTCCTGTTTTCTGTGACAAATGTGAAGAGTTAATGCTTGGGAAGTGCAGAGATAAATACTTATTGATGACTCAGTTAACATCTTGGAGTGAGCAGAGTATAAACAGGCAAAATATGTCTTCTTTTTTATAGCTCAACTAGCAAGAGAATGCAGTATTAAAAAAAGGAAATGAAATGAAATCAAAACAAACAAAAGACAAACTCTCAAACTGTGGTGCTGATGACTCATTTTCAACCTCCTTTTCAAATTGTCACTTTATTTTCTAGTCTGGACTCCTCACCCGCAACTGCTTGAGTGACATTTATAAATGAAAATATGGGACTTAATTAGGTAAGAACTCCTAACGTTTTGTGTGCACCTTACATGTATTTAATTCCGTCTTTGGATGTGGAAGATAAGCTGTTTCTGGGGGAGGCGAAGGGCGCTGGATGACAGTGAAGTGCTGAGTGCCAGGGCGCACAGGCGGTGCTCCGCGCCAGGCTGGGGGACTGATGCCACCGAGCCCTCCGTGCGCAGAGCCCGCCCAGGGGACACGGCTGTCGGGAGCTTCCTCCACCTGGACTCAGCCTGAGACTTACAGTAGCTGCTGGATGAGTGAAGAGAACCATCAGCTCCACAGCAGCCCAGCAGCAGCTGGAATTGCAGAGGAATTTCAATTAGTCAGGTGACAATCAGATGCAGTCCCCAAGGAGACAGCTACCACCTCTTCTGCACAGTGCTCAGTCACTGCTGCAAAAAGGTCAGTTGTGACACCACGTACAACATCAGGTGTAAAAGTAGCTACTTGGAGACACTTGTCCTCTCTGCATAGTTTAATTTAAAAACTGAGATCTTCTATTCCGTGTTTGAATATGAATGAGTCAGTCGTAAACAAAGAACTAAAATAGATGAGTCTGGCGTGGAGAGGTAGCTGAGTCATTCTATAAACCCTGTCCCTTAAATGTAATGGCAGAGGTTTTCTTTTTTGACACAATAATTGCTATTTTAGCTTAATGAGCTATGAGACTTTTACAGCTAAATGGCTCCTTAAAATTACTGTCCCATTCAGTGCCTCCACTTTTAAACTTTTCTATCCATGATTTTACTTCTTGATCACTGTGAAAAGAAACGAAAAATATTTTCCTAAGGAGCTTTATTTTGAGTTTAGCTATTTATTTAAATAAACAGTGTTAGAATTTTGTACCTCTTTATTGCATGAAGGTGGCATTTCTTCATTGTACTATACCTCTTATGTCATTTAAAAGGGGTACACAATCAAATGTTGGTATTAAATCTTTGGAGTTTTGATTCAGAGGAAGAGGTGAGCACAGAAGAGAATTGTTTCTAGTGTAGATTAAAATAGCTAAAATATTACTAGAAAACATTAAAGGTTTCAGCAAACATATCCGCTGTTTGAATGAGAAAACTTTACACAAAACATGAAATAAATTTTCTTTTCCTTTCTCACTACAACTTTGAAAAGACAACATATTAATAAAGCAATATTATTCCACAGAAACTGATAAAATTTATCTTCTTTATACTTATATATTTTATTTATACTTTATTCTTCATTATACTTATATATGATATTATATGTATGCTTTAAAATAAAAGAAAAAACTTATTATCTTAAAATACCTTACCTAAAAAGATTTACTGCTTTAAAAGGCTAAATAAATAGTAATGCCATCTAATAAATACCTGGAAAAAAACTAATACTGTTTTGGATGCATATTTCCACTAAAAAAATTACTGCAAGCAAAACAAAAATCTAAGTCAGAACATGTTCTTCCTGTTACCCTTGATAACATTAGTAGTAGTCACATAAGACAGGATACATAAAATCAGCAGAACAGGACTTTCCAGAGTAACAGGTTGCAACATTAGTTAGCAAACACTATTCTTGAGTCTCATTCACTATTGTTGAGTATAAAACAGCTATTTTACTGCATTCAGAACTGATAAATTCTTGGCATTTCAAATGCGGGCTGATGCAAGTTCAAGCAGTGGTTCAACTAAAGAGATTCCCAGGAAAGCAGGCGGCTTTTCAAAGGTCGGGAAAAATCAAACACCAAAAAGAAGATGAAAGTGTTACATATATTTAGACTAAGAAAAGGAAAAGACAGTAGCAGTGTTCATATGTATAAAACATAGCTTTTAAGGAGTTTATGCTTTCTCAAAACTCATTTCAGATCAGACATTACACAGCAGAAGGGAAGGTCTGTGTTGGGATGTGCAGCTGTGCAGTACTCCAGCTGTTTGTCCGGAGGCTGTGGCAACACCCTCCAATCCTCTTCCTCAGAACAGGCTGTAAAGGTGTTTGTTCAGAAACGTCACAGATACAGCTGGCCCAACATTTGCAAAGGAGGTGGGAGTAAAACCTCTCTTCTAATTTCAACAGCCTCAATTTCTGCTGTTTTGGTGATTTTATTATCCAGCTTCATTATACATATTATTACGAAGAAAATAAAATAACAAAATAATTAATTCAGAAAGTTGAATTCAAAGCAAAATTTTTGAAAAAAATGAAACACAGGGCTATTTCCTGGTAATTAACACTTTCATTTAAAATTTGCAGCAAGTATTTTCAGATTGAAATAATATTTTATCTTCAAATGTTCTAACTTTCCCATAATTATTATATTATTACTCTATATAATTATTTCATTGCTTGCACACTGGCATTTTGCACATCATATATGTAAATACCAGTATTAAGTATACCAGTAAATACCAGCATTAACAACAAGTTTGATAAATATAGTTTCATTGTGCCAGCTTGGGCTAGTGACAGGTTTAGAAATTTCATGCCAATCCAACTAAATACTACAAAATATAGCTGTGATTTCTTTTTCTTTTTTTGATCTCCTTAAATATTCTAAATTGCTCAATGAGGATGAGACAAATTATAAATTAATTTTAAGAACTATAATGGATGGCAATTACATCTGTATTAATTCATATTTTCATTATTCAGATTATCCTTACAATAGATATTCTGCTCATTGTTCTCATGACAGTTTGCCAGGGAAGTGCTGTATCAGAATGCTAATAACTTGCCACATCCCCTCTTTGACAGTTGATAGTAAACCTCAAATATATGATTTTACTGATATTCAATAGGTTTGTTCAGCAGGTCCATATCACTTTGAAGTTGTAGAAACCCACATTTTGATATCTATTCCCTCTAAGAATAGAATAGATGTCAAAATACAGAAAAAGTTGGACCATGCTTTTTAAATTACATTTAAAAAAAATACCAAATATTGCAATTTAAGCATATCATTTAAAACTAAAATATTAAGAATATACTAGACCATTTTTAAAATAAACCATTCCTATAGTTCATCTAGGAAATTTATGTGTGCTCACTGAAGTCCCATACATTTTATCTGATAAATATTTTTATCTAATATTCAAGCAGCTAAACATCACATGTGCTTTTAATCAAAATCAATTCAACCTTTGTCTTGCCATGTATTTCCTCAATAATTGAGCAGATTTTCTTTGGTTAAATTCTGTTTAGAAATATGGTATCTTAGAAAAATGTAATTGATTTATTTGATATTGATATTAATATACTCATGCACATAGTCCAGAGCTGTATCCATCTCTGGGGTCCCCAGGAGGGGAAGGACATTGAACAGTTGGAGCAAAACCAGAGGATGGCCACCAAGTTGATTAGTGGGATGGAGCACCTTTCTGACACAGAAAGACTAAGATAATTGTATTGTTCAGCCTGTAGAAGAGAAGGCAACAGAGCAACTTCATTGTGTCCTGCTAGTACCTGAAGGAAGCCTACAGGAAAGCTGGAGAGGGACTTTCTACATGAGCATGTAGTGACAGGCCATGGGAGAATGGCTTCAAACTGAAAGAGAGTATGGTGAGATTCAATATCAGAAAGAAATTCTTTGCTGTGAGGGTGGTGAGGCACTGGAACAGGTTGCCCAGAAAAGTTTTGGATGCCTCATCTCTGAAAGTGTTCAAGGCTAGGTTGGATGAGGCTCTGAGCAACCTCCTTTACTGAAAGGTGTTCTTGCTGTGTTGGGAGGGTTAGATCCAGATGGACTTTAAGGTCCCTTCCAACCCAAATCATTCTATGATACTAGGATATCAATTACCCAGAATAATTTTGCATATTCATTGTCAGCATGCACATAAATGAAGCTGGTGGATAATCATCCCACTCTGTAAAATATAAATATTCATTTGATTTTAAGTTCACTGTCTTCAACATTCTGGCTTTCTTAAATGTGAGAAAGTGTTTAAGTGCTAGGCAGTGATGGGGTCCAAAGCGATTAATGAGTAATTTATTCAGCGTGAAAAGATAAAAATAAGAAGCATGCTGCTAATCATCTAACCTTAATTTCTACAATTCACCAAACTCCCAAATTCATGAGAAACAAACTTAATCTTGGAACCAGACTGAAATAAATTTTTGTGGATCAAAAGTTGATTCTGTGTTTGGATGAGAGTAAATTAACTGATCTTTGTGGAGTGGATTATTATGGTTTAAAAGAAACCAGATGAAGCAAAGGACAAGACGAAGGATTCAATTAGTCTTGGATTTGACAGAACTTACTGGAACAATGGAATTGGCATGAGAAATAAAACTTCCTTTCTACTTTATCAGTATCCTTCTATAGGGAAAATTCCAGCATTTCTTATTAGTTTCTTGGAGGCTGTTGGCATAAAACAGAGGGGTTGCATAGAAATTCTGTCTTGAAGAATTGAATTTGAGACAAGGTCAGGATGTTCACCTACTTATTTCAGCCCAAGATGTTGTTTTTGATGGAGACATCTTATCTGCCTAAGCATTTGGCACAAACATTTCATTTTATTAATTTAGTGTTATTTGAAAACAGGAAGGAGTTCAGGGCAAAAGAGGAGATATATATACTTTTACAGACTTGGGTCACTTTTTGTTTCTTGTTCTAACATAATTTACATTGGAATATAACTCAATAGTACTAAATTCAGCCTACTGAAGCACTTCTGCCTGTTGAATCCTAGATAGCAGATGAAGCCAAATGCCACAGGAGTATGAATTAGTCATGTTTCTGCTCTCATGATCATCATGAACCTGGAACTCTTTGAAGCAGTAGTAAGGAAATAATTCATCTCCCTGGTCCCTTTGTCAGTTAATTCAAATGTCAATGGACAATTAGAGTTTCTGCACTACAAAGTTCTTTACTATATCAATCTTTATGGCTCTTCAGCAGCCTCACCTAAGAATCCAAAAACTTACATTTTGTGAATCCTTAAAAAAATAAATTGCCCCAATACTGAGATAATTCACATAATAAAGCTGCATATCAGCCCAACTTAAGTGACTATATCTTATAGTCAGTTACCCCTTTTTCTTCAATAATAATGTAATATCACTTGTCTTCAAAAGTCTACGAAAACATCATGACACTGTTACCTAGGAATTTTAATTGTGTATATAAAACTCAGTGGACCTTTCAGTTTGTTCTATCTTTCAGTCTTCCCCACTTATCATGATGTACTTAATAACTTGGAATTAAACACAGCCCAAATCAAAATATTCAATATTTTATACATTTTATTTCTTCTATGTGTCTGTCTGTATAGGTAAGGTGTCTTTTTATATTCTGGAAATGCAGAAACACTGACACATTCCTGCTACCAAGCTTAATTTCCAAGGTGCAACAAAGTTAAAAAGAAATACCAAAATCTCAGAATAAGAAAGCATTCATGATCTCTTGCTTAGATTCAGTTTTATAGACTTCACTTTTTCCTAAGATGCTACTTTTAAAATTAATTTTGGAACTTAACTCATACTTTTCTGGTATTTGAAATCTTGTGTAAAATTGTCCCAAGCAGTCTTCAAAATATTATTTTCTGAAGGTGTTAATGAGGGATGAGTTATTACTATGCATGACAACAGTATTGAAAGCAAAACACAGTGAAAGACAGTGCAAGAACTCTACATTACTTGATCCCCTACAAGCTAAAAATAAAAAATATGAGAGTTCTAACAATGGTAACTGAAAGTAGCAGCACTAAATGCAGAATCCTCTGTCAGAATCTCTTGAATAGTTTCAAAAATATACAGTGATATTTTAATATTTCAGTATTTAAGATTAAACTTTAGTGCTACCATTTAGGCAATCTAGTGTAAATGTGATTATATTTTTGTATAAATTTCTAAAGAAAAGAGAAGATAGGCACATTATACAGTCCTACTCTAAGTGTCATTTTTCATCGTTTTATGTTTCATTTCACATAATATGCCAAAGAAAAAATATGCATAGGCTGTTATCAGTGGTGCGGTTTTCTTTGTTCTGTTTCTGTGTATTTTTGCTCTGCTTCTCTTTTGCAAAACTGACATAACTATTACTGTAATTATGATTTTTAAAAAGATATCTGAGTGTTTTAATTGAATAGTCAGAGTATTCTTACAACCCTACTCAACTTTGTATTATATATTATTTAATCCATGAGATGCTTTAGGCCATTTATATAAAAAGTCAATTCAACTATTCTAATGTCTGGAACAAAAGGAAAAATTGTTTTAGTTATTGAAGCAAGTCTTCACATGCAAATTCCCATTTGAATGATGAAAGGCTAAGCACATGCATTCCATTTTTATAGTCTATATAGTAGAAAAGGGTGGGCAGTAAGAGTTGTGAATCTAGCCAGCAAAATAAAGTAGGAAACTTTCCATGTTTTAAGTTAAACATTTTCTTCAGAGTTAGAAGGCTTAAGTGACTGATCAGGCAGCCTGTTTCACTCCTTGTTATGGCTACAAATCTTTTATCCTTCTTTGCACAGAACACACATAGGGCAATGCTTACTGTTTTATCTTCATGTCTGGATGTCCTAAGCCATATACAAATGAAAAAACACATATATCCCCCCCCGCCCCCCCAGAAAATACTGGGAAGTCTTCCTGCAGGGGCCAATCATTATGCGAAACATAATAATCAGTCAGAAAAAAAAAATCTTTAGTGAATTACAAGGAGACACTTTTGAGGTAAGATCTAAGTAGCGCTTTGGAAGCAAGCAATTACTAATGGAATGTTGCCATTGAAGGTAATGCTGAACAGCACTGCTCACTGTGCTCCTATGGGATAATTCCTCTCTGCCATCAAGGCATATGTATTACAAAAAGTAAACCTTCTGCAGTATCTACTAATAGTTTAATTAAGGGCAGTGAGAGGATGTTATAAGCACTTATCTGTACACAGTAATTGCAGATGAACAACTAGGTTTTATCCTGATAGCCTGTCTAAAAGTAACTACCTCAGTTGAGAGGCAGACCTTCATTGTTTAATGTATGACCACAATCACACTGGATAATGACTATACAATGAAAAGTCAATTTGCATCACAACCTCTCTTTTCATCTGGAAAAATTTACTCAGAAGAAGTAATTTAAGATTTTTAATTCTTTCAGAGTCAGAATCTTGTTCTTATCCCACTTTCAAATTTCCTTTGCAGAGAAAAAAAGGCTCTCAGTTTTCTAGAGATCTGAGACTGGATGCTGAAAAGAGATAAATAATGACCATTAGTGCCTCCTGGAAAATGCAAAGAAATATATAAACAAAATGAATTTGCTCTTATTTCAATCATTTGTATATTCCTAGGAGGCTTTTTTTTTTTTTTTTCAGAATATCACCTTTCTGTTCTTGCCATACAAACAAGAGCAATAACAAACATTTAGACTAAAAGATGTGATTATTTAATAACACATTTTGATTACAATATTCCCCTGATTTTAAAAATGTTTTTATTTTTTTAATAAAAGGCCTCATTTTTATTCAATAGAAGTTTCAGTTCTAAGTAATTCCACCAGCAAATAGCTTTAGCACAGCCCTTCTACTAATGGCATACTCACAAACCTTGATTTTCAGAAAAGAAATTTTATTAACGTCAGTCCAGTTTTCTCTGCTCTCTTGGACTTTATTTATTTCTTCTGAAAAGAGGTGAAACTGTTGATCCATATTTCCCAGTATACCTGCACCCTACAGCAGTAAACTGCTCTGTCTGAACAAACTGTGCCATAGCTACATTTTAAAGGTACAAGTATTGGCATGCTAAACAGAAAAAGAAGAAAAAGAAATGCTGACATCCATGAATCACAGTTCACCTAAGAGTAAACATGATAAAATTATTCGCAGGAAATAAAGTGGTACTGAGATTCTGTGTGAGATGGCAAAGATGAATCATCAGAAAATAGAGAGCTCCTGTGCATGTCTGTTCATCAGAAGAGACAGCTGAATAGAGCACACTGTGAAAGTAAGGCAATGACATATAGACCTAGAGGTGGAAAAATGAGCTTTGCAATCAAGGCTTAAAGCTCCCGTTAGTACCATAAAAGAGCTGTTATTTAGCTGTTTTGTGTTATCTTGAAGCGTCCTGGTACAAAATCTATTTTTTTTTTTTTTTATTTTGGATGATCACCTACACCTATTGAGTTAAGATCTCAATTATGAAGGATGCCATTTATTCAATTGGTCTTTCCTTATTCTCTTGTATGTTTCATATATTTTAATTTTTTGAAACAGGCAAGTTGCCAAACTATATTTTCCTCAGTAGTTTCACTTTTATAGTGGCAGTTGGGAACCACAGAAATATTTTATTCTTTGCTCAGTGTATAACACAGGTGTTATAATATCAACAACATTTTCTACTCACTTGAGAGACCTATGTGAAAAGAAGATGAAAGGCACATTGACTGAGTAGGAAATGTAATGCAATAGAATTAGCTCCAAGCAGAAAATGTAGAGATTTGTCTTCAGTGATTTATGCCTTGAAAAAGAGGGCAGATCAAAAATGTATGGGTTTATATGAGGACAAATTATACCCAATATACACATATGACTGTTCTTGCAGCAGTTTGTACTGTTTTAACTTTGCTGGTTAACTGGCAATATTTTGGATTAAAGAATAGATTTTATGTTCCATATGTTTATTAAAAAATATATTGCCTCCCAACAAAAATGGTAAAACATTTATTTCAAAATAATTGAAAATAATCACTTTAAATATGCCTGAGTTAAAGCATTTGTGATTTTTCCCCATTTTTTGAACCAAACATTGACCAACTCAATGTGGGTATAAAGATAACTTCAACAAAACCAGATCTCTGCCTTCTAAAGAACAAAATTGTTAGATAAGACCTTTTTCAGCAGATTATAATAGTTGGCACGTGTCTGCCTTGCTGTTAAAACAATTCTGAAGTCTATGCTTTTGAAGTTCTTTGCAAGAGCTGCAAAAGAAGTTTGCAAAGAATTAATGATAAAAATACAATTTAGGAATTTCATAGCATAAATTTATTAAAATAGGTTTGTGGAAGAGGGAACAACACTTATATACCAGGTATAAATTAAATTATATTTATTGTTATTAAAGGGATTCCATTGTTACTGAATGTTCAAACATGATGCTTGAAAAGAGTTGATGACCATGAGAACTCTCAATTTTACACAAGAAGTTTTTTAATTTTGTCTACCCTCTGAAATAAATTCTTAAAATGTTCATTCAGCCTCCAAAAATAGAAAAAAACCCAATATGTCAAGCACTAATTAACAGTAAAATTTTACAGTTTGCAAACAGATAACAGATTTAAAACAGTCATGAAATCAATATATGTGAATAGTGAGTATACTCACATGGAACATATGGGATTACATATTTGTAATAACATTAGATATTCATGGACTCATAAATTTACAAGTTCTAAAAAATCTATTTTGCTGGTTTTACTTTCAAAATCCACATACATGCAATGCAGCTTTTACATGCAACATTAATCTATGAGGTTTAGTACCAAAATGCATCTAGTAATCAAAGTCTACAAAAGCTGGTGAAAATGATTCTTGTTTTCCATAAATTCTTGAATCTAACTCTGTAGAAGAAACAATGTATTAATGCATGATAGAAACTGAAAGTATTGAAAGTTTAAAAAATTCTTAAACATTAGTTATTGTATTTTTTTCCCTTTCTCAGTTTTATAACTCTACAGCAAAAGTTAGTGTTTTAAAAGCCTTCTTAAGTGTCATATCTTATAATTTTTATTGTTGGACTCTCTCTGGGATCAACTGTAGATAAGTTATTCTAATAAATAATCAGTCTCCAAGTGAAAAACAGATTCAGTTACTAAAACTGAATTTTTGATTTGGTTCAATATGTCTATATTTAATATTATCTATATTATTCTCAGATGTTTGTGTTCTTGGTTTTTATTCCCAGAAGCTACTGTTCATGAGTCTGCAAATGTTGATATTCTTATATCAGCCCAAATGTTATAGCTTAAATGTGCAAACCTAACATTGTAATTTTAATCAAGTGTGAACTTTAATAAAAAAACTATTACATAAATAAGAAAAGCACAAAAATGTCCCTAGTATGTTTTTATTCACAAGCAAACTTAGGTGATTTCTTTTTCTAGCTTATTTTCTAATTGGTCTATGATATAGTGCTTTTGACAGATTTCTTACCATCTGTTTTCTGAAGTTGTTTTAAAACTCTTGTGTCAGGGATTTTGAACCTTTCAGAAGTGAACACCATATATATCCTTTCATTTTTGACATCTCTCATTAAAGGAGTTAAAAGAGTTTTTGTGCAACAGTTCTGTCTTTGGAAGTTGAAAGTAGATTTCCATCATCTTGAAACCTGAAAATCCAAAAGTTGCTCTTTGGATGCCTCCTGAGAATAAGGACTGATATTATCAGCAAAGACTACCAGCATGTCACAATGTGTTTAATAATCAAAATAAGTTTAAAAAAAGTAAGAACAATGAAACTGCTGCACAATCCATTTTGGAAGGGTTTGGCATAATCCATTGGAAACAAAAGAGAAAAAGAAAAATCCCGCTATTCTTCAAAATTTGAAAAGATAAATTCAAATAGTTTTTCATGTCTGTCAGATATATTCACCTTAGAAGTCTGAGAAAACATTTGGAAACAGAAATTAACCAAGTGAGTGGGAAAGAAGTAAAAAATTAATATAATACAAAAAGTAAAAAACCTCTAAGCAAAAAGTTAGTTCTTTAGGTTTCAATTGAGACATTCATGACAGAGTGAAAATAAGTGAACAATAGATGTCTGTATTAGCAACTTTGAACCACAATGACATTCCAGGTAGTGACTCAGAACAGAGAGCAATATCACTGTAAACAAATGCATCCACTGCTGTAGGTAACTACCTAGATGGAGAGGAATTCAGTCTGTTGGAGGAGTAGCAGCAAGCTATTCAGTTTCAATTAGAGACATTTTAACAGAAATAAGCTTTCAGAGCAGTCCTTTTCCTAAGCTGCCTTCAGAAACATAGAAAATTGTGTCCTGTCTTCAGTCCCTCTGTGGGCTGATCTAGCAGTTGCAAAGAAGTTCAGGGATCGTAATGATGCATCAGTATTGCATTATATGTTAACTCCAAAAAGATGTGAAGTTATTCTGAGCTTATAAAAACCCTGGATGGTATTTACAGACAAAGTTGTTGTTAACGTTCTTGTTAAACTGTTTTTAGCCCACATAACTTCAAAGATAAAAAAGAAATATATGTTATCAACTAGTCTGTTCTGCCTGTCCAAGAAAAAAAAGTCTAGAGGAAGATGGCTAAAAATTATTAGAAAGAGATAATTAAAGAAAATGTATCTTGCAAACACTTAAAACACAGAACAGTTCTATGGTGATGAGAGAGTTGGGGTTCTTCAGACTGGAGAAGAGAAGGCTCTGAGGAGATCTCATTGTGATCTTCCAATACTTAAAGTGGGCTCTTAAGAAAAAGTAGGAGTAATCTTTACATGGGCAGATAGTGACAGCAGAAGGGGAAATGGTTTTAAACTCAAAGAGGCTTGGATTAAATGTTAGGATGGATGAATTCCTCAGAGGGTAGCGAGGCACAGAAATAGGCTGCCCAGAGAACTTGCAGATGGCCCATCCATGAAGTGTTCAAGGACAGGCTGGATAGGGCCCTGAGCAACTGGATTTAGTGAGTGGCATCCCTGCCCATGCCAGGGGAATTGGAAATAAATTATCTTTAAGGTCCCTTCCAAACCAAGCCTTTCTATAATTCTATGATTCTGTGATTCTATGAGGCTATTTTTTTGCTCAAAGTACAAATCAACTTGATCTCACTTCTTTCTGGTATCACAACAGGATTGCCTTCCCACATTTGCAAATGACATTTAATTTCTCCACACATCTTCCTACACTTACATGCTTTCATGTTATCTTACATTTATTTTGGAAATAAAGCAGTACAAAACTTCTTAAATGGGATATGTATTTATCATTATTATTTTCACTATTTTTTTCTTTAATTGTGTAATTAGCACACTAATTGGACCCTGAGGATTAAGATATTCCCAAGGTATTTTTTAAACAGTGTCTTCTATTTAACTATGATATTGAATCTCCCCTTGTGGAAATACTTGTTATTATTCTGCTCTAGAAGTTCTTTTCTATTCCAAAGGATGAAAAAATTTAAGACTGTGTGTACTACATACAAGGCTTAGGTTTTATAATATTAAGCACTAAATTAGGTGTCCAGGACCTCAAGATAATGAAGAATTAGGTACCTCTGGTAAGGAGTCACTGACATAAGCAAAGAAGGTTTTACATTAAACAATAAGAAATGTCAAAATTCTGATATTCTTATATTTTTAAGAAATGAGCCTACTGCACTTCAGCTTTAGGAGTGTGCTAAACTTACATACAGATTTAGATACTTTGACCAGTCCAACCAGTGAGATTGACTATCAACTGACTAAAAGGTCTTTACTAAAATCCTTGCAAGGAAAATAAATTCTCTCATCCATCAGGAAAAAGTTATTAGAATATGTGGGAATTGTTCAAATTCAGAATGTGATGATAATTCTTTTACTACCAAAGTAACTTTGGATACTGTATTTGAAAATTATCTCAGTAATTGTTAGTACTTCACATGGTAGGAGATATTAAAATATGTGTTTCTGTGAATGAGCCCATTTATCATAATTTAAAATATTTTAATCTCTTACTTTTCTTACTTCAGTACATAAAACACAAATTAAAGCAGCCTGTTATAGACCTACTGCATTTATTCTTTATTTTGCTTCATGCCAGTTCTCATTGTTAATTTTCCTTCACCCATGAAAACTGATCTTAAGAAAAATTTTAATAATCTTCATATAAAATTTGGTTCAAGAAGCATTTCATAGAACAGAATAGTATATTTATTTATAAAAGTCATAAATGTACTAGCATATGGTAGGAATAACAAGTTTATAAAGTTTGATGGTGTCCATGAGAAACTGTAGAAAGATTTCTTAATATTTATCACTCTAATGCAGCTGACATTCAGTGCCAATAAATTACAAGTGTATAAGGAAAGAGTACTTTGAACTGGGTATTGCCTCTGTAGGAAAACCAAAAGTGAAAAGTTATAATAATTCTTTGAAGACTGTTCAGTATTGATAAAGAGGGGGAAAAAAGCAAAAAACCGCAAATACTATGCAGTTAGTACAGCAAGAAACAGAATAAAATATGAAAAATCATTATACCAGAATATAAATTAGTAATAGATACAAATACTTGACAGTTAATATCTGAAAGTAAAGAATACTAATGGAAAGGTATAACCATGGAGGGCTTGAACTGGAAGGAAATGGGATAACTTCAGCTACAGTGTGAGTTCCACGCAAAGAGAAGTCACATGGATTCTTTGGCCTTGTTTGTCAAAATAGGGATTATGAAAGTCTGATTTGCACAGAGAGCAACAGAAATTACTTAATCCCTAAATTTGCATGCTTCCCCAAGTCCCAGAGAGTGACCTGCACTTTCGGGGCCCAGAGCATGCTTGTTAAAAGAGCTGGGAAAGATGAGAGATGGGTCTTTGTTTGGAGATTCAAATGCCTTTTACAGCTCTTAAAAAGGTCCAGGGTCAAAGACCCAGGGGGGGTGAAGAGCATAGGGTCAAATATGGGGAGAAAGGGGTGGCGCTGAATGTTAAGGTCCAACAGGAAAAGGGAAAAGTGGTCCAGGGGAGGGGCAGCAAACTAGGGGAACCAATGGGATAACAGGGGCGGGACACTGTGACAAACTGAGGCCAATAGGGATCAAGAGATGGAAGAACATTCTAGGGGGATACAAATGTGATAGGAAGGGGCTGAACAGGACTGACATCACCTGGAAAAACCAATGGAACTTAAACCACTAACATGTGCCTGCAGAACCCTATGAAGCTCTTCTAGCCCTAATCTTAGGGGTGTGTTTCTCCTTGCTTGTTTCTGCCCCTTGATGGTTGAGGCATTGCAGCCCCAGTGCCAGGATGCTGAGCATCCACAATTCCCAGTTTCTCAAAAAGCAGGCAAGAACCAAACCATGTTTCCATGGCAGGTTGAAAACAAAAGGTGAGATCTGGAGTTCATTTTAACAAGACATGGTAAGCATGAAAAATTTGCATGGGTTCAAAAACTGATTGTACAGATTCATTGAGGAGATTCAGAGAAACCTTTGTCTCAAGCACTTCAGATACAAATTTTTAAAGGTTGTGTCACAAAAATTGTAACTATCTGCTTTCCTTGTCCCGCTCTTTTTCCTAGACATTCACTTGTGCCTCAGTGTCAGGAATAATGGACACAGTCTCTGACAGAAAAAATGAAGAAACCTCTTGATACCAGAAATATTTTCTATTTTTATTTGTTTAGCCGTGAGTCATCTGTGTGGAGTTGCGTTGAGAACTGGCCTCATGGGCTATATTAGATACCACTTAGGATATAAATTTACCTGT
Organism: Lonchura striata; assembly: GCF_050655825.1. NCBI lineage: Eukaryota > Metazoa > Chordata > Aves > Passeriformes > Estrildidae > Lonchura > Lonchura striata. Next base: position 34,167,158 of record NC_140741.1, on the reverse strand, counting down.
CACTTAAGTAAGGATTTGTTGCCAGGGAGCAGCAAAAACCAGCAGCTCCAGGAGGACAGGTCAAACCCAGCTTGTCCTGTGCCCCCACCAAGGAGCGCAGTCCCATGGGGTATGGGCACAACAGGCAGTGCCAGATGTTGGTAACAAGTCCATCAACAGATGCAAATATATGCAAGTGATGATCCAGGTCCAGAGGACATCCAAAAACCCAAGTTCAGAGCAAAGTAGATGAGGTCTTGGACATAAAAGTGAGGTAATGTGACTCAATGTGCCTTAGGAAAAGAACTTTGGGCAATGTCAACTTATCTCCCAGTTCAGATATGAGAGGTGACAACTCATAGAATGGCCTCAGGTGATGGGTCTAGATATTAGCTGGGACCTTTTTCCTTGCTAACTTGTATGTCTCACTCTGCTTTATACAAAGTCCATAAAAGAACTAAAGGCTGGATTTCTGTCTTACAATGTACATATGCCAAGTATTTATCTGAATGCCACAAGCATATAGAAGTATGAAATTACAGTAGCATTTGGCATTGATATAGGTTTACTCTGAATTCAGAAATTAATCAAAAAACTTATTCTGCAAACACATGGAGGTATTAGTAAAACTGACACTTCAAAGACTACTGACAGTTAAAATTTAATTTAGTTTCTATAATGTCAAGAATGAGTTGCCTTACATCTAAATAGACCATAAGAATTCATCTTAAACTTGAAGGAAGCCATATGTAATATTTTTGAGAAGAGGAAATGAAAATCAAATTCTCAGTTCTAGTTCAATTGAAACATCCCAGGCAAAGGTGACAGAATAGATAAAACATTTATATTAAAAAATGCCATGTTGCCTGGAGCTTATTGATAAATGCTGCTTTATTAGACTCAGCTATTTCTGAAGATAAACGCATACAACTTTCATTGATTTCCTTCAGCTTATATTTTGATAATCATTCGGAGTACCAGTACAACGTGACATTTTATGCTACTGAGTCAAATTGGTCTTAGTGAACAGTCATAAAAACTGTGGAATCACTGAATCATTCATATAGGAAGGAACCTTGACAAGTAACCCAATCCACCTTCCTTCTCAAACAGAGACAACTCTAAATTCAAACAAGAGATCTATAACTTTTTTTAGAAGAACCTTGAGTTACTCAAAGAATTCAGATTTTCTGGGCAATGTATGAAAAGGCTTATTAAATCTGATAGTGATTTTATTTTCTTTGCATTTTGTTGGTTTGGTTGGTTTTATCCTAGCTAGGCTTTCACAACCTCTTCTCTTTCAATTCATGTCCCCTGTTTCTGGTTCTTTCTGCTGGGTCCCTGAGTAGAAAGCTTGGCTCTATCTCTTTGCCTACCTACTAGTAGGTATCAGAATGCTGCTATTTACTGTTCTTCTACATCTTTTACTTCTTCAGACAAAAGAAACCCTGATTAATTCCCAGTAAGGCAGAATAACATTTCTTAATTTGACCTATTAAAAGTCCTGCTAGCTCAGGAGCTGTTGGCCACCTTTGTTGCCAAGATGCTGCTGGCTCCTGCTCATCCTGCTGGCCACAAGCACACCCAGGTCCTTTCCAATAGTGGCTCTACCAGCCTGCCCCAGCCTGGGCCACTGCTCAGAGCACCACATCTGCAGTGCAGACTGCAAAGAAGGCTGTGGCTGATTCTCCAGTAAGTTCCAGATGGGAACTGAGCCCTGTGGTGCATTAGCATCATTGTAATTTCAGAATTCAGAAATTTATTTTTATTACTATTATTATTGTTATCTAATTTTTTCATCTTTATTCGTTCTTTTGCCAAAGTCAAATCAAATAAAGCAAGTACACATACACACACACACAATATTTGTTAATTTCACCTTCAAAGCCCTAAGATTATATTTTTTAAATAGTCATTAACATTTTTTGTGATTGTTGTTCTACTAAGTGTAATAAAATGTGTGCCTCACAGGAGGAAGTGCAGAAAAAAGACAGATTGTTGCTTTAAATAACAAATTATCAGGGAAAAAATTGCCCCAAAATCTCTTGACGAAATGTTCTATCTAGTCAGGAAAATGGTAAAACTCCTATTAACTCTGATGATAGTTGTGATTGCACTTCATCCCACCACATAAGGTCTGTGTCAACTCTTTGGCACAGTAAAATATTATCTTGGGAAGTGGCCAATAGAGAGTTTTCTTCTGCCTAATGCTCATAGGGAAGGACTCAGTCAGCTAACCTAAACAATGCCCTCACATAATGAGGAGCAGCTGGACCTTGTGAAAAGGTGGCACTACTTCAAAAGCAGTCTTCCTTAATGCAGAAGTCATGTCCCTGGACCTGTCCTGAGTATGCCTTCTGACAACAGCTAGAACTAAAAGCTCAAGAAGAGAAGGCTGGAACATTTTCAGTTTAAAAAAAATAAATTTGACTGGCAGGAAATGATACTAGTTTAAGGTCAAAGTTTCCATATAAAACATGTATTTTTGTTGATGCATTTTGAAGTATTTTTTTAATTCTTTATTATTATAGGCTTTGGACATATGTATTTGTTTATGTAGACTATAAAATCCACATTAATGCTAGGAAAAGGAAAAAAAAATCAAAGTCAAGAGAAAAATTAAAAAAAAAATCAGAGATTATCAAACTATAAATCAAACATTTGCCTGTGATGTTTTACTATATAAGAGGCAGAAATGTAGCTTCACTTCCTATTTGGCATCCATATTTCCTGTCAAGCATTTAACCACTTTCACATGACCTCAGAGGTTCATCATCCTTTATGAGTCCTTTTCTCATTGTCAGCAGTTACCTGTTATTACTGCTACAATCTATATAACTAAAGAGACTCTGATGGCACAGCTGCTGCAGAAAAAGGTGGCAGCAGTGATTATGTTAATGAGATCAATAATTTTTTGCATAAGCATTAAAACTGCTGCACTGCTTCATGTGTCACTAGCTGGGTTGATGAAATATCTTTAACAAAATATTAAAATGTTGTTAACTCAGTTGTTATTTATTTGTATTTTAGTAGCACCTACAAGCCACAAAAAGCTGAGACCTCAGCCAAAAAAAATCCTTTTTCCCTATAAAAACCTGTATAATCAGACAACAGTACTTTAATCCTTCCCTCTCTGTGCTCTTCTACCCCTCTACCTCATTCTTATAAAACCTCAGCCAGAAAACTGCTTCCAGCTGAGGTCCCCATTCTAAAAAAAACACATTGACCTGATGGAATGGGTTCAGAGTAGAGCAGAATATTATCAGAGGGCTAGAGCCCTTCTCCTGTGAAGAAAGGTTGAGAGAGTTGGTATTGTTCCTCTTGGAGAAGAGAAGGCTCCAGAGAGAGAATTTTCTGAGTATTCATTATATAAAGGGAATTATAAAAAAGGCAGAGAAGGACTTTTTACAAGGACCTATAGTGATGGAACAAAGTACAATGGATTTGTTCTGAAGGAGAATAGACTAAATATAAGGAAGATACTTTTTACAATAACAATGGTGATACCCTGGAACAGGTTGCCCAGATGAGTTGGTCCATCTTTGAAATTGTTTAATATAAGGTTTGACAGTACTCTGAGCAACCTGGTCTAGTGGAAGGTGTCCCTTTTCATGGCAGGCAGGTTAGAACTAAATGAACTTTAGGATCCCTTTCAAGCCAAAGAGTTCTATGATTCTATGATACTATGAAAGAGAGAGAAAAAAAACACAAGGATATAGAGATATAATGATCTTATGTACCTAAATACACCATTTAACAGACCATCAATAAAATGTTGGAAGCCTTTTCACTCGTAAATTTATCATGTAATAGGGAAAAAAATAGTTTCAACATTAACAAAAAGAAAGATACATTTCAGGATGTAAGGGGCTCAGCTTTCCATAAAAGCTTAATTCCTCAGCCCATGAGATATTCACAATCTGTTCCATCAATCAAGATACACAAGAGATCTAGGATTAGTTCATACATGACTAAACTGACTCTGGGATGTAACAATTTCTTTGTTTCATTTCTGCAGATAATATCAACTTTTTGTTAGTTACCTCCCATAGACATACCAGTCCACTGGACCACTGCAGATATATACATAGGCCTGTGATGTAACTTCTACTTTGAAAACTTTCTAGAGTTGGCCACATATAGATATAGTTTGCATATTCTTGAGGTACATCATTTTTGATGGCAAGAGTTTGTCAGGATTTTTGCCATTGACTATAAATAGAAGCTCAATTTGGACAGCTGAAATGTGTCTAAAGCTAGGTGACATGATAGGCATATCTGCCTTTTAACAAGGGAGTGTTAGGTTTTCTATAAACCCACTTACCTGTTAGTATTGTTGATATATTCACATTCAAAACACAGACTTAGCCTAAGTTCCTTGGAAAATGACAACAGTTGGAACAGACTAAAAATTTACCAATCTCATTTGTAGACAAAGCTTCTAAACCTTTGGAACTTTTACAGTAATATCCCTGCCAACTAAGCTTTCGAAAAAATGGGGAAGTTATTGAAAAGTCCTGCCATAATCTGTCCTCAGCTAGAAATATGACTTAGGTAGACAGCACTCATGGTGGGCCTTTTGCATATTTTAAATATGTACACTGTGATTTATTTGCAGAAAACATCAGAAATGTATAGAGCAAGTGTGACAAGCATGGATAACTGAAGGCAATGTCCATATCCAAAGATGAGCACAAAGAGAGATGAAAATCTTTATTCTGGCAACTGTTGATTCTTGCACTTCTAAAAGTTTTTAGGCTTACATTATCCAAAGTGCACACACAAGCATGTGTACAGACAAAATCTAAGGGGTACCATTACCAGAGCACCCCTTCTAATAGTGACTCTTTTCATAGTGTAAGTGCTGCACTTAGACTGATTTTTGAATACTTCAGTCTGCCTCTTTGCCTTATAAGATGCGATATTTTCATTGTGTAATATCCTGCCACAAAATTTGTGTAGCAGTTTGTGGCACCATTCATGAGGAAGACATATACATAATGCCCAGACATATACATAATGCCCAGTCTCAAACTAAATATAGAAAAATGAGAAGTGACAACTTAGTGTGATCTCAGCCAAAAATATTCTATTAAAGAAAAAAAAACCTACCATAAATAAACAGAATAAGAAAATTAGAAGATTTTTTAAATTTTTAAATTAGTTTTTTTCAAGACTGAGCTTGTTCAGAAGTACCCTAGGTACATCTAAATGAGGCGTTTGAGTGTTGAAGAGTATCTGTGTTTTGTGAAGGTTTTCTAAAGTTATTTTACCCCACTTCTCATTGATCCCCATGGAAATACTACCACAGTATTAGTCAACACTCAAACTAAGTCGTTTAGAACTAGGCCAGGCTATTCTTTTTTCTTTGTACTGGTCTGTGTTGACATCTTTCCTTATGTATTTAGTAATTAATTTCTTGGCTACCTTCAGAATTTCAACCATTAGTGACCCCCTGGGCTAGTGAGCCTCCCCAGCACCAACTGCTGTTACGAGGCACACTTATTATTAAATATTTTAATTACTATTGATTATAATCACTAGATAATTTCCAATCTTCTCTTTGTTTTCCAGAATTGTTGGAATTGTCTGACATAAGTCCACTTTTACAATCTCCTCTGGAAATGCTGCTTCTTTCAGCTCAAGTCAAAATCTTTTGCTGGCTGGGCTCATTGGAACTCCAGATATGAAACTTGATCCTTCTGTACTTTCACTAAAGGAATGTGGTTTATGTTTTCTCTTCTTTTGACAGATAGCAAGAAAGTCACTTTATCACAAGGATCTTGACTTCAGTAGACCTTAAATCACTTTGATATCAGATTCCCTTTTATTTAGGTAATTTATAGTACTGGCATTTTTCAGACCAAAACACAAACATTAGCAACAGCAATTCATTCTGCTGCAGCTATAATTTCTATTTTTACCTATGTATAAAATTTCATCTTTAATATTTTATATTTTACAATGAGTGGATTGGTAAATTTTTGCTCCTTAAACAATTAAACATGAGTTTGATACATATAAAGCTGACAGCCAAATTGGCCTGCTATGGAAAATCACATATCAGTCTCAATTGCTTAAAACTAGAGTTCTGAGTACTTTTCCTTCACTTTGTTCAGGCTTACTAATGCCTTCTTTTTCCATCCATATTCATGTACAGAATTTATGTTTTATTTTACAAACATCCTGTTCATATTCCAGGCATTCTTACTGAGATACATATATACTCATCTACAATTTATAGATACAAATCAATGAAGAATCTGAAATTATTGAAACATACTTTCAATACATTTATTTAGAGGTATTGAATACAATACTTGATCTTAAAAAATAGTATTTTAAAATAAGTTTCTGCTTACATTTCCTTACTTCTTTTCTGCTACTTAAATTTGATTTGTGGGCCCTGAAGGTGCTATTCTGCAATTTCAGAATCACTATGGGTTTAGATATTTCTATAGAAGAGTTCAAGGTCTTTTCCACTGTTTCCTCCCTCCTACTAGCTCAGTCCTGACCTATATGAGATTTTATTTAGAGGAAATTGAAATAAACAGATTCTGTCATTTAGTTTCATAAAATTCCTATTTTGTCCAATTTATAAAGACAGCAGAATTTAAAAAAAATTAAAGTTCCAAAGCGCTCTTTACATCTAGACTCTTAACTAGTATGATTAGCAATTTTCCAGCTGAGACTCTTTCTCTCCTTATTAAATAATTGAACATTCAATGGGACTGAGAAAGAGAAGGAGAAACTGCAAACCTGATGGTACAGCTTGTTGTTTGGTGTTCTCCTTTGGGATGCAGAAAAGTCAGGTTACAAGTTTCTGCTTCAAAATGTGGTTTAATTATTTATACAAAGAGAAATAGGTTCAATTGTATACCGAGAAAAGTTCACACTACGATATCCAATATCTTGATGATTAGGGTACTCCCATGGGTTACTGGAATCTTCTCTTTCCATTCCTGTGCCAGTGAATACTTAATAATTTATATACAATAAAATTGCTTCAAGAAAAACTCACAAAAGATGATCCGGTATCCCAAAGATTAGAATACATATTTGGAATTAAAATAGACATAATTTCAACCCTCTCATCAAATCAGAACTCCAAATCAGCAAGCACAAATGTTTGGAAACAGATTCTTCTCTCCTAATGCTTTGAAATCTGAACTGCAGAGTAAAATAAGGAGTTTTGCTGGAGCAGAGGATTTTTGAGACAGCTGAACTGGAACTGGATATTTTTTTCCTGAAGAGGATACTTTATTGTGAATATATAATGCCAGGTGTTCTTGATACCTGTCTTAGAGTGCTCCCATTTCTTGGCATTGTCATTTTGTGAGCAGCTGTTAGCTTTGTGTGACTCTTACTTGTAGACACCTTACTTTCTATACTGGGCATAAGAAGTCTGGCCTCTAAATTTGGGACCCAAGGTTATAGCAGCTTGCAGTATGCCTAAAGGTTAGAAATGCTAAAATCCAAAACTAAGAAACTTCATTTCTGTGTACAGAGAAGAGAAAATATTCATTTCTATCCAAATTGATTCTATATCGCAGAAGAAACAAGGTACTTCAAAACATATAGCAGCACAGACGAATTCCAGTTTGCCCCCAAAAGAACATTTTATTTAAATCTATTCTTTGTGTAATGATATGGAAATGTTTAGCAACTAAAATTTCTTTTAAAATTGTATAAAAATAGAAGTAACTTATAGAAAACTGTGCTTGTTCTGAACTGTTATGGCTCACTTAATCCTTATAGCCTTTATAATGTGGATTTATTTATATATTATTTGCATATTTATATATGCATCTACATGTATCATTAGCATATAAGGTAAATTAAAGCACCAATAACCTTGTTAAACACTGGAACACTAAAAAGAAAAACAAACTTTCTCCTTGACTAATGGTGAAATACATTTCTTTTCTCTAGGGAATATTAACTTCTGAGTGTCAAAGTAATAGTGTTCATGAGTCAATAAAAGTCAGGTAATTGTATAGTCCATAAATATGCTTATTCCCCTTGAAAACTTGTATTACTTAAATATAAATAAGGTCTATAATTTTTTTTATTATCTAAATGAAGCTATTAAATAATCACTCAGAGAAAAACAGGAAAAATGGAAACTTTAAGCACTATCGGTGTGAAAAAATGATGACGATTTCAGAGAGAAGACCCTGTATTTTGCTTTACATTACAGTTACAGAAAAAAATGGAATTTCACAGCAAGCTATTATTCAAAATTATCACTATCAATATAATTTTAAATAATAAAATGAGCAATAAATATCAAATGTGCATCAATTTTTTCATTTCTAGTAGGTGTATGAAACTTCTAGGTGAGTGAGAAACTGCTTAGAAGAAACTGCCAAATTTAATATCTCCCCTGAGCAATGAAATTATTTACTCAACAACAATAAAATTTGAAATTTATCACCATGAAGCAAAATGTATAATCTACACTGCGAAAAGAAATAATTGTAGTAGTAATAATAGTAATAGTAGTAATAATGGTAATAATGTTTCAACACATAAAATGCATTTTCCCTTTATAACCACCAAAAAAATTACATAACACTTATAGGGAAAAAACTTTTAATTTAACATATTTTTCCCTTTTACATGCCTATTGTGTTATGTCATAGAAAGTGTACAGCTCATTTTCTTTCCAATTTGTCTGTCACACAATTTTCCAACTGCATGTATATTTCAGGCTTTGATCAGCATAAAGGTAAAAACTTAAGCATTAATACACAAATAATTAAAGATGGATGTGATCCCAATGCTCACTATTATCACATCATTTTTCAAAGGCTGTGTCAGAACATATTTAAAGCTTTTACTCTGTGACCTCCTCCCCAGACAGGAGCTATTTATTTTATTGTCACTTGCCAGGCAAACAGTAATTGAAATACCTAGAACACCTGTTTATCTGTCTCACCAATGCATGTTCAGAACAGCCTGCAAATGGTTGTCTGAACTGAACACATTCAGTGTGAAACTGCCTAGAACTAATTGATGAAGATGAGGGTAAATATTGGCATATTATGATATTTTATTAGCAGATTCAGGCAGCCAAATCTATTGCTTCCTGCATTCTTAAACATGTGAAAAAAATCTTCTGAAAATGTGTCAATATTTCTTTTAAACTTTTGAAAAGAGCTTGAATAGGGTTAGAATATAGTCAGTAGTTCATACTACTCTTACAAGAACCCTTAATCTTATACAAAACTTGAAGGGAGGTTTATACCAAGTAATTGTTAACTATCTAAAACCAGAATGTACTCAGTATTAGTCAAATAAATCACTTTTTACTTCAGAGTTTCACAAATAGACCTACTAGAGCAAGGCCTTTATGGTGTCTTTGGTACAGCACAAGACTGATGTCAATTATTATTGTATGGAGAAGGTGTTCAATAAGTGATTTCTGCCTTGGAAAAGAGAGAGAGAATATACTAAATCAAAAATTTCAAATACCAAATACTGTAGTTTCAAATTAAAAATTGCTACAAACATTATCTTCCTTTGTTCCTTTTCCTGCCTTGATCCAATCCCACATCATTCTTCAATGACAAAATTATTTTTAATATGTTTCTACCTACTTGGTCACCTGTTGCCATGAAAGTCTTGAAACTCTCTGAGGTATGAGAGATCACTGTGCCTGACAGATTTCCTCCAGAATTCCTCAGTAAAGGAATGGCTATGGCTTACTTTAGTTGGGGAGTACTATTAAACAGATGTTGAAAGATAAGCATAGCCAAGTGTCTTTCTTGGCAAAAGCAGGTAATAAAATCATTATGTTCAGTTGGGTTAGTTGTGCTGAGCGTTGTCTCTACAATCCTATCAGACAGCATAGACAAGTAAAGAGCAAGATCTAATGACAAACCTGGAAACATAAACAGAATTTTTCAATCAAAAATATAAAAATCAAAAATATTGATTTGTCTTATGACAGAATATTCTGTGTTGAATATTTTGAAATTGGACAGGTAGTTTATATGAAATTACATTTATATGAAGCACAGTTTGGAAAATTAGCATCACTTGGAAATAACAGCATCCTTCTCTTTGTGGCTAATGATGTAAAGCATGGAAGAAAACCAGTCTTTTACTTTCCCAGGTTAAGGAAAGGGCAAATCTTCAGCAAGAAAAACTTGCTTAACTCTGTGGTTTGGCAGAGACAGGCTACTAATAGTGTTTAACAATCCCAATTGTGTTAATTCTTTAAACTGTCCAATAGAAACTGAACTGAACATCTTAAAGTAAAGTATATGGGAAGCTATTATTCAATAAGAATTGATGTCCAATGCACAGTTCAAAGAGTGGTTTGAACTTGAGTTTGAAACACTGACTTTTTTACTTGAGGGAATTTTTTTCCATCAGTAAATTGGTGAAGTCATCAATTTAAAAAGAAAATAAGAGAGGAAAATGGGAATTAAACAAAGCAAGCTCTGGTTTAAATGGTAATATTTAAAAAAAGGAAGACAACTTGTAGAGAATTTAGTAAAATTGTTTCCTGTTTTAAATGTTTTCTAAATTATTGTCATAAAAAATTCACATTATGATATATACACACAGACTGTAAGTCACAAAAATATTGCAATGAAGAGTCTTAAGCTCTATGATTCTTTTTATTATTAAATTATACAGGAAGTTGAAATGGACAGGAGAAATACTAAAGTTAGTGGCTTTTAACGTCAATGAATTATTTATTGTGTTATGAAAGTTAAGGAGACATCTTTGTTCCATGAAAGCCTACATGAAAATATGTTGAAAGATATTTTCAATTGTAATTTCAGAAAGATTCTGAGATTTATCTCATCATATGAATATTTAACTGTTCCTATTGTGTAGTCTCTCTATTTAGAGATCAGCATAAAACATATCCTTCCATGAGAAAGATGGAGAGAAGTATGAGAAGTATGAGAAGTATGGTCATCACAACTGCTATGACCCTTTATGTTCTCTGGGCAATCTTAGCTGGTTTCCTTCACTATGCTTCAAAAGACCAAATGCTGAACCATGTAAATATTACAGATTGATAAGTGAATGCCAACCACTGTTATGTAAATGCTTAACAGTAATTGTTTCACAAGTGCATCATGTATTTTGATAAAGTAGAAGTTGGGCATTTTTTAAGTGTGAGGATAGTTACTCATAAATAAGACTGGCAGAATTCACCCAAAAGATCTCCTGAGGCAGCTTTGCAAATGAGACATGATGATATTGCATCTGCCTTGCAGATGGATACGGTGTGAAGTGCTAAACAATGTCTAGCAAGGTTAGGAATAGACTGTGTATCACACAGCATTTTGTGTTGCTGAATACATGTACTATTAAACACCAACTTAAAATTCCTTATAGAATCTGTGAAGACAAAGGGACTAGGTAATCCCATCTACTTCCTGCATTTAATTTAGGGTATAAACTAGTTTGTAAAGCTTCTTTGCTCTCCAGCAACAATAGAGGAACTTTCCACAACTAGATTAGGTGGGATACTTTGCATTCAGCTGATAAAGTTGTTTCACGATCTCTACAATAGAGTCTTAAGTTCTTCTTTGATGCAGTAGCCAAAATGTAGTACTAGTTTCGCCATTTGTCTATTTATATTTACTAACTGAATATTGAAAGGAAAAATATTTAGCATTTTAGGATGAAATGAGGTTGAAACTATGCATTTGTGTTTTATTTGATAATTAATCTCATGTATCAGTTACATTTTGCTTTAATGATATTATATAGGTCTATATAAGATAAATTTCTGTGACCTATTTTCTTATCCCAGTCATTTAGGAACCACTGTGAAGGAGAGTGAACTATAAAAATACATTTTCGTAAGTGTGTTTTCTGTGTCAAATGAAGGCTTTTGGCATGTCTCATGTGTCCAGTATATGTGTTACCTCTCAGTGTGAGAAGTGAATCAAAATCAGCAGGAAACAGAAAACTTGCAATAAGAAATGCTGTCAGGAACAAAGGAAACCAATAACAATTGACAATATTTAATGAAAATGGATGGAAAAAAGGAGAAGAAAGAATTGACAAGAGAAGATTGCTCATACTAAGGATAAATAATGAACTAGCACTGTTTATCTTCATTTGGCTAGTTATCTTAAAGGATAAACCCCCAGTGCTGACACTGTAAAGAAATGTGCACCCTTTCTAAAAGGGTTCTTGCTCTGTATGCAACATTGCCTCCTGCTGTGGAACCTTCTCCTGTCTCTCTTCTTTTTCCATGTTAAAAGTTATTTTTTTTCCATATGCGCTACAGACACCTCCTCAAAAAAACTCCAAAAAAAACCCAAAAAACCTGAACTCCAAACTAAATAACTAAGCAAACATGGAGATTTTCTGGATTTGTTTTGTATTTTGTAGTAAAAAAAAAAAAAAAAAAGTATTTCAGCTCACAGATAATTTTGTAAATTTGCTTTTATCTATTCAATTTTCAAAATTTCTCACCTCTCATATCTTTCTAAATTTTTTAATGTTTATTATAAAAAATATGTTTTCTCTGTCTTCTAAACCGAGCATATTCTTCCAAACATCTCATTTAGCAATTCTTCAGTTACTTTGGGTGTTAAGATCCACAGAAAAATTTGCAATTTTTTTTTCCTTGGTTTATAATTTTATGGCTGCACAAGATAAGTAGAAAAGACAAACAATTTAATCACATACTTTTATAATCTACCAGCTGCTCTAGAATTACTGAAATACCTTTTTTTATTCTTATGCTCTTACTATTCTTTCCTGATTTTAAATGACAATGTTATCACAAAAATTGAGACATAACATTTGAAATATGTCACCTGTTCCTCAACTATATATGCAAACAAAAAGGCACTGTGAACTGATAATCCTGTAGAAATGGGTCATCTTCCTTTAGTTACTCTAAAAATGTAATCATTCTTGCAATTATGGGAAAATGCCACTACCTAGGATTTATGATCCATATCTAAAGACCTGCTGGACAGATCTCAGTGGTTTATCCTAGGTGAAAAATAGGTCCAAAACGTGGTTTAATCATGATTTTTTCTCTAAAAACCTTAAAGGTCTTGTCCCTTGTTCTGGTTTTTGACTGAGATAAAGTTAATTCTTCTCATAATAGCTACTGTGGTCTACCAGGGAGAATGAGTGAATGTCTAGATAGTTCTTAGTTGCCAGCTGGAGTTAAACCATGACATCCTTGACAATTCAAAAATTAATCAGTTTTGTCTAATAACTATTTTGGAGATCATAAAAATCACCACAAAATGCTTCTGCTTAATTACAGGGTAGATGTCAATTCCCAGTGAAAAGCCAAAATCACAAAAAAAGTTAGTTTTGACATACTGGGAATTATTATCATTTATTATCAAATCTTGTTTAGTATAACTTTTAAAAAGTAATAATAAGCATCTATTAAAATATAACTACTCTTGAAGTATGACTTTGCTATTAAATTCACACATTTTTACTTCCTAATGTTGGTTATTCCAGTCCCTCAAAAAGCTACCTTCAAAAGATCATTTATCCTACCAAAGAGACATAGGTTAGGAAAATATGAATCAAGATCTGGAAACACCTGTGTTGCTCTGTCTGCTTTGAAAGGAAGACAGATAAACAACTGACACAACAATGCAAGGGCTGAAGATGTGACATGAGTGCTATTTCAAGTGGCTGTTCGACACTCCCATGAGAATCAGAATTTGCATATATTTAGACAATATACACATGCACGGGTCAACCCTTGGAAATGGAATGGTCTTGATTTTAAATCCACTCTGGATGGATCATTAGTTAATTTAAATTTAATTCAACATTTAATGTTAATGCTTGCAGCTACCGACTTTTCCATGCATAGATTTCTGCTTTCTCAGGTTAAAAAATGTATATCCTGATCATTCATATGCAGTCGTAAATGATGCGATTTTGTCCTAGATTTATGCTTCAAAGTTTAGTGTTTCATTCATTTGCTTATGACTTACATTATGTTGTATGGCAACTGCTGCTATTTTTTATAGTAGTAATCATTTAAATCACATTACCTGGCATTATTTGAAAAAGATAATGCTATTAATATGGCAAGTGATAGTTTGCTAGCAGTAATTGAATTAAAACTGATTTCTTACTTCATTTCTGAAGATCTCTAGGTTTTTGCTTATGATGATAAATCAAAACATTTCAAGAAATCCATGAAAATATTGTACTGTAAAAACTTCATAAAACCCGGCACAAATAGTTTGCACTGTTCCTAAGTCAATAATATTGTTTTCTAGTTCTATTCTGATCTACTATATCAAGACAATAAAATCTCACTCACAAATTCCCTCATTCAACCACTATCTTCTTCTTAGCTTCAGGGCATAGCTTTATGACATCCAGCTTGGATTTAATGTGGTTTGACTTACAACAAAACAAAACAAAGCAAATCCCCAAAGATATTTAACTTTAGACTGAACTTCAAGGATAAAATCATTAGTTCAGTGGAATGAACTGGACTTTTGCCACTGATGCCTTTCAGATTAGTATACCTACAGAGAAGATTTTGACATGCATACAACCATGTCCCAGGTCTGAGAATCAAACAATGAAACGTTTATGGTGGAACCAAGTCAGTTCAAAGACTTGCTTTCTGCTTCCTTCCAATATATATGTATATCGGACATACTTATAATTCTTCTGTAATACCCTCATAATCACTGAAATTTTATTATATCATTAAAATTATTAGTGGCTTTTAAACTTTTCAGAACACCAGCTTTTACTTAATTTCATAAGGCTTTACTGTACTAGCTGACTTATACAACACTCTGTTTTCAGCTGCTAATGAAACATACTCAGTATTGTTAAGTGAGATGCTTTGAGAAAGAATTTTTCTTTGCCTTTCCTATGCTCTGTTTAGTGAATATTGATTTTCCTCTACAGAGCTTCTAATTAACTGGAAGACAGCCTATCTTCCTTTATTTACTTTTCTCTTCTATGTAGTACATTAGCATTCTCAAATTACATGAAGATATGTGTAGTAAAAAATATTATTTTAATTGATTTCAGACAGGTTTGGAAACCCTTTTTAACAACAAAAAAATACAGTAAACCTTTTTTTTTAACAGAATTATTATAATCCTATATTAATTGTTAAAATTCAATGACTACTACTTTCGATTTAGTGTTTTTATTCCCTACACCAGCCAGCATTGAGGATATGTTTGTACTATACCACAAACAATTCTGTAGTGCAGACATATGAGTTTATATTGCTAACTCAGATATTATTAGCAAAACATCATGAGCAGTCTGGATGTCAGTGAGACACAAATGATCAGAGAAGCTACAAGAAATACTGAATTCTGATCTGTCACAAAATATAGAGAGATGTATCCCAGATCACTATTTTAGCTCTTGCCTTATATATTTACTTAAAACAAGCAACATAGCAAGGGCAAATGTACCCATGTACCCCCAAAGAGATAACAAGAAAGCAAAGCTGCTTACTGGTGTAGAATCTGTATGAAAATAATCTGATGTATTGTAGAATCTCCACAGTATTCTCAGAAGTCAATGCTGTCAAGAAATACAAATTTTGTCTATTATTTAATGTGAAGAACACACTAAAATTTCCAGAAAATGGAAATTCCAAAACAAATTAAGTTCTTAATGCATTCAAAATTTTATGTATTCACTGGCAGAATTTAATCCTAGCCTGAGAATATGGACAGCTATCACTACCTGAATTACTCTAATGATAAATAAAATCAAAATACTAATACATATTAAATAGAGGAAAGAAGCTTCAAGCTTTAATTTTAATAAGCTTCATTATATTATTCACTTCAAATAAAACAAAAAAGTGGAGATTGGAAAGCTAATTGTATTTTTGTATTTTTTGTTTCAATAGAAAAGAGAGAGAGAAACTTCAGAGTAGAAGAAATATTTTTGGGGACAAACCCCAAAGAAATGAAAAATATATCACTAAAGAAAATCAGAGTCCCAAAGACAAATAATACTGTGTTTTTTTCCTGTGTAATTCAGCAGTCAGAACAATACCTGATAGAGCATGTCAGTGTAGGAGTTCTTAAAGAAAACAATTCCAGGCACAAAAAATTGTCATTTTTAATAGAAGTAATGGATAACAAGTACTGAACTTTGAAACAAAACTTATAGATTTATTTGAGCTTTAGTTAATTTTTTTCTATTTTTCTCTGCTTTGGACAATAACAGGAATATGAGAGACTAATATTTGAATATCTTGTACATTTTTGATGCTATTAACTACTCACTTCAAAAAAAGGAGTGATCATGTTTGCCTTCTGTGTCTATCTAAAATGCATGTATCAAGCAATTTCAGAAGATGGCTAATTGAACTTTTGTCCTAATGGGAAGTCTTTCTACACAGAGAACACAATTTGGTTTTAGACAAACAGGAGTTTCCTGATTGCCAGTGTGAAATCAGTGCTGTGCAAATACAGGAATACCTTTCAGCACCTTGAGTACCTTGAGTACTTAAAGTATTGCCAATGTTGTGCAGTTGTACACACACACAGTGTGTTGTGCAGTGTACACACTTCCACAATTAGGCATTTTTTTAAGGCAGTAGACGTTGTCAGAATTACAGGATTAGCACTGGGTCCCTGATGTCCCTCTACTTCTTTTGTCAGTCCTAGTACTTGAAGAATTAATTACTAAATTTCTTAAGGAAACGGGTTAAGATATTTAACTTGAATTTTAACTTTCAACACATGCATGTAGTTTAATTTACAGGCTTTCTACTTAATTAAAAAAATCATCAGTATATATTTTCCATTATGTTGTACTTAGATTTATTCAACAAAGCTTCAATCAGTCATTAAAAAGTGAAGAGAAAAGACCAAAATTCCAGCCTGCTATACATTTAGTGACGGGAATTAAAAATATGCCAGCACTAGATCCAACGACAACTTTACAAAAAACTTGTGGAAATTTCCTTCCTCAAATTCATCAAAACACCTCATATGTGTTATATGAAGAATAAATTCTTTGGAAAAAATCACATATTTAACATTAGTCTTCATATTAGTAACTCAAAGCTTAAAACAACATGAAATTGCTCCCATCATGAGATGAATAGCTAAGATACTTAGATGAACAACTGCTCTACACATTTATCCATTAATACACTTTCCATTGGGCTGTTCAGAAACAGATTTATTGGAATTAACATAAATGAAGAAAAAAAAATTTGTGTCAATTTTCCAATTAAGGAAACAAGCACTCTTCAAAACTTCCTTTTTTCTTCAAAATGTTCTGAAATCCTATGCCATAATCTTTTGTAATCTTAGTGATGGATGTGAAGTTGTCAAAGATAAAAAAAAGCAGAGAGAAACAGGTTTGGAAGCCTTACAGTGGTGTTTTCATACCAGCATCCATGTGTTTTTTTCCCCAAAATGAATGAGAGCTCCTTGCAATATTTCTACAAGCTTTGCCAAAACAGAGTATAAATGGGCCTATGTTACAGTCAGGCAGACAAGGGGTGAGGTATAAGGAAAAACAATATGTTTTCTAGGACAACATGATTTATTGACTTCTAGAATAAATGATAAAAATAAGAAAAGGGAGAAGCAAAAAAGAACAAAAACTCAGAGCTTGTAAAAATGTTCTTGGTCTCGGTCAATATAAGAAACTTGGGACTGTCTTGCTATTGAAGAGCTTTCCTGTGTGTTTGGGTGAATAATCTGAAATAAATAGTCAGTAGACTAACTACTGATAGTTATTTGGGTTTCTTTATATTAAATACAAACTTACATATTTTATATTAATTATTTCAAAATTTATCAGCATCACATCCTTGTGGGAAAGATCTCTGAAATCAGGACAAATTACTTGACTCTGTTCTCTTCTTTTTTAGCATTTTTTTTTGTGAAACAATAAACATCACTCTCATTTAGTATCACAGACTACATAAACAATATACCTTGTTCCTCTTCCATTATAATAACATGTACAACTTATTCTACTATTTTGTTATTCAGAATTTTGATTCTAAAAAAATTGCAACAGTTTTAAGTTCATTCTCTGAACATTACCCTGCAAACAAATTATTAGAAAATTTGTGAGCAGAAATACAAAGTAGTTTGCAAATGATATAAGGGAGTTTATTCAAAAATATAAATTAAAATTTGATTTTTTATAAGTATACAAGTTCTTTGTTATATTGTGTGCACAGTTCATTTTGAGAACTGCACAGCAGTTATGAGTCAACATTTATTAACTTTTCTATTTTTCAGTTGTTTCATTGTAAATGTTAGAGAATTTCTTGTGAAGAAAAAACAGTTTGTTTAATTTTGGCATATATGGTCCTTTTTCTAATACTCAGAAACTTCAAGTACTAGTAACTAATACAAGAAGTATTATTCTTCTAAACAGTAATGAGATTACTATATTGAAAAGAATACCAGTGTTTTGATTTTTTTTTTTTTTTGCCTGTTTTGGGGACAAATTTAGCATTTGTTTTTAGTTTTCTAGTTAAGATTTATATAACAGGATCCAATGCAAAATATTTTCAAACACTGAGGATTTAAATTATTTGTATTTGACAATATTGAAACTGGTGCAAGAAAAAAAAATGGATATACAGAATATTCTCACAGGCTGCTAAGATTATTGGATAAAATATCCTCCATAAAGCAATATGAAAACACATTTTTATTCAGGATCCCAGTTGTTCTGTTATTCCCAAAGAAGCTTTGTTAAGTCAGATGCCTTCAGCAATAACCATTGCCTGTTTCAGTGTCAGCAAAGGCTGTGCAATTCCTGTGGCCATAAAGGCTTTACAATATTGCAGTTAACAGGAAAGGTTAACCACAAGGTTTTAACAAATTTGCTATCTCCCATTGTGTTTGCTGTTGTACATCATCAAATACCGAAGAGCTTTCTACCCAAGGCAATGCTGTCAGCTGATTTGGGATGGCAGACAAGTGACTTAAAGAGTAAAAAATAACATCACGCAACATGAGTGATCTATACATCAGAAATATAAACAGAAATTTATATACAACAGAAATTTAAAATGTGTCAAATAGAAGTATTTTGCTTCACTAGGCTTTGGATTCACTGAAGGACACAATGTAGAGGCTATCATGGGAAACAGAACTAGATAACATGTTGCAAACAGTGACACTAAACAGTATAACATTTAGGTATTTTTTATCTGCACTGATATGACACTCAGCTAGAAAATATTCAGTTGTCTATTTGTTTTATTGAATATAACTGTGAAATTTAAATTAATTTAATGATACTCAATGTTATGCATATTTATGTTAACAGTTATTGCATAATTCAATATTAATCAATGCATTAAATCAGTCTGGCTTAATCTTCATCTGTACTTTAATGTCTTACCTCATGAAATGTAAGAAGCCTGCATGCTACTTACATATGCAGTTCAAAGGATCGTGCTAGTCCTCTTTAACAGGAAAGAATGCTAATAATCATTAACAGCTTTTTAATAGAGTCAACTGCAACTATGGAGTGGGAAGAAGAATATTAGCATATACTTAGGGGATATCACATTGCAATCAGCCACATATTAGAACATCAGCAAGGGGCATTCACAAAAGTGATTGAACAACAGAATTTTGCAGAAGTGCCCACAATTTCTTCTATGCATAGGCTTTTTGACAAATCCTTAGATCAGTTTGACCCTTGACACTTCTCACTTGAAACTGCAGTTTATAAGAATACTAAACATTTTTTATCCTCTTCCATTTTTTCTTTCAGTTGAAGGTGTGTTAGTTTAACATTTGAAATGCAGTATCACGGTGCTGGCTTTCATACACAGGTGCATATTTTTTAGCATATGCTCAGAGAATGGAAGGATTTTTTTTGAAAGTATTTAAGACTTTACATTTGTTCAGAGTTAAAATTTATATTCAAATTAATGAAAATGGAGATTATAAAAGGAAGAATGAAAGGACAGAAGGAAAAGTGAAAATTTAAAAACTAAGCTCAAATATTATTTTTGCTTTTTTTTCCTCTTCTCCCTTTCATATTATGAGAAAGAATGCATTAGCAAATGTCTCTAGTGTGTCCTTGATTTTTGTGTTACTATAAATAGATTGTTCTTTGATGTTGTTCCTGAAGTTGAGTTTGATACCTTAGGTTTTAAGTTTTTCTGTTCTGCTTTGGTGTGCAGCTTTAGCTTTATATTAAGTGTTACTAGGATCTTTTCACAGGGTGGTGAAGACAAAACAATCCTATTCTGGCTGGAGACTCAAGGACAATCTCTTCAAACTTCAGGCCAAAAGAGCAGGGTGGGCAAGCAGGCAAGGATGATGAAATTTCATAATTTGAAGCTATTAATTGGACAGTTATTCTTATATGCAAATGGACTAAAACTTATAAAAATGTGAGATCTCATGACCAAGCCCTCTTTTGCTTCAATCTTGGAGCCATCTGGTACTGCTGGGTGTGGCCTTTGAAATCATCTCAATAAATACCCACTTAATTACTCTTAACTCCATGTAGCTTCTGTTCCACCTCCTTAAGGCACTAAGCTCATTGTTCATTCTACTGTCTTCCAGGAGAGCTGTGTCTGCAATGACTCTTTTAAAGTCTGTAATGAAGAGTACAATGTCAGTGATGTACCTTGGGATGTCCACAAGTGCAAAAGCTCAAATCTGCAAAGTGCTGTGGAAGAAAGGACCTATTTGTACTGTAATAATGCTTGGAGCACTCAGCACGTGCTAAAGAGTACTCAGCACCTTGCTGGATTATCCCAGTGGTCGGAAGACTATATAGGATGAAAAAAGGCATCAGCATATACAGCACTAAGTACTACCCAGTTGCTATTATATAAAGAATTTTGCTCTTTTTTTTGGAAGAAAATATAGATTTTTTTTTGATTCTTTGAACTGTCTGCTGTGTTTCTTTGATATAAATAAGTCATTAGCAGTGTAATTCTTCTAGCACTAGACAAATGCAGCAAATTAATTATTTGTTCCATATTTTTCAGTGAGAAAAAAAACTGAGTCTATTTTTGCTTCAGTTATATCCTCTGTCACCTGAAATATTTGATAAGCATTAAAAAAACTAGATATCTATATATTTGGCTACCAGATCAAAAGAATATAGCAATCTATTTTACAAATTCTGGATAACCAGTGGCTGGTTTAAATGAGGTTGTTGAGTACTCCACTATGTTCTTGGGACACTGCTCCCAAGTTCTTATTTAAATGGTAGACATTAAATATGTAAATGTGTTTATCTCTACTACCTTTTCAGTCCTGTGCCATTTACAAGGATTATTCAGGTAATTAAAATGCTGTGTGTTCTTAAGTAACATGTAGAGTCTGAGTTTAATCTTTGCTTTCAATACTCAAGTGGTTGCTGAAAGAAGGTTTTGGGTTTACATTATTCTAAAAAGTAGTCCTTGATTAATCCTGAATCCTAATTAAAAAAAAAAAAAAAAAAAGGCAAGATATAGGCCCACAATGCTCTTGATATAACTATCTTGAAAAATACCTTTGTGCAAGATACCAGATTCACACAGCGATCCATTCCTCTGTTTTATCCTTTTGACTTTGCAGGTGAGGTTAAGCATTCATAATAACTTAATCTGCTCTTGTAGTTCCTTTTTCCTTTTTTCATTCTTTGGATAAGCAAACACAGACTAAAGGAGATTTACAGTTAGACAGTCTTGGTCTCAAACTGCTGAAAGTTATTAAATATAAACTTGCTTTTTCTATCCTCTTTTATGGACCAGTGATCAGAATAATTGAGCTTCATGAGCAGAAGGTGTCTGTATTCTTGTCTCCTAAGTTCATGGATGTTCCAGCTAGTAGAACATTATTCATCAGAATACTTTGGACACTAGTAGTAATCAAAGAACAATTGTTATTTTCAAAATTTATTATAGGGAGGGTGTGTATCCTAAAAATATTGTAGTTTTATAAGTAAAGCTGTAAAGGTTGGAAGACAGAAAGTGGGAAGCACTGGTTTAACACTGAAGTGCAGTAGCTCCATACTAAGGAAAAGATTTTGTGGGTATTAGGTCAGCAATGTGTTCTGAAAAAAATACATGAGAAATGAGAATCAGTATTTTTATCTTTCCTTGCCATGGAAGGGTACCTCTTTTTAAAGACCAACAGGCTAGAGTGTTAGAGTAATAAGAGAAGTGAAAATGCCTGGGATTAATTAAATTAGTTAAAAGACAGTGCAATGATTGTATATAATGATATCCGAGGCAATTGGAAATGACCATTAAAATGCCTGGAATAACAGATGCTTAGGCCTGAAAATGATCAATAACATGACTGTGAGACAGCTGGTTTCATTAAATGAAGAAATTAGCTAACTGGTTAGGAACTTGCTTCGGTTAGATCAATTAAAAACAACTAATGGAATAGAAGGAGAATTGTGCTTCACTGGTTCAAATAAAATAAGTTTAGTAAAAGATTTAAGAAATCACAGATGGTTGTTTAATTAATAACAGCAACAATGACAAGAAAGGTCTTCAGTGGTTAAATGAGGAAAAAAGAGTTTGAGCAGAAATAAGGGATTGAGTGCATTGAGGGCAGATACCTGAGGACCTTAGGGTAAGGATTAGGTTAATTGAAATCTATTGGATCAGACTGTAGAGGAAGTGAATGGCTGCCTCATGTGCAGCCTTTGGGGTAGCTTATTCCTCATCTACTTGTCCAAGAAAACAGGATTTGGGAGTATGTGTCACAAAAATAATGAGAGGCATGTTTAAAACATCTGCTAGGGTGCAAAAAAGTAAATGTGGACACCATCAGTTTCTAACTGGAAAATATGATCCTCATAACTTCATACCATGGATTTCCTAGGAGCACCAGAGTTAAATAACATTTTTCACTTTAGTGTGAAAGCTGTTTAAAACATAGAAAAAGCTCCAGTGAGAGCTTAAAGGAGCCTGCCGGTACCTAAAGGGGGCTAAAAGAGAGCTGGAAAGGAAATTTTTAAAAGGTTGTGTAGCAGCCTAGTCCAGTGAAAGTTGTTACTGCCCAAGGCAGCATGTCTTGGAACTAAAAGACCTTTAAGGTCCCTCCCAAACTCAACCATTCTATGACTTTTTTTAAAGCTGCCTATTGCCTTTATGAGTAGACAGTGCCATGAAAGTGTTTTCCAAATATTTAAACATATATAAAGAATACAAATAAAATATAGAATATGTATAGAATACATTTTAATATATATATAATATAATATTAGTATGTAGTACAATATGCTTTGAAAAGTGCCAAAAATTATTTTTTTCCATTTTCTATGTAAAACTGACTAAAATATAAAAAGAACCTTTTAAAATAGTAATGTGTAGAAATCTCAAGTAGCTGTTTTCAACTTGTTATTTGAGACTGGAGAATGGAAAAAGGTGCACAAGTTTATTACTTCTCCTACTCTAGAAATAGTTATACTAATTAATTTAACAGTTGTGGTATGTTCTTTTGATGGCTTTATAATCAATTTGCATTGATTCTCCTGGTAATTATGTTTACTATAATATTATATATTTACAACAGCATTACAAACACCCATTTCCTAAGGCCACACCAGTGTAATAAAGTGGTTTTAGTTTTGCCACATTGCAAGTACTTGACTCCAGACCTGACAAAAAGCATTTTGTATTCAATTAACCCTAATGATAAGCTATCAGACCTGTAAAATGCTGCTACATGTTACATTACATAACACAATAAATGAGTCCAAATGATCAGCAATAGTGGGGTCTGATTCAGCAAATTTGTTCTATATCAGAGCTTAGTTCCGATAATTGTTTTTATGCAATAAAATAAGCCCTATGACTCACTGATAATTTTTTAGGTTCTAATGAGAATGTTCTAAATCTTTCAGGTACATCTTCTACAAAAGTCTTGGAAAGTGTTCACCTTGAGGAGGATAGAACGTGTCTGCAAAGCAAGAACAGCAAGTCTCTCCCACAAAGGGAACTTTTTCTCCTTGAAGGCAAAGAAGGAAGATCTTCAATCTGCTTGAGAATTGCTGTGACACCCTGTATTTGGCATCTGTTTCTAGAACCAACCACTCCCTGTTCCTATGATAAGGACAATACTGTACTGACCCCTTTTCAAAAAATATCAGGAGAGAGGGAATTAAATGGAGGATCTACACTCAGAAAGTTGAATTCTGCACCAATTAAACTAATCAGAAGACAGTTCTTCCACTCTCCTTAGAGGAACTAGAATTTCATTCCACACATTCCACAACTATAAAGCCCTAAAATACTACCTGTGCAACAATGAATTTCATCACAGCAAGTGAATTATTTTAAACAGACTCAAGATCTCTTGAATAGGAAAAGAGAATTTATATCTCTGGAATGTTGAAGCTATTAAAAAAGGCAATGTAAAAAGAAATAGACATTATTCCCAAGGAGATTTGATTTGTGTTTTCTATAAATCTAGATATTTCTCCTTTCTGTTCATCATATTTTCCTTTTTTTGCCATCTGAAAATAATTTTTGTTTTCCTACTGAATTTTCATGTTATCCGCCTATTGTTTTAATTGGCAGGGGCAAAATGCTTTTATGACTGAATTAAATTCCTCCTTCTCATGTATAATGGCTTCTTCATTCTTCTGTTTCTCCTTTTGAAGTCTGAGAATCTTTGAAAGAGTGGAATAACTATTTTGCCTCAAGTGTTTAATTGTTTTCTTTTTTTGTTTTTTTTTTTGTTTTTTTTTTTTCCTTTGGATCATCTAATCCCAAGGGGGATGAATCTCTTAAATTGAAATAAGAACAACATTATAAGTTTTGATTTCATATGTATGATATAAACAGGTTAATTTTTTATTTTACCTTCAATAACAAAGCATAAATTGCTGCTCTGAAATGAATGTATTCCCCATGTTCTGTATTCTCCATGGTCTGTTTTAATATGTATATCTTAGCTACATGTCCTCAGACCACTCTGGATACCAATCTGAAGTGTTGTTCCTTAATTAATACAGGGTACTAATTACTATTGTTCCAACTAAGCTTTTCATGTGCAAGTTTGAAACTTATTTCTTATTATTGTATGAGATAGACCAGGTGAGGGATGAAGAATATATATTATAAAACCTGTTATGACAAATATTTTTATGATGCTAAGCATACAAAAACTTTAGATCAGCATGACTTCTGAAAAAGTCATGCATTTTTGATTATATGATGCAATTTTGATACACATACATATACTTCTGAAAAATATACTGAACTATGGGGGTTTTGCAATATTAATAAGAATTATATAATCCAGTTTCTAAATATCAGTTAAGATTTTCTGTTGCCACAGTTAAATAAAATTCCATTTCTGAAGTTCAGATATGTTGCTGATGCTGCAGGAAAAGATCTGGTGGAAGTTCCACAGGTCTCATGCCAAAAATATTTTGAAATCTTATTGGAAAAAAATCACAACATGTGACCTACTTGCATCTTCTGATTTGAAATTAGAAACTAAGTTCTTACAGTAATTCAACAGTGTAAGAGATTTTTTAGTTCAATAGGTATAATCTATTAATGTATTTAAATATCAATAACTTCCACCTTAGAAACTGGATTTTCTCTGCTTTCTATATAATTGAAAATTTTATAGAATTCTCTGATTTGTATATAATTGAAATAAAAAATATTATTTTGATTTCAGCAATCATTCTGCAAAAGCTCCGTATAATGTACAAGTCTTCAGTTTTTCTAGTACAAATATTAGCAGGTACTAGCCTGGATTCTACACACAAAATATTAGACCCCTTTATTAACTCCTACCATTAACAAAGATATCCTTGGAAAACAACAAGTGAAGTCCTGCAGGAACTTGCAGATCCATGTTCTGAAGCATTATGATAAAGGAACCAACACAAAACTTTCCTCCACCTTTCTCATTGACTGCTTAAACATCAGAATTACATAATGTTCTCTAAGCAGGAAATTTTAAAGGCATTAATAGAATTAGATTCACTTAGGATAACATTTCTAATTAAGTAAGGTACTGGAAATCCAACTTAAGAAGACATATTAGGACTGGCTTTCATGGATGTCTCCCTGCCTGCTGGAACTATTTGCATGAAATTCAGTATGTATTAAAGGACTAATGACATTATATGAAAAAACCAATAGGAAAAGCTCTTAAATATATTTGTTTATAAAGGGTTTTAAAAATTGCTGTATGTATTTACAAGAATAATAATAGGTATTTCAGCTGGGATTTATATACATATTGGAGCAGTATCTAGGGGCTCAAGGAAGGAAAGATTCAGACCAAATATTCATCTCTACCATCACCGAAAACTAACTGCATAAGGGTTTTTTGTCACTCCAGATATGTGGGCATGTGATCCTCCTGGGAATGACTGAAAAAATGTATCTAACTGTCCTGATATGCCAGACTATGTAACGCATTGCTGGTTAGCCTAAACCTACTTTCTGTCTTTCACAGTCTTTTGAAAAGTGCAAATTTCTGAGTAAGGAAAGCAGAACTGATCTCATAAGTCCTATAGTCACTTTTATTCTTCCATCTGATGACAATAAAACAATATATTTTGAATGTGCTGTATTTAATTTAAAATAAAGTAGAGTGATTATTTTTGATAAAGCATCTACCATTTCAACCTAGCAGCCTCACAGAATGATATGAAGCTTCTAATTTTTAAATGTGATTCAGAAAATGGAATATTAATTTATTCTAAGGTTAAAAGAGTAACTAGCTATAAGGATACCCAGTAAAATTTCTTTATAAGTTATACACAGCTACTCTGAATTAGCTCCTAAAAATCCATTAATCCTCATGGCAAATATTATGATTTTGATCACATGAAGAATGATTGACACCGGCTTTTTATACAAACTGATCTAAGCCCTATTGCACTGCAAAAATAATTATATTTAAATAATGAAACATATTTAATTTTAAATTTTTTTTTCTTCCCATTTGTTGATGAAGTACCTCTTTATGTACAATCACTGGTCTCAAAATCCTTATATGATTTCATTCAGGCTTTCCTCCCTTGAATATTCACTGTTAAGGATCTGCTAGTGGGCTTTTCATGTCTTTCTACCCCATGTTCTTGGGATGCACAAAAAATTTGATTCTAGCACCAAATATCTGTATCCCAGTGTTACATTTTCTAATGCAGAAAGTGGCTAGCAAGCTTTCAGATGATTCTAGAGGTCAGTGCAACACTACTGCATGCTACAGTCTTCTCACCACTGCACAGAGGACACAGCTGGGAAGATAATTTCACAGATTTGATTTTCTCATTTCAACATCCTAAAATGCACTAAGCAGTCTGACTCTGTCTTGTTTTCTAAATTGTGTAGGTGAAGTCAGTTAGTGATTTTTATAAATACATGTGGTAGTTAATAATTATAGTATGTTCTCCATAAACCATATAGACAATTTGAATTATTATCTGGTACCTGTCTACCAGATTGACCTAGTGATCT
Organism: Lonchura striata; assembly: GCF_050655825.1. Lineage (NCBI taxonomy): Eukaryota > Metazoa > Chordata > Aves > Passeriformes > Estrildidae > Lonchura > Lonchura striata. Next base: position 34,139,770 of record NC_140741.1, on the reverse strand, counting down.
ATCCAATCACCATTAAGTAAGAAAATTCATACATAAAAGACTTTTGTATTTATTCTCCATTTAAATTTTTTATTGGTACAGCAAGATAATGTTATTATGGCTAGCGGTCTTGAAATTTTTATCAAGTTTGCATCTCTATTATAGAGCTTTGCATGAGTCATATTTAGTGAAGTTTATAAAGTACTCAGGATTTAGCTCTGGAATGCAGAAAGAAGAGTATAATTTGTATTGATAGAAGAGTGACCATGCTCTGCAGAAAGAAGTGTGTTATACTTTGATATAGGTGAAATCATTATTTCTGTGAGTCATGTAACTCAATGCACAAAGATATCATAACATTCTTTGAACAAAATAGGAAATTAATTGAAGAACAGGTAACAAAAACACAACTTCATTTATTGAAAGTTTAACTTCAAATTTAAGTCAATTAAATTTGAACTTTACACCTTTTTTTTTAGTTCTTATTACAGAACTGAGTTAAGCCATAGGGTCTAGAATTTGAATTAAAGGCCTTGATTTACCTATCACAATCTAACACCCTTTAGCTTCTGTAGTCCAAGGCCCAAATTTTCCTTCTATGCTTGAAACCTTTTCCTTCAACAGGAAGCAAAAAGAAGGCAACAAAAAAGATCATTCCACAGATACTACATCTGCTGTTTCCTCTGTTAATCAAACAAGAGCTGAACCTGTTTACCTAAATACACTTATTTTCCCAATGTTTGGAAGTAGGTTAGGTTGCAAATGAATAAGCATCGTTACCTGTATATTTAGAGACATACAAAAGTACAAGAGAATGTGATACCGATGACAAAAACATTTGATAGCCCTTGGGAGTATAAAATAATAGATACTGTTGCAATTATAAAATTCTTCTGAATCTGGTGGGGTTTTTTGGTTATAGAACTATATATATATATATATATATATATATAAATGTTTATATATATACTGTCCACATTTATTTTTTTTATTTTTACCTTCTGCTCCTGGCACAAAGTTGCACATATTTTCATTTTTATTTAGTTTTTCACACATTTTATACAATAATTCTGGTTTTAGAGAATAAAATCATTACATCCATAAATAGTGATTTCAAACAATAAATAAATATCAAGAAGGATCTAGGCAAAAAAACGTATCATATGAAACAGATGGCATAAAACCCCTTGAAGGCCCTAAGGTCCTTCAGGAACTGAAAATTATACGACCAAATAAGCTTGGAAAGGTTCCTGAATGACTGAGCATCTTCATGCTGCAAAACATAAACCTCATTGATTTAAAGCATCACATCAAGCTCTCAGTATTATGTAGCAATATTTTTTGATATATCAATACATATTTCTTTTAAGAGGTTAAATTAAAAATATACCAAACAATTTTTTGCTTCAATTATGTTTATTTGTGATATTTAAAAGATCTGCTCTAACATATGTTACACAATACCTATTTGGTATAGATGTATTTTAATGTGTTTCTTAGATGTTTTCCCACACAGTTTTTGGTACTTGAGTCACCTGTGTTACAATAAAATTATTAGTTACATTAAAATTCAAAACAGTAGTTCCCCTGATTTGCCCTTTTAGCCTTTATCTCCCTTCTCTTTCTGTTAGTAATGAAATAGCAAATACAGCACTGAAAGTTTTTCACTGTCAGAATAAAAGTTTTAGTCACTGGAAAAACAGTGTGGGAAAAGCCCACAAGTTGAATGTTGATTTCTGTTTTCAAACAAAATAAAAAAGTTGTATTTATACAATATACTTATGTAAATACTGAAGAAATGATACAGTATTAAGATATAATCCCATTAAGTCAAAAATCCTGATACTTTAGTCAAGAATCATAAGGCAATTACCTTGGGAGCTCTTTGCACAACTCAGTTTTAACAAGTCTTAACAAAGCAGAGCAATGCTAAGGAATAAAAGCTTAGTAACATATGCTTAATCCTATAAAAAGATAAAAGAGGATAAACCAGAGGACAGCAGTTTGGAGTTACTTCTGTGTAAAATAGCCAAAGGGTTGTTTTCACACTGTACTGTATCACTACTGTAATAAAGATTCAAAGCCAGCATGGTTTCATGAAAGGAAGATCTCAGTGCATTTGGGGTTTTTTTTGGTTGTTTTTTTTTTTTTTTTTTTTGCAAAATTGCACATTCATAAAATTCTATTTCTTTGACACACCTTTTCCTCCAAGGCATTTTAATTCTATATAACATTTTTATTAATAAGATTTCATTAGGGATTAATCAGTAACATATCAGAGGGACTGAAAATTGTCTCACTGATGTATCTCCAAATATAATTGTAATAAATCAGGGACATTTTTGCTGGGGATCCTTAAGTGACAGATTTTTGGTTAACTCTTTAATACTTCCTTTTATGATCTAAATAAATATAGAAATATAGAAAATGTTTATTGAAAAAGTTTGAATATTACACAGTAAAGGATATAAAATATTGAGAAGGAAATGTTAGTAGTGCATATTGTGTGGTCATTGGATTCACTGGCATACTCATATCCTTCCTAAAGTCATAACTCTGTTTTAAGTGTATAATTTTACTGCCTCTCTCTGAAGTGCATGGAAAAACATTGTGAATTATTTAAAATTGTATTTATATTTTTTTTCCCATCCAAGAAAGAGAAGACTCAAGTTTTGAGTTAAAATATTTGGAGTTGGAATAGGGTTTTTTTATTCCTGATAGACCTTTTTATCATTCACCACTGTGAATGGATTTGTGTCCCCTTTGTGTTTCTCTGCATGTACCCTGGGGACCCTGGGATCACCTGTGCTGTCAATAAATATAACATGGGTATATTCAAATCTTGTTTCATGGCTTCAGCTTGGTTTTTGTAGGAGTCAGGATTACTTTTTCCTTCTTTTCCTGCAGAACTGACTTGAAGTAATCAGCTTTTCTTTCTTTCTCATTCTTATCCCAATGAAGCATTTCAGATTTTAGACTAAGTAGACTACCCTAAAGTTTACAGAGGGAGTAGACAGCAGTGTCTCAAGAATTTCATTCCCATGACTGACTCAGCAAGGTATGATTCAAATGAAATCCCAATCTGGGCATGAAACCAATTTTTCTTTAGATTGGCAAAGAAATCCCATTTCAGTGACAACATTTGGATCATATTATTGAATTTTTTGGCTGTATCTTATTCAAAACCATGATTTCAAATTCCTTGATTTTCTCTCTCTATAGTGCAATCTAAAATTTGAGTGTAGAAAGGATTTAATCAAGGTAAAAGCTGTATGACATTTTGGCTAGCAACATACCAAAAATTATCATTAAAATATCCAAGTGCCCTCTGCTTTTAGCTCTATAAAATAGTTAAAATCCTTCTTAGTGCCTAGATCCTGTAAATTACCAGTCTTACCTTTAATTAAAGAAATTTTATTGTTCCAAAGAATGATATTTTAAAAATGGGTTTGAGAATAGTTAATTCTAAATATTTCCTAAAAAATGCATGGCCAGTTTTGGTTCTGCAGAATATTAAAGTTTGCAGTACAATCATTGGGGAGGGAATTACTCTCTTTGCCTGGCATATCTAACTAGAAGCATCTCTCTGAATAGCATATGAAATCTGATTTCTACTCCCCACCCATTCAATCACCTTGGCCTCTTTAGAAAATCATGAAACTGCTGTTAATTTTACCTCTATAAATGAGTATGAAGGAAGTGGTATTTATTTTCAGAAGATTTATGAATGCAAAGGATACCTGTCCTCATCATCTATAGACCAATAAAAAATCAACAAATTAGAACCAAATAGAAATTACAAGCTAAAATTTTTTGAACATACATGGAAGTAACTCTTAAAATTTAATTCAGTATGATGCATAAAATGCATGTCAATGTTAATGGATAGAGAATTCTAAACCCACATTAGACAATGTAGAGATATATTTAAATTTTGGGAGCATCAGAAGAAGCTAAATAATAAGGACACAATATCTATCTATCTATCTATCTATCTATCTATCTATCTATCTAATATATCTATCGTCTATCTATCTATCATCTATCTACTTGTCTGAATAAGAGCCCTGGGTTCAAGGTGAAATCAAAGCTCTCTGTGAGGTTTCCTACCTATCTGAGTTCTGTGTACATATCAAGCCATGCAGTCCTTTCATTACTTAACATGGATACAGTAGTCTGAAAATGCAAAGAAAGCATAGACATAGCATACTTATAAAATAATGTAAAGCACATGCATTTGTTGCTTTCAGCAATGCAGAGAATTTTTGTTTCTGTTTTGCTATTGTACTTTTTTTCTGCATTATTTTCAAACCAGTTTCTGGTGATAGAGTACTCTTATGGGGCTTTTTTCTTGTTAGTGCTAGATGACGGGGATTGCTTGTAATATTCTGAGGAAGTTAAAAAATAGACATTTTTAAAAAATATATATTTCTCCAACATATTGAATGTTTGTAAACAATCAGTCCAGCAAAATTAATTAACACCATACACAAAAATAATTGAAACCCAAAACCACAAAAGCACCAAATGAGCTACCAAATGAACAAACCAACCAAACCAAACCAGAAATTGCATCTCCCAGGATGAATCCTTGCTGCATCCTTGGATGAGTGCTGTGTGTCCTGGTCAACACCTCTGAACTATAGTCCCCAACCTTTGTCCATCCTGGGAGATATGTCACAGGAAACCCTCACTCCCTGTCTACTGCCATTCTCTGCTTCCTTTAGAAGAAAATTCAGGGATGTCACGATGTGATGCTCAGGGCAGTCTCTTCTTACCATGCAGCAGGGATATGCTGTATAATGTAGTCAAAACTACAGTTCTCAGCAGGAAGACTCTGCTTTAGAAACCAGACATGCCCATTGCTTTTAAATATCCTTTATTCTTTATACTGTGATTTTAAATAGTTATATAATATTGGTTTTGTAACAGTTTTCACAGGACAGAACAGAGGTCAGTTCACCATATTAAACATGGCCTAATCTGGGTGTATTTTTTCTTCTCCTCTGCCTAGTTCCACCTTAAAAACCACAAAAGTTTTATATATCAAACTGAAATATAGTCAGAAACATGAACTCCTGGCCTGTCTGTTTTGTGTTCAAAGTAGAAACACAACTCCCACAGAATGGATTGGGCGGACAATCAGGCAGCACAGTATCATTAACACAGGGCTACTACAACTGAGAGTTCTTCTGAACATGCCTCAAACTTCAAGTTATACTCACTCCTTGACAGCACTAAAAATTACTAAAGCATAATTTTCTTTTTTTTTTTTTTTTTTGGTAACAGCAAGAAGACTTAATTAAAGTTTGTAACATATAATTATCTACTGCATGTCATAAACTAAAGCAAATAGGATTTTCTCTTTGGTTGGGGTTTCCTTTGTTTTATCTGATTGGTTTCTCTTCAAAGTGATCATCAAATAGTGATGACCTGTTAATCTCTTACAAGTGACCTCAAAGTGTGGTACAGTGTATTTTCCTTTTCCACTTCCTATATACTGTTCTAATTGTCAGAAAAAATAGACTATGTGACACGATAACTGTCCATGCTCTAGTTATACCTTAGGCAAAAGGATAACTTAAAAAAAAGTGGCACTAAGTGATTACAAACTAGAATGCCTGCAGTAAAACCTTTTTTTTTTGTTCTTGACCCTTATGAGTCACCTAGCTGCCAGTACTGCAAATCATTTATTGATTTTGTTGTATCCAAGGTTTTTCTTATCTCCTCTTTCACCTATATCAGAGAGATCTATGACACAGCAACTGCTGTTTTGACTAACATTGTGAAGACACATAAAAATATAATTGCACATCAGATATGTTTATTACAGTATGAACAAATTAAATGAAGACTCAGCAATTGGAGAAAATGTATTTATTTGAAGAAAATGAATTTCATAAATAGTGAAAAACCTTCAAACATTAGCAATATCAAAGAGCCACAAGGCTCCCTATTCTATTTTAAATGTCTAGTTTCTCAGTGAAAGTAATACTCTATGTTTCATTTTTCATTTTCTGATGCACAGTTACAGATGAAAAACATTTATGAGAAATTTTAGATATTGCACCTTGTTACAGTGCATACAGTCATTTCTATAAACCATATACATGCATCTTGTTACCTAGGCTGTTTCCTATAAATATGCCCACTTCCAAAGAACATTAAAACTGTTTACAGCATTTCTTCTTTACAGATTTAATATATTTTAATTTTTACAAAGACATGGCAGATTTTGTTTAAACACTTTTTTTTTTTTTTTTTAATGGGGTCTACAGTGTTAGACTTTAATTCTTAGGTATAAAAAACCAACACTTTTATACAAATGCATTTTAAAAGTCTCTATCTGTCTTCTGATTCCACACACAGAAGAAATGTAAAACTACATTTTATTGTGGAGCTACTGCAGGCTATTGTTAGCATTTTAATGAAGTCCACGCCTGGTTGTCAGGACACAGAAATATAGGGAGCTATGCTTTTAATATCTCAATCAAGATCAGTACTCTTATTTCTGTGATAGTGTGAATCTCATATTGCTTGGCTCAAGCCACAAAAACCCCTACTTTCAGGGTGTTTAAATCATTTATTGGCATATATTTAATTGTACTATTTTATTGATCTTAGTACAGTAGACTAGAGACCTATGAATTGGCATCTGTCTTCTTTGTTTAATCAAACTTCCAACACTACAATATTCATTTTGAAATGTACTACAAACCAGTACTTTAAAACAGCACAGCATTTTGCTTTTCATAAAGTGGTAAGGTGCTGTGTTTCATGATTCTGATGGATATATATCCATCACTACCCCATATGTTTGTTTACTTTAAAAAGGAAATAGCTTCCTCTTCATGATGTACAATAATTTTCACATCTGCTCTTGCAATCTGAGTATATCTACTAAGCGACCATGATTTATATTTTAAACACAAATAATTTGTAAGGGGCTTGGAACACAAGCCCTGTGAGGAGCAGTTGAGGGAGCTGGGGATGTTTACCCTGGAGAAAAGGAGACTCAGGGGTGACCTTATCACTCTCTAGAGCTTTCTGAAGGGTGGTTTGGTCAGGTAGGGTTTGGTCTCTTTTTCCAGGCAGCAGCTGAGAGAATGAGAGGACAGAGTCTTAAGCTGTGCCAAGGGAGCTATAGGTTGGATATTAGGAAGAAGCTTTTTACAGAAAGGGTGATAAAATTCTGGAATGGCCTGTCCAGGGAGGTGGTGGAGTCACCATCCCTGGATGTGTTTAAGGAAAGAGTGGATGTGGCACTTAGTGCCACGGTTTAGTAGAGGTGTTAGGGCATGTGTTGGACTTGATGATCTTCAAGGTCTCTTCCAACCTAGTCATTCTGTGAATTCTGTGAATTTGTTTGGCCTACACTTTCTGCCTTTAAAAATTAACTCTTAGCTAGATTTAAGTGTCAACCTTATAAATTTTCTCAGTGAAAAAGAAACAAAGTGTAATTATTTAATTCTGAAATTCTGTAATTTGCTATTACTAGCTTACTTCATAAAGCAAAAATAAAATATATTTAATTAATGTCAGACTAAATTTCAATTTTGCATGTATGCAACAAGGGCCAAGAAAATATAGTCACTTTGATGTTGATTTGGACAAATGGATACAGAAACTTTCTTGGATATTGCTATATTTATGTGTAAAAAATAAAGTCGGCATTCTCAAAATCTGGTGTAGCCAATCTTTTGTTTGCATGCATGTAATAGTCCATGCAATGGACGGTTACATTCAAGTTTGTAATAGTCCATTGCATGCACGTGTCAATATTTTATCTGGTAAGTCCTTCTGCAAATGGTGATGTTAGATCAGGGTCTTCTCCTCTTATCAGTGGAATTTCGTGCAAAATTGACAGGTGAGGTGCTTTGATGAGAAAGTGGTGATGAGGTGCTTTGATGAGAAAGTGGTTATTATGCTTACAGATCATTTGCATTTCCATGGATGTTAAAGCTGCTGAGGATGCTGTAAGGACCAGCAGAGGACCAAAGGATTCCTCCTGCCCAGGTGCTGGTGCCCAGCCTGGGTGTCTGGAAAGTCAGTGTTATGCAGCGCTGGATGATGGGCGCAGGTGCTGCAATCCCATTTACAAGCCCAGCCAGCAGCAAGGCTGAATGTCCCTCCCAGCCATAGCAGAGGACACTGACAGAGCTGCCTACCTCACTGCCAGTTAACAGTGGCATTTAGCAGCACCCACACATACTGGGGCTATGTCAGTTACCAGAAGTGATGTAGCAGCCTTACACAGCCCATTTCTGTGCTTCAGTCCTTCAGTCAATCAGGCCTGAAGCTCACACAAATGCCCTTATGCTCTGGATTTACATATGCAGATGCAAACACATTCACAAATTCCTCCAGCATCCCCTACACTTTCTAGACTCTCTCCCACCCACTGGCTAGTCCAGCCTGGTGATGTCTGGCAAACACACATGAACTCTCCCACTTGTCTTAGTCTCCATCCTCACTCCCCTGCTCCAGTATGCATGGAGCCTCTGCATGGTCCTGACAGCACCCACTTGCCCTCTGGCCCACACCCCAGACACCAGCTCCGAGGCGGCAGTGTGGGCAGTGTGGGCAGTGTGGGCAGTGTGGGCAGTGGTCCCTGTGGCCTGCAGGCACGTGGGTCCTATCTGTGCTCACCTGGTGCTGGGATCCTCACTTGCTCCGGCTGCCTGGCACCATGGGCACAAGAGCCCTGTGGCCAAAGGTTTGGCTTTGATTTCTGGCACTTGCACCAGTCACTGCAAACATCCAGCTGCTCCACACAAACATGTGGAACTGTGTGACCCCAGTGCCTCCCAGCTGCTGACTCTGAGCTCCTCACTCCTTCCAGTTGCTGGCATCATGAATGCATGGCTTTCTCCAGGTCTTTCTTCTGAAGTAGTCACACATGGCTTGAAGAGTGACCATAGAAAGACCATTAAGAATGGTTTCAGAGGGAAGATTTGATAGCTGCAGCTATTGAGCAGATGGGTAATTGGTCACATGATCATCTCCTTTAATATTTGCTTCTCTCCATTGTTCCTCACTAATTACTGCACCATAAACTTTTCTCAATAAATTTTGTCTAGTGCCACATGCTCCCTCTTATATCCAAATCCTCATATTCATATTATTTCTATCTTCTTATCAGTCACAAAGCCCTGGTTCTTATCAGTTTTAAAGTTCAGGTTGGCCTTCTCCAAGCCTATGCTCCATCAAATGGTAGCTGAAAAGCTTCCATTATGGTTTGTTACTCTATTATTTTGTTTATTACTTTCCCTTTCACTTATTAACCAATCTTACTGAAGCAGATTGTCTCACAGACCACACATCATTACATAAACATATTTTCAGTTTTCTCAGGTGGGGACTATTCCTACAATAGTTGTGTGATCATCTGATATTGTGAAGTGGAAGTGCAATCACAGCAATAATCCCTTTTTATTTACAGTTTGAATTATACAAAACCTAACTGCTTTGATATATTGTAGCCTACCTGCAGATTATGGTGGAACTTTTTTCTTATTAATAAAGGATGGAGTTATTTTATACACTTATAACAACAGTAAGTTTTTTCTAAATATTCAATAATTTAATATATAAAATGGACTTAATCTTTGACAATTTCCAAGACTTCAAGTATGACAGAACAAGCTTGAAGCATGGAAAGGCCTCATAACACTGGAAAGAAACTAATTCCTCATGGGAAACTGTTTTACAATAAGTATTTTTAACATATAATTTGGAATTCTTATCATAAAGAATCATCCATTATCCAGCATAAAGACATTTATTTGAATATTGCACATGTTACAGCAACCATAGTATTTGCACAAAATGTATACGGTGTAGACAGTTCTGTAGAGGCTATGACTATTAATTTATACTATTATGTAATTTTGGAGCCAGGGAATTTTCTTAACTATAGTTGGATAGAAAACAGAAATTAATCAATATTTATCTATGTTACTGTTCTTTTCTCTCAACATCAGCAGTTTTAAAGGCAATTGTTTTTCTGTCTTTATGTCTTCCATCAACAAATAAGCTCTAAAAATAAGTAAAATATCCATAAGTGAAAATCTTGATGTTAATTTTGTGAAGGGACACTTTAGACTTCTGCCCCATATTGTCTCCATGTCCTTCCTATATATAAAATGTGTATTTCCAAGAGTTAATTTAAAAAAGGAAAGGACAGAAAAGAGTGTAACTTGTCAAAGTCCCCAGTCCATAAAACTTTGCTAATACACAGAAAGAAATTATCCTCCCACACATAATAGTGACCTGGTGACAGCCTATGGGACTGTAGCTTTGCAACAGAGTTTGGATCTGTATGTCCCTACAAAATTCTAAACCAAAGACAAAATAACTCGGTTTTTAATGAAAGTATATTGTTAGTTGTAGAAAAAGAGCAATAGCAGTATTTGTATTTTCAGGTAGAGCTGAATAAACATCAACTTCATAATATTTAAAATACATGTAGAGAAATAAAAAGGTTAATTCTTCTTTGCGATTCTAGATTGAACCTATTATTATTTATCATCTAAACTGTAATATGTTTTTTCTTTTCCATAAATACTTAGGAGGCCTCTAATCACAGCATCCTGGAAAGAGTTATTGCTGTGGTGTCTCAAAGCTTGTGATTATCTTTTGGCAAAGATAGCATTGTGTTTATGCATACCATATTCTGCTGGTTCATACATACAAAACAATATTTCAAAGTGTCAAATGGAACAATTTCTTTTAAGTTGGAAATCAACATACATAGTCTTTCATTATGCTGTATGGAAAACATTTGATTTCTGGCAGAGAAAATAACATGTTACTGTAAATGTTTCAGGCAAGACCAATGTGGAAATAGCACTGATTTAACATTTTAAAATTCAGTAGGAGCTGTAGACTTTCCATATTCAAGATTCCCACTGATTTAGAGATGGCTAGAGACATATGGCATGAATGTAGAGGCTTAAAGAATGATCTTTTTACTCTTTTTTTTTTTTTTTTTTTTTTTGGTGGAATAACATTCTATAGGGGAAAAAACCCCCAAAAAATACCAAATGGTAGCAGACAAGTAAATTTTAGTGTAAATATTTCTCTGTGTTGTAGAAGACAATGTAGAGTATTTCTATTTGTGTCAGCTACTAATATCTATTTTTAAGCATATGCATTAGGATACAAGATAATTGTGCGGACAATTATGTGCTCACTTATGCACATCATGAAGTGGGAAAATACAAATTCTTGAACATCCAAACCCACTCAGAGCTAAAACAAGGGTAAAGAAAATGTTATGTTTGAAGTTATAAGAGAAATTTCCAAGAAAATGAGACAAAAACTGACTTAATTAACAGTAAGAAATTAAAAAAAAAATAAGACACATCTGAAAAAATCAAAATGCAAAAATCTGAGGGAAGGGAAGAAATTATATGAGCTTTTCTCTCACTTGTCTAGACCTTTAGAGCACTGTCTAGAGTATAAAAATATAGAAACTGCTAGTAAAGACTAAATGATAAATCATACCAACAGATTATGGAGTTGTAACAGCATGTCATGCTGTAATATCATAACAGTTAGACTCATGAATTATGCAGAATTACTATCTGCTTGTTCCTTATATACCACAGAAGGAATAACATTGAAATTACATTGACCAGAGAAACTGGGCAGGCTCTGGAAGTGTATTCCCCACCCTTGGACGTGGCCAAGGCCTGGCTGGATGGGGCTTGGAGCAACCTGTTTTCGTAGAAGTTGTCCCTTCCCATGGCAAAAAGTTGGAACTAGATGATGTTTAAGGTCTTTTCCAACTGAAACCATTCTATGATTCCTTGGGAGATACTTGCTCTTTAGAGATGTTCATGGCAGCTTTACTCTTTTCATGGGTAATACACTGTTGAACAGCTGATGCAACAATTGCACATAAAAGTCCAACTCACACAGCTTCTGAAGAAAACTAAAATTTAAATTTAGAAAGGAAATGAGATGCGGGAACAAATCAAGAGCCCTGAGCTACACAGTTTATACAATAGAGAAGAAGAATCATGTATTTCAGAAAAAAAAAGAATCCTGCAGAGTCAATAGAGTGAGCAAGAGCTGAAGAACATGCTCTAATGTGGTCCAGCTCATGGCTTGAGCTGGAGCCTGATAATGTTTGTGCCACAATGACTCCACTCTGCCTTCCTGCAGAGGGGCAAAGGCAGAAAATGCCCTCTCTTCCCCACCTGTTTTGCTGTGTGGTCAGAATCCTACCAACCCCTGTTGCATCCATTTGACAGGAGAAGCTGAGGTGCACAAGGGAGGTCCAAGTTAACCTTCTTGGCTAATGGAAATGCACAAATCCTCCTCCTCTCTGAGTGTCTCTGAGCTGTAAAGACTCTGCCCTTCACTCGCCCTTAAATTAAAGGCCTCCCATGAAGGGTGCAGCCCAGGTCTCCTCTGACAAAAGAATAGGTCAAGTGTTCCCTTCAAATCAAGGCCAAGTGACTTTAGTGAACAGTTCAACAGTTATGAGATTTAAATAGGGAATTGTATACCTGCATCCAATTTTTTTCTGCTCTTGACTGGAATTAAATTCACATTTTTGACTCCATAAGGTCAGTCTAAAAATATTAAGCTATAATATATTTTTTAAAATAGATAAAGCATTTCTTCATCTTTGCTTGGAATATTAGAGGATTAACTGGAATCAGAGAAAAAATGAACACTCATGAGGACAATCAATTCCCTGACCCAGTGATAAAAATATTTTTTTGGAGAATGAACTATGTTCTATTCCCCATTTTTAAGAATGATTCAAGCTTTTTGTAACCCCTGTCTCTATTTTTATTTAATGAAAAGTGCATTAACTTTTTTATACAAAGAAGGATAATATCTACACATTGAAACACAAATTTGTATCCGATTTTATTTCCTTACCAGGCATATTGGGTGAGCTCTAGCTGACCCAAAGGCATGAAAAAAATATTATTTTAACAAAGTGGTGGTTCATATTATGATTACAGAGGAGTATGCAAGATTCTTGTAGTAGAAATGTACATTCAGTGTAATAATAATATTTTTATGTTGAATCTTGAGCCATTTATGTGTCTCCGCTGTGGCATTTCTGTGCCCCATATGCTTGATCTCATTTTTGAACTATGCAGATATAGCAGGCCATTATTGCACATATTCCCCTCATTATGGTCAAAATGAGGGGAATATGTTTAATGATCCTAAAATGCAACTGAGCACTCTCACATTTAAGTCAATTGTTTGCTGGAAATCGATCAAAATACCTACTCCAAAACAAGGACTTCCACCCTGGCTTTTGCTGAAATAATGAGTAGACAGAAATCCTTAGACATATAAATCTTAAATTTCTTGCTCCCTCATTATTATTTTTAATCATTACTCCCTGCCTCCATCCCCATTTTCTCCAAATGATTTATTGGTAGAAGGCTTAATAGGATAATAGAGTTCTACAGAAATCTTCAAACCTGCTCTAAACAGTAATAACTTCAGCTTGTTTTGAGTTAGAAGAAACACAAGAATTCAAAGAATTTAATTAACAATTTTTTTAATAGTGCTAGCAGAATAAACTACCTTTAAAAAAATCCAACACGGACAATTACTGTCCAGCCCAAGCAAAATCTTTGTATGTCAGAAAAGATAAAATAGAATTGTTTATCTATTATGACTATATGGAGAAATAAAAATATTTTCAGTGATACACTAATCACTTCTGTACAGATAAAAAGGCAGAATGATGAAAAAAATAGAAAATATGTGAGTTTTCTTACTGAAGTAATTGCAGCAAAGTGTTGACTTTAGCTACTAAGCTATAACACAAGTCATAACTAAAGAGAGAAAGGAAGAAAAAGAAAGGAAAAAACCCAGAAATGTTAGTGATGTTAGTTGTAAACAACAGAATTCAGACACTCAGTTTTCTTTTGTATTTTCCCTAAATAATCTCTCTGTTATATAGAACTGAACTGTGCACAAAAAAGCAGAGGACTTCTAGACCTCATTACATGTCAAGCTTCCCAGTTGCAAGGACACATATTCACTAGTCCACCCTTAAAAAAAGAAACATGCTTTTTCTGTTCTCTTAATTGGAGCCACTAGCAGTTTAAAGAGTTACAAGGTGATGGCGTCAGCACAAGTCCTTTGGAACGATTTTTGCAGCAGTTGGCTCCTCTGTGCTCTGTCTGAGGTTGCCTCCTGAAACCTCTTTTCTCAGTCTAGTAGATTCTCCAACAGCTACAGATTATGATTTATTTGGAATTCCATCTGCTTTTTTAATTCCAGCAATGAGATAACATTTTTGCAATTTTTTTTATTTTATTAACTCTTGCAGTATTTATTTAGTCAGTACTTCCTTCTCTTCTCTCCCTCTATTTTCAATTACTTAATGAGGAACAGTTTGCAGCTTCTGAAACTTACATGTGAGCTAAGCAGAAAAAAAAAAATACCTATCCCTTTTCATCTGAATCACCTACACAGAAACTAGTTCTTGTAACTCAACTAGTTAGTGCTGCTTCTTCTTGCTGTCTAAAGCATTTGGTCACTTTTTTTGCATTCAAGACACATAAGAATTTCATTGATTTTAAGCCTCCCTAGAAAAAAATTTGGAGTGAGTGGGTACATGGAAGGAGGGTCAATTTCACACCCTTATGTTCAACATAACACAGTAAAGCAGAAAGTTGGGAGTTTTAGTGGTGATAGATTAACAGTGTAAATAGCCATCCTTAAGCAGCAACACAAACATCACTTTTAATTTAATGAAAATAAAATTATTGTTTACTAATTTTAAATCATACCTCAAATCCCTTTAAGTCCTGGTCCTTCTCCTATTATTTATACACAGCAGCATTTTTTTGAAATTAAATTTTGACTAAGCAAATCTATTACATGCCATTTTTAAAATGTTTTTTATTGCTATTTGCAGTTCCTGCTCTGCCACACTTAAGAATCTCCCTCTGACCTGAGTGAATGCCATCCTTCATGTCTGAGTACCAGCTAAACTCTGAAAGTTAGCCACAAGGTGCTCTAGTCAGGGAACTGGGCAAGTCAGTACTTTTCTGCTATAGCCACTACTAAAACACACTTTTAATTTCTTTTGTGGACAAGTCTTCCTAGTGATACACAACCAGAAGATGCATATCTCTGCTAGAGTATCAAAACTAGCTCTTCCCTTAAGAAGATAAATAAAATATGCTGTTCTGCCACTAATATTTTGGAACACACACAAGCAATAGTAAGCAGTTAGCAAGAAAACAGCAATTGGTATAACCCACTCTTAGAGATAATGAAGGCTTAAGATTGCCCAGGAAAGACAATTGCTATCTGGGGGTTTATCACAGTAATTATCTTTTCTAGGAAGAAACTAAGTCCAAACTCTCAAGCCTGTCCACAGAAGAGATGACAGATTACTCTTTACAAAGCTAATTGAAAATCTACTACCTAGCTACATCAACAGGATTAGCAATGTAGAAACAAAGTAGGGTGAATGGATGAAGTAACCTATATTTATCAAGCTCTTTACAGAGACTGGACAGGCTTCTCTTCAGAAACAGTGCTGTTTAATGTTCTTCACAGTCAAACCTAATTAGCTTATGGTTAAAACCATGAAAACTGATAGGTTTTGCTGTATAGCTGTTCTTCTGCTGTCTAGCATCTTATAATTTACCACATTGCTTAGGAGGAATCTCTCATGGAGTTATTTAGTTCTACAAATACTAGCAGAAATGTCAAATTAACGATTGTAGCACATGAAAGGAGGTATTTGATTTGTTGTACTGATTTGATTCTGAATAAATACAGACTGGTTTTTATTTTAATGCAAAATATGACGTAAAATCCCAAAAAAGTCAGAATGAGCTTTTGATCTACATGTGTTATGTGTACACACCCATTATCATGCTGAGCAGGAATAACCCCTTTCAACCTGTTGATGTCCTCTTTTTGATCTTTCTCTAATCCCTCTGCTCAAAAATATGATTAAATACTTCATGCTGTCACAGAAAATGCATCTTTGAAATTAAAAATAATCTTGAGGAGTTTATACACCTTTGGAGTTGTTTTCTGGCAAAATCTGTGGAAAACATCAATATGGCAGGGTAAAAGGAGAACCTTTATAAAGGACTGTTGGACAGATTTGTAGCAGTGTTCAGGTACATAGATAGTGTTTAGGTACCTAGAAAGCATGGATAATATATGGGATTTCGAAGAATATTCTGATTTTCACTGATTTAAAGGAAAATTCTCTTCACAGGTCCCTTTGAAGATACATCTTTTAACTCCAACTGCAATTAAACACTTTTGAAAATCAGTTTGACACTTTAGGCACTTAGTTTATTTTAAATTCTTGGTCTACACCTCTAGCAAACTGCAAGGAAAAGGAAGTGGGAAACAAGGAAGGACCAATCACCAGGAACTTGAGGCTTCCTCCAAATGTTATTTTTGCTGTATATAGAGCCAGTGTGTTCATGTTGGGTGTTGAAATGGGGATGAGCAGTGAAACCATTCAGTTTTGGCCATCCAAATTGCCCATTTCCTAAGGCATTCTCTGTAGCCTTTACCATCTTACCATCAGCAGGTTGGAGTAAGTTCCTGCAGAGGGTGGTTCAAGGGATCCTGGAGTGGATTGTTTTCAGTGCTGGGATCCTGGCTGGTTTCCTTACCTAGCTAAAGCAGGTAGTGAATGTTCCACTAAGCCAACAGACCCTATTTTATATATATATATATATATTGCAATAATAGAATAATTTGAGAATTTCCAATTGTAGGCAAAGCAATTCACCATAGCATGGTAATTTTTCATGCATGATTTAATGATTAAGGAGCAGCAGCATTCTATTACCCATTAATATAATTGAAAGCATATTTTGACTTTCTCTCAATGTGGGAAAATTAATTTTCAATTCCATCAACATTAACTTAGTATTCTCTGTTCACATTCAATATATTTTAGATTTAATATAAATTCTCTTGTGAGAAAATTTAGCATTTACAATAGGGTTTCTGTGTTTTATATAAAATACAAATAAGCCTTTTGTCTTTCCATGGGTATAACCACTCTATTTCTTCTTAATCCCAATTCTTTCATTACAAATTTAAATATGGAAAACATTTTAATTATGAGTTTAAATTCATAATGAACTGAAAACCTAATCTTACTTCTACAGCTTTTGGCACAGAGTCCTACACATCTCTGGAAGTTCGTTACAGATAGAAGTAAACAGTCTACAAGTGACCCTGTGTTTGCCTCTGCTGAATTCCAGTAAATTCTTTTAGATTTAGTGTCTTGAAAGATTAATAACTTCATCACAACTAGAGAACTGAATTAAAATTGAAGATACATGAGCCCTGAGTAGATAAAATATGTTGCTGAGAAATGGGAAAGGAGAATTTTATTTAAATGCCAGTAATATATACAAGGGTCCAGCCAGCTTCCTACAGGTATCAGAATGACTATTTAAGTATTTCCCCGAACAGCTAAAACTCCATGAAAAGCTTATTAAGGGTATTCTTTCTCATAATACTCAACTCATTTTACTAGAATATGGACAATGTAAGAAAAAATATATTTTACTCCTTCTGCTGCATTAAAGGGAGAACAAATTTGAACTTAGGGCCTTTGCTTCAGGTGAATGGCTTAACAGTCTTTCTTTCAGAAAATTTCAAATTAGGTATGTATGAAATATCTCATATGTGGGATAGTGAGAAGTGAGCTATGCTGGAGATTAGAACACACAAGTAGAAAAAAATTTTTATACATTCAAATTATTTACAGAAAGCAGAAAAGCAATACCTTCATAGAACCAACAGAGATGTTAAAGCCACTAGCTCAACCCCTGAACAGAAAAAGAAGAGCAAGACAAGATGGGATACATTTGGGTGAGGCAGGTGGGTGGGTTGAAGTATTGATAAAGAATGTAATTATTTTCTTAATCCTAAATTGAGCAAATGTGCTGTCTTCTGAAATGCTGTATAAGAGGCGTGAAGTATTACAGCTTCAATCCCAGCAACTTTGAGACAAGCCAAACTCTTTGTTTGATAGGGTGTGTTTTGGTGAATTAACCATTCACTAAAGAAAAACCAATCATTCAACACCACTACGGCAGCCTAGTGCCCCAGGAATACTGATTTGATATTTTCTAATACTGGTTAGCTGCCATTTGTCTTGGGATAACTTTCAGTGAGTGATGCAACTGTGAATTCTGTAAACACAAATGCAGTAACAAATGTCTCTTGCTAATGTTGATTGTTTCTTAGTAATTGCATGTATAATTCCTGTAATTATAATGTTATTTATTGTGTTAATTTACTACAGGGTTCCCATTAATTATTTCTAAATGTGATTGGACTGCTTGCTATTTCTGACACTTGATGCAGTTAGGAATGACGTGGACCACATTTCAATTACTGTTGCTTTTATATTTTATGTGTTGTACTCTGTGCTGCTTATTTTGCAAGTTTTTGTGGGTTTTCCTTTTTTCTGCCTTGTCTTCTGAAATAGTTTGTTGTAAAGATGCAGCATAGAACAAAGTCATTTGCCAAGGCTTTTTTAACAAGCAAGAAAAGAAACAGATGGAGCCTTAAAAAAATTGCTTATGTATATGTACATAGATCTATTTATCTCAGAAACCAAATAGAAATTACACATGTAAGATCTTACTCTTGAGTTTGAAAATGTTGAATTAACCTCCTAGGGAAGGTATACTGGAGGTGTTACTGAGTACTCTATTGAAGGAGTAGGGAGGGAGTGCACATTTTGATTGATTCTCAGATAACTGGGAAAAGAAGTAAAAAAGAGAAATTGCCTAAAGGCATTGCACTTTTCCATGACTGATCCTGATTGTTCTTCAGGAAGTTATCTGGACAAGAAATGCATTTAAATAAAAATCAAGAAAGAAATCAGCAAGGATGGACAAGCAAGGTAAGTGCAAGAGGTGAATGACAGCTAAAAGTAATTTGAATGACTACAAATGGAAGTTTTAACTTCAAGGATCTTAAGGTGTCTTACTAAGCACAAAATATTTCTGGCCTCAAAAGCCCCAGAAGACCATCTCCATGGCAGACCAACCTATTTAAACAGAAAGGTCAGACTGTCAAAGAAACTGAACTGCCTCACAGAGCTGTAGAGCAGATGATAAACTGGGAGGTAATTTAATGAACTCCTCCAGCCTCCCACCCCTCGACATTTCACACTTGGCTCCACAGAGCAGCGCAACAGATACGGGCTCACCGAGTTCCAGGCACAAGTAATTATCCTGGGAAGTACAGGGGGCAAAGCAAGCTTCAGCCCCTTTGTGCCATTAGGAGAACTCTAATTTCATAAATAGTTTACTTCCATAATCTGTTCACCTTTTTAGAGTTGTCTGGCTCTTCCTTTGAAAATAATGACCTTTGAGGCTGGATACTGTATTTGCTGCTGATACACAGGGAAGAGCACAGTCCTTGGAGTAAAGCCTTCAACTTTTTCTCCCATCCCATAATTTCCCTGGTCAGGGACTGTACCTGGTCACTTGGGACAATGAACATTACCCTGGCATTTCCAGATACAGCTCACAAGCAATCATGTTTTTTAGCTGACTGCATAGTCCATTTCCTCGTAAAAAATGTGCAATAAAAACCACACAAGTAATTTTTTTTGTACAAAAATTGAGGTCAATGACCAATATTTTTCTTTTTAACTCTCTTCTGTGAACTCTGATACTTCTTCTCAGGTTAAAAAATCTGGTTTCATCAAAATTAAAAATTATGAAAGTTCAACTAAAATGCAGATTTTTATATGCTACCACAATTTCTCATTCAATGGGCACAAATATACTTGGAAAATATGTATGATTATAAAAAATTTTTGGTCAGTTAGTTCTATGAAATTAATAGTGACATATCATATTGCATAAACTAAATAACTGCTAAAATGCAATAGGTAGCTACTGTGATGAAATAAAAAGCATAGTTAGGAGCACAAATTCCAAATACTTTCAACAATCTCAAACAATGTTACAATCTCAGATCCCTGTATAATTTAAAATATTCAAAACTTTTATTAAAATAACTGTATGTGTTTGTTTTTAAACTGACTCTGCATTATCCTCTCCTATTTATTGCTTTATTGCTTGTTTGTAGATTTTAGCCATTGTGTTTGTTTAGGAACTATTTATTTTCTAAGTAAAGATATCATTAGTGCTACCCTTCAAAATATGAACTGTGAAAAAATAAAGAACTATGGGATTAATTGTGTTGTAAGATCCAATCATACATGCTACAAATATTTTAATATCTTATGAAATTGTGTAAAAGCTAGTATTCATAACAATGAAATAGCATAAGAACCTGAAGCTTTATATATTCTTCTCCAAAAATAGATACAATTCTCAAAATTCGTTAAGAAAATAAAAAAAAATTACATTTTCTTTCATAAAATACAGTCAAAATGTAATTAGAGGTGACCCAAACTAATAAATGTCATTATTTTTATTATTTTATGTGCATTAAAGTGGGCTGGAAGCCTGATCAAAACTGTAGCACAGTTTCATGCAGTCACTCATGTCAAAGCAATTTTCACCATCTAAAAAAGTAAAAGGATATCTGAAAAGAAATCAATTGTAATTAGAAATTGCAGCATTATTAAGATCAGAGCAACCAAAAAACAAATAAAATGTTATATTCTTCGAAGCCGAACTGGCCCTGGAGTACAGTGGGATCTCCTGCCTACTGGAAGAGCCCATAAAGGAAGCTACAGCTTCACCTCATGATGCTGAAAGTTTGCAATCTAAAGACTGGCTGGACAGAAAGTGTTCATTCTTCTGTCTGCTGACAGAGTTTTTATGAATATTTTGATCAAATAATGCAAATTATTTATGATTATGAGCTATGATTATAAGTAGAAAACTCTGAAATATCAGGCACAGAAATATCAGGAGTGCTGTGTTTGGAATGTGTAACCTTAGAAACCTTGCCAAGGAGTTACTGGACCTTTATGTTTCAATGAAGAAACTATGAAGATCATCATGTTTACCAGTTATGCTTCTTGAAAACTCATTACCCTTCCCATCTTGATTTTTATATCAAGGATTCCAATCCATAGACCTCAGAAGAAATAGCCAATGATTATTTTAGGATAAGAATATTAATGAAGTTATTAACTATTGGAACCAATCAATGTAAAGGTTGAAGAATGGGCATAGTATGCATAGTATATAGAAGAACTTAGGTAACAATGATTTTCCAGAAAAAATATACAAAAGGGGTGAGTTTTGTCTGTTGAGTGGGACATGTTTTAGAGGAGCTATCCCCCATGTCCCCAGTGCCCACAATAAAGTACCTGCTTATTTGCATTAAATGGATATTGGATTTCTTTGGTCCTGTCTGTTGGCAGAGCTGCCTGTGAAACAGGGGCCAGGAAGTTTATAGCCAAACATTTTCAAATCAACCAAAATAGGTGTGCTGCACCATTCTGGCCTCAGAAACTCTGCTTCTCCTAATCACTAAATCCATGAACTAAATTCCAGTTCAGTTAATTGTGGCAGCTCTAAAGCTACTTCAGGAGGGCAAACAGGTAAGGATAGAAGCTCTGTTATCCACCTCAGGGCAAGCTATTCCCACCTGCAGAAAAAAAATCCCTATAGCAATCTCTCTGCATTCTTCTTTTCATATGACATAATGGCTATTATAATAATCTTCAGGGAAACAGGATATTCAATCAGCAAATTCAATTTTTCCACTTGCAGGGAACAGGGGAGGGAATTAGGCTATACTTGCCTAACAGAGTGTGGTGACTATGAGCTCTAAAGGGATTTATAGGTCCTGTTGGCCACTCCTGCTGAATGTTTTGTATGAGACAGTGATTCTGAAACTACAGGTTCCTCTAAACACATTAACATCTGCTCATTTCAATAAGACCATGCTGCTTATCAGTTTTCCTAAAATTCTGCTTGCAGACTTGCACTCCCTAAGAGTATTTGCAACACATCACAATCCCACCTAATCAGTAGGAAATAGCATTATTCAGACTGTGTTGTAGGATCTGAAACAACAGGCCACAGAGAGCAAGGCACAGAAGAGAGAAAAACTTACCTTGTAAAAATACCTCAATTTAATTTAACCCACATTATTATATAAACTACACAGGGGGTAGGAATGCTGCAAGAAGAAGGAAAAATGGAAGTGAAAGTTGGCTGTCCCAGGTGGATATCATAAAGCCTCCAAACCATAGAAGAATAAGTTTTGCATGTCACCTTGAGTGATGGAGCGGAGTCCGGGAGCAGAGAGGAAGACAGAAGATGACTCTGACACGTGAACCACAAACCACCAAATCACAGGATCCATTAGTTGGAAAAAGCTCCAATCTATTTAATCCATGTCAATTAAATAATAGCACTAAGTGCCACATCCAGTCTTTCCTTAAACACCTGCAGGGACAGTGACTCCACCAACACCCTGGGCAGTCCATTCCAATGTGCAATTACCCTTTCTGTGAGGAAACTCTTTATAATGTCCAACCTAAACCTCCTCTGGTGGAGCTTTAAGACTACATCCTTTTGTATTATTGCTAGTTGCCTGGGAGAAGAGGCCAACCCCCACCTGGCTACAACCTCCTTTCAAGGAGTTGTAGAGAGCAATAAGAGCCTTTTCTAAGCTAAAGAATTCCAGCTCCCTCAGCTACTCCTCAGAGGACTTGTGTCCAAACTTTTCAACAGCTTCATTGCCCTTCTCGGGACATGCTCCAGCACCTCAATGTCCTTCCTGCAGTGAGGGGCCTGGAACTGGCTGCATACTCAAGGTGTGGCCTCAGCAGTGCCATGTAGAGTGAGAGAATCCCTTCCCTGGTCCTGGCCACACTATTTCTGATACAGGCCAGGATGCAATTAGTATACAGGCCATATACAAATGCATGTGCAAATAATCATGTGATTATTTGCATTTTGTAAGTGTATTCCTATATATTTATCTGTAAAATCAGGTCACACCTAATTGTAAATTCACCTGGGCAGATGTAGAGTTAATATGATATGTCCTGTAGTTGCTGATATGTCACAGTCACACATCAGTCATACCATAAGTGACTGAGTACTATCTGTTCTATTCTCTCTAACCGTTTAGTGTCAAGGAAAGTTTCAGTTGCCACCATAGTGCTTCCTTGCTACCTTGCCTGTAGGAACTGACTGGTGAGCTGGCAGCATCCCTTCCCTTCCTTAGCTGGCTGCTCTGAGCCATGAGCACTCTCAGAGGTGCTCAGGAAGAGGGAGACTTCTGACAATGCTTCCAGCTTCTATAGGTCTGTACTGGCTCACTGACATGAGCTCTCTTGCCTTGCTAGGATAGGTTTTAGGACAAGATATTTTTGCCAGAATGCCTTTTTGACAGAAGATGACATTAAATGTTACAATAAGAAAATGTGCAATGGGAAGCCTACTCCCACAGTGCTAGATACATCATAATATGGTTTATGATTTTCTCCCATCTTTGAACCAGTATCTTTATAGAGCTAAGTACCTGCCTCAACTGCATTGTATGTAAGACAGGTCAATTTAAGTGAGTAATTTATCAAAGAAATCTTGTAAACTACACAGGCTAAAAATTAAAATGCCTTTTAAAAATTAAGCAAAATTACAAACAACACTCTAAGATATTGTAGCAAGAACATTGGTAGATAATGAGGAAGGCATTTGTTATGTCAGATGCATATGTTTTGTTGCTTCTTAAAAAGCATATAGAGAACAGAGCACTGTCATACAGAGCTCTGTCATACAGAGCATGTGGAAAAGCAGACAGAATTTTCAGTTCATGTGTAAATATCATTGGTGTACTTAATGTGGATTATAGAGTTTGGGCAAGCAGTGGGCAACAATATATAGGCTATAGCTGGTCACTTTACAGTGGGTTCCTCCTGCAGACTGTTTCCCTCGGCTCTGAAGCTTCAGTATCCTCATTTCAACAGGTGGAGTGGAGACTTGCTCCCTCTTGTGTTACCTTATTGCTTTGTATTTAAACCACCCTGAAACTGGAATGTGGACTAACATTTAAGCTACTGTATAAACCCCACCTCTAATTCACTAAGAGCTGTGCTTGCTCCAAGAAAAGATTGTGCACTCTGATGGGGATGGAATGGGTCCTGTCTAAGCTGCTGAAGCAGAGGAAGCATTGGCCCAGATCTGATCCTGTGCCAGTTGTTTCTCTCTGATTGGGTCTCAGCAACTCACTGATATGCATGAAAAAGCCATAAATTGTCCTGTGCAAGCATTTGGCACCATGAAGGAGGAGGGAGCAATCTCCTTCCTGCAGGGCATGGTGCTGTTGCAGCGAGCACCTGAAACTGGCTGGGCTCAGGGATCAGGAGGTACAAGAGGGTCTGAACAGGGCACATCACTTCATACACCAGCCTGGATTCCTTAATGAAATGGATTTTGTTGTATTTTGTGCATCCTGAGAAAGAAACCTGGAGCTAAGTAACGTGGAGCATTTGCACCAACTGACAAGCAGAAATCTGTGGAGGGCAGACACAACTGTATCATTCTTCAAGGCAAAGGGAAAATAGTGTGAAAAAGTCATCAGGCAGAGCAAGAAGGAAAGTAGAAACAAGAAAAACCTTGACTAGAATATAAATAGATATATAGATGATAGATAGATAGATAGATAGATAGATAGATAGATAGATAGATAGATAGCTATAACACAAACAAAAAAATATAGAAAATAAAAAACAATCACCAAAAACCCCTCACAGAACCCAAACCATTTGGTAGGCACCAAGGCTTTGGACAGTCTTTAAAATAAATAAATTTATTCTACAAACCTATATATGACTGGGTAAATTAATTTCTAAATTAGGAAGATTGCAGGGAAGACATTTGCCAAATCACAGTGAGTGGATTTGTCATAAAATCTTTTATTCAAGTGGACTTACTAAGCAGGGCTGAGGGTTTTTTCATAAAGGAAGGAAAAAAGTAATGGAGAAATAGATGCTTTTATTGAAGAGTTGTGTTTTAACAGAGGTAGAGGAAGAAACAGATCCTTTGATTTGATTTTATGTGTATCTAATGACCATGTGAGACATTTGGATACAAAAATCTGCATTTTTCGGCTGTAAAGCTCCTGATCAGCCCCCGAGGAGGTCATATGAGGAATAAAGCATGCATTATGAAATTGTATGTGACCCTTATGGGTGCATGTATACTTTATGTATCTTACAGTGCATTTAAGGGAAAGAGCTTTCACTCAGTCATATAGAAGGACATAATTTATGCAACATAAGTAGTGCAAGAAGAGAAAAAAATAATGAAAAGTATAAAAAAATGCATGGAAATAACCTATTCTTTATGTGAGTACAGGATATGCCTTTTCACATATTTTCACCAAAGAGTGTGACAGTGAAGAGCTAATGATTTGAAATATCAATACTTTCTAACCAAGGGTTCAAAACAAGAAAATTCCTTTAATATATTCAAATCAAATACTAAAAACATATTAAATTACTAAAAATTCAGACTTTAATACCAGAAAGGGGAAAATACTGCAAAACATTGATTTTTCAAGCCTTGAGGAAAAAAAAACACCATTCAATCAGACGAGATGGTCACTAGTAACTAAGGGAAGACTACTTACTAAACTGATCACATAAAAGTATATTTCTGTCTTTTATCATCATTAATTACCCAATAATCTGAAATAAATGGGTGAAAGGGTTCATTCCTTCAGTAGACAAATACTTCTGATGTATAATTTTCTGAGAATTTAACAGTATCCCAGCTCTACTGTTCATTTCTGGCAAAGCATGGAGGACTACAAATGTAAAGAGGGCTTGAAGGGACGAGTTAGAAAATGCAAACAGGGCAAAAAATAGAAATTGTTCCCAACTTGGTATAGTAGTAATTTAACTTACCAGGTGTAGCTGTGTTTCTTTCAATTAACACAAATGACCTACAGAGCAGTACTACAGGAAACAAATCAAACCTGCTGATAATGCAAAAATCCTTAAAACTGAGAGCCCAAGTTTTTCAATAAGCAAAATTAAAAAGCAGTAGTAAACAAGTAGATGAGGCAATTTACACTGAAGTGATGAACATCAGATTTAAAAGCAAACAAGAAGACATCTGTAAGTGGTCTAAATCCAAATTCAAACCTCAGATATGTACTTTCATTGCTGTACAGGTGAGGGAATACACAAAAGCTCCCACAGAAGGAAAAATTTCTTGCTCTGGAGACAGAAAGTCGTGCTGGAGGTAATTTCATTCTAGATGTGCAAAATGATGGGTTTCTTAAAACTCATAATCCTCAAGCTATGGTGGGGACATTTTGCTGTCAATTTTTCTCTTTCTTTGAGTGACAAGACCTCCTCTGAATGTTTCTCTTCTGAGCTCATCAGATAGGGAGCAGGTAGAAGGTTTGTCATAAAATTATTTTAGCCTTTGATGAAGCTAAAAGAAAAGCAACTTTCTGACCCCTCATCAACACTGCTGGATTTTGGCGATCTTTGGCAATCTTGGCATATGCATCAGCTCTTGTCACATGAATTGACATAGAACCCTATGCACTTCAATTTTCAGGTTGGTAGAGTATTTTACTGCCATAAACCAGTATTTTCTGTGTCTGGTTCCTTAATTTGATATTTCAATGAATGATAGTGAACTCTTATATCCTTAAGTATCTGACTGTTTACCAGAAGACCTAATAATATGACTGAACTGTTTAGAAGATTGAAAACGTTATGCTAAATGACAATAAAATAAGTATAAACATTCTGTGATAAAAGCTAAATAAATGCTATTATTTTATATTCTTAAAATATACAGAACTCAAGGGTTTGATTCTGCTTTTAGCATGTTCTACCTTTAAAAAGGAAGGCTTAAGAATATTAATTCTAAACGAGGTAGATAGCTTTCATCTCAAAAATAACACTTGTGATCATTATTTGAAATAAAATGAGAAAAAGTATAATGCAGTGGCTCTTCTATCTTACCTTATTTCAAAGCAAGAGAGGCTAACACTCTGGACCCATCTATTTAACAACAGCTAGAAAATGTTCTAGGCTAATTTTTCCATTAGACAAATAGCTATAGGCTTTAACGGAGAATATCAGTTTTCTCAATGGAAGATGATAAACTTTCTCTAGGCACTGTGTGAGATGCCGGTCAGAGAAGCAGCAGTATTTTAAATTTTACTGGAGCTTCTGTCTGGGCAAACAGACCAACACCATTCTTGCACACACAAGAACTGGCATGATTAATAGGAGATTGGGAATGTGTTTTCCTTGTCAAATGGCTTCGTTCCCAGGGGTCTGATTCCTTGGTCCACTCTATATGTAACTTCGTTCATTCCTGAATTCTCTTTGGAAGCAAACCAACTGGTTGCTTTTGGATATAATCTAGATGTTGAACTCTCTTTATTTTGCTTCAGGCACTATTCTGTGTAGGAAAAAATGAATGAAACTGCACAAAATTCTGCCTACTTCACCCTGCCTTAGCCTATAGGGCCTACTCTGATTATTCAGATTTCCTTCATGAAAGGAAAATAGGTATTTATATTCTACATATGATTAACGTTGTACCTGAAGCACAGAAATATCACTTCTGAAAGCCAATGAAACAATACTAATTTTCAAGCACTGCAACTTCATCCTGAGGCCAAGGGTGTATCACAGGAAATCCAGATACTTTTGTCCAATACAATGCAGTGTAGCACTGCTCCATGAAAAAAGAGTTCATCACTCATACAGACACAGACACAGAATCTGCATCTTCTGGCTTGGAGGCCTGGAATCACTCCTGGACAGCACATATTGAGCAGTTTAAGTATAGTCATTGTGTTTTTTACTGAGACAATGACTTCCAGAGTTTCTGTCTGTATCTAATGCCTTCATTCAAGAATAGTCAAGATGATACTTTGTTCATTGCAGAATTGCAGGAATGATTAAAAGAGTAACTAAAAGTCACATCGTGAAAGACTCTAGAAATTCTATCTCTTTAGCTTAACAAGAAGGAGGTTAAAAGGCAACCTCATTACAGCCTATAACTAGTCACAAAGAGACCAGAGATGTTAGCGTGCCAGCACATCTAAGCAGAAAGTAGAACAGAGATATATTC
Organism: Lonchura striata; assembly: GCF_050655825.1. NCBI lineage: Eukaryota > Metazoa > Chordata > Aves > Passeriformes > Estrildidae > Lonchura > Lonchura striata. The sequence goes on along the minus strand of NC_140741.1, from coordinate 34,111,733 downwards.
AGGTTAAGAGAAAAAAAACACTTCTTTTTTTTTTTAATTTAATACTGAAGATATTAACCTTTGGAACATATTACTGAAAGGAGTGCTAGATTTATCATCACTCAGATTTTTTTAAACTAAGATAAGATTTTATTTCATTTTTCCAGAGGACTTGTCCTAGTTCAAACTGGAATTAATTTAGGAAAGTTCTTTCCTTCACAGAAGGTCAGACTACATGACCCTGTCTTGATGGGTAATCTATTAATCTATTAGTATGGCAGCAAATAGTGCTGATGATAAAATTCAACTAGCCACTTGTCCTGTTGATAGTATCCATCCCCTATAACATTTAGACTTATGATGATAGAACCACATTTAATTTTAATCACTAAGATGCTTCTTATTTGGCTGAATAAACACTTCTTTTTATTGTATAACCCACAAAATAGCAGCATCCTAGTCCTACACGTAATCTATATGTGTTTCCATACAGTTACTGAGACTTGTGATATAATTACAATTTAAAATCTGTTTTAATACTTTTCTACCTTGTTAATTTTAGCTCAGTTGACTCTACTATCACCTTCAACATACTACCCTGTTTCAATTCAGGTTTATGGCCTACTCAGTTGTACTAGTTATGTTTTCCATTCAATAGCTCCCTTTTAATCACTTCTGTGTAGATCTAGTCTATCATGCATAGAATACGTATTTTCTCTTCCTTTCACATTTTCCTCCCAGCTTGCTAATTTCAGATTTTTCCTGCATAATTGAAAATCATCCTACTGCATAGAAACAGAAGAATTGATGTCAATATCAGATGACTACCTAATATGGCATGTGAAAACAATATTTTTATTTGTATATATGTATATATGTCATTATTCATAACTTCTCTCATCTCTCAGGGAAAAGTTAAAGAAGAAACATGTTTGAGTTTGCAGTAGGAAAAAAATTAAAGCATGAAAAGTTTAGTTTTCATTATTTAGAAAGGTATGTGTAGAACTCACACAGAGACATTGTTATCCTCCAACTTTAATCACATAACATGTTGTGACTACAACAAATCAATTTCTGTAATCTCTTTACACGTCTCTTTGTTTTCATCTGCCATATCTCATAACTCTCTATATAAAGGACATTATATATTTATTACTATTCTGCACATGGATTTGCTATTTCCTCAACAATATTTACTAAGCTTTAAATATATTTACAACATATTCTTCCCAGGAATAAGCCCATCACATCTGTACATGTGAAAATACATTGATTTTAACAAGTAGCTGTCTATGTAGTCAGTTGTTTGGCTTTTAAAAGGTTGTTTTTGTGTTGAAACAGGTTTACAAAAATTTAATGGGTAATGGTTCACAGAATCACAGAAGAGCTGAGGTTAGCAGGCACTTCTGGAGATGAGCTGATTTACCCCTTTGCTTAAGGAAGGCCACCCTTGGCTACTTGGCTGGGAAGATCTCTAAGGTGGGAGGTTTCACAACCTACCTGGGCAATTTGTGCCTCTGCCTGGTCACCCTCCCAGTATAAAAGTGTTTCCTGGTGTTCAGAGGGAGATGCTGCATTTCAGTTTGTGCTCATCGCTTCTGCTTCTTTCACTGGTCACCATGAAAAGATCTTGGTTCTGTCCTCTTTGCCTTGAGTTCAAATTGCTGCTTTATAAGACTTCTAGGTCCCCAGTTTTCTGAGATAATCCAGAAAAATGGATTACATGATGTTGGAAAACAAATAGAGCATTCCATTTTACCATGAACTTTAACATAACTGAACAGAAAAAATACTAAAACTTAGCTTTTAAGAAAATATTTAGCAGCAAATAAGCAAATATCTCCAAGTAAATGTAGATTACTAACAAGTTTGTTATTATATTTATTACTATTTTAAATGTTTGCTTTAATCTTTATTGTTAAAGAAACATTTAGACAGAATTTTTATCAACATTTTAAACAAAATTATAACAAAAAGGTTGTTGAGAAGGTGGGTAATTCATTGTATAACAGCTGTGAGATTTCATATCTAATTGCAGATAATCACCTTCATAAAGAAAACCTCTATACACAGTGGGTAATTTTGAGGGTTTTTTTAGTTAATTATGCATTTTTGTAATTTATACATTTTATGTAACTTTTATGTCCAAAGGTACTTTTAGTTTATCATCATAAACAAAGTTGTGATACATTAACATACATTGTAGGCATGCAAATTGAATCAATTTATGGGTTTTTGTCCTATACTCAAAGTTCTTGTCAAATTTAAGACTTCCTTATCTATGTTTCACAAGGTTTATATACTTAGCCATTATTTTATCATGCAGCATAATTATATAATTTTCTTATGCTGTTCCATTTACTGAAAAGATGTCTTATTCTGTTCCAAAGAGATTTTTTTCCCTCAGACAAGTTCTATATAAATTAAAAATAACAGTATTCACAATGGAAATATCTGTCTGCACAAGATTTTCTCTCTGGATTCCTCTCAGTCTACAAGTATCTATTTTTACTGAACAAAACATATTTCAATTTTGTCAGTGTAACTGAAAAAATATAAATATTTGAGAGTTGAACACTATTTTACAGCTTGTTGGTAAGATTTGAATTACTGAACTAGTCACAGGATTAATAAAGGAACATCTAAGCAAATTCTTGCTTGCGAGAAAGGTTTTCTTTGTGGAGCAGAAGTGCATATACACACAGAGAAAGCATCCAAGCTATCTGCCCTTGGAATCATCATGTTTTTAGCTGAACTATAATATTGGAGAATTACTGCAGATTTAGCTTCAGTTTTTGTTCAATGAAGAGCTTCAGTTCAGAGCCATATAAAAACGAATTTTAGGCTGGTTTGAACTGGGCTTTAGCAGTTTTTAATTTTCAATATGATCTTTTGATTGCAGCACTGAAACACCTAAATTGCTTTGTGCATTTATCTCAAAGCAGCAGCAACTCTGTGGAAATGCTACAGGTACCACAAACTCTGCCCAAGTCATAACCTCCATCATAGCTCCCAGGTATTCATTCTCTTTCTATTTCCCAACTCTTCAAAAAATATTGCTTCAGGATCGGGATGTGGCAGACAAGCTTTTGTAACAGCCAGGTTTATTTTTTTAGACACTGATAATTTAGTGACCTGGAAATTACACCCTTCTATCAAATTTCTATCCTGGACATTTCAGGGAGAACTAGATGCCTTCATCTCTCAGGACACACCAGTATCTTACAGAAAGCCTTGGATTAGCTCCACAGAGAGAAGAATTCAGTTTGTCATAAATGATAAAGCTACTTCTGCATTACTGCTACTGATAAAGCATTCTGGAAAATATATTCCCATCTATATAAGAATTCTCGGTGAATCAGAGAATCAAAAATTTCAATTTTTCTTAGCTTCTAGAAAACAGATTCTAAGAAAAAAGCAAACTCCAAACAGAAACTATGAAGAATTTTTCCTGGATAAAATTATAAATACATGGACCATCCTAGGGGGCATTTCTATTAAAGCAAAATCACTGAAGCCAACCAAAAAACAATTACATTGAATGGCTCCCTGGGGGAGACTGGATCTCTGAATAGGAATAAGTTCCTGAGGGATGAAAAGGCTTCAGTCCCTCAGCTTCATGTTTCATATTGTAGTTAAAAGTTAGTGGTTTACATTATCAAAATACAGGCTACTATGACAAGGTCAGTTAATAAAAGTCAGCTGCAGATAAATCACTGTGGCCTGACAAGCTTAAGTTATTCTAAAAGGCAGACAGACACCTCTTGCCCAACCATACAGTATTTCTTTGGAGAAATTCTTTAGTTGTGGGTTGTCCTGGAGTTTCTGATCCCAGACAACCTAAGCAGATAGTTCTGTTACAGAATGGAGCTGCAGTTTGCCAATCACTTCCTTCCTGTTTGCTATGAATCACACACAGGGAGTTTTGCAAGTCTGCTGTGTCTCAGTTGCAGGCTAGAATGCTTCCAAAGTCAAGTAAAATCACAGATTAGCCTCAGAAAGTGAAGGGAAATCAACACACTTCAGCAGTGGTGAACAATAGGAAATTATCTGAGTCTCAGTACTGCTACAATTATCTTTAACTCACCAGTTGTGCAAGCCCTTAAGATACCTCAGATACCTTCTTCAGATACTGCTGATAAAATTCAGAATAATGTACAAGAAGTGCTGATGAAATACAAATTAATGTTGATAATAATAATACATTCTGATAATTAGAATATATCATCTTGCCAAAGTATTCCAACCACAAGCACCAACATCAAAAAGTTAAAGATACACTTCAATGGTACGAACAGTACATGTTTCATTTGAAGCTCCTCTTCAACTTCTTCTGGGCTGTATTTTTTAAAACACATTCTATGGATTTCTGTATTTTGGTCAGCTTCTGAGCATGTGGACTTGTTGCAAGACCAAAACATTTTGAAGTGATGATGGAGACCCTTTTACACAGAAAGCAAGAACCAGCTTCTGATGTATCTAACCTCATCCTCTCTTGGAGGTCTCTGAGGGCTGACTTGCACACACTGATTTATCTTGATGCTTACATACAGGAAAGTACCTGCCTGAAATTTTTCAGCTCCATGTGGATCAACTTCTGCTTATGTCCTGGGCCTATTTTAGTGTCAGTATTGTTACTTGCTGAGATAATCTAAAAGTTTGTAAGTAAGGAATAGAACTGTAGTAAAAAAACGTTGCTATTTTATTCTGATTAAAGTATTCATCAGGTTCAGCAGTATTTTAAATAAAATATGGAAATTACCATGTACAAAATTCCAACAGCCAGCAATTCTTTGTAGGATATTCTAATTATTTCACAGAATGTTGGATAATTTGTTTTATCTTACTGCAGGAGATTTTTTGCCTTTTTTTTTTTTCCAGGCTAGTACCTCTGTAGATTCATTTAATTTTTAAGCAAAGACCTAGCTTACTTTGATCTCTTTGCACGTCAGCACATTTCTAGTTCCATTTTATATTGGAATAGCAACCAGGGATACCTGGTATGTCAGTCAACCTACATTTTTATAGTTTTTACTTCCTTTATGAAAGTCTGACTCAGTCTACCCAATGTAAAATTTGCAATTCTGGCTGTGTATTACAAATCTGATTGTGTCCAAATTCAGCTTTCAGTGGAAAACAGATATGAGTGAAGACATTACTGAACTCTTAAAATGACTTGATACCAGTCTCTTCAGTTTAGTGTCTACAAGTAATTGGGAGTTCATTTATTGCAAAATTAACTTCATAACCTCCCCCCCGCCCCCCCCGCCGTGAGGTTAGAGAGGGCTATCTATTGGAAATTTCATTATCCCACTGAAAGAAAACTCATGATTTGATCTACCTGTTACTGTCACTTTACCTGATAAAGAATAACATCTACATCTTGGGTCAGGATATGCTGCAAGTCCTGTGTCATGCAAATGTTTTTCAGACGACTCGTGTGGTTTCCCCACACCAGAGAGCCTTGAATCTCATTTGCATCCATAGCACACCAGCCCTTTGGCCCTGGCAGCTGCTGTTGAACTCCACTGTATCCACTGCACCAGGCAGGAAAGCTGACATTACACTTTTGCTCTCCAGAAAGGATCCCTGAATTCATATCTATGGGAAAATCACCCACATGGGAAATAGTTTCAATGATGTTTTCCTACCACAAAAAACATTCTCCTGTCATTAGTGCTGCTTAGGGAAAATGTGGCTTTCAAGCAAAACCTCATCAAACACAGGTCGTGAGCTGTGTCAGGTGTCTTGGTGCTAAGAGATAGGATACAGTAGGATGCAGTGATGGAAAGAGTGCAGGCACCTGCCTCAACAATACTTCTTCCCTCAAATGGGCACACAGGGTTGTCTGCATGCAGCTGTCCCTCCTTGTTCTTTAAAGGAAAGCATGATGTATTTTAACAAAACTTATTACAAGGGGATCATGAGCATGATTCTTTTAAGAAAAAAAACATGGAGGAAGTCATAGTATTTTAAGTATGTGCAGCTCTCTTCTGTGTGTAGAACAAGCAGAAAGCATGGTGTGATAATTTTTCATGAGCATATATCTATACTATCTAATTTCTGGTTTTGTGCAAAGCAATATACATAACTATAAAATTTATTGAATTAATCAGACTTTCTAAAAAAACAGGTGGTTCATTTCTTTCACCTGTAATGTTTATGGTGTTGCCAGTGCTGTTGTTTCTCCCTTTTCTGGTTTTATGTGTGGTCTGTCTCTTGAAGTAACAGCTCATTTTTCTTGAGTGAAACACAGGTTCTGAAATGCAGACATTTGAAACTATCTCTGGAACACACTTTCAGACATCTGTCCTAAACTTTCAGTGTTTTGGACAGTTATTTATAAAGCGCCCTCAGTCTGGCATTTGAAATAATCACATTACTGTTATTATCTTGCAAATTGTGTGCTCCATAGCTGTCATTCAGTGAAGAATATCCTGAATTTTGTATAAAACTAATCTTTCTGTCATTCCTTGTTCAGTGTCACACTGAAAACAATGACAAAGGAGAGAAGCTCTCACTAGAAATGATAACCTCTATATCAAAATGATTGCAACTCCTTCTATATTTTCAGGTAAGTGTATGAGCCATAGAAACAAAGAAATAAATAACATATTTTTTTTCAGAAGTGTTTAGCACTTGTGATGTAAAAACTATGCGGAGCTAGGACAGAATATATGGATACAGTTATATTTACTACTCTATTGTCCCAGAATTATGCACACAATAAGAACTGAACTTCTGATATAAAAAGAATAGACAAGTAATATTGAGGTACTCTTTACAGCCTGTAATATGTGAGAGATGTAAAAATATTGATAGATAAATAGAAGTATTGAGAGATTCATCTCTGATTTACTATTTTAATTATTTAATTTTTACTCCTCTTGTAACATGCAAGTTCTCAAAAATTTGGCAGTTCAATATATCTTATGCATCTCCAGCATTCATTTTCACTGTTCGCTCTGTTTTTTTTTTAATATATATTTTATTAAAATTCCATGCAAAAAAATACCATTCTAATCAAATTGATAAGGTTTTCTAAGAAAACAGCCACTGAGGAAGACTTACAGCTGCAGCCTATGAAATTGTCTTTAGATATGGATGGTTATTCTGTTCCTCAAAAGAAAGAAATTGGTTGTCTGGAGTTCTGTTACTTTCTTTAAGCAGTTTTCACCTTCTTGTTCCTTATATTGCTCCTTTTCATGACATTTATCTACTCTATTGATATGGGTTTTTTTCATGATACCAAAGCGAATACTTGGAAAAATAGCTCTAAATGGAGTAAGACAAAACTACTAGAAGTTGTATTGAAGAAAGATCATGTCCAATCATAAACCAAACCATGTCTTTTGAAAAGTTCATCAAACTTTCAAGGAATATTAGGAAAAATAAAACTTGTAAGTTAAATAAATATAGTTTATTTTATTAAAGGTCATACTTGTTTGATATTGATGTGATAGTGATCACAAACACAGTAAAGACACTGCTGCCAACTTGGGAAGTACAGTAGGCTTCCAGAAACAGAGCAAATGCTTTATCAGGTAAACAGGAAGCAAAAAAAGGCTTTCAAACTAGTACCGTATATATCACTTTTTATTGACATCAATCTTGCAGAAAAATTTTTCAGAATAATGTTTAACTTTGGCTTGTCACTCAAAGAACATCAAAGACACCTGTGCATGAAGCAGGATGTGATACCAGCCATGCAATTTATGTTTTCCTTCCTCTGAGATGAGGATGAAGTTAGTGCACTTGCAGTGTTGTTCAATATATTGGTGACCTGGAAATTTAAAATTAAGTAAAAAAAAAAAAAAAAACAGTTTTACAGAGAAATTTTCCCTTTATTTTGGAAAATGTCATCCAGTTCCTTCTCAGACTAGGTTATGATGGGCCAGGGAATTGTCTGAGTTTTTCTGAAATCCTGGCACTGAATTAGTCATTGATAAAAGAGAATGAGCTAATTCATTGGTGGAAAGAGAGGTGTTGTCTTATTTGTGATGTTGCAACCTTTGATCACAGCTTACACCTTGTGAAAAAAATGTTAACATACTTGCATTTGCAGGTCTTTGCAGAAATTGTGCCTATTCCTTGGACACCATCATAATATTTACTTGAATTTTAAAGAAAAATGGGTCTATTTTGTTATTTGCTTCCATTGATTATTTTGTCATGTTTTCTCACTGCACCTCTGCAGAGGATGTAAGATGAACACCCACTCTGGGGATGGAGTGTGCCCTTTACAGGGTTCTGTGTCTGGAGCTGGTACAATCCTTCAACATTTTCCAGTATTTTGTGCTGCTTATGGAAGGGTTTTTTGCTGTGACTGCTCTTTTTCTTTCATTCATGTCCATATTCCTCTGTATGTTATATTACTCCACTTCTACCAGGAGACAAGGTATTTGTTTAATACAAACAGGAGCTTGGTTTGTCAATAAGGATACTGGGCATCTTACTGTATTTACAGCATTGTTTCAGCTTCTAGGACAATGCTGTTTTCTCTTCCCTGCTGCTGTACCACTTAAAATATTAAGTTCCTGGCAGTTATTGACCTGCTGTCACATTTTAATGTCAAATGAGAAAAAGTATTGCTCTCCATTATTTTAGTGTTTCAATGTGACAGAGGAATTTACAGTTATCAAAATATATGAAATGTGCAAAGACTTCTACAGTAACCTTCTAAGACAACCTGAAAATGTTCATAAGATTCTGCTGAAACAAGTTTCCTGATAAAGCTTTTAATATACTCATTAGTAAGTTTTCCAATTTCCTTTAAGTTATTATAACCAAAGCGTTTACAGATTAATTTGTCTTTCACGTCAGCCAGTTTATTTTCATTGCACAGATGCAACAGATTATTTCCACCAAATATTTTTCCATTCTCATGATCTTACTAATAATTTAAGCCAAGAAAGAAGCTAAATTTTAAGCTAAGCAGGACACAATATGATTTCTATACTATTCAGAAGTATAGGATGCAGTTCACAGAAAAGATCTGCTCCTTCTTCTATTTGCTGTAACCCATTAATAACAATAATTTACTTTCCCAGGAAGCAGATAAAGGATTAGTGATACACATTCCTTGCTCTCCTATTAGCTACTGAAATTTCAGAAGAAAGTCTGAAGGAAATTACTTCTTGTTGAGAAAAAGACCTTTTCACACTCAGACTGCAAGAGGTAACAATCCACAGCAAATGAAACACGCATATAAAATGGTGTTTTCTGGATGCAATTGCAGTATCACAAGTACTAAAGGTGCCATTAGATTAGATACTATCAAAACTGGGAAAAGTAATGTTTCCTTCTTCTGACATTGAATTTTGCTCTTCAAAATTCAACCAGAATATGTAATTTTCTAATTATGCCACTTAAGTTAATTGAAAGTGTAATAAGCTATCATTTTATTTAATGGCTGATGCAAAGGGGAAATATACTGGATCATTTATGCACATTTTCAAAACAAAGCCTACTGCTCCCTACACCGTTTTATGTCTTCTGCCTTCATATTCTGCCTTGAAGTAGATGTATAAATGAATAAGTTATCTTCCGATAAAATAGATTTACAAACTGTATCTCTTAGTAATGCTTTGCTTTATTTGTTTCCTTGTTTAGTACTAAAAATTATCTATTAATTGGAAGAGAGGTAATGTTATTAGTTAAAAACCCTTTTGTGGAAATTGTTATTTGGGCATTTCTGGAAAAGGAGAATTTAGATGCCGTGGCTCATTACTCTTTCTATAGAAAAGTTAAAGTATTGCCTGTTAGCTCTGTTTGATTCCTGGTTCATTGACCTGATACATAGAGTCATTCAGATCTCATTGTATCTATCTTGCAGTCACAAAACAACATTAAGGACTTGTTTCTGCTGTCAGTAAAAATAAGTTGTGTGCCCTGATGGAGTTGCTTCAGCATAACCACACACAAGTTATCAGTAATAGTAATTGAATAGTCTGATTCTATGTGAGCAGAAATAAATCCTAATTTTGTAGAATAAAGACATTTTTTAATTTTAGATGGAAAAAATTACTGTACCTAGGCAAAAGTTTAGTTATTAAACTTCAAGATCTCAGCTACTGCATGACTGTGAAATCTGAGTGGACTATTCTGTGCATTTTCATGAACTGCATATAACCACCCTATTGAAAGGAAAGCCTGTAGACCAGTGCTGTTCTGTAATTCCTACTCTGTTCTCATTTATCTGATTAGTTACATTGATGCCAGTGGGATTTACAGCCTTAATATACTCCATGTTTCAGAGAGAATTACACAGAAATGCACATATTAATCTACATTCCATTTTTAACCTGCTATTCAACCAAAAGAAAATGTTTATTGATCCTGGCAAATCTGTTTACAATAACATTTTCTTCAGACTACTGAGAAACTGGAAAATATTTATATATCATATACTAATCATTATGTACATGTAATATATGTTTATGTGTATATGAAATGTGCTTTAAATGCAATTCCCATGTACTGCTTTTTCAGATGCATAGGGTTATGCTTAAGTTAATAGGTATCGATATTCCAAAGTATCTGAAACTTTCTTTCGTTGTGTATTGAAAATGAAACTTTTCAAAGGCTTCTTGAAAAGCAACTCTGTCAAAATATTGCTTTTCAGATAAAACAGATTTTCTTTCTCTTTTAGGAAATCCATCCTAGGCATGAAAATCTGTCTTGTTAAAAATTGATCTAATCAATGTATTTCCACAAGAAAACTTCAAGTTTATGAGCTATTGGCTAACAAAGTAGAACTAAAACAGTTTACTCTTTTTTTTTGCAGGTTTCATTGCATTACCTGCATCATCTATATGCTTTAAAGAAAGCATATGTTAGTTTGTAGTTTTGGCTTTTATGTGCTTGTAGCATAGTCATTAGAGGAAATTTCACACAAAATATCTTTCATACCAAGCACACAATACCATATATACCAAAGCAATCACGAGACAATACTTCAGACATGCAATTTCTGGGAAACACTAAGTATGTTTTATCAAATCTTTGAAAATGAACACTCACTAGCATACAGTTGACAGCTGCACTGAAGTTTAAATGCTGTCACTGTAATAGAAAGAGATGCAGTTTCAGATACTTCAACTTTCATTCATGTAATTTAGGACCCACTGCAGCTCCCTTAAGATATATTATAAAAATACATCTGCTGCGAGGATAAAATCACAAGGAGCCATCCAGGCTAAGTCAGGAGACATAACATTTAATAATCAGCTGCATGTGAGGACCCATTGACTTGATGAATGGCAAGTACTGGATGGAGTGAAAAAGTCTTACAGAACATCCATCACAGGAATAGTAACAAATGGGACAGTCCCTATCTGTATTTTTTTAATTATTCGGAGGGGTTCATTAACATGATAAATATAAATGTGATTTTCTCTTTCTCTTTGCATAGTTGTTTCAAACCTCACACAATGATGGGCATTAGATATGAAGGAGATTAGATTGTAGATTGGCATTTATTTCTTTGATTTGTGTTTATAAGGCAATAGTACATATATTCACTAGGCTACTGCTTTCCAAATTCTCCATTGATTTCTCTTCTGTTATTTCAAAGTCACCTTTATTGAGATATGCATCTGCTACATTCTCCTGTCAGAGACAGGATACTAGGCTGAATAGACTTTCAGCTTAATCCAGTCTAGCTGTCATAAAGTCTTACAAACTTTAAGTTCCAGAAATGAAAAGAATCAAAATTATTAGTGGAGACTCAAAAATATAATACAATCATACAAAATAATTACTATCAGGACTCCTTTACTTTACAAACATATAAAATGAATTTACTTTGAGGGTAAGAAGAGGGAAAAATCCTTCCATTAGAAAATATAGTCACAAAGCTTTGAACAAATAAATTCACACACTGCAGAGTACACACACACACGCATGCAGGCAGGCATGCACGTATGTACACACACAGGTGCACACATACATGCATACATACACACATGCTTAGAGTTTACACTGCATTCTTCTGATGCCATGATTTTTATTTTATTTGTACACCCACCTTTACTGCACATTCTAAACAAACAATAGACAACAGTGTAAGGACTTTTTCCCTTAAAACTGCAACAAAACAAGTCTCAACATTTGCAAAACATTCCTTTATTATTAGAAATAAATTATTTTGTATAAAAATTAGCATGCATTGACCATTGCATTTTTTTAGCATAACCCAGGACTTAATTCAGTCAGCCGTCACAAGAAACAAACTCATCTTCTTTTACGAGTTGAACAATGTAGGACAGGAAAGGAAATTGTCACAATCACAAAAAAGTACTTACAAATATAACATCAGACATGATTTATTTCAACAGCATTTTTTTTTTTCACAAGCTAACATTTGTTTTCCTTTTGTGATTTGCTTCCTTTTGTGAGTGAACAGTTCAGAAGCTTGACACTATGTTATAAAACTGGACTTTTCCTTCCCCTGTCTCTTTTTGCCTTTTGCTTTTGTTTGATCCTTTTTCTTTAGGAGACTGACTATTGATTTGAATGTAGACTACTGATATTTTCAAGACTGAATTCTGGTGGTGGTAAAGTCTATGTTTGCAAGATCCAGTCCTGCAGATCTTCCAGTGCATTTCATCCCTGCTCAGTTTGCCTGATTGCTGTAACTGACATAAGTTGTCTTGGTAGAGGAGGCTGTAAATCAAAAGAAAAAGAAACAAACCAAAAACAAAAACAAAAACAAAAAAATTCAGGATTTTAAGAATCAAGAGAGGAGGGAAAAAACATATTTAGCATTTGAACTCAGACAATGTCCTACTATATTTCCAAGCAATATGGTCCATGTTCATGGAATAAAGAATATTTAAGGATGTATATAAGCAGTGTATAAACTGGATCCCAATTTCTGTGTTCATGACCACTTATTTTGTTTATGACTTGGGAAAGCAGAGGTAAAATGGTGAGTGGTTTCAGCATACCCACAACAGCATTTCAACACCTGGTATTATTTTGTCTGAATTCTACATAATTTTTTTTTTACTTTAGAGACTGGATTTTTCTTTCTCTTCTACTGTTTGAAGACAACATGGCAGTTAGTGGTGGTTTGTCCATCCAAAATGAGACTTATGCTCCTTGAAAGGAACATAGCCTAACCCTTTCCAAATTAGAGAAACTGAGCAGATAGTCCCTACAGAACATATTAGCTGGAGAAAATTATGGTCTCCTTATGTTGATGGTCAGCTAATCATGTCTTCTTTTGGTCAAAGCTGATACTCCTTGTTCAGAACGAGGCAATATGTTGAGAGAATTGAACAGCTCTACTATTGCTGAAAAACCAAACAACTAGGAATCTTTTAAGAAAGTTTGTTTCAGGTTCTAGCCCTTACATCCTTGCTATTAAGAAATATAAAAAATATGCTATAAAAATATGACTCAAGTCGTATCACTCAAGGTTAATGTAATGGTTGGAGGAGAAAAGTGGTTACATCAGGTCTCATACTTAGGTGTATAATTTTAAATCAGTTGGGTACATGGAAAATCAGACTGATGGGGGACTGAGTCTCTTATTTCTCTATAATAAAGTCTATGTTACACTGCATAAAGAGGAATTCGACTTTCTAAATGTTTCATATTCTGTCTGCTACAGACATGTTCTACTTATGATAGTGAATATTGCAGCTGGAAAGATGAAAATAACAGGATGGCAAAAAAGTTTCCTTGTCTATAGATTCAAATATTCTATTTCCATACATTTCTTCAATTTCTTTCTCTTTTCTATATAGGGTCTGGTGAGAACAGCTGAGATAGATAGGAAAAGCATTCTTCAGCCTAACTGCTAAATTCAGCCCAACAATCTGATGGTTTGTGAAGAACAGAATACAGAAACTGAGAAATGACAGTTCCTCTCTTATGCATCCTAGATTTAACTAAATAAAGGATCACCAAATTGATACAAATTAATAGTGGTTAGTATGACTAAGTTTATTTCTTGATTTTTGTCTCATTTTCTTAGATTTTCTGAGCAATTTGAATTAGTGCATTTGCTATTTTTTAAGACACAACAGAGCCAGACTATTTAATTCACATATTACTATAATCCTTTTACCTAAGAATATATATATAACCATGAATAATAAAATGAAAGCTGCAAAATGGAATCTTTCTTCCTTTCACTTGCACAGGTAGTTCCAGTACTTTGTGTCTAGAAAAAGCTAGTTCATGAAAGGACTGCTTATGGTACACAAAGCAAGTCTTTCTTATACTTGATCACAATATTCTAGCACCAACATGAAATAGCTTTATTTGCATGTATTGGGACACTTGAAGCAAGTCTAGCCTAATTTGCATCTTTCAGATCTTTCAAATGGGATGTACTGATCCCGTCTGAACTCTCCCATGCTCCCACAGCTGGATTTCTGAGAGGATTCTATTTTTTCTTTTGGCCTGCTGAGCTCCTACTCAAAATAATGCAGGACTGATGAAATGGCATCAGGATCTTCAAGCATAGAAGGATTTTTTTCCCAGCTAATAAATAACAGATAAATGCTCATCTGCAAACCCTGCACACTTGGGAACAAAAGGATAGAAAGATGAGAGCTTGTTTTAACCCTTTCCCTGACAGTAAGGTCAAATACATGATCAAGTTAAGTTAGATTACCACATTATCCTGTATGAGCTGAATTGAGTTCTGTGATAACTTTACATGTGCATGTTTTTAGCCCAAAGCAATGTAATATAATCAGATTTATCACAATTCAGTAAGCTGAATTATGTGAGGACATTTGCAAGAATACAATACAAAATTCAAAAATAGCAGTTTCCACACCTCAGCTGATATAATTAAATTGCTGTAACTTTTGTAGTTTTGATAGAATTAATCTAGAGTTCATCAAGAAACAAAAATTATTCAGTTGAGTTCTGAGTGCTGTTACTTTAGAAAATTATAATGCAGGTATTTAATGTAGACAGTAGTTTGAAATAAATTAAAACTAATCTCATCTCCAAAGAGTGTTTGTGGTTTTTTACTTTATAAATATTGCATTTGTCTTTTTAGTTTGTTGGAATAAGTGTAGAGGTAATGTTTGGGGACCTGAAAGCTTCAGCAGCTGTCTGCTCTTTCAGACTGTTAGCATTTCACAATAATAACATGAACCACATTTGACAAACCAGAAAAAGTAACAGACTTGGCTCAAAATATTTCTGAGAATAAACACTCCTTTACAGCACCAGTTACTACTTTGCTGTTGGAATGAAACAAAAAATAAAAACAATAAAATAAAAGAGCAATGTAGATTATGATCTGACCTATATTCATTTAATGTACTTGTCATTGCCTTCTGTAACCACACCTGGATTTTTTTTTTATCCTGTTTCCCAGAAACAATTTGTTTTTCACTGAATATGGACCTATTGCCCCAAATAAACCCATGAACATATTCATGTGGAAGACAACATAGAATAACATGGGTTACATGGAACAGGACAAACTAGATAGAGCAGAGTTGTCTCTGGATGGGAAGCAAAAGGGCTCATGTGACTATCTCATCCTGTTTCTAACCTAGTTATGAGAACTGCATCATCATTTCTAGTGTTTGTGCTTGGTAATGGGGGGAAACAACCACTGCCCACTTCTGGTATGCTAGAAGTAGACTGGTATTTTGCAATCAGTTTCATATGCTATCACTGAAAAGAAAGATCCATCTCACATAGAGTCAGTGCAAGAAGAAATTTTGTGGTGTCAAGAAGTTTTTACAAGTAACACAGTGAAAAGGACCTATGCTGCATTGTGCACTTAAAATTCACAGGAACTTTTAATGTCTTTGACAATAAAGCCTTTGTTTCAGGGAGGCCTAGAACTCAATTACATAGGGAGAGCTTTCTGGAATGCAAATGACTTGACTGAATTTTTGCCTATGAAACATTACGATGGATGAGAACCTGGTCAGGATATACTCCTAGTGAGCTCAGAATTATATAGAAGTGTTACTGTTGAAGTCATGTTTAGAACACGTAAATAAGCATTACCCTGTGCTCTTGGACTATCTATCTTGGACTAACAGTAGCATCTGTTTCTATGAATTATGCATAAACTTAGTTTAAGGAATACCAGTCACAGCATTTCTTAATTAGGTACAGTAGATAAACATCAGATACCCAAGACTTTCTTAATAACACTCTTTCTCACCCTACTGTGAAAACCCTGCTTTATCCTCTCCTTGGAAGTTTATGATTTTGTACACTCAGCAAAATCCATGTCTGTTTTCCTTCTTCTCCTTCTAAGTTTTCCTAAGAATTGTAAAATTACTGAGTCCTTCATATTCCTATTCTATGCCTTTCTTCTCTTGTTGTCTTTTGTTACGTCTCAATCTGAAGCTGCATAACCCCATAGCTCACCTTAGCAGTTTTACACATTTTGAAGGGTCATGAGTTTTTCCAGTGAAACAGTTTGTACTCAGTATCCTCCATGCATCAGCAAGCATGGTATAGTACAGTATCATAGAGTTCTGGCCTATTTTTTATATAGTCTTCAATCTGGCAAACTCTGATAGATTTCAGTAGGGGGGTTAAATTTTCAGAAAAAAGTACAATATTTTAATGCAAACTTGGTCCTCCTTGTCTCAATGTCCTTAACCAAAACAGTACTTTTTTAACACTAATATCATCCAAAAGCAATAAAAATAAAAATTAAACCATGTTGTTTGCAGTAAAATGACTGAAAAGCTTAGCTGTCACAGCTGCTGACCATCTAATGTGACATCTAACTTCTCAGAAAATATTCTCCATTTCTAAGCACTGGGCATAAGGTTAATGTCTTTGCTCATAGTTGATCATTATTATTATTATGAAGTCCAGTTTATAAAATGATATGTCATGTGCTGGAATGGGAGCTGTAACCCCTGTTTTCTCCTATACCAGAGCAACTTAGAGATGTAGCAAGATTCAAGAACTTTACTGACATGGGAAAGAATTTTTTTCCCATTAAAAACATATGATATATCAGAACATGTAATGATTAAGCTTCACACAAATTATCATGGTTTTGTACCAAGATGAGTGAGACCAGAAGAAAAGCCTGGATGGGAAGCATTATGCTGGGAAGCGTTACTCATGAGTTGTGATAAATGAACAATCCAACAAATATTAAGGTAGAAAGGTAAAAAGCATTATTTGCGTTTCCATACCTGACTGCAAAATAAAAACAATGCTAGCTGTTTTCATTATCATTTTTTTTTCAACAGCCTTTGACTTTTGAATATACAATGATGACCATAAATACACCTCATGAACTGTCAGGACATACCACTGGCACAGCAATGTACAACACATCAAAATAGCACTAGCTAAAACAAACAATTTTTAAAAGATGTGGCGTTTCAAAATCTGCTTGTGCTTTTTTGTCTTTTTCTACTAGCCTCCTGTGAAAATCAATTTCTTTGAAACAGCTTTAGACATTCCTGCATTCAGCAGTACATGAATTCTGACACATCTCTGGATTCATGCAGAACAAACAACAGAAATAATTAAGTTTATTATTAAAAGAAAGTGCATTCTTGTGAACGTACATCTATTAAGATGTGCTGCCACTCTTGACCAAGTCTACAGATGACTTACTGTTGGTTTCAAGACTTTCACACAGTTCAGTCTTGACTTCACCATTTGGTCTGTCATTTCCTTTCTGTGTCAGTTTGCTTTGCATTGTAGCAGCTGTCACCACAGCCTTGAAGCTCCTCTTCCGTTTTTGAACATTCTGCTCTGGATGAAAAATGATAATATAAACCTTGGGCATGTAGAGCATGCCCAGAGACACAGAAGCACTTAAACTCATGGAGATAGTAAGTGTTGTTGTCTGGATGTACATCTGGGGAAGAAAAGAAACAACATAAAAATTAATGTTATATTGATTTAATATAAGCAGGAAAACAAAGCAGCTATCTTAAGAGTACAAGGTGGAAAGGAACATCAAAAGGACCCTTGGCTTCAGTTGTTTTTAATTATAGCAGAGTATGACTGTTTCCTGCTGGCTTCATAATCTTAAGAGTAGGTGGTAGAAACAACATAATATTCATGAAACCTCATTCTCATAAAAGTAACAAATATGCTGCAGCAAACACATTTTTAGAAAAAAAACACTATGTGTGGATAAGAAAACAGGAATGACAATAGAGTTAGCCCTGTGTAATCTATTTTAACAGACAGAAGCCTCTACACCAATATGCCACATGGTGATTCAACAGTGTGTGCAGCACGGCTCAACTGACAGCAGCATAATGCAGAATCTAACAGAATCTTTTATATAGTCTGTGAGTTTCAAGATAGAAAAAAAAAAATTAGTTTTCCATAGTGGTGTTTGAATATTCCTGAGGGTGTTGGGAGGTTGATTTTTTGTTTGTTTGTTTGTTTTCCATCCTGCTTTTGAATTCTAATCACAATGCTCTGTTGACGCACAATAAAGTTATTAATATGTCATGGTCCTAACAAAGAAATCAGAAAATTGAGGAACCATGAAATTATCTCACAGAAGACCTCAGTTCCCTATAGATAGAAAGCAAAAATATGGCACTTCAGAGTGAATCTGTCTATTTTTTGTTATCACCTACAAAAAGAAGGTAATTCTGGTATTATATAGTACCATAAAAGAAAATACCAATGACCACTCCATAAGAACAGCAGACAGAAATTTGTTTGATGAAGTATTCAGCTAGTATATCATCAATACTAATTGTAGTTCTGTTCAACAGTTATTTTGTCTTAGGAAACTATTTTTTATTAGCCATATTATGAGAAAAAATATTTTACAGTTCTGTGTTAAGTAGGAAATCTCTCAGTAATCCTTGTTATATTGAAAAAGATACTGAAGTAAAAAATGATTAGTGCCTTTGCAGATGATTCCGTGACATTGTTGTCAGGCATGATTTTAACCACTGGCCAACACTACCACATTAACCTGAAGATAAAATGGCAAGTCTGTCTGCAATGTCAGCTTCAGATCATCATTTTTTATGAAGTGCCCTTGGGTGACTTGGCCCTTGGCAGAAAAGGAGAGCTATAATAAACTGTCGTGCACTATTATAGCCAAACATTTTTAATGTCTTTCAGCCTACAAAGTTTTTCCATTAGATACTCTCTCCTTAGAGATCACCAATAAACTGTGCCCTCTCACTTAAAGCAATCTTAGGTAAGAAAAAAACATGGATTCTGAACGACCTTATTAACTGTATAATTGTTCAGAAATGCAAATACTATGCCAAATACTACCAAAAAAAGAAGCATAACCCAATCTAGTCTTCAAGAAAACACTAACAATTTTCCAGACTTCTGTAGACCTCTGTACAGATGCATGTCCACATGCAGAAAGAACCAATGCAGGTCTGTCTCTCCCTAAACCAAACTGACTGATCTCCAAACAAACTAGTACAGCAGTAGCTTTTAGGGTTAAGCATTTAATTAAGTGACATCCAAATGCAGAAGTATTTTGGTTCCTAAACATGAATATGTTTCCTGTTGGGATTTTCAAAACTGAAATTATTGTAAGCAATACATTTTAAAAACTGTATTGTGTATGAAAGTTCCATTAAACATAAAAATTCTTTTTGAAGCCTTACTATTTTTTTAAAATCCAAGTCATGGCAGTTAAGTGCTACCTAAGCCTCACCCATGCAATTCTGTACCAATACCTAGCATTTAAATATATTTTGGGTTTTTTATTTCTTATCAAGTACTCATGTTCTAAGACTTATCTTTCTCTCATGGTTCAGTGTAAGAGTGACATGATAAAAAGGAAAAAAGCTCCAAATGTTATAGGATAAAATACATGCATTACTTTATTAGTAGCATTAACAAATCTATACATTATAGTAGATCTCAATGATCTTTCTAGCAATAAGAGGTGCCACAGTGCCAGCATCTTACTAAAGAGGTTTCTCTAAGTGTGTCAATGTCAGCTTGAAGGTCTACATTCAACTAAGCAACATAAGTGAAACAACTCTGAATCTCATCATACACTGAAAAATTAAGATCCTATGGGTTTCAGGGAAGGTATTTTTCATTACATATATCATTACATCTCATCTTTTTTCTGTGGGCTAACTGCTGACCAGCACAACAGCCTATTTTAGAAAATCCAAATCACAGTAATTTCATATTGCCGATTACACTTCATATGCAATGGGGTTTATTTCTAATGATTTCTGTGTTTTTGAACCAGCCACTATAGTTATTGAAATATCAACACTGGGAACACTGTGAACTGGGAGTTTTCTGACAGGACAATTTTCAAAGAGTGATTATTGTCTTTAAAGAGCTTCATACTCAGGGATCCCGTTTTTCATGGATCTCCTTAAAACTTATTCTTTAATACACCAAGTGAGAAAGAAGAGTTTTGAGACACTTAGACTAATACAATTGCATTCTCAGCTGGAGGCTGAGATGTCCATGACATTCTGAGTCTAATTCCTTTTTCTACTGTAATCATAGAATAGTTTGGGTCAGAAGTGTATTTTAAAGGACCTCTAGTTCAGCCCCCTGCAGTGAGCAGGGATATCTTCAACTAGATCAGCTTGCTCAGAGCACCTGACCTTGAATGTTTCCAGGCATGGAGCATTTACCACCTCTCTGGCTAAACTGTTCCAGTGCTTCACCTCCTTCATCATAGAAAAAAATTCCTAGTACTAGTCTGAATCAACCTTTCTATTTTAAAACCACTACCCCTTGTCCTATCTCAACAAACCCTACTACTTTTGTGATAATTTGAAGGCTGAGAATCTGTTTATAGGACGGGAATATTTCTTGCATTTAATCCTTCCTTTCTTGAGAATCACCATTCTTGCAGCCCAATGAAGCCCAAGTCTAGCAAACAGGATATCATACAAACTTGGTTTGACTTTTGTCTGACTCTTACCTTCTTTTATTCCCGACAAGAGGACAATGATGTTTTATGGCTGTGCATTCTGGGTACTTTTATTATTCTTGGAACATAACTACCTCTAACTTTTACAGAGCTAGAAGCTCTAAAAATAAGGAGCAACAAAGTAGTTCAGTTTAATAAGATATGAGGTCTGAATAATTTTTCATGTGTCTCACAGTGGTAGCTCACTCGAAGTTACAGGACAATAAAGGTCCCTTTTTACAATGGTTCATAGTTACACAGAAATGAATTTCAGCACTCCTCACACCAAAATCCCTTCTGAACTACAAAATTTTTTGTATGATAATGCCTTTCACAAATGTAACAAAAACTGCTATATCTATCCTCCTTGTTCTTGACAGTCAGAGGATATGTCAGAAAACTAAAATCACAGTAGTGCAAGGAAAAACACCCTTTAAACTATGGGAAATACTTGAGGCTTAAATACCTTCTTGTCTCTATCCTCCACCTCAACTCCACCCCAGAACTGATACAATACTTTTTATGTACAATTTTAACCTCCACAAGTGACAAAGGATTCATCAGAACAGACAGTCTCTTGTGAAAAAGATTCAGATCCCTGCTCAGACACGTGATCCCACAAGTGACCCAGACCCTTTCCTCATCAGAGGGTTCCTACAAGCTTGGTAGTATAGCCTTCAGATTATCCTAACTTAGCAGCTAAAATAGACAATGGCCATTGATTCTAGGACTATGTGTGTCTTTCTACTTTGAAACCTAAAATGTTCCACAGGAAACATTGGGCCAATGAAACATGCTATTTTTAGTAAAACACAGATACTCTAATGAGTTCTCCAGTTTAAAAGTACTTGAAACTGATATGCCTCCTTGGAAAGCTGAAAAAATCTCTATGCATCAAAGCAAGTGTGCACACTGAATTGTCCAAGTGCAGGTAGCTGAATGACTGCCTCTCAGCTAGGCTTCACCGATTGGAAATAAAATATCCCTCAAGTCCCCAGTAGTGTCCCATCAGTTTGGTGCTTGCTTAGGCAAAGTTGAACTCGAAGCAACTACTTTCACTAAAGGAAAAAAAGTAGTAAGGTCACAACCTTGTCCAGACTGCTCCTTTGTTTTGAGTCCTCCCCTATATTTACACATAGATAATATTCAGAGTCTCTCCAGAATTGTTGATTTTCTCATGGTATTTATTTTTCTCTTCTACTCAGGTTTAATAAGTCAAATAGAGAACAGACTGTTCCCTAATCTGGTTTTAATAGTATATCCTGGAAAGGCATATGGCTAGTGTGATGTCTTGAGTAAATTTAATCTGTTTTCCACTTTGGCACAACATCTCTTAACTCCTGGAAGTTGTAACACAGATGAAAAAAAGTCCAGCAGTGAAGTGCTAAATCACTGATGGAAGTCTTGGTACATCTCAAACTATGACAGTGCCTAGCATAGACTCAATTCAGCTCCTTGCAGTCCAAAGAGAAGTGGATGTTTGAAAGGACACAGCTAGTCTAATGACTCTCATTGACTAATTCTATACAATTTGCCCTTTAGAAACCTCTTTCTCCACAGGATAGATCCACAGCCTTGGTATCAAACACTGGAGTTTGAACCATCCTGCTGAGACAGATAAACATAGGCACACTTGAACATGTCCCACATTGCTAGTAATAGAGCAGAAGATTGAATTATGATTTAATTTTTCCTTTATCCTTGTTATCAAATTCTATAGGTGAATCTTCTCAGCTGCTTTAGCCAGTTTCATATTATAAGTACAGAACTACAACAAGCTTTGTTTCCCAATAGGTTTTTTTAATCTCATTCCCTCCTTCCACTCTTCCCTTCATTCTCAGCTGCTAGATACCAGATCATTTCTATCCAGGAGATAAATGATACATCATAAAATGAAGATACAGATCATCTATCTACAGGCATCCCTCATATTGGGAAAGACAGCAAAATGGGCCTTCTTTCTTTGTGGTGGAGACAGCATGAGTCTTTTTATTTCCAGGAAAACACTGAAAGTATTCATAGCCATCTTCCCTGTGCTGCAGAATATAGAAGCCTTAGAAAAAAGACAGTCCTTTTCTTCTTTTAAAGTAATGCACATGTCATACACTACAATTACTTTCTTGTGTGTTGCTGCTTGCTGAAGAGTTGACTGGCTGACAAAAATTATGTTTCACAGTCCTGTTCACAAATTAGAAAGCAATGCCATTCAATGGATTCCACACCAAAAAGCAACAAGCCTGGATACAGACAAACATATATGAAATACATTTGAAACCTGGAGAATGTAAACAGGAGGTAACAATGCTGACAAAGTGCCAAAAGCTAACCAAAGGATTCATGCTTCTCTGCAGAACCCCATAAGCTTACACCTACAGGTTTTATTACTTCCACTGCAAAACATACATTTCTGTCTTGACCCGTGGGAAGAAAATTTTTGAAGGAAAATATAACAGGTACGAGTCAGTCATTTTTTGGCTCATATAACAAGATTTTCCAGATATAAGATAAACTTCACTGAATGAGTCTTTTTCCAACATTTGTTCAGTTAGAAAACATAGGAAGCGACAGTACTTATGTATCTTTTAGCCTTTTGAAAACACTCCTTACCAAACTAGCAATTAAAATGAGCCTTAAATAAGAAAAGTGAAAGCCTTCTCACAAAATGAAAGTACAATATTCATAAGATGATTATCTCAAGGAGTAGATGTAGGCTATGATTCTTCATACAGCAGAAGAAAACAAATCCTGAAAAAACATATAATCTTTACTTTTATTTTTAAATTTCTGCTGCTTTCAGAAAGTTATGAGAAAGGAAAGCACTAACAACTGATTTCAAATTAAATGTGCACCACATTCAAAAAATATGAACTTCCATTAAAACTTGCACCTGACAGGAGTTATAAAAGCCTGGAGGAGTCTTGGTGGAACATGTATATACCTGCATTTCAGAAATTGAATTATGGTAACTATTTCACTTCAGATTTTCCACTTAAGTCCAATTTTGACCTTACTTGCAATATTTGTAAGGGGAAGGAGAGGGGAGAGGGAGGGGAGGGTGGGTCCAAGGAGATTTTTTTGTGGCTTTTCAATCTCTAAAGAGGGAGTGAGGTGGGTGTAAGAGAGACAGAGACATTTTACCGAGGCTGGTAGGGACAGTGTTAGGGAAAGTGTCTTGTCCTGAAAGTAGGCAGATTTAGACTGAACATAAGGAAAAATTTTTTTGCCATGAGGGTGAAACACTGGCACAAGTTTGCCCAGAGCAGTTGTAATTGTCCCATCCCTGGAAGTGTTCAAGACCAGGCTGGATGGGGCCTGGATCAACATGGCCCAATGAAATGTGCCTCTGCCCATGGCAGAGGGGTTGGAACTAAATGATCTTTTAAATGTGCCTTCCAATCGAAACTTTTCTGTAATTCTATGATTGATAACAACATGGTACTTTTTTAACATGGCAGACAATAATGTCCATTATAATTTATATTGGCAAATGTAATATCTTAGCATAACATTCTAGACAACCAGATTTTCTGATTTAATTTTTTATTTTTTCTTCTTTTTCCTTTGCTTGTTTCAATATGCCAGTTTCAGATGTTTTAGCTCCTCCAAAACCGCTAATTTCAAAAAGCTTTCTGTTGATGTGTAACACCTGTAGACATTTTTACAGATAATATTACAGAACACTGGCATCAGAAATTTTGCTGGTTTTTGGCAAAAGTTGGAGAAGACTATACAAACAAGTGTTGCATTATCAAACATTCTGCTTATTGGAAATAAGCAACATTTTTGAAGGGAAAGAAATGTTCAGCTTTATTTCATCAGCAACATTTATTACAATGTCATATTAAACTAGTAATAGACTAAAATATGATTCTTCACTGTGATCCATCCTCAGGATATATATGTCATAGGAAATCCTAAGTACTGCCTTACAGACTTTCAAAGTAATTTAAAATATCAGTATGTAAATTGATTTTTATTTCTTCTCCTAAATTCTCATAATACAACTCATTTTTCTTCTCATATATTACACTGCAATATAGCTTGCTTATACCACACCACACAACTTATTGCAGTATTATGGTTTTTAAAGTCCATGTAAGCCATACCTTTCATCAACCTTACTGCAAATAGTGTCACAGTTTTCAGTAACTGACCAAAGACTAATGTCTATTATATCTGTTGTAATGTGTATGTCATTACTGATATTCAGGAATATCCAAAAGATCAAACAGAAATTTAGTACTGATGTTTTGTAAAGCCAAGTTAAAAGAGCTTCCAGATACAAGTAAAAAAAAAAAAAAAAAAAAAAAAAAAAAAAAAAAGTAAAAAAGTAAAAACATGATGTGCTTCATAGAAAAACTGAGAAATAAAATTAATTAAAGGAGTTCTTATTTATACATTAATTGAATCTTCAACCTAATGTACAAATAGGATTTTATGGTATATTTTGTTACACTTAAGACCTTCTTTTTGAAAAAATGCTAAACAAAGAATTTGTTTATCTAATTAAAATCTTAACAGCCCACTGAAAACTATAACAAATCTTATTATTAATCCAGTTACAATTATGCTAGCTTTGCTCTTCATATTATTTAATTATTACAGGAAAATGTCATTAATAATATATACACATAAACTTTTGATTATCAATCCCTTTTCTCCAGCGATACACACCTGGTCCCTGATCCTCTGGTTCTGAGAGATTTAGCCCTCCGTAAGACAAATAGAAAGAAGGGGAAATTATGTATCCCATGCCCATGATGTTGATGTCTGGTATTCCTTCTCTCTTAGTCTTGGATCCAGCTGAGGTTGTATTCACATATTTTCTAATACTGTGTCCTAACTTTCTCCTTTTTAAAATGAGTTCTCCTCTAAACTAAGTCTATCTGCACCCACTACCTGCTTATTGACTGCAATTAAGTCCCAGTTAGTTTGTTACCGAGTGGTTTTGCAGGTTTGTTGGATCGTTACCGTGTCCAACATTCAGAGACCTCAGCTGGAACAAGTCGAGCAGCACTCTCCTCACTGCTGGACAAGTGTTACCTCAGCCATCACAAGCTCTGGATATTAAAAATTACATTTCAAAAGTCCACATTGACACAGCAATATAAAGTCTGCAGTCTTTTTCTAGTAACAGCACACCCCCCATACATATTTATTGAGCAAGAGCTGGGTGCACTGCAAAACCTTATTTCCAACTTTATTTGATAAAAAATACTCCTTTATTATAAGATTTACAAAGAACCTTCAAATTACTTTCATATTACTTTTAAATAAATCAAAATTAAAATTTCCTTTTGTCAAATACATTCTAACTTGAAAAACCTATGTAAATAAGATGCAGCAGAATTTAGAGAATAATTTTATTTTTGAAATTTTATCACTTCTACAAAAAATTTATATCATAGAAGAGGTTAATTATTAATTAGGTCTTCAGGTATCTGCTTGGAATGCAGATTGAACTTATCCTAAAGCTAAAAAACTAACAAATGTGGCAGCTAGACTATTTAAAATAAATTAAAATAGATTCAAACATTTTCAATTATAATCCCTTTGAAAACATGGAAGCTGCACCAGTATTAAAATAACAAGTAAATGTTTTGTATAATACAAAGGCCATTGATGTTGACTGACACATTCTTATAACCAGGATATATCACTGAGTAGAAATTTTTTCTTGTCGTGGTTTGAAATACATAGAGTATTACAATTCTGACTTTTTTAAAATTCTCCATGCTTACTGAAGATCTATTACCTATAAGCATAGAAAAAGGTTAACCCTAAGTGCTGGTTTATTACGCTATTAACTGCATTTAGTTTCTTTTTTTCCTGAGGTCTCTTAAATATGCATAATACCTGAGATAAAGAGATAACTGTGTCTAGAAATACTGTAAAACAGCCTCTAACTCTGTAATAATTAACTTGCTACCAGATTTTGTTTTAAAATATGCTTGCTTATTTAGCACACATAGCTAAAGTGTCAGAGTTTAAGTACCTGATAGAGACAAATATTAAGTGAACTACACTTGCTCAGAAGATAATTTTATTTTGCATCTTCAAGCAGGGCATAATTAAGTTACTCTGTCATACAAAAATATGGAGGCTTAAATAAGTAACAGCTGGTTACCCCAATGGCTGTACAACTAAAGGGCAGCCTTTGGCAGGAAAAGCTGTGCAAGCACAATCAATACATTATGCTAATGGGAACAATGTAATGAGCAAGGAAGCAGCTAAAATGGAATGACAAAAAGAAAAACAAACAATCAAACATGTCCCTGCAGCCCTTAGCAAGTATTTCAATTGCAATTTGTGAATAGAAATCTTACAACAGTTGTACTCAAGTACTACTAGTCTTATCTAGAAATGTTTTCTGTACTCATTCCTTATGTCAGAATAAATTTAATGGAAGCCAGATGAATCCACTGATGGCTGTTTCCTTGGCTTCAATGAATTTACACCTTATTGCTCCAAGCAATGAATTGATTAAAACTTAAAAACTAATAAAAATATTTTTTCATTAATTTTCTCTCTGATATATTAGCAAAATTAAACTAACTAAATGGCAGTATAAATTGGACTTAAAAATTTGCATATTATAAAACTATTTCCCCTCTGTTGCTACTAATCTCTAAAGGTCTCACTTGAGTGTTTACTCGCCTTGGTGTCATTCTGATTTATTTTGTTCTGTAATTGATTGTGACATTACTCCAGTACAGATCTTCTGTTAGATTTATTCACTGCAGAAGACCCTTGTGAATTCCCTAACACACTCTGGAGCAGGAAAAAACACCCTCTAACCAGAACTGGATTTTAGAAGAAGGTTCTTAGATTCAGTGCAGAGGGTAGGAATGTTGCATGCTAAACACAATACATTCTGTGCTACAACTAACCCACAGCCCATTCAAAGTCCACTGTAAAAGACTTTCAAAATAACTGTTTTGCATGCTAAACATGCTTTGTTCTGTGCTACTCTGATATGTTTAAATTTCTTCTTTGTCTACCTGGTGGATTTTTGAGGCAGAGCAGGATTCTGCTGACTCCCACAGAAATGTGCAATATTATCTTACAGGACCATATATATCTGTGGTATCTCAGAAGAGAATCTCAGAAGAGCAACAAAGTAGAGCAGTGATGACATATATACCTTCCCCTCCCTACTCCTCTGCCTTGCCCATGCAAACTATCCTTCTACCTTTCACCTTCTTTTTGCTATTTATATGTTCGGGATAAATTGAATATAGGGTTTTTTTGGGTAAGTTTGTTGGGTTTTTTTTTTGTATTTTGTTTTTGGGTTTTGGTTTTTTTTTTTGGTGGGGGGGGTTGGTAATTTTTTTGTTTGGGCTTTTTTTCAGCTTTGTTTTTGGTTTTTGTTTTATTTTGTTTTGTTTTATTAAACTGCAACCTTCTCTGGTGAGGTTTCAAATAGTTTATCCCAGATAATAAAAGACTGAATACAGGGTAGTCCTTCTACAATCCTTATATGTTATTATTATTTATATATTTGAACCCTCAGCAGGTACACTCTCAGTTACCTATTACAATGGGTAATACTACATAATAGGTACAATAGGTAATTAAAATATGTAATGCTGCATACTAGATTCAGCATTGGAATATCTTTGATGTCAGCATCCAACATTTGCTTTTCCTCTGTCATTCCTACCTGTCAAGAATATTAACCCTGAAATAAAAACCCTAACTTTTCAACCTTTCTGGGAGCAATGCCAGAAGATAGAAACTTATGTCTATAAGGTATGCAGCAATAAATGTATATAAATTGCACTCCAGAACCAACAACAAGATGGGCTTGTGACTGATTCAGAGCTCACTCTAGTATGCCTCACTCTAGTATGCCTATGGCTGTAGTATACTCAGGGGAAATATGGGTGACACAAACATTTGTGTTACTCTCACAAATGCAGTTAATAATTCAAGGTGAATCTGGCACACCGGGATGTTCAGACACCCATCTATTCTTGCTATGGTAACACTGTACAGAGAAGCCAGTGAGTCTCCCTTCAGAAATCTGAAATACTTCCTGTACAATCACTGTTATCACCTGCCACAAGTAGGAGAGGTTTGTTGTCAGCCTAAAAAGATGTTGTCTACAAGGGTAGAACAGACCTAGATTTAAGCAGAATGTGAAGTATAGCTACGAAGAGATTTCAGTTTCCTGAAATCAGTTTTCAGCTGTTAAAATTTGAACTCTAAACATGGGAATATGTTGGCCTGAGCCATGAGAAGTTGGTGTGAAATAATCTCTTAGCTTTTTAACATCTGCAATACTCTGATCTACTGTGTTATATGATGATGTCAGCACTACTGCTGGGAGGGAGATGGCTCATCCCTTGTGTGAGACTTCTGCTAAAGAAGCTTTGTACCAAATCAAGACCTTGAGTTGAAAATCCATAAAACCTTACAAGAATCCAAATCAGTTTAACTAAATAATTTGATTGCGTTCTTCCCCAAAAGACTGTTTCATTTATAAGTATAGTTAAGCTCAGGCTGGAAGGGTCCTTGGGTCTCTAGTCCAACATTCACCTCAAAGCAGAGTTAGCTGTGCAGTCAGACCTGGTGTCTCAGGTCTTTATCCAGTCAAGTCTCTCAAATCCCCAAGGATGAAGAGAGACTGCATAGCCTCTCTCGGCAACCTCTTGAACTTCACTGCCTTTAGAGGGAAAAATATTTTTGCTTTTAGCCAGATTAAATTGCTTTTGTTTCAATTTATATCCATGGTTTCCTGCTCTCCTATCACCCCCATTTGTGAAGGGTCTGGCTCCATTGTCTCAGTGACCAAAATATAGACACAAGGGGCTGCTGCTCATTCTGTCCAAAGCTGTCTCTGCTCCAGGCTGAACAAGCCCAGCTTCATCAGTCTCTACTCACAGAGCAAGGGTTCAGCCACCAACAATCATGATGGTCCTTGTGCTGAATCTATTGTTCCAGTCTATTTCTATGTTTCTTAGGAGGTGCTGGAAGGTCAGTATTTTAGATTTCTTCTAATAAGGATCATGTAGAGAGAGGTAATCCTTGCCCCCAGTTTGCCTATCTGCTTCTGTTAACAGACCCCAGGAGGCTGATGGCCTTGTTTGTGACCATGGGTCTGTTAACTCATGTTTAGTTTGATGTCTGTGCAGCTTTCTTGGCCTTTTCTACAGAATTTCTACCCAGTCAGTCAGCTTTCACCCTGTACCATTGCAAGGTCTCTACCTTTCCATGTGCCAAATTTTGCATCATGCCTTGTTAATTTTATATGATTTCCTGTTGGTTCATTCCTCAATCCAGTCTAGATGTCTTTGTATGACAACCATTTTAATTTGCAAATCAGCAATTATACCCCAGTTTGTTACCATCTACTATTTGGCCATTGGTAAAGATCTTAAACAGGTCCCAGAACAAGCCTCCTGTGGCCTTCAAATAGAGCATGACATAGATCCATGATCCTCTGATCCCTGTTATCCAAACTGACTCCTACCTGTCTGATGCACACTCACCAAGACTATAACACCCTAAAATTAGGTACCAAAATATTGCAGGACACAGTGTCAAAAGTCTTGCTAAAATCAAGGTAAATGACATTCCCAGCTTTCCCCTCATCCACAAACACCTATGTCCCATTGAAGAAGGCAATCAGGTCGGTTAGGTATGTTGACTGTTTCCAGTAAATTTCTTCCCCTTCATGAGACCAGAAATCTGTTCTGAGATAATTTGTTCAATGGTTTTTCTGGGACCAAAGTGCGACAAATTGATTTGCTTATATAGCTATATGTTTTTAGCTTTGAAAAGTGTTCTTAAAATTAAGTACTACCTAGTTACTTATCTGAAAATGGGAGAAAAAAATTTCATCACAAATTGGATAATAGTAGTAGTTATAATTAGGTGTTGCTTCACAAGTCCTGTAGTAGTAGTAGTAGTAGTAGTAGTAATTAAGACACGTTGCTGAATTATCTGAAATAAAAAAGGAGTGGTGTTATGGAACAATCTAATGACTTTATTAATACTTTTCTTTCTTTGTCTCTGTGGTATATGCTTGACATTTTGACCTTTCTTCTGTCTTCTTGAACAAATAAAGAAGACTGAGTTAAGGAGCATATTTTAATTTGCTTTAATTGTATTCAATTTGCTAATTATGGATATTTAAGTAACCTAAATAATAATTATCTCAATAATTGTTATTATAAGTTAGTATTCAAAGTAAGATAATGAAATATGGTGAAACCTGTGTAAAGTACATGGGATTCAGATTGGTTCAATTAATTATCTTTATTTTTATTGTATATCTTAAATGAATACTTTACATAAATTAAGGGTTTCAAGTCCTTAAAGAATTTTATAAATGTTACTTATTAATATGAAGTCTTTTGTTCAACACTACATACCCATCACTCAAAGGCAACTCAGAATTCAGCAGATTTTATGTTTTAAGATGTTGCCAGTCTTTTAAATAGAAAATCCCTTTGGTTTATATTCCTATGTATTCAGGTTGTTGTTGCCCAGCTGCTATAATGATTAAATAGGACATTCAATCTCTGGAGGAAAACCAACTCAATTAAGTGAAAGAACTAAAAGGAAGTTTTCCTTCCTTAAAATAAATTCTAAAAGGAATTTTTTTGGTTTTTTCCACTCTTAAACAATAATTAATATCTGCCATTGTATAACAAAATTACAAAGAGCAATCGCATGCCAAATAGAACATGACCATGCAATTGCCAGTCACTAGATAGTGATTTTCTGTCATTAAAGAAAAAAAAAGAACCATGACTAGATTTGTCAGTTATGGTTCCAATGCATCTAAATACAGAGATCAACACTCTTTTTTCTTTTAAACTAATGAGACAACCAATTTGCTCTGCTTTCAGTGAACCTGATTCAATGGGCTGAAATACAGCCTGCTGCCTGCAAAATGGTGGCCAGACAAAAAAGCCAACCTTCTGGTTCCCTTAACTGCTTTCTTGGACTATTCTGACTTAAATACTTTATCTTGCCAGATCATCCATTTTTCCATGCAAAATTTAATGCTTGTTTAAGCTAAAAAGCCTCCACCACTAGCCAGTCATCTGGGGCTGCACTGTCAAATCTCCTCAATGCGTACCAAAAAGAGATACTCTCCTGCCAGCACAGTTACATCACCTCACTGAATGACAGATGCAAAACTAACATTCGCTCTCCTCTTTTGGCCTAACCACACACTGGGATTTTGCCAGTGTAACTATATTAGTCATGTTCAGTATGTGAGTGTGGGTCGGTTAACTTTATTTTCGGCTCTCCAGATATGTCTGCAATTCTTTCCAGATATGGCCTAAGAATACTATTATTAATTATCAAAATGGTAGCTAACAACAACTTCCATCTATAAGGCATTTAACTTACTAAAATGTTCTGGAAGATTAAAAAAGTATGCTTAAAAACCACAGACTTCTGTTTGATGTGGTCAAAAACAAATAGCTCACTGGAAATGTTTCTTCTAGCTATTTGATGAGAAATGCCATGGTCTTTATCTGAAGATTTTCCTATATTGGACTATTCATAACTTTTTTTTTTTTCTGCAGTGGAGGAGCAATATCCTATAATATCTTGTCAGGTGTAGCTTACACCACAGCTTGTTTGTCTCTTCTTTAGCTGTCAGTTTGGGAACTCCACTTCTATATAAAAGTTGGCTGACCATTTTTTTTTTTTTAATCTGTGGTAGAAATAAGATAAGTAGGGCTGGTCATATGTAAACTCTAAATATTTTTGATATATAACTGCATATACTTTACATACTTTATTCTATCTGGCAGAACCTCACCAATCTGTATGTTAGTCTCACTGATTTTATTGTATTTCCTTCAATCATTAATATAAATCTGGAGAACCAACTAGTTGTTGCTGTTATTTTATCAATGTTTAGTAAATCCAGTCTGTATTTCAGGCATCAACAATATTAATTTTCCAAATGGAATGGAGTTGTTTTTTCATGCTTTGGAAATCACCATGAATAGCAAACAAACAATAAACATGGTGAAGTAAGACGTATGTAGTAGTTATTTTATTCATTATTTAGCTTTATAACTGTATAAATAATCTGGCCTGGAGTAGGATCAGTCCAGTCAAATTTAGCACACCATTATTTTTATGCAGTAGTAGTTTGTGTAAATTGTGGTTTTGACAGATTATTATAGTACTAGGCAATATTTTGCATAGAAGTAACAGATGACCCATGACAACTTTAACAAAAATATATTTTTGCTGGTGTTACATAGATAACAAGCCCATCACATTCTATCTATTGAGCTTCACTAGGAGGTAAAATAATATATAGTTCACGATAACATATCTATGAAAAGGAAAGCCCTGTTATTTACCAGCTACTCAAATCATCTAACAGCTACAAGTGATCCTCACCACTGTCTCCCTTGTGAGCCTTTTAGAATGAACCCTCAGCTCAGGACACTTTTTTTCCCTGTGTCCTACCTTGCAATCTCCTCTGCTTTTATCTCGGAAGGCATTTTTAGATTGTTATTATCTGATGGGTTGCCTGCATCACTGACATAGTATCCTGCCTTCACTGCCTTCCCTGACTGGATGGACTAATTTTTGCCAACAGGAGTGCTGAATGAAATCATTATTAATGCCCTGAGACTGAAAAGAGAAGGTGAAGGCTAAGAGTACTTTAGAATGGAGGATATAATAAGAGACAGGAAATATGGAACACTTAGAAGATTAAAAATAATTTCGTCTCCTTCTCCACAGCCTCTTCCCCCACTCCTGCAACAACTCTTTTTTTGCTTCTTTTGGGCTGCAAATAGGAACTCTAGAGTTTACATTAGCTGTGTTCCTATCTTCAAAAGGCAAAAAAGAGAGTGAAATCTAAATCAGTATAATGTTTAGCAAATTTTACAAACCCTTTCTCTCATTATTTTCTTACCAATAAGTTGCTATTTCTGCCACCATTCTCACCCTTCCTTTGCAAGTGTTGTTCACCCTAATCACTGGCACCCCTGGCTTTTATTCCTTGGATATTTCCAAGGCATGTTGAAAGCAGAAT
This sequence comes from Lonchura striata, assembly GCF_050655825.1. NCBI lineage: Eukaryota > Metazoa > Chordata > Aves > Passeriformes > Estrildidae > Lonchura > Lonchura striata. Next base: position 34,077,870 of record NC_140741.1, on the reverse strand, counting down.
CAAAAGTGTCCATGGGGCATTTACCCTGAAGTGATGAGCTCTTGCACCATATTATTGAGGAAAGAGGTGGTATGCAATTTTTCTCTTCACAAGCAATTTTTCTATTGTTTGTACATACAGAAACCTTATTTGATGATGTGTTGCAGATATCTTGCATCTATCCACTTTTTTATCCATATTACTCATAATTTTCATCCATTCATATGAAAATACAAAATCTACAAAGAAGAAGGAATGCTAAAGACGGGTTGAGAGCCCATTTAGTCTCCATGTATATACAAGCAAAACAGCAGTTTTTGTAGTTGTAACTGAAATCTAAGAAAATTGGGAGAATTCTTACTGAATCACAAGTCAAATTGTATAAACAGAACCATAAATATATTATTCCACTGTTTACTCAGCTCTAAACCTGACACTTAACAAGAAATGTTTAGCCACATGAGACAGGAAATTGAATCTTCTCACTTATCCACATTCACGCTCTGTCTCTTGCATTTGATTTGTGCCAGATTAACAGAAGAGAGTGAGGGATAAGGCTAAATTGTCCTCCCTGTGCAGAGGGGAATGCAGAAATCTCCCAACAGCAAGTGGCTTTCCTCACCATATGTGCTTCTTCATCTTGGCCCAACAGGGCAGGAAAATGAATTTGAGGATTTTTAACACAACACATTATGTAAGTTTTAGCTGCAGTACTTTGCTCCAGTTTTGCTTTCAGTGCCTTATTAACACGCATTTCACAGAGAGTGGCTAAGCTCAGAAATTGGAAAAGATTTAACAGTGTGGCAAGATCTGTGGAATTCAAATCATTTTGTTACATGAGGGTGAAATTCAGGTTAGTACTTTACATATAATTGTGATGTAGCTCAGTAAGCAGGGCTTTGTTTTGGTAGACATGCAGCATACTTAGTCATCAGTTCCCAAATTATCCAAAATCAGCCTTGCAAAATGGGAGAATTTCATTAACTTGCTGAAGAGGTGAATCCAGAAAAAGAATAGTTCAGGGAGCTATATCCAAACCAGCTCATAATGCCATTGCAAGGACCTAGTCAGGATAGACAATTGTTTGAAAGACTGCATTTCCACATGAGCATCACCCTCTGCAACATAGTTCAGCCACTTAGTGGATTCTTTAGCAAGCATTCTGTCTGTGAAAGTTTGCAACACATGAACCAGACATTCCTGATCTTTCTTTTATGTGATAGCTGATTTTTTTTTTTTATGTGATAGACTATCATGTTGTAATTTCACTTAGCCAACATACTACCCACCCTAATTTCAGCATTTCAGATACAGCATTTAAAGTTGTTTCTTTAAATGCTGGATGTTCATGTCTAAACTGTTTACACCACATTGCATGATGGACAGCTTGGAATGAAGCACAAATCAAGTCATGGTCATCCTTCCTTCTTGACTTCATCATACTGATTTTTGATGATCCTCATTATAACGGTATATATAGTATTGAGACCAAAAGGGATGAGATGAGGAAATGGCTGTAGTTTTGCTGCCAGTTGTGAAGTCAATGCAACTAAACCAATGCCCTTAAAACTACAGAATGTGCACTTGCCTTCCAGAAAAAAAATAATGGAGCACTAGTCAGACAATGTGATGCATTTTACCTTTGTATCCTTACCTCTGATTTCTGAAAAAACAGTAAATTCCTTGCTATAATTTTTTGGATTGTGGAAAGAAAGTTTCTGAGAAAAGAAGAAATCTAAGGTAATCCATAGTCTAAAATGTTGTTTGTAGATATTTTTATATTAGTGTACCTCTTCATTCTTAAAAAGCAACATGTATTTTTTAAGTGGAACAAAAAAGCTTTCTTTCATATTTTATCAACATGATTTATAAAGTAATCAAATGTTTGAAAAAGTCTTTGCTCCTTATCTATGGGCGGAGTTGATTCAGACATTTCATTTCTTCATTATAGACTTAGGGCTTTCTTCCAAAATTTAAATCTATATCAGATTGTTTTTATCACTTATAAACAGGTCCATGAAAAAGAAACATAAGTACAGTTCTGTTCAGAGTAAAGGAATTCACACATTATATTTGTGGATTTGTGCTTTAAGCTACCAATACTTTATAAATGATCCTACTAACAATACCTCCTCCCCCAAAAAATAATCTATGTCCTCTCATATTTTCACTTCTATTCAGAAAGAGAAACTAAAATTCAGACAAACAGAAGTACAAAGTAAGGCTTAACTAGCTACATATGCCTACATAACTGCTAAGTTATCTACATATACCCCTTTAATTATGGATTCTAAAGTTATATATGAAGATTTTGAAATTTGTTATTTGTGATTCTGGAAAATACTAAAGATTTTGATGGCCCTGATTACATGACTGAAGGGAGTGTGAATATAAAGGTTTTTATTTGAACCAATTAACTAAACATTGAAATACATTTAAATAAAGCAATAAAGAAAAAGTTTATCTTACAACATTCTAAATCTCAAAGTTTCAATAGAATAGTGGTGGTATGTTTTCATAAACTCTTTAAACTCTCAATTGTGGCTCTCAGTGTACTTTAAAACCACAATTGCCTCCTTCCTTCTCAGTGAAAACCTTGCAAGTTAGCCATCATTTGAAGTTTTTGTTTTTCTATGATTACCACACTGTTAGGGTTTTCTAACAATGCCTTTGGAGGTGAAAAGTACACTAATTTTCATTCTTTCAGAACCCTGTGACTCTGTAGCAGTCAGGCCTTTCTGAATTCACAGGTAACAAAACTGGGAGTTACTTCCACCGTCACCCTCTGACAACAAAATATCTTCCCAGCATTCTGCCAAACTTACTCACCAGAGTTCTTCCATTATTTTTCTTTTTAATTTTTATTTTTCTTTCTTGTCAATACTAAAAAGTGACATAACTCAGAGCTACAAACTATCAGAAATCACAGGTTGTTAAAGGATCTAGCAATAAAAACAGGATTTTAAAGGGATGGATTATATGTATGCAAATATGACTGACTAAAAATGTGTGTGGAATAAACCATCAAAACACTTATTGTATCAAAGTAATACAGAATATCAGAGACATGCAAAGACATAGTAATGTCTTCTGGACATGACATGAAATTATATGTCTACTAATAATCAAAAAAGGAAAAAAAAATGAAATATTCCTTAAGGCTAATTTTTTTTCCTGTGAAAGAATTCAACAACCACAGTAATATTCTCTATAAAAAACAGAAGTTACAGAGTTGATGCTTATGGTTTATGCAAATGTTAAAAAATTGACATAGCTAAGATATTTAGTAAAATTATTGTACAGTTTAGTAAATATTTGACTGCCTAAAGGTCACTGTTTCAGACCACTGAAGTCCTATGAGTGTAAGGACTCCAATTGTTATATATATATTAAATCCCAGGTAATTACTGTATATTAAACATTTTAGCAGATATGAAAGGGTAGCTTCTGTGCTATTGGAGCATTCATTTTTATATTTGAAAGCTTCCATACACTGCATGTTCAGAGACACCTTTGATAAATACTGCATTTGTAAATGCAAAAGATGACAGACAAGCCATCGGCAGGTGGACACTGACACTTCTGTGATCATTCTAAATGCAACTTTTAGTAAGAACCTGGACTTGGAACTTAGCGTATTGCCTAGAAACCTAGGATGACTGTGTTCACATACCCTACGTGTCTGCATACTGTCAAATAAATCCCAGTTTATCTGTCTGAAGAACAAATATTGCCATAAGGAAACAGCTCCCTTACAAGGGGGCCACTGTGATCTTCTGTTCCTTTATTCCTTGAGCTCTATCCACCAACTCTGTACAAACACCATGTGACCATTAAGCATGGTGGGGGTTATCTCATGTACCATTCTTGTTGAAATACTCTGCAAACTGGTTTTCCTACAGTAATTATACATTTTTAATGTTTTTAAAAACCACAGCACTGTAACAGCTACTGAGAAGAAATGAACTCTACCCTCGCTGAAGCCAACACACAAGCCCTTTAAGAAAAAAAGCCTCTGTGAGACAGACATAGCCAGAAGAAAGGCCAAGTGAGGGAGCCTCACTGTCCCCATTTTACTTCCAAGGCAGTAACTAAGCAGTCTGTCACAAGCCACACAGCACTTTTCTGTCAGAACAGGCCCCCTGTAGATTAGGAAACACCTCTACAAGAAGAAGTACTTTTTAAACTGTTGGTGCCACAACAATTATGTCAGATTAGGAAATCTCATGAACTACATAAAACCTAAAAGCTTCCACTAGGATGAAAAGTTATACATTATGCATTTGAAAGGTATTAAACATAGTGGTTTGCATTATCAGATGAAAGAATCTTGGGAGTAATCACAAATAATTGAGCATTTTTTGTCTCCACTTAAAAAGTATACTGCTGCCATGCAAGTGGAAAATCACAGCATGTTTACAGATGCATACTTTTTTAGCTGCAGAGAATGCAAATTTAAAACTTCAGGAAAAAGACATGAAGAAATGAAGACATGATTCTATATGAAGGTGTAATTTTTATAACCACAGCTACATCATGATTGTGGGTGGTGGGAGAGGTGATGGTGTTTAGTTTTACTATATTATTTTTTATATATCAGATGTCTCACATAAAGTAGGGCTGAAAAGAACAAAAATTCAAAAGCTCATAAAAGCTTTTTCAGGAGCTCATAAACACTAACAACAATGGCATATAATGGGAAACCAATAAGAAGGAAAAAATGGTGACGTGAAAAACCCCTACAGTGATATTCTACTACAAATAGCTATTTTACATTTAGAACTATATACTATAAAATGAAACATACCTTATTTTTGTAAATATTAAAGTATGTAGAAGTTACCAGAGTGGATTAGAAGTGTGATCCATGTGGTCAAATACCATGATTTAAAGGGTGGCCAAAACAAGGTGCTTTAGAGGAATGTATAAAAGAGGCCTAGTCATAGAAAAAGCTACTCTCTGAAGTCCTTCTCCCATTATTAATCACTAGAGACTACTCTAAGGCTTCAAGTATGATATTTTATCCCTTTTTTTTTTTTCTAGCACTATAAAATGATACTGTGCACTATTTTTATCATTATATATATATTTTTAATATTTTTAGATTCTTGGTTTCTGACAGATCCATGAAGGCTTATCTGTGTATCTGCAGAATTAATAGGTTTTTTTCAATCTACCTCCCCACTTTTATGAGTGTATGACAAACATGTGTGATGTGTGTTGGCACTCAAATGATGTGTGTTGGCACTCAGGAATTTGGCCTCTTATTCCTCTGCATTCAGGTCCTGCACTCATAAAATAATTATCCATTGGATAAACAGAACTCCTACCACAGTAGAAGCCCTTCAAGAGTTACAGCTGAGCACCCATTCTGTATTTTCATATTCAGGTACATCTGGGTTTTTAATCATGAAGCTCTATCACATTATTGAGGAATTGAACTGCTTGGGAATGCCAGGCAGAGCTGCAGGTGAACAAGAACTGCCCTGGGTACCAGCAGAGTTAGTGAGGACTGCACTGAATTCTGCGTGGGATCACGGTAACGAAGACTATTGTCACACTTCCTAATGTCACTAACAGATTCAAGGGAAGCCATCATTTCAGTGGAGATATCCTGAGATATCCTTTATTTCCTGGAAAAGGGGCTGTGTAATTTTTTCTATGTTAGTCATCAGTCCCCATTTACAAGCAGCTGTAGCTGAAGGCTCTGTTTCCCCTAGGGCTGGTGTAGAATATTGTATACAGCACTCCATGAAGGAAAGATGCAAGATAGTGAACTTAAGTCAATGACAATTTTTTTACCTCTAATTTGGCAAAAGAGCTATAATTTAAAAATTGGTTGGGATTGAATCAGATGCACTTATTCTGGTTTTGCTCACAGAAAAACTCAATTAAAAATTAACCTTTTTTAATTAATAAGTATTTTATTTATCTCTGCATAATATATTTTCTTTTCAGGCCCTTGAAAGAAAAACAAATTAAATCAAATAGAGATATGAGAGACAGAAGAGGTGGTGGCATCCTTTTACATCATAAATGTTATTAAGGTTTTGTTGGTTAGCCTCATAACCATTCCTGAGAATGGAGGGACTTGGTCTCATATTTCCCAAAATATTAGCTTCATGAACATGCTACAGAACATAATGGAATTATATTTTTCCTTAGAGACTCAAAAAAGTGGCTTAACATACCTTAAAACAATATGGAAAACTGTTAATTAAACTGAAATTTGAAAGTAGATCTTCATGCCTGGACTTGTAGGAATACTGGCAACAGAGATGAAGACCACTGACCTGGCATTTTCATGCTGTGAAAAAAAAATTAGGATCTATGTACAAAACAGCAACATTTTCTGTACAATGATCATGTGAAAGCCTGTCCAAATGGCAAACTTTCAGGACAATGACTCCACCAAATGTCCTGCCCACCGTAATTAATGTTGTAAGTGATCCAAACACAGCTTAGTGAGAATCAATTCAATATTCACACAATATACACACATAATTTTCCATCTACTAACAGCTACTTTCTCCTCATTTGCATAACCATATAAGAACACAGGAATAAAAAGAAAGACATTATTAAAACATTCTCCCTGTGCAGTCCTAGGAGACCTCTCATAACAGTCTTTAGCTGATCACTCATTTGAAAAAAATCCAGGAAGTTTGTTTAGTGAAAACAGAAACCTGCTGCCTCCATAAACTTTACAAAACAGCTGCTTTGTTTCCTCCCAAAATTGTTCAGTAATCTTAGAAGACAACTGAATATAGTAAAACAAAGACAAGGAAATATGTCATTTTTGCATATGGAGCACAGATAAACAATATAAAGGAGCTAGACTTTACATGAACTCTACATACAGTTGATACAAAATTGTCAGAATTAGGAAATCAAATGCTAGGTGGCTCAATTAATAGCAGAATATCTTGGGTATATTAAAATATTAGACTCCTAGGCTTTCCAAGAAAACTAGCTCCTTTTGTTAAGGCTATCTCCAGCCACAATGGTTCCCTAAACACAACCTCTTTGTTAAAATATTTCTTCAATGATAGTTCTGTATCTGTGAAAGAGCTGCATTTCCTGTTAGACAGCTGTTTATTCATCTGAAATAAACAGACATGATACCAGAAACTGCAGACAAGTATACTTTTAATAGACTGCATCTGGGGAGACTTGTGTAAGAAGAAATGGGACAACAAGGGCCCATCTTTGGAAATTGCATGTACTCTAGCTTCCTTAATGTTCTTTGACAAATCTAAGTACTTGAAGCTTCTAGGATGTAACAGATGGGTTTTTGTTTTTTTTTTTTCTCTTTCTTTTCTTAATATAGATATTACTCACACACTTAATTAGATTGTGAGCAAAATACAGTCATCACCTGAATAAGAAAACATGCACACTTAAACTTCCTACGGAAAGACAGTGTCATTCTTCAAAATAAGTGAAATACGCCTTGATTAAGGGAAGAAAGAAGAGATAAGCTGTGAATATATTGAAAAAGTGATTTCAACAAGAAGTCAATAAGGCATAGAGTTTGGAGCCTCTGTGAAATATACTTCACCCAAGTGGGTGGCTTTGTGGGAAGAAGAGAGTATTGTTTACCAGCACTGAAAAAGCTAGAATAGAAAAGTAAAAATCATTGAGAAAATAAGCACTCTGTTGCTCAGAATCACATCACTGCTGGCTAACCTGACAGGTTAGATCTAAGTTACTTGTGTATACTCTGTCATTTTAAGCAGCATGGTAGTGTTAACTGCAGTAAAAAATAGATCTCGGCACTGGCTCTCAGGCATTACATGTGTTGGAGAGGTGCTGATGATTTCATTTTACAACTGTAGGGATCTAGTCTTCTGTCAACATGTGTGCACAACAACTTTAAGAGGAATGCCTGTATATGAACACAGGGACCAAAGAACTTATGTTAATATTCAGGTGACAATTAAAATTTGGGTTAATCCTTTCATTCAATAGGTAAAATGTCTAGTATCATTTTACAAAAGCCTTTATTTTATTCATGTAGAGGAGACAGAAATTACTAATTAGTTTATAGTCAAACAATGCTCTGAAAGGTATTAGTGCACTCTATAAGCACTTAAAAATCTCTTCATTTCATTTTATTCTTCATTATGTCATACAGAAGAGGCTCAATTGCAGTTTTGACATTTCCTTGTATATTCTGGTGACCTTGAGAGGAAATGAATACAGTCAAAAGCTAAAATGTCTGGCTCTGGACCTTCTCAAAGCAAGTGCAGCTGGAGCAATGCAGCTGACAGTGCTTCTCTCTAGCCCCCCATCTGGCTAACTACCTGCCAAGCTACCATACAGAGCTTCATGGGTACAAAGAGAAAGAGAAACCCACAAAAAGCCTCAAAGAAACAGTCAGTCAACCAGATCTACTGTTACATCCCTGCTGAGAAGATAGGAGGAAGCACACCACATATTTCTCCCTCTTCCTTTTATGCCTCCCTTGTGTTTAAAAGCTGCTCCGCTGAAGCAATGTTTAAGGACATAATGTACTTAACACTTCCCCTGTTTTGGGTGCTTAGAAAACCAGAACTGCCTGTAATGTAATTTTTATGCCTTCTGCTTGTGTGCAGGAGAATTCAAACACACATGGGATGTTTATTAAGACTACACAAAAGTACAGGATAGCTAGCTCAATTTTAAGCCAAATCAAATATGACCTACATTTTAGATAAAAAATGAAAACCACAATGTCAAATTCCACAGTTATGTTCTTATATAACACAGATGCAGAGAGCTCCAGCTTATTCTGGTCCCTTCAGAAAAGCTTTTAGTACTTTGAAACATAGAGGGGATGAATACAGCCAAAGTATTAAAGGAACAGCACAGGAATCAATGTTTCTTGACATCACTGGAAAAACTCTCTCACTTGATTGTGGTTTGACCAGAATCTTTCAGAAGTAGAGCACTAAACTTGAACAAATTTGAGAATGCTGGGGGGAGGAGGGAGGAGGGGACAGGAAGGGAGTGGATGGGAGGGGAGGGGATGGGAATGAGGAAATGTTTGTAAAACCATCTAAATTTAAGAGTGAAAGCAGCAAACACCAATAACTAAATGCCATCACCGATGTTTGTGAGGGAGAGAAGGAAGAGACACAGAGATAAGCTGAGAGTTTAAGTCCTAATTCTCACAGAAAATAACTAGGAATTAGGATATAAGATGCCAAGGATGTAAGATGTTGGGATAGAGAAAAAAAAAGCAGCAATGGCTGCAATGACTGTTGTCTCTTGGACAAATTATCAAGTAAGCAAGCAGGGAAATGAGAGGATTTAAACAGCAAAAAAATGAAGGTTAAAAAGGACAAAGGTTGTATCTTTGGTGGTAGTTGGAAAAAAAGAAATTGCAAGTCTCATTGACAAGGCAAATAATTTGGAGAAATAGCAGAGAAATTTCTAGCTTGGAGTCTGGAAGCCTTGATGGAGGTATGTGATCTTTGTGGATCAATAAAATTTTATGCAGTGTGATGGCTCAAAAGGATAGGAGGTTGATGTGTTCTGGAAGAAGCTGCTTCAGTTTGTACCATAACCTAAAGCACCCTTTCAGTAGATCAGTTCCTAAGGAAAACATATGGTGCAAACAATTCCCTTATAGTGACTATTTGTAAACCAGTTTTGGGCTTTGGGACCAATTTCAGCATCATTGGTTTGCCTGTGTCTTTTTGATTACTAGATTAGGAGATAGATGCCTTGCCTGCTGTGAGCTCTTCTGCTATATCTCATTCAATTATGACTTCTAACTTTATGGAAAAGACATTTGCAAAATATAGTGTGCTCTTTAGCATCAGAGTTAAAAATATTTTCCTTTATTTTCCATTGAACACAGTCTGGTAAGCAGTTCCCCTCTTCTCCTCTAATCTCCTTCTGACCTTGTTATTTTGAAATAGGGAAGTGTTTTACAGTACCTGAATGAATGGCATTCACAATACCTGTGAACAGCTGCTCTTAATCTGAGTTCAGTGGAGTTAAAAAAAAAATCAAGTACTTTGCCTTTCTTCCCTTCAACCTACTGTGCTTATCACTTTAGTTGAGTCACCATAACTGTGCTTCAAAATGTTATTTATCTAAAGGAAATACAAGGTAATATGGCTTTCATATGTTGATATGCTGATCACCTGATGGGGATCATGTTCATCAGTGTGGTGGGGAACTGGTGTCAAGTTCAAGATATGGTAGGTGATGAGCTTGTACAAGCATAATATTTAAAGAGCATAATATCACAATTTAAACTGTTTTCCCTTTCTTAAACTGAAAAAATGTCTGGACTGTTAACTGTAACACCAGCCTTTCACTTCAAAAAAACATGAAAAGATTTTTTATGTATGACAACTTAACAGTCCACAGTATTTTGTCCTATTTGTAAGGTCAAAATATTGATACTGGTATGAATCCTATGCAAAATTGGAATTCTTGTAGGAGGAGATAAAAAGACAAGAAGCTAAATATCTACTCAGAGCCAAGCTAAAAGCCTTGTTAGTTTGTTTCTTCTGTCTTTCATACATGTGTTTACTTTCAGTAAGGTACAAACCTTGTAAAGCTACAACAAGGGCTATTGATGCACTCCTTCCAACTTGGCAAGAGCTAGCAAGAACACGAAGTTTCCCAAAAGCATCTCAGAAATAGTTCCAACACAATTTCTAGACAGTGTTCTATTTAAAGATTTTCTATTTGTCTTAACAAGACTATAAGTGTTAAAGATAGTTCCAATTAGCTTTCTCTTACCCATAGCTTTTTTCCCCCCCCAGGATGTGGGTTTATCAAATCATTCTTAGCTGAAAAAAAATCTCTCTTCCTGTCTACTTACAGACATTTTTCACTAAGTGATAAATTTGCTTAAAGATATTTTCCATATGGTTTGTGTTATCACTGGTTTTACTTTATGCAAATTAAACCAGCCCTCACAGTGCCCCGAAAACCTAAGATTTTTTTAAATGTTGGAAGGATTTATCTTAAACTGCACTTGTTGAAGACAACCAGATTTTGGCACTGAAGAAATCAGAGCCAATCAATCAATATTTTTGTGAGGTGAATCTGAATCTTAAAAATACAGTAGCTAAGGTATATTTTTTTTCAATATTATCTTTATAAAACATTTCTGGTCTGTCACAAACTCTTTTCTGTGATTATTGATCTTTTTTTTTACAAAAAAGATGATGAGTTATTTAGCTATCTGTGCTTCACAAAATTATTTCTGCTTCTCAGTAAAGATTAATAGTTATCACAGAAGCCAGCAAGTATCCAAAAATATCTATTTAAAGCTCTTTAGCATGCAATTCCATCTTCATCTACACATTACCAACTCTCTGACATTCCCCAGGATGGGGTAGGATGCTGATCACAGGCAAATTTAATTTTTCTGGCAGCTCATTCCTGACTCTGGGAGAAAAGCCATCATTCATGATGGGGCCAGAAGCAAACATGTCAGACAAGCAAAATGCCAGTGTTTTCCATTATGTGGCAGGTGCACATCTTTTCAATGTATACAACTAGGTATGCCAGACATGCAGCTATGCAGAAATGAAAAGGGTTTGCAACCCTCAGGTGCACACATGAGTGCCTCACTGGGCTAAAAAAATATATATATATATTTTACTAAACACTCCACTTCTTTCTTGGAGGAGCTGGAGAGGAGGAGCTTAGAGAGTGTCTCTTTGTGATATGTCCTAGAAAACTTATCACAGGTTGGACTAGATGATCTTAAAAGTCTTTTCCAACCTAGTTCATTCTGTGATTCTGTAATTAAAATTAGTGCTCAACATACATACTCAAAATCCTTGTAGCTTCATTAATTAAATTAATGAAATGAAAAGAAATCTCAGTATAAAGGCAATGGGCATATCTTAAAACAATAAAGTCCAATGTTTAAAATTACATATGCTTTGACTTTGCACAGTCATTCAGCACAGTCATTCAGCAAGAACACTTCCTGAAACTCAGGTACACACTATGCTGAATAACAAAAAAATCTAAACAGGGGCTAGAAATTTCAAAAAGTAGTATTTTCTAAAAATGTACTTGGCCTGAAAACTCATAAAAAAACTTTTTATAAGTGTTTTTTTTTTTTTTTTTAATGCAAGGCTGGTTAACAGTTCAGACATTTTTCAGTTTAAGAAAGTGGAAACTGTTTAGAACTTGTGATATTATGCTCTTTAAATATCAGAATTGCTCTGTTTCCAAATTCAGTTTAAACTTACAAGGATAGAAATGGTTGAAACTCAAAAAAGCTTTGAAAATGCCTACAATATTTTAAATTACCCAATCCATCAGTTTTGTCTCACTTATCAGCTAATAAACTTTATAAAAAGAAAAATATAACCACATTATTTTCCTTAGAAATAACTTTTGGAATGGGTTCCCACAAAGCAACTTCTGAAAGAAAAGAGGATCTCTCTATCTCACCAGTTTCTCATTGCAGGTATCCTTTGCAGTTCATGCTGCCACCCAGAAGTATGACTACTCCTTTGTCCTCTAACACCAGCTCATGGGAGGCTGGGAGGGAAAACACATTTGGGGGCTGCTGTAACCATTTGCTCAGCCCGTGGGTGAACAAGCAACGACCCCGCAATGACCATGGCCTGCAGTGCACTGAATATCTTCCAGCTGGAGGGGAATATGCTGCCTCAACAACAAACAAGGAGCAAGGAACTTCCTCTCAGACAGAATGGAAGCAGAGGAAGACTGGGCAATAAACTGCAATTTGGTCGCACTTTACACTCTATTTCCACAGTGGAAGAAAAATGTTCTAATTTCTGCCAAGGATTAGGTCAAAAGTTTGAGGAAATTATGAAGCATAGAAATAATTTAGCTCATGAAATTTTACATTTGAAAAAACATGAAATGAGAAGGATGCAAAGTTTTTCCATTCTTAACATGATTTCCAGTGAGAGAGAAGGATATTTCTATAAAATAATCTGGTGAATTTTAACTCATTTCCTCTTCCAAGACATAGAATAATAGAGTCATTTAGGTTGGAAAAGACCTCTAACATCTTCAAATCCAATCAGTGACCTAACACTGCCAAGTCCACCACTAAACCATGCCCCTAAGGGCCACATCTCTGTCTTTTAAACACCTCCAGGGAGTGTGACACCACCACTTCCCTGTTCAATGCTCGATCACCTTTTCAGTGACTAAATTTTTCCTAACATCCAGCCTAAACCTGCCCAGCCACAACCTGACACATTTTTCTCTTGTCCTATCACTAGCTACCTAGGAGAAAAAACAACACCCTCCTTGCTACAGAAAGTTGTAGAAACGAGATAAACAAGTCTTGTTTTCCGAGTTGCTTCTTATGAATCTTGTACTTTCAACATGCAAAAATTCAAGTACCAATAGTTTTTTTATAATCTTGCAAGTACTCCCATATTCTAAAGATTCTGAATAAAAAGCCATTAAGAGTGCAGAAATGGAGTTTTGAACAATGATAAACTCCTGAATGTGGAATGTATCACCAGCACTCTTCTAGCTTCTGCTCCTGTAATAAGGAAAATGAGAAACTGTTTCAAATATCCCTCAGATTAATCCTAATGCTATGCACAGCGTTGGCAGCAGAGATTCTAGCTTAATCAAGCCAAAACATATTCATAAAATGAGAAAAATGCTAAATTTATAAGTTACTTTTCTGGACTCTTTCCCATGATGAGTGTTGCACAGACTACCTGCGAAGCTAGAACTCCACATACAATCAGGATTAGAAGAGAATGCTTTGAAGTGCAGAACAAGCTCAGTGTTGTGCCCTTCATTAATACAGTCTGCTGAATCATTAAGATGCTGTTTTCTTGCAGTCACAGGAAAATATTTAGTCGAGAATTCATAACGTAAAGACACACACACAAAAGATGATTTGTACACTTTTTTTAGAAATATGGGAGAAGTAAGAAGTCTCTACCTGAACTATCATTAGCAGTTGTTTTGTTTAAACTACTGAACACATATTAGTACTCTGATGGAACTAGCTCTTCCTCCCACTGAGAATTGAATTTCTTTTTCTTGACAATTACAGCAGTAATTTACAAGTCAAATTAATAGTGGAATATTCTTTATATTGTTTCTAACTTCTTTTAGTGTTACTAACAAACAGATGGATATAAGCATAAGATCCACTGAACAATAAATCCAGAATGAAAAGAGCTGGAATAGTAAAATCATAAGCATAATAATTTATGAAAAAATTTCTATTATAAAATTACAATTTTCCTATATTGCAGGTATGAAAAGAGAGATCAGATTTTTCAGAACAATTGGAAATACATTGAAATTTATCTGCCTTGTTAGATCATACCTTGTAATTGCTTCCAGTTGGAAGAAATGGAATAAATTATTCAGTGTTTTTTATCATCTTTCCTTAGCAGAAAGTGAAACATCTCTTCATCCACAATATGGGGGACAAGTATTCATCTTCTCATTCAAGCAAAGTATTTCCAGATTAATATAATAAATTATGTCTGATAATAATGATGTCTAATAATAATGTGAATAAACATTATTTATCCACCTGTCAAAAATTCAAAAAGGAAGGGAATTTACAAAATTCAGTTTATTAAATAGGGTTGCACTTCAGACAGCCATCTATCCTCAGGAGGTTTTAGTGCAATCTGCCATTTTAACTTATTTTTACAAAGAAATTCAAACACCTGTTTTAATCACTTAGCTATTCAATGTAATTTTTGGTGGCATTCTGGTTATAATGACATTTCAGACATCTCTATCCTAGATGATTCCAGTACTTCCAGTGTTCGGCTATATACATGTACATGACATAGAGGAAATATATATTCACAGAATGGTTTCTCACAGAATTTCTCTCCTTTGCCTCTAAAGCACCTTACTGACATTAATGTAAGTGTTAGAAAACTCGTGGTTTTATGTCTTTGTGAGCCGTTTGTCATTCAGTTTAATGACACTGGAAAAATTAAAATTTTTGTGGTAGGTTCCTTTCATGAAGAAAGAGCTATCAAAACCGTCATGAACATGAATGGACAAAATCATGAACTAAACAAAAAAAAAAAAATCACACAGAATCTAAAGTCAATGTTCATATTTTCCTGCAGGATATCTGTAAGGATCACAACCTCAAAATAGTGTGCTTAGTACCATAGTGCATTTATATTCTGTTGCTTGAAAATAAGGACAAATTAGTAAACATGGAGATCAATACAAGCCACCAAGCTTGAATTATGCCAGGTTATTTTGTATTGGTATTTTGATTTTTTTTTCATTATCTCTGTATATATATATTTAATTTCTTCAATAATATACAGTAGTTTTCTCAATTTTATATTAGTTTCAAACTTACATGTAAATTAAGATAATGCAAGTTTAAAAAACAGCACTTGTTTTAAAGGATGGTTAAAAATATTACAAATGTCAAGACTAGAAATCAACATATTCCCATGGCATCTTGACAAGTTACTTTAACTTTTACTACATTTTTTCTTACAGATATGTCACTGCATGCAAATTCATGCATTTAACTCAGCTGCATTCACCAGCAAAATTCTTCATGAGAAGAGAGCAGTTTCCCATTCTGTGCTTCATAGCAAGAACATATCATCAAGATTCCTAGTCTGTCTGCAGATAAGTACTTATGCTTATTTAAATTACCTTCATCATGCATATTTGAAGTTTGATTGATGCCAACACTCAATTTATGGACTTGTGCTGACTCTACATGTTTGTACTCCTCTAGACTATTTAAAGAATCTCTTAGGAAACCTATACTTTTGAATTGATCCCCAAGGCCACTAAATGTAAGGGTAAGTTTGGTAGGGTGAGCTTTGAGTTTTGGATCTAGACATCTATTTTCAGCATTGATGGTACTTAGTTTTGTTATCAGTGGTATTGACAATGAAATAAAAGCTGCTCAGTAGGTTTGTTATTTAATTAGCGTTAATTGAATACTTAAGTATGTACAACCTCTTTTTCAAAAAATGCTTAGTGACTTCTGCTATTATTGCAAGCACTGCTAATGTCTGCTATTATTGCAAGCACTGCTAATGTCTAGGAAAACTGAAATTCCTCCAAACATTTTGGAAAGGTTTTAAGTACTCATTACTCAAACAGAAGTGTATCTAAAGTTTGAAACTGGAAATACCCCTGGCAAGTAATAAATGTCATGATAAATTTATTACTGTCAACATTTCATAAAGGAAACATTGCTTTAAAATAGCACTTTTAAATCCCCATTGCTCTGTTCTCTTTCAGTAAGCTCAAGCCATAAAAAGAAAGTAATAATTTTACTATTCTAAAATAACGGCAATGTGAGCAAGAACCAAAAAAAAAATTTGTGTAAGTTTTTCATTTGCTTCATCCTCCTAAAAGATCATCACATAAAATTTCAAATAAAATATTCTAGAATACACTAGCCTCTTTTTAAAATGCTTCTTATGGTGTTATGCATCAACTGAGAAACCATGTTTGTTCAAACCATGCATATGTGTACAGTTAGATTTACACACTTTTATTTCATTCAGAGAAGTATTTGAATTTTATGGAATATGTAAACTGTTATGAAATGTCTGTAAGATTCTATGTGGAAGCATATTTTTATTTGCAGCAAAAAGAAGAAGCACTTTGAAAATAATAATTTGAATTACACAGCTACTGTATTAGCACTTTTTCCCTCCATAAAGAAGAGGATAGAAAAACAAATAATTTAGAAAGAAAAAATGGCAATTAACAAGTGAAATTTAGCATTAGAAGCTGTGTGATTTAGCGTCATTTGTGTGTTCAGTTTTGGGTTTCAAAAAAGAAATGCAAAAGAGATGTTCATTAATCTCATCTTTAAAGGCTGAAATCAAATCATCCTTTATTACAAGGTAGAGTGAACTGATGGTGTAAATCAAAGTCAATGCATGATTGCCAGCAGAGAAATATTTCCTATTTCAAGACTCAATTATTTTGATTCAAGTACTTGCCATAAACTTGATCAGACCAAGCTGTTAAAAGTACCACACATATATAAAACAAAGTATTTTTGTGACTTAAGCCTACAAATACAAAAATCAATTTACCTAAACATGTTTTCCTACATCAAATGGGATTTTTCAACTTACTCTATCTGTCATAAGCCATTACCTTGGTACTCACTTTGATGCCTTGCCACGGCTGACCTAGAACAGAGGCTAGATGGAGTTAAAGAATAAAGCGGGGATTTATGAAAAGGACACAATGGATAAACCTTGGGCAGCACAAGAGCCCAATTCAGGGCTACATCTCAGGCTCTTGGGCCTGAGATTTGGATCAGTTGTCCTTGGTCCCCAGCTAGAAAAGGGATTGTTCAGTCTAGCTACCCTGTGAAGAGATTTTACCATCCCTTAATATGAAGCACAGAACTACACACTATAGCAGTACAGAATCTGAAAAATATAAAAGCTAAAACCTAAGGCATCAGTTTCCCCAACTTAATCCAAAAAAAGCCATGAAAATAAGCCTGATCCAATTCAGTAAGCCTGCTTCAATTTTTAGGGAGGAAAATATTTTTTTCTGCCACACTCTCTGCCCTATAAAATTATTCTGCTTGAATTAGAAAATGTTTCATCAAAATATAGAACTTTGTTCTTTCATTTCACAGAGAGGGGAGCCCTCTAAACTAGAGACATGTCAAATCTTTCCACAATTATAAGTGAACACATCCTGACTTTTCCAATTACATTAAAATTAATATTTGAAAACATTATAGAAAACCTGCTATAAGGAAAGACAAGAATTTATGTGAAAGACTATTAACTTTAATTTCTTATTTTTAAGAATTTCCATATATCAAATAATTGCAGTTTTGAAGAGTGATGCTAGTATTATGACTTTTCCCTGCCTAACTTGTCATTTTCACCACTGTCATCTCAATAAATACTCACACAGTTGACATTTACCTCTGCCTTCCCATTAAAACAGGAGAGCCACATGTTGGATGTGGTTTGCATTTAAGTATCAATTATTTCATTTCTTATTCAATTATCAGGAAAGTGCTTTCTTTTTGCATTGATATAATAATTAGTGAATTATGCCTTATATGAATTTACACACATTTCATTCACCAATAATTTCCTCCTGTTCTATTTTGGTTCTTTTACATTTTTAAAATTGTGTGTCAAGCAGAGACAAAAGTAATTCTTTTCATTCTGCCCCAGCATTTTTCTTCATTATTTTTGACAAATGTAAGTTGATCTTCTTAGACTTGTGGAATGCAACCAGTTCTATCAGATCTGCAGATGATAACAAAGATTGATAGTGCTTCAGGTAACAGGCCACAGCATCACTGAAGGGCAATAACAAATGTTAGGAGAAATAGTCATTAAAGGTTATATTGAGAAATTGTCAACATTTTTATGCCAGTCACAGAACAATCACAATCAGTTTCTTGTCTTAATATATAGGAAATCTACCTTTTGAAACATATACTTTACTGTCTGTGAATTCTGATGGTTTGTTTGCCATTCAAAATTGCTCATGTGTAAGAGTGAAAATGTTTTAGTGCTGTAATTATTGAGAGATGAAAATAGAAAAAGAGCAGTGTTTTGACAGGTAAATACATCATCACTTACCTTCTCTGCTGATTGGGCTGTACCAAAAAAGATTGGAATAAAAGCTAACCAAATTATGCAGGTTGTGTACATAGTAAATCCAATGGGTTTTGCTTCATTGAAGGTCTCTGGAACACCTCTTGTTTTAATAGCATAAACAGTGCATGTGACCATCAAGAGAATACTATATCCAAGGGAACAAATGAGAGAAAGATCTGAAATGTCACATTTGAGAACTCCTCTGGCATTTTCTGGATCAAGTGTCCTCTGCTCTCCATAGTCTACAATGGTGTGTGGTGGATCAATAGCAAACCAGATGAAGACTCCAATAAGCTGCAAGGATATGAGGCTGAAAGTGATCACCAGCTGAGAAGCTGGACTAATAAATTTGGGAGCTGTAACAGATTTTTTACCTTGTTCAAATATTCTGTGAATCCTGTTTGTTTTGGTAAGCAACGCAGCATAGCTGAAACACATACCAAGTCCTAAAAAGATCCTTCGAAATGAGCAGACCACTGTATCAGGAGCTGCAATCATTAAAAATGTAATGGAGTAACAGAGAAAAATCCCAGTCAGGAGCACATAACTGAGCTCCCGCCCAGAGGCCCTGACGATCGGCGTGTCATTGTACCGGACAAATGTCACAATCACAAAGGTGGTGGCAATTATCCCGAGAATAGCTATGAAGACAGGCACGATGGCCCAAGGAGAATGCCACTCCAGTTTGATTATAGGGATAAGCTGGCAATCCGTACGGTTGGCATTTGGTCTCTTATTAATGGGGCAGAGTTCACAGTTGAATTCATCCACCTGGTAATGGTAGCCCTCACAGCGCTCACAGTGCCAGCAGCAGGGCACTCCCTTCACGGTTTTCTTTCTTTCCCCAGCTTTACAGGGCAGGCTGCAGACAGATGCTGGATGAGTGTGTTCTCTGTTAGCCCACTGCATATCTTCTACCTGTGGGTATAAAAAATTAATGAGACTTCTATTTTCCTTCATTTATAATATCCTAAACCTGGCCACAGGTTTGTCATAAATCACTACTTGCTGACAGCACAAATACAGTTTACCATAATAAGAAACCTGTTTCTTTCCCTTGCACTGACTTTAAAGAAGTGTTAAATGAGTGTGTCCAATAAATCATTCATGCCACAGGCTTGATGAGTGTCATTAGTTTCTATTTACCTCTTTGCTGCTGACCAAATTGACATCTGTAAAGATATTTATTGACTCCAGGCTAGTTCAAAAGCAAAAAATCCCATACGTAGTGCTGTAAAAAGTTAATCACATGCAAATATAAATATCAGTAGTTCTCAAACATTTAATTACAAACTAAGTCTATTTTCAGAGTGAGCTTCAGAGCAATTTGCAATTTCTGGTACAGTAAAGAAATTTATTAAAATCTCCAAACATCAGCTCTGGCAAAACAAAGAGTTCCAGAAAAGAAAGGTCTGTGATGCCATCCCTTCCACAAATGTGGATATTTTATAATTTTCTCTTGGGGATCAGGTGGTTGAGGTGACCCTGAGATTGTAAAAAGTCTTTTTTCTCCCAGCCCGCACGGCCAAAGAAGTCAGAATGCGTAGGGTCGGCTTCTCAAGGTTATTTATTTTCTCTTATCTATAACATGCTTTCTCAAGTAGCTGTGCTCTGTCTAGCAGGTCAGTCTGTGACAGACTCCCACCCCCTTGGGATGGTGTTACCATTTTATACTAAAAACTATGTGTACTATGTTTATAACAACGTGCCAATATCTATCATTTGTGTTGGACAGTGTGTCTTTACCTTAAACAAATAGAAAAGTATCACCATCACAGCAAGACATGGAGGGCAAGAAGGAGAAGAAGGCCAGAGCACGCTCAAATCCCTCCACCTTGTCCCCTTGAACCCCTTATTTTAAAACCTAAAATTCTACTTTTTCACCCTATGTTAATTCAACTACCATACTACTCAAACCTTTGTGGCTTGTAACTTTTCACACAAAATTGGCAGTTTTTCCCATGGGCTAAATTTGAAGCCACAGGTGTTTCTGACTTCATGCCAAGGTCTCCGAGCCCCCTGCCAGGGTATCAAGACAGCCAGGGCAGCCAGAGAGATGTCCTAGGTTCCTACACTTTTTCACCTTTGATGCCTTGAAATGCTCAAAACTGTTTTGTTTGCATTTCCAGAAGATTAAAATAAGTATATGCGGCTTTCTGAATAACAATGGAAAGATGTCATACTCCTGCCTTAGTTCTCCTGATATAATAAGTCCAGGGATCTTTTGTAGCACAGAACAATGCAATCTTGTTTTAGAAATCCCACCTTTCTCCACGGCGGCACATTAGCAAAATACATTTATTTTCATTCACTTATGTATTCTTCCTGCATGCCCTGCAAATGAAATCTGAATGAGGAATTCTTGAATTTAAAAAATTTCCTACTTAAAATTATCACTCATTTTGGTGCCAGCTATCCTTAGCCCACCCTTATTAAACCCTGTTGTGCAGAGCTCACTGAGAGTGAACCAGAGCTGTGGTGGAGCAGAGCCCCTGGCGGGCACCAGAACCACTCCCTGTTGCTCCAGGCCCCACCTTTCATTCCTTTGGGAGGTGGTGAGCACTCCAGGACAAAGCATTTTCCTTGTTCTTGCCTATTACGTACTGAGCACTTTTGTTTCATTTGGAGGCTTTACTCATAAGAGAAACAGCAGTAACAAAACTTCAGGCATCAGGAGTGTTTTCAGTTCCTTCTGGAGGAGGACAGAATGAGGACAGCATATAAAAAGGGGTAATTTTGGCCTTTAAAGTTTATTTTTTAAGCAATTTCAACAGACTTGAGAGGAAATCACAGTGTAGCATTGCTGGCCTTATTTGCCTTCCCCAGAGAGCCAGAGCACCAGTTACAGCACTGTGCAGGGTGAATAAAGCAGCAACAAGCAGGCAGACTCCTGCTCTCACCTGTGCCCCTTTGATGTTGCACTCCACTCCAAGGGAGCACAGAGTAACAAGGACACAAGAATCGCTCATAAAATCAGCTCTGTGAACCCTCAATCACTCGAGGGTTTCAGTGGGAGGGGATCCTGAATCTCCAGAAATAAGCCATCAAGGCCAATCAAGGATTGTGATGACTATGCAAAATATATCATCTACTGACTGTGGAAAAGAAAATCATTTAAGCAATTAGCTTCCTAGAAAGACCAAGAATAACCCAGTTTTGTATGAAACAGCTTTGATGGTGCTCCAGCAGAGCACTTGATATACTAAGAAAGGATTCACCTCTAATACAATCTCCTGGTTTTAATCACTGAAATCTTAAAAGCCCACATAACCCCTTATTGTTTCATCTACTAGACATGAGAAAAAACATGCTATGAGGAAATCAGCATGATAGTAAAGACAATTTGCCTTCACATTGTTGCTAGGAGAATAAATACAAATCTTGTGATCTAGTCACATACTACAACAATGGGGGGCAAAAATAACCCATGGACATACTAATCCAGATCTGTGGATAAGTTTGGAATGATGCAGAAAACAACAGTAGTACATATTGGCTAGATTATAGCACACAATACAGAATCACCAGGAGAGCAGACAACACCTTATCCAGCATAAATTTAGAACGGCATGGAAAGGCAATATCTCATCCAGCAGAAAGCCTTACAGGATTAAGCTTAGCTGTCCAATTTTTAAACATATTTGAATTAGCAAGGTGAGTTTATACCAGGTCAGTATTTAACACCATGAGGCTACAGTGGTTCTTTTCTGCCATTAAGCATCCTAAGATCACATTTATTGTATCGTGAATACAGTAGTGGCTTAGATAAGTACAGAGAATTCAATTTGTCTTTTAGAGCTTCTACTTACTAAAAAGAAACTTTGAAAATTTAAAAAAAAATCCTTTAATTTTACAGCTATTTCAATTTCACATGCTTTTGTCTTGACAGTATTTTAATTGACTAAAAACATGCCTAAAATCTCTTCATGGTTTGCAAAACATTAAAGTGCCTCAGATTACACCTCACATTGGCAACAACTGATAATAAATTCTTACTTCTGAAGCTAGCCATCAAAGATTCATATATGTTTTTCACTCTGATACATCTGATACAAACTAAAAAATATATAATTTCCAGCATATAAAGTTATATAAATTTATGAATGTTAAAAAAAAATGGATAAAGAATTGTTTTTGTAATAAATTAATTATTAATATAAACACTATTGACTGATTAGCCATAGAAAAAGTCAAACACAAATGAATCTTAAAGCATAAAAAGTTCTAAATCAATGTAGAAAGTAACCAGAATGAATGGCTGGGGCAGGTGGATTTTACAAGGTATAAATCCTATGTTTTAAAATTTTGATTTTCTGGATCAATTTTCTAGGCAAAAACCCACATGTAGAGTGAACTAGATTTATCAAAAAGCTTTAAAAAATGTTATGAGTTTTAAACTAGTAAAAATAGTAGAACTTTTGTATTACTATTTAAGAAGAAAGAGAAGATATAGTCACAAGAAACATTGGCCAGTGTTTGAAATTTAAAATAGTTTCAAAATGCTTGTATCTCTGAGAAAATTCTGGCATTGTAAGAGGATAACTCTGGAAATTTGTGGAAAATGGGATTCTCCCATGAACACAACCAACTGACAACTCAGCTTACAGCTCTGTTAACAAGCAATGTGCCACGTAAGAACCAATCGGCAGAGCAAAGCTGTTAATTCTGAGGAAGTGATGACACCATTGCTCTGTATTTGAACTTAGAGTCTGCAGAAGAAGGTTGTATTGACCTACTTTTGACATAGTTCAGTGGGCTTCATTAATGAAGATTAACTGTCCATCTGGAAAGCATATTCTGCTTTCATTTCAGCCAAAAGCAACCCAGTTCACCTAGCCCAAGACCCACTCCACAATGAGCAATTGTGCTAAGTGGGAATAATTAGTAGATTCCTTTCACAAGCCGACTCTTGGTTGAAACCAAAATGCTCATGTGTTTATATCCTCAGACTGCTACTTGGACAATACTGTAGTAGGAGCAGAAGATAGAACAGGGGAAACTGTACCTCAAAGTGAGCACTGTGGTTTTATTACACTTGAACAGGTCTGTTAAGGGTTTCTGTACATGTAGACTTTAATAACTGAAAAGCCATGCTAATTCTGGTCATCTGGTTCACTCCCTGCTATCCACAACCTGCAGCAGTCTTTGCCTGTAATGTATTTTTGAGCTATTATTTTGCATAATATAAAAGTAATAAGTAAATGCAGTACAAAACAATTACAATAGTGCTAAATATCTGATTTTATGTATCAGATTCCAGTTTCTTGAACTTTTGCAGAAGATTCACCCATGCCATTACTTTTTCTCTCTTTATGAGCTAGTACTGTTGATCCCACTTCTTCTCTGAGATTAACTTTATACAATAAATGACAGCAGGAAGTGTTAAATTACAAAACAAGGGAGGATCATTTGGGAACTTAGAACAAGGGACAATAATAATTTCCAGAACTACTGAAAACCTGTAATAGTCAAGCTTTAAAGGGAGTTTCTGGATGCTCATCCTCTTCTGAAAACCATATTTTTTTATGTAGACATAAACACTTAGCAGTGGAACTTTCAAAAGTGCCAAGGGGAACTTGCTCAATATAGCTAATTAATTTAAATGAGAGTTAAGTGCCTTGTCTGTTCAACTGCTTTTGAAAATCCCACTATGCTTCCATCTGCAGTTTTCACAACATAAATACTTTGGAAAACTTGCCCTAAAATGATCCAGAAGTTCAAATGTTACAAAACTAACTTCAGGGGATCTTAACTTTAGGCACACATTTCTAAAGATTCTCATGGGGGAAAGAAATTGTCAAAGAGGCCAAAGTCAGGCAAAAGAAACACAGAAAAGAAGGTGCTTTTAACATTGAAAAAGGATTAAGTTCTGCAACTCTTCAGCTCTTATAGATTAAAATGTCTGGATCTGCAGGATTCTTTACACTGCTCAGACCCTACCAAGGCTAAGCAGGTCTCAGATTCTTAAGTAGCCTTGGGTAAACATGGTTTCTGGAAGACTTATTTTGTCACCTCATTTTCATGTGATATCTTCTAGATCCTGTTCACTACAGGGTATTACAAGGCAAATTCATTGCTAAATGTATCTGACATCGTATAGCTCAGCTGAACTGGGATAGCTTAACTCTGTACCTATTATTAGTAATAGTTTAAACATTATCTCAATTTTATTTGAGTAGCTTCTCCAGATTTGGAAAATGCCAGATAGTTTGATGTGCTATCATGAAATATCTCACATTTCCCCTATATGTGGTTCCATTTCCTACTATTACAATACGTACTAGAGTGAAAACATCAGAAATACTTTGACAGCATGTCTGCAAGATGTGCAATCATTTGCTATGAAATGCATCATGATACAAAAAGAGAATGGCTTAATTGCTATTTCAATGGGCATAAAAATCGTCTCTACATGAGATATTTGCCTGATGGGGCTGCAATTTGCTTTAATGTGCAGCATTAAGATTCACAGTTCACTAAACCATTAAAATACAGACAAAATGCCATTTCATATCAAAACCAAATAAACACCTCTGTCCTTCATGAACATTGCAAATACAATTCCCTCTAATATATAACAATAGAGCTACCAAATTAATGATGTGAGAACTTGGCTAAAAGAATACAAGATTGACTTGACACAGTACAAATAGCACATTCACTTTCCTGGAACCCACATTCTTCCAATAATCAGGCAAGTCATTCATTTATCAATGCCCTCAGCAACTGGAGGACACTGATCAAAAATGCTAGTAATAGGTCAAATATAATTTCTGATTTATGTGTCCAATATATATGCACAAAAAAACTCTGTTTCCTCTTCTTAATTTTTATGGGCAAACTTATCAGTTACTCAATTCAGCAACTGATGAACAATATAAAGACACCTGGACAACCTTCAAAGGGTTTTTCAGAGTATTTTACTTGGGTAATATTTAAATATTTCTGATTATGCTATATTATCACTTGCAAGAATTTTCATTTTTCTTTCAAATCTTAGCGCCAGATATTCATTTAAAAATGAAAAATGAATGTTTAATTGTCTTATTGTAACAAATAGAATGATGGATAGAGTAATGCAACTGGCAATTATAAGAGCTGTGGGAGCAGCTCTTGTTTTGCAGTCAGCTAGCCAAGACTTTCAAAAGGATCAGGAGTTTTACATGTAAAATCATAGGACTTCTAATAGATATTGAGATTCTTAGCTATAATAATGAGAAAGAACTGAAATATCACCTCCAACTATCACTAGGAATTTTTCTTATTTTTATCTCAAGTTCCTGGAAGTATTTACCTTCTGACAAAAACGGTCCATCCTAGGAGCATAGCAAGTAAGTTAATTAAGGGAATTTCATCTAGTATTTAGATTTTAACATTGTCTTATATATCTGTTCTCACAATAAAAGTTAAAGTCTTTAATGTACCTTGTCCAATCAAGTCATCTGAACCATTAAAACCCAAAAGTAAACTGAAACTGGTTCAACTAAACTAATTCATTATGAGTCTAAATATAATGATCATTGCATTCTGTCTGCCAGATAGACTTATCCCATTAGAGAAAGCTGGGTATACCTACAACTATTTAATCAGGCATGTACAGAAGGGAAATAAGTCAATAACAAAAAATACAATTTATATTAAAATAAAACAAATAAAATAAAATAAAACTGAGAATTATTCCAGATTGACATGCCAGTAGAATATCCATATCATTACCAAATTTGCCATAATTGCTGTAAATTATTTCCATAATTCACCCTATATTTGGTAGTAGGTTATTTTACAGTTGGTTCTTCTGTAGTAAGTTTTAATATTCCTTGTTATAAGTTTGTAATGTTTCAGTCTATGTACTCCATTTGGCTTCCCTAATGGTTCAGTCCTGAGTGGTTTACCACAGTTTTCCCCAACAAAATGTATGTCAATCCACCTGTATACCCACTTCTTCCTTGTCTCCCCCTGTCTGTCACAGATAGCACACTCCTTTGGTTCTGGAGTGTTCCCTATCTTTCATCCCTTCCTCGAGGCGGAGTTGGATTGTCAGGTTTGCTCCCTCCCCGTGTTGGCTTCTCTTGGGGAGCCCTTACCCTGCACCCCTCTCCTAATTCCTCCTGTTGGTCACAGGCTGTGTCCTCCCCGTGTTCCCCCATCCCTTAAAAGCAGCCCCTTCAGGTTCAGATTTGTCGCTTGCTCTGCCATGAAAGATTTGGCGATTCAGACAAGTGTCCTTCCCCATTCCCGTGCCTCGGTTTCCCTGTCTCTGTCCCCGCTGGCTCCCCACCCATAAAAATATAAAGATTCTTATGTTCATAAATAGAAAAGTTTAAATACTTGCCTTGCTTTATTAATGCAAATATGTTATTCAGTGGGCTGATACTGTAATTTTACCTCAAAGAAACCAACCCTACTCATTAAGTCATGTAATTCATAACTGCTGAATACTTGCATAGAGGAACACACTGTGTTAACATAAAACAGGTAATAGTCATGCCACGGTATCACAATATAGAGAAAGAATTTATTATTACTATTTTTTTTTACAGTCTTAAACTGCTAGCCTTTTTATGGCTTGGGATCTAGCTTACTTTTCTATTTTTAGTTGATCTTGGCTTGTTTTGGTTTGGGGGGTTTTTTTGGGTTTGTTTTGTTTTGTTTTTTACTTTTAATTTTCTCATCCCATGATTTGGTTTCTTCCTATTCTTTCAGAATTGCTGGCCCTAGTAGATACCTGGTACAAACGTAGGAGCTGCAGTATAATACCTTCTTCAAATTGCCAAACAAGAAACATTAATGTGGATGGAATACTTGGGAAACATAGTTTAATTCTCAAATGCCTTGGGGAGGAGGTAACACCAAGTGCAATGATTAGCACATCTTCAAATAAACAGTTACTGCACTGTGTAACCACCAAATGGAATTTTACAGAAATCTAGTAGGCACTTTGATATATGCAATTTATTTTTTTTTCTTTACTGAAAGCATGAACCACAATTAATTTTCAAGCACTTGCTTCTGAAGATAGTATCTTTCTTTACAAAGGAGACAAAAAATTACTCTCAACAAAATCAACAAATCCAAACAAACCAAAACACACCACCACAAAAACATCCCATTCTAGATGAAACATTGGCAGACTTCAGATTTTTTGACAGCTCTTTCAGTTTCTATATTTTAAAAATATATCATTAGTAACAATGTATCAGACTGAAAATCATGTTTCCAATGTTATTTTTTATGCAGACCATTTTCACATAGACAATCCCTCTCACATATCCTTACCTAGAGGTCCTTGCTGCCCTTATTTGTCCTTGACATGCATTAAAGAGAATTTTATGAGAATTTATAAATAAAACTCATGCTGTACACACGAAGATTGAAGTCATTATATGCTACAAAAGCAGACCGTGCCATAATTTTGTATATGTAATTAAACAGGTGTTTAAGAAAAGACCAAATGTGGCACTAAGTGCCATGGTCTAATTGACAAGATGATTATGTTATGTCATAGGTTGCACTTCATGATCTCAGAGGTCTTTTCCAACTCACATGATTCTGTGATTCTATGTTCACAAACACTCAAAAACAAACTAACTAACTAAATTCCCCAAAAATTTGTCAGATTGAAATTTTGAAATAAATGGGCTTTTGAGAGGAAATCTTCCACCATCACATTTTTGTTAATTGATTGGTTTTGATCAGCTCTAGTACTACTAAGGCTATGTGAACCATAGTGCTTGAAGTACTTTTTTACTTCCTGCAGTTGATCATGTAGAAATAGCCTGCAAGCATACCTTAAAAAATTTAGTGCTTTGGGAAAAGAAAAGGAGCACAATTCTGGCAAAGTGTTTTTTAACATCACTTTCTTTGTGCCTGGAGAATCTCCTCCATTATTCCCAAGGCCCATCACTACTTTAATAGCTTAGCTGCATTTCTTGATGAAAGTTTAATACCCAGAACAAACATGCTCCTTCCCAAATCCAGTTCTTTTAGCTACAGTTACCTAAGTTGGAGCTGGCTTGTCCCAAGCCCAGTGCTCCATAGCTACTGTATTTCCCTCCAGTCTGTGTCAGGTGCCTCTCAAACCCAATGGCCCCATGATTATTCCTCCCTTCACAGCTTAGCATAGGCAAAAGGAACACAAGGGGTTCAGCACAGTTAGTTGCCATTTGAATTGAATATAGATTTTTTTTTTAAATTTTAAGACTATATAATTTCATAAATCCCGTTTGTTTAATGAAAAATATTCACCATGGCATGCTTTTAATTATTGTATTGGTTAAAGCTGAGTTTATCAAAACGAGAGCTGCTGTCCCCAGACTCCTTCATGATGGGCTGGGAAACAAATGTACTGGGTAAAACCTTCAGCTGATTTAGTTCAGCCCAGTAAGTTTAGTGCCGTTATGCTAACAAGTTATTATTTATTAACCTGTCACAGTTTTTGTTATCTTTAATACTTAATTATTTTAAAAATAGGAATTAGCCAGTCACAAAAAGCCTCACTTCAATATGAAGAAAATATGCTAATAACTTTGTTTAGGTTTTAATCCTCCCCCCTATTTGTAAATTGTTTAATCTACCTCATATTTCTTGGTCAGAGCAAAAGGCGCTATGTGCATGAAACTGAAAAAGGAATTGTCCTAAATGCCATCCAAAAGAATTCACCATCAAATTATAAGATAAAGGAGAGCAGAGTATTGGCAGAATACAGGACAGACCATGCTAAAACCATTAAGGCAACACATATCAGCATGATAGTCAGCAGCTATCTCAAACAAGGGCTTTTTGAGGAAATTTTGCCAAAAAAAGATTTTTAACAAAGTAACAGAAAGAGGAAACCAGGGTAGTTTTGTATCTATTTACTGAGCTTTCCATCCAAGCAGAAGACAGACAGCATGAAGGCATTGGCTTCATCAGTGACCTCTCAAAGAGTAACATAAAACAGAGCTGAAATATCCTGTGCATGTTAGCTTCTAAAAATGTTTTAGCAAAATGAAACACTTGAAATTTTGGGAAAAGTTGCCCTCACTTCAGCAGACTTAATTGACTCTGACAGAGGAACAGACAAACTCAGCTGAAACACAGGGATCAAATTTATTTACTTCTCTGGAAAAAAAGAGGCATTATATCTAAACTGTTCCTGACACATTTCTCCAACCTGGTTTTAGAAAAGAAAAGCTGTAGTGCATTATGCCCTGAAACATATCAAAATCTAAACCCCAGAACACTACTTTAAGATGGTTTCCCACTTCAATGGTACCTATCTTATTTTCCAACTCTTCCAGATCTTCCAGATCTTTTCATGCTAAAGACTTTGAATTTTCAGCACTACATAAACAAAAGAAATCACACTAGCCCTTTAAACAGAGAGGAAGCAAGATCACAAACACAAAATGTGTGAAAGTCTGAACTAACTCCGAACAGGCAGGAAATAGATTTTTTTTATACTGAGATTTCCAGCAGCAGGAGAAGAACTTTCACTGCCAAGATTGTGCTGTTGCTTAGAATGAGGAGTCAATAATGAAATTTAAAATTCTGCAGAGACCTAGTGATCCGTCAGGAACAAAAACAAGCACGAGGAAGAAGTTAAAACTAGAGAAAGTGCCACACAACATGTTAAGTCAGAGGTGGGGGGGGGGGGGTGGAGAGGGGGAAAGAACAAACCAAAACCAAAAATACCTCTTACTAAAGAAATAACGGTGAAGATTTTCAAAATGAGAGAAAGTGAGAGGGTTCCATATGGACTTAAAAAATTGGGGTTTATTTTATAATATTTACAGAACGGAATAGATAGCAAGCTCTTGAGACTTTATGGGGAAGTATAGAGAATTTGAAAATGGGAAACCTAGTGCTTACATGCTGAAAAGGGAGGGAATGAAGAAGCCAGGGAATTATCAATCATTCATTTTGACTTGGATTCCAAGAGAAATCCTGAAAGAAATAAACAAACACATTTCAAAAACACAGAGAAAACAAACAAGACAAGTAGCAGCCAAAAGGGATCTGTCATCAATGGGCTGTCACATTTCCTTCAGTGAGAGGGTAACAGGCAATGTGGATGAGAGACAAGCAGCCAGGTGTCATTTATCTTAACATTAGAAAGATTTTTGACAACATCTCAAATTACACTCTCAGTCACAAGCAACCTAGTGAAACAGATTTAGCCCCTAAGGGCTAGGTGCAAATTATATCAGAAAGCTGAGGAAAGATAAAATTTGTAGTTGATTTACTGTCAGAAGAGAAGGGATGGCACTGGGTGTGGTCTAGAAAAGTCTATTGTTAGTCTGCCATTATTCAATATTTGTTATAACCACTCATTTTGTCTGGATCATAAAATAGAGTATAAGGTGATCAGATTTGGGCAGTAACACTGGGAAAGACTGAAGCCATGCTGAAGGTCAGAATACTTATTTCAAATGATACTGCAGAGTCTGAAAAAATGAAGCATACAGTTTAACAGGGACAACCAGCAGTACATTATGGGTCAGGAAGGACAGAGGTGGCAGCTCTTCAGAAGAAAAAGAGATCTCAGGGCTCTAGTAGATTGTGATATATTGAATCAATGTCATACTCTTGCAAAAGGGGCAAATGCCAGATAAATGCAGATAGATACAACAGTCTTCCCCCTCTACTCTCCATCATGACTACATGAAATTATGTTTCTCCTGTACTCTGCACTAGTAAGATTGCAGTCAGGACACTTTCTGAAGGTTAGGTCATTGTATTTCCTTTTGAAGGAGAAACAAATGAGGAATCCAGAGCAAATCTGCAAAGATTAGAAGAATGTCTAGAAAACACAATCTGTGTGACTAAATTGAACAAATTCCTCTTGTATAGCCTGAAGAAAAAACATAGCCTAGGAGGTAAAACAACAGTCTTCAAATACATGAAAACGATGAGGATGTGCACAATGTACACTGAATAAAATAAGCTATAGGTTTAAATTATAGCAATAAGGAGTAAATATAGAGATTTTTAAGACACTTTGGAGATAGGAGTAGCTAAAAAATGAAAGACAATGCCTTCAGAAGCTACAAAGTCCTCACCCTTAAAACAACATAAGTGTAGAAGATTAACTTTATCCAAGGGCTAGAGAGTCTCTTGAGATCCCTTTTGCTGTCTTCTGTAACGCAAAGGCAGATTTCAGGTACTTAATGTTTTGAGAACAAATAAAAATATCATAACTAGGCTAAATAAATAGGAAAATAGAAAAAATGTCAATGTTCTCTCTTGACAGCTAAATTCTTTAGGCTGTCTTTTGTGCTTTTACAGAATACCTATTTAAGAAAAAAATATTTACAAGAAAAAAGTAAACAAGAAACGGTAATGATCCTACTGTCTTTTGTGCTTTTACAGAATACCTATTTAAGAAAAAAATATTTACAAGAAAAAAGTAAACAAGAAACGGTAATGATCCTACTTTTCTTATGTCTTGCATAATTAATGATGCATTTTAAATATTGTATGGTAAATTGCTTTTGTTTACAGGGAAAATGCTTCTCTAAGTGTTAGGGAAAAATGGTCTAAGTAAAAGAAATCACCACTGCTGCAATAATAAACTGTTTCCCACATAAGGGAACTTAAATCAGTTTGGGATATATTAAGCATCTAGCATGTAAAAAAGAAGTCCAAATTGGAATCCTATATATGAATGGAAAAAAGGTAAAGAAGTTGTCCTTCACCAGTAAAGTGATGCACAACCTGAATCAAAAAACGAGTCTAAATAAATAACCAGGTTTATGACTCCATAAATCTTTCATGGCTTTCTTCTAGAGCTCTTGCTAAAGATTGCTAAAGACAGTCTTGTATTCAGCACAAAACCAAGTATAGGAGTCCACTTGCTTCTATGCCTCCCAGCATTGGCTCAAGGGATACAGGACATTGCCTCTGAGGGGATTATTGGAAGATCAAACCCGCAAAACAAATGAAAGCCAGAAAACTTTAGAAGTGATGACCCCATCTCTGAATCACTATGCAAAATCAATATTTACAGCTCACCTGCTCCAACCAGCCCACAGTGCTGGAGATTGTCCAGCCTCCCAGGGCAGCATAGTACCTAATTATCCTCATCCTTAGAATCTTCCAGCATTTCTGCATTAGACATCTCTCACCGTAATTCAAATCCACTTCTTCTCCTAATAGCCAAATTAACTATGCCTAACATAGTTCTTTTCTTGAATAATCCTTTCTGTATTGGAAGAGAT
The DNA here is from genome assembly GCF_050655825.1 of Lonchura striata. Lineage (NCBI taxonomy): Eukaryota > Metazoa > Chordata > Aves > Passeriformes > Estrildidae > Lonchura > Lonchura striata. The sequence continues at coordinate 34,045,112 of NC_140741.1, read as the reverse complement.
TAACACAACCCCCCTCAGTGCAGTTTTCTTCAGACTAAACAACCCTAGTTTGCTCAATCTTTCCCTAAAGGCATATTTTGAGATGGCTGATCATTATAATTGCTTGCAGCTGGACTCTCTCCAGCTACTTTACTTTTCCAACTGAAGTCACAGTTCTGCTAAGGAGCTCACAGCATTGAGAACAGATGAATTACATCACAAGTCGAGTTCCTTGCTGTAATGGCCTCTGGTGATGCAAATCAGTTAACCATTCCAAAGCTATTGCTTAACCTTATGCCCAAGTTTTCCATAAAAGGGCAGTTCACTTCAATTCCTGCAGTGACCAGAAAGAGCACTGCACTCCTCCTTCTTTGACCCACTAGTTTCAAGCATATTTTATTGACATATTCAACACTAAATCTGTTTACTGCAAGTTGAAGTTAGAATTAAATTACCTATGCATTCTTCATTCTCTGCTTTAAGATGCATTAATATCACCATTAAATCTAGTGATACCATTGTGGATATTCAGAAAATAGTTCTCTATTTTTAATTATTTTTTTAAATAGTGTTTGGGGATTTACCAGGATGAAAAGTCCTGGATAAATATTAGATGACTATCCTAAAGTAATTAAAATAAGTGCAAGATGAAGAGAACTGCAGCAAAGCACACAGAAAAAAATATAACCATAGAGTAATGTTCTGCTAACTGCTGGTTATTCTCTTTCATCATATAATAACCATTGAAGGCCTTTTTCATTTTCCATTTAGTGATTTTTAATTTAGTGGTAGACTTCAATTATGTAACACAAATGAACAATAATTAATTTAATTATTTAATCTGCAATTTTTTGCTTTTAAGGACTTTTAAACAATTTACTTCAAGCTTTAAAGGGCAGCTCAATCTTCAAATTACATGACATGTATAAATTTCAGGGTGGTGCCAATGCTAAAATTCACATTAGCTTGTACCAGGGGAATACTTAACCCTGCTCTGAAGTCCTATATATGAATGTAAAACTCTCCAGGAATTCATTTAAAAGCTCCTGAATTTTTATTGTTCTATTACTGCTCACATTTTTTTACTGTGAAAGAGAAAAGAATACTTTAAAAACATAAGTGCTATGTTTTTCATTCCTTTCCAGTTTGTTGAAAAAATAGGAATACTCTTGGTCCTGTTGGTTATGGCTATTCAAAGAACAATTCAATCCAATCATACCACTTTTACAAAGGATGAACACAAAAAACTATAAAATATCTACCACCCACTCAAGAATCCTGTGACAAATTCACAGCCAAACATACAACTGCAACTTCATGCTTCATTTGAGAAACCTGACTTTCACTCACCCTGACAAGGTGAGAAAAAAGTCACTATTCATCCTAACTCTCAAGCAGAGGCTGTTTCACTGGCAATTTACTATCATTCTAATGAAGAAAAAATGGTTATCAAATTTCACAATATTTTCCCAGCAGATATCTTTTATCAATTTTCCTTTTTGGTTTTTTTTTCGTTATTTTTCTCTAGAGAATCAGTCAAGTAATCTATTTCATTGAGCCAGGGAAACAACTATTAGGACCAAAGTGAAAAAACTTCAGAAGGAAGACAAGTTGTCATCCTCCTTCGGTTCTTCTAATGTCACTGGTTCCTGAATCTAGGTTCTGTTTTGATTTTCAGTTTTGCCTGAAATAGTTTCTGTCTAATATGGGCAGTTCTTAAAATAATTTAATGCTCTTTTAACATCTGTATTCAACCTATTTCCTCTCTATCACAAAGCATTTTATATCAATACAACCCACAACTTTTTGGTATCATAAAATCCCAATTTTATTCCACGTTTCTTGTATTTTTTTTGCCTTGTATCCTACACTAACAGTAGGGAAGAACAAATCCTGAGTCATACTACTTGACCAGTGCTAAGATCGGGGCTAGTTTTGTGAAACCTAACTAGTCTAAAAACCATAACAGTCTCTTCTATTTTCAGCCTTATGTAGAATAAAGAAAGATAGCAGTACAATTTTGAAAAGAATAGAAGAACCTAAAACATTTTTGCTTGTCTCATTGAGTTTTATTTTTAATACAGCATTAACAAATTTCAGTCAGATAACGTGGGTTTGTTAGAGTGAAAGTTTGAACTCTACTGCCTTATTACGTGCAGGCAGAAGAACATCCTGCAGCACATATGATTGTCATATTTTGTTTATAGATATAATCATATATGGCACTAAGGGCTTTTGTTGTGTATTTCACTGTACTATGTTCTTTGTTAAACACAGGGCTTAGTTTAGGTTCAGCATTTTAAAAACATCTATCAATTATATAATAGCTACCACAGAAAAAGAAGAGGTTTTCTGACTTCTTTAATGAAATACAATGGCCTACAGCAAAGCTTGAAACTTATTTAATGCAGTTATGGAAAGCATCAGAAGTTTTTTGAGTCATTTTCTTTTACCATGTCAAAAGAAAGGGAACTAATGGATTTTGAATCTGCAACCTCCAAAAATAATTGACTAATTTCAGTGTTGATGGATTCCTTCAGTATTAGATACAAGACATGAGGCCTAGAAAAAAGGAGAAATCAAATACTAATTCAAATCTCTTTATGATCTCTTTATGCCTGAAGGGAAGCTCACTGTCAGTGTGAGGTTCCCAATTTTTACTAGTTCACCAATCACTGTGCTTAAGGCTGATGGTGGTTATTGCTGTCTCTCTGATAGTTCATCACATCAGTGCAATTTAATTCCTAGTTTTAGTCATAAATCAAGATCTTTATGGAAAAATGGATGCCCCTGAGTCATTTATATCCTCAATGCATACACTCCATAAATGTGAAAGCTTATGTATCTTATTATTGCTAAGAGAATGTTAGAAATCTGTTATTATAAAATCTCTTTATTTTACAAGAACTCCTGTGCTCTAGTGAAAAACAAAAAAAACAAAAAAAAAAACCAAAACACACAAAAATCCCAAAGCAAACAATAAAACAAATACAAGTGAACTGTATCTTTAAAATTCAGTGTTTTCACTTGAAACACAGGATCATAGAAAGGCCTGGGTTCAAGCAACCTGAAAAATCATCCAGTTGCAACCCCTCTGCTGTGACAGGGTCACCTTTCACTAGACCAGGTTGCTTAGAACCCCATCCAGCGCAGCCTTGAGCAGCTCCAAGGGAATGTGCAAGGGTTTTATCTGCTTTGGATTTTTCTTGAGGAGTACTATCATGTAAGTTGTTATCCACTCAAGCATTTTAACTTCATCAGCTAAATCTGTGATTTTAAAATCACCAATAATTGTGTCTCCCTGAAGACTCATCAGAAGATCAAAATCACTAGCTTGGAAGAATATGGATTTAGATCTACATATTCTTTTCATATTGGGGTCTTTAAACACAGATTTTGATAGATCAAAACAATATATAAGCTTGAAATGCAATCTAAGATTGTTTCAAACTATATTTAAAAATGCGTTTTTTAAAAAAAAGTCAAATATTAGATTTTAAAATTCTTTAACATTTCAATTTTTCTTTTTCCAACTCATATTTAGTTTTAAAAATAGAGCGTCATAAAATGCATTTAGAGCATTTTAAAAGAAATGTTCAGAGAAAAAAAGATATTCAGTAATGAACCGAAACAAACTATAAACTGAATGGGTTTGTAAAGAAAGGTACTCAGGAACTCATTATTAAAACTTTACGTTTGGGACCATTTCCATCTATTGCCACTGACAAAAGCCACCAGTCAACATCTCTGTCTAGCCCTTATAACACATGCAATACAGAACAGAGTTTCTAAGGGTGAATTCATTATTAATCATAAGAAGAACTTGATTCAAATTATAAGTGCAAGGAAAAGCAAGCTTGTTTCTAACAACTTTACTTGTACAGATATTACATGGTTGAGAGCTCAAATCTGCTAAACCCACACATTTATAGAGAACTTTTACGTGTGACCTGGTATGCAAAATACTGTTGCAATATGAATAAAACATAACTTTTGCAGAAACAGCTACCTTTGCCTGGATTTTTAGTCATCATAAAAACCAGAATATTTTTTAAGACAGCATTTTAACTATCAGACTTCCCTGAAAATTAAGTTATCTTTTTCTACTGATAAAGAAAATAAAATTATGAAAGTAAACAACAGAAAACACTGACAGTTTAATATTGTGAATGAGCAGAAGTTCTAAGGCAATTATTTCTTCCTTTAAAATCATACTAAAAGTTTAAAAGGTCTGGTTGTTTCCAGTATATTGAGATCACTTAAAGTCAGAAAATCTTGGAGAGTAAAAGGACATTACTGAAAGAGATGTAAATTTACACGGTCAGAATCATCAGATAATCAGGTTCTTTGAGATTATTTTTGGACATTTCTAAATATTTGCTTTCAGAGTTTTCTTGTATCTGTCAAAGACTGAGATACCTTTTTCAAACTCAAGAATCAAGAAAAAATTTAAATTTGGAAGATCGTTATTGTTTCTTAATTTAATTAATCTATTGTATCAGCATTGTCATATTGTTTCTTTATTTAATTAATCTATTGTATCAGCATTGTCATGCCTTTGTTTTGTAAGATTTACACAAGTAGGACTGATCAGTAGTCATGAATCGCCTGTATCTGGAAGCTACAGTTGCTTTAGAGGAAATTTAAAAGGTCAGTTGGCCTAAAGGAGAGCATTAATGTTACTGAAGTCTCCATGAAGAAACCAGCATCAGAGCTAGAAGGGTCTCAGCAGTGGTGAAGCCTGCTGAGAAAGAGCCCCTTAGGGAATGTGATACAGACTCTTTATCCAGACAGAGCCAGCACTTCTGCCCAAAGGGAAAACCAGCACTGCAATGAGAAAGGAACGGGTCTGAAGCTTGACAAGGACCCTGCAGAGTCCACGTGCGGCTCTGAGGTGCCAGAGACATCAGCAGAGCAACCCTGAATTCCGAGGGTGGTGGCCAGAGACAGACTGGGGCTCGCTACCAGGTGAGAAGCCAAAGCCCAGACAACAAACCTGCAGCCAAAATATGATATAAATTAGCAAAGAGAATCTTAAGGGAAAGGAAAATTTAAAAGTAGGGGGAATGAGGAAATCAGAAATAGAAAATGGAAACCTTTGGATTAGATGGAAGATATATTCTAGTTTGTATTACATTAATTTTTCCAAGTTTGAACTGTACTAAAAACCTGATCCTTTCAAGATATATTTTTCTGACAGGAAAAATGAACAGATGAATAAAAACTATAAATTTTCTGAAGCACAATACCAGCTACATAGATGAACATAATCATAAACACATGACAGCTACAACATGTTATCACACAATTTGAAGAAGAAATATCTGTAAAAAACAGGGTAGAGGTATCTACAGAGGATATCTAGCTTACAAATATTCACTAAAATCATAGTTACATGTGTCTTCATTAAAAGTAAACTAGAGGAGAAAGTATAGAGAGGGGAAAGGATTATATTTTAAAAGCATCTCCTTTAAAGAGCAGCAGGGTAAAAATTGTTCTGCCATCTTAATACTGCTTCACTTTCAATAAATATAGATGTTTTCACAGAAACTAATGAAAACATCCACTGTATTCCCTATGATTCATTGGCACTCAAAAGCACTTCCTAATTTGCAATATGATGATCTGGAGTATTGACAATCATTCAAAAAGATTACTTGGTTGTAATATATTTTGTCTAGTGAGAGGAGGCAACAGCTTTGCCACAGCAGATCCTCATCTGTCATAACTGCCATCAACACCTGCTAAGAGTTTAGTGAAATTGCAGGAGGAGCGAGCCCTGTGTGCCTGCTTGCATCCTGGCTGGTGTCAGCAGGGCTCTGCAGCAGAGCAGGGCTGGTGGAGCAGAGCAGGACCCTAACACAAAGCTGGGAGCAGGAGCTTGCACTGCCGGGCACTGCGCCAGCCCACTCGTATGTTCACAACCCCATGAACTCGACAGAGCTTGCCTGAGAGTTGGAAAAACCAGATGCACCCAGCACATGAGATTATGGTGGTGAAAAAAAGAGAGCCAAACAACATTCTAACACATCCTCAAGTAATGAGAGTTAATTAGGGCATCCTTAGATAAATCCTTTCCTGTTAGATCTGTGGTCTGTGTGGTTAGCACAATGTGGTTTCAGTAGTATGAGTACCCATCAATCCAATCATATTTCAGAGTTCCCCCGTGTACATATATATGAGGCAGAAATAATGGGACCAAAAAACTACAGGCTTAATGAAAAATTCACAAGTCTAGGGGGAGATAGAAAAAGGCAGATCATGATGAAACTAAAATTGAAGAAAATTTTTCTGTATCTTCTTTGATATTACTATATAACTGTTATGTTAGTATTAGCATTTCTGCAAAATTTATGTTTTTTGAGTTAATTTAAGAAACATTAACTTTTCAGAAAAATGTAACAATTATCAAAATCTATAATGTATTCCATAATAGTTATTATAAGGATCCAGCTATAGTGTTTTCTAGAAATTAATGTTTAATATTAAACTTGTTTAACCATTTTTTTTTCCTTTCATGCCTTTCAACAGACAGATATCAGGTTAGTGAAGGGAAATAACACCGCCACACAATCTTCAACACACGGTTTCTGTTGGTAGGATTTTTTTTCTATTTGTGCAGAATAGCTAAATAAATGAGTCCCTGACAAGTAGTTACAGATATGAAATTGTAGATATGCTAAAGTGGTTTAATAGCTGTGAATGAAAATGGGGAGTCATCATATGTGTTATTGTCGATAGCACTCAGATAATTATTGCAAAATTGTTTGAACAGGAGAATAATTTGTAAATATTTACTACACTGTCTTTGTTACTCTTCATCAGGAACCTCTCACATGGAAAACCAGAGATATTTGAAACCTTCTTTTTGTTGTTTTATTGAATTCACTGCATAAACTTGCTTTGGTGGATCTAGTCATCAATTCACACTGCTGCCCTTCCCATTAGCCTTTAGCAAAACAACATTGGTATTTCACATTTGCAGAGGTACCCAAATGGCTAACGCTACTCAAGTATATTACACATCTAATAAGGAAAGAGATTAACTTAATTTTTCTTCTTCTCTCTTTGCATGGAGACATCTTGTTCCAGGAGGAAATACCTTGGACCCAAAAATTTCAATTAAACCCTGATGCCTATCTGTCATACAAATCTATGAATATATCCTCTGAATTTTGTTAGGACAGCAATTTTCATCCCAAATATAATTCCATGCACAGGTGGAATTTAACTATCCCAAAACTTGCAAAACGCATTAAGACAACAATTGAAAACACCATCTAAAGATGGGTAAATTGTGGGTTTGTATTTTTTTCCTTCTGCTATGAAATAATAAGGAACAATACAAATCCTGGTTATTCATGTAGAAAAGCATTAAAGTCTCCCTTTATATTCAAGGAATGTTTTTATTGCAGTAGTTCATCATCCCAATGTTTTAACTAAATCAGAAGTGGTTAGAATTCAAACTTGTCTTTTATGAGATACATTTCCATCCTCTTATATTATTTGAAATACCTGGGCAATTTAACTGTCCCCATCATTTTGTATGATACCTTTTTTTAAAGGAAGAGTTATTATTTCCTTGCCTAACTTATTAATCTCTCTGAGGAACAACAGATATAAAATTATTCAAAAATATCATCTGAAGGAGTTAATAACTACATGACCCATCTGACTTGAAAATATAAAGAATTTGATTCAGGCTATTGTGCAATATTTTACTGTCTTCTCAAGAACAGAGAGGAAGTGCTTTGTTCTGCTAGCTGCCAGAGAATAAATAATAATTTTAAAGTGTTTAAAATAATTGAATACTCAAATGAGTGTTCTCCAATGTCAGTATCATAATCCGATTGGTAGTAGCATAGAATCATTTAGGCTGAAAAGACATATAAGATCATCAAATCTAACCATTGGCCTAACATGGCCACATCCACCACTAAACAATGTCCTTAAAGGCCACATTTACATATCTTTTAAATACCCCCAGTGATGGTGACCACTTTCCTGGGCAAACTGTTCCAATGCTTGATCACCCTTTCACTGAAGAAATTTTTTCCAATGTCTGATCTAAACCTCCCCTGGTGCAACTTCCAGTAGTTTCCCCTGTCCCATCAGTTATTTCTTTCAGGTAGTTGTAGAGAGCAGTAAATTCTCCCCTGAAGCTCTTTTTCTATTTAACAGAATAACCAAGCCCAGCTCCCTCAGCCACTCCTCACAAGATCTGTGCTCCAGACCCTTCACTAGCTTCATTGCCCTTTTCTGGACATGCCCCAGACCCTCAATGTGTTGTAGTGTTCAAGGGGAACCTTAATGGCCTCTACAACTACTTGAAAGAAGATTGTAGATGGGTGGAGGTCAGTCTTTTTTCACAGGTATTGAGTGACAGAACAGGAGGAAATGGTTTCAAGGTGTTGCCAGGACAGGTTTAGATTTCATAATAGGAAAAATTTCTTCCACTGTAAGGGTGGTCAAGCAATGGAATAGGCTGCCCAGGGAAGTGATGGAATCACCATCCCTAAAGATATTTAAAAGACTTGTAGATGTGGCCATAGGGACATAGTTTAGTGGTGTCCTAGCAGTGTTTGATTGATAGTTGGGCTCAATGACCTCAGAGGTTTATGCTGACCTTAATGATTCTATGAATCTATCAGCTGCAGCCTCTCCAGTGCCAAGTCCAGAGGGACAGTCACTGCCCTGGTCCTGCTGGCCTCACTACTTCTGATACAGCCAAGATGCCATTGGCCTGGGCACACTCCAGATGCTAACCAGCTGTGTCAACCAACACTCTATGGACTTTTCTGCTGGGCAGTTTCACATTCAGAAACTTGCCCTCAGACTGTTGGGGTTGTTATGACCCAAGTGTAGGGCTCATCACTTCACCTCATTGAACCATGGCAATTGATCCAGCCTGTCCTGAGTGCTCTGCAGAGCCTTCCTACTCTCCATCAGATCAACACTCCTGCTCAACTGGGGCCTTGTCTGCAAACTTACTGGGGGTGCACTGACAACCTCATCCACATCATTGATAAAGACATTAGACAGAACTGGCCCCAGTACTGACTCCAGGAGAGCACCACTTGTGACCAGGTGCTACCTGGACTAACTCCATTCACTGTCCTCTCAGGATGCCTTGGCCCTCCAGCCAAGTTTTTTACACAGTGAACAGTGTGCCCATCCAAGCCATGAGCAGAGAGTTTCAGCAGGACAATACTAAGAGACACAGTGTACTTACATTTAGATGAAGTTGATTACTCCACTGACCAATTACTTTGTATTCTGTACTCTTGTTGGTGATTTGATACTGAAAAATATCATAGCGTCCAGGAGCATCTCCATTTTCATTGAAAACAACAGGTGTTCCAGCACTCCCTGAAAAAAATATTAAAGGCAATAAATACCCTTGAAATTTTAAAAATATACATTAAAGAAAAAATACTAATTAGAAATTGACCAGGTTCTTCATAATGCAAATATAGTATATAATAAATTCAGAAACCTTCCCAAAACAAAATGTAGTTTATTATCATCATCACAAAATCTATGCTATGATTCTATGAAAATAATTTTAAAACATAATCCTTTGCAGTCTTTTTCTCTGATTGTTTGGTTAAAGCTGTTTTGTGTGTGTATTATAGAACATTAGGCAATTCTAGGATAAAACAGAAACTGAGACATTTATTTTGACATGGAGAAAGACATAATTTCACTTTAGGATGTGTATACTTGGCAGTAGGCAAAAAATAGCAATCTTGTGATGAACTACATTAAAAATTTCCCAATTAAGTACAAAAATATTGTTAATATCCTCAACTTAGGAGCCAATACTCATAAAAGATCTAGAGATGCAAATGTTTAAATTGTGTCACAGTAAGTATGCCATTTCTAACATTGACCACCTATGAAAAAGTATTTTATCAAAATAAATTAAGTACATCAGCTGTGCTTGTTGCTCTCTCCTCTATACATGACACTGCCTGACAGAAAAGGCCATTGCTGAAGCTGTCAAAAGTTATAAATTGACACTGTTCTTATTTGATCAACAAAATGTTCAAAGATTGAAAACTACACATCTACCTTGGCAACCAGACCAGCCAAATTAGAACATATTTTGATGGATTCCTTCAAGGTGACATCAAGGACCTGCACTACTGCAGAGATTTTTCAAAAGCTACACCCCTTCCCCAGATTTTTATATATAGGTGAATCATATTTATAGTTGAGGTCCATTGAACAAAAATTCAAGTATGCTAATGTTCTATTTTAGTGACTGTTGAAATTTATCTTTACTGGGGGAAAAACCCAAACCAACACAAAATTCCCCCACAATATTTTCATGTTTCTCCATGTAAACACCCAAGAAAAGAATAGCCAGTTCATAGTAAATTCCTACACTATAACACATGTTAATATATCACCCAGAGGCACTAAGTCCACTGTGAGTGGTTTCCAGAGAATGAAAAAAAAAAAAACTTTTTTTTTTTTTCTGGGTACCTATCAAGAAGGAGTAAGCTAGTACAAGTAGGAGCATTATACACACTCCAAGATTTCAACATCAATTCTTCTGTCTCTCTCCCATAAAGTATTTTGTTCTCTAAAGCATTTTGTTTTGTATAACAGCTTTCATATAAAATTGATACCCAGTGAAATAAACAGTATTTTGAGAGTGACAAGTGGCACATTAAATACTGTGCCAATTTCACAGTTCTGCCAGAAAAATTCTGGCTGCAAAAATTGGATGTGAGCAATCATGGAAGAAGAGTATCAAAAATTATGTGTGGTAAAGACTTAAGACCCCATGAAGATAGAAGAGAATCTACAGAAAATTTTGGAAAGGTCTTCATGCTTTGATCCTAATTCTTTTGACAGAATGAAGGGCAAGAAAAATCATAGTCTACAATCTTTCAAGCAATAAAATTATTCTTCACCGGTCACACAGCAGGTTGATGCAATAAATTTCTTCCACCCAACAAACACATCCTCAGCTGTTGTTGGTACATAGTTATGGAGGTAACCTTCAAAACATGACTGTATAGGAACAATAGAATTCTTCTTCCACTCAGCAGCTTTTAAAGACCTCATGGAAAAACAGACATTTTTATGAACAGATAGGAAATGTTGTTGGTATACATTAAGACCAGTGGGAACTTAAAACATTGTTATGCTCAGCAATGAGAGTATGAGCTTATAATTTATGTCTGGCTTTAGAAATATCTTCTGTGGTTTTGGTTGACATAAAGTTAAGTTTTTCATAGTAGGTTTATTTGGGTTCTGATTTGGATTTATGCTAAAAATTTTTGACAACACAGGGATGTTTTAGCTGTTTCTGAGCAGCATTTACATAGAGTCAAGGTGTTTTCTGCTTTTCATCCCACTCAACCATTGGGGAAGCTGGGGATGCACAAGGAGTTGGGAGGGGACCAGTCAGGACAGCTGACCCCAACCGACTCAAGGGTTATTCTCTACCATAAAACATCACATTCAGTATATAAATCTGGAGGAGAGAAGGGAGAAGGGGACATCTGGGGAGATGGCATTAAATCACTTACTCTATGTGTGATGCTTTCCTGGAGAGGACAAATTACCTGCCTGCCCATAGCATGTGGTGAATGAAGTCCTTTTGCTTTGCTTATGTGTGCAGCTTTTGCTTCAGTTATTAAACTGTCTTTATCTCAACCCACCTGTTTTCTCAATTTTACCCTTCCAGTTCTCTCCCCAGTCCAGCTGGTGGGGGAGGGAGCAAATCTGTGTGATGTCAGCTGCAGGGGTTAATCCACAACACACAGACAAAGTGACTGACTATTCCAAAGCAGAACTACCTTTCTTTTTTGGATGTAGTGCTGTTCTCAGCTAAAGCACAACAGCATCTCATCTTGAGCACCACAATCAACAGGGACATAGAAACTTGCTAAATTCAGCAGCCTCACCGAGTCCAGAAAGATTTTTCCCATGTGGCAAAAGTCAAACAACCTTTGTCAAGTTAATAAAATCAGGGTTGCTAAAAGCTAGAGTAAGTCACAGAAGATTTACACTCCCTAACACTGAGAAAAAAACACTATCCCTTTGTTAAACAGCAGATTTTAGAAAGTGCAGTAATAGTCACAGTGCCTGTTCTAGAGTATATTTGATTGTGTTTAGCAATGCTGCCATAACTTGTATATTCTGTTAACAAGGAGACTATTCCTTTAATCCATAACTTATATTCATATTCCACTGTGGAATTAAACATTTAATGAACTATAACTATGATATATGCATGACTGGATTTTGCTAATAAACCATTAGCTGCATAACCAGGAAAGCAAAGTTAAAGGCAGTTGAAGAAAAGCTGTGGATTTGACCAGTGGTTCCCAAAACAATGAATGCAAGATGGTAGCAGAAGTCTTGAAAGTGTAAGGGCAGAATGAAATGTAAGACAAACTAGATGCCTCAAGGCTATAAACAAACTACCAAGGGTTAATTAATATTCTTTAAAAATGTTAATCTCATCCAAAGAAAAATATACTCTGGTGAATGACCTGAATGAAGAGTGCATCTGAGAATGGATAGTCCTCAAATTGAAAAGGTTTCCTAAGAAAATATATTTTGCTGGATAGTCCATTAAATTAAAGTGCATACTTCTGTGGAAAAAACTGATTAACACTGTAGAGAGAGCAGATAATAAACCATGTGCAGAAACACTGTAGCTGACCATAACAACAAATTTCATGTGAGGAGGCAAACTTGGATTCAGTATACGCACTTGAACAAATGCCATGGAAGTATAGAAGTGTCTCTTTTTCTGATAACCAGGTATGCAGAACTGAACACTCTTGGTATTTGGTAGTGCCACATATACTCTATCATTACCATGGCAGGGAATTGCATCGTAGTTCAAGTTTAAGACAATTTAAATGCTCCTCTTATTGAGATCTACCTGCAAAACTTAAATTTAACACACTGTAGAGAGAAAGTAACACAGAATACAACAAAGACCTGAGGTAGTGACCCAGGACTACATAAATCCAGCTTAGATAAAAAGTACTTCAGGAAACTATAACAAACAGTTCTTGACTAAGGTATTTATACTAGAGAATGAACTTGGCTAGCTTCATTTGGGAACCACATTCAGTGGAAACCATCATAGGAAAAATGCTACTTTTGCTCAGGATAAATGTTCCTATAATACTAGTGTAGACCACCACAGAGAATAGAGAAAGCAGGCTACTTTTTAAAAAATAATTCCACTGATTTAAATTTTAATTTTTTTTAAAGAAATCATTTAATAAAATAGCTAAAGAGAAATGAGGGAACTATGTCTTTGAGCTTTTTCATATTATATTCTATATGTGGTTATGTTGCCCCATGTAATTTTAACTCATGAATGACTCATACTGTCACCATTTTAACTAAATTTTTAATTTATTCTGGATGTCTAGAACAAAAGTACCTGGTAGAATTTCCAGACTACATAGTAAGCTTGGCTAACTATGGAAAATCATGTGTGAGTTTTGACATTCTTCATCTCTCCTTCACACCAATCTTTTTTAGTTTGGTTTGGGTTGGGGTTTTTTAATATAAAGACATAGTTGCTACCTCATTTTTAACTGACTAACTAACTTTTAGTTAACTAACTCATTTTTGCTGAGGACTTATTTACAATTTTTTTTATTTTACAATTTTTAGGTATAAAGTAATACTCTGGTATTTAAAGAAATTCTCCCTCCTCCTTCCCACTTTGCAGCAATCATCATTAAACAAAGCTGGATGTTAAACTAGCACCTCAGCTAGACATTTCATAATGTTTCTGTGACCTCAGATGTTTATGAGCCTTTCAAAATGCAGGTTAAAATAGCCAGAGAAATTATTTAAAGAAGAAAAAATGGTAAAATGTATGAGGTTTTTAAATTTGATTCAAAGCTGTGATGGGCCCTTTTGAATTTTCAATGCCTTACATAGATATCAAGGAGGACCCTTTCTGATAGGCAGCTGTTGTAGTAGAGGTCCTTTATGCACTAGACTTGAAAATTCACATTCTTCTGAAGAAATCTTTAAAAATGTACTTGGATATTCTTGAGATGCTGCTCAGCAACTAACTAATCCTTCATGCGCCTATATTGTCAAATTACATTTCACATGATTCTAAAATATCTCCTCTTGTACTGCAGACTGCAATATTAGATCCCTGTGAGGTTACAGTGTGCCCCTGGCCAATGCCTTCCAGTGAAATTCTCTTTACATTTCATGGAAAAGAAGTGGATATTTACTTGTAAACCACAAGTTCATGTATAGTACTGGCCAAGTGCATATAAAAATGATTAATATATAAAAGTTCTTAAATTAAGAACAGCATTGAACTTTATTTAAAAAATATATTTTAAATTAAATCAACACATTTGGATTCTTCTTATAGGAAAATCTTTTAATTTTTTTTTATTATGAGGCTCTGTTACTTCAGTACATTGACACAAGTGTAGAAAAGTGGTTGTGCTGATAAGTCTCACAACTGCCATTTACAAAATATTCAAACTCTAGTGGAGCAGATTTCATTATAAAGCATGATACCAGATACAAATCTTTTATTTCTGAAATCATATGACTATGGATTTATATTAATTTCTTGGTTTCTATTTGAAATTAAAATTACCTAAGTCTTCATCCTTTGAGCTGTTCCACATAAACTACTTTATCTGCTATGAATCTAAAGAACTAAGCCTGGATTCAATGGTAGGCTTAGGAGAATGGAAGTCAAGCAGTTATGTAGTGCACAGTAATACAATTAAATATTGTGTATCAAAACTTCAGAATGCACCATCTCTTAGCATTCAGCTTTATGGAAAGGCTCCTCAGATTTGTAGGATCAACTCTTATTTCATTAATTCATGCAAATAGTTTCAAGTACTAGAGCTAAGGGTTCAGATTTTTTTTTTTTTATGATAATTTCATTCTAAGTAGGTTTTAAAAGAAAAAAGTACTACAAAGATGTACATTAATTAAATTGTTCTCAGGAAAGTAAAAAGAGGGAGAATAACCATTTGAACTTTCAGTACCAAAAGTTCCCAGAGAAGAAAAATGCATAAAGAAAAATTAAGCAAGATGTTAGTCAATGAGACAAATTAAATAGAAGGTTGAAATTGAATAAATGGAAAGAGTAAATACAGGCTGTTATAACATTTAATAGAAAAAAAAAAAAACACAGAGAAAATTATAAACAACTAATCAGAACTAGCAAAAGTTAATTTTTGAATGTCAGGCTGTCAGAGAAAGAATATACAGTGTACCATGCTATTGAGGTATAATGTAATATAATAAAGCTGTTATCCACTCAATCTCCACACAGCAGACATTTTAAAACAATGAACAACACTGTTACTAAAATATAAAATAATTATTGTCTTCCACATATTCAAAATCTGAAAAGATGTCTTTTTGTGCTTACCCTATATATTTCAGTTCAAGACTAGGACAATAAAACAAGTTTTCATCCATTTTCATTAAATACAGACCTTTACTGACATTTTAAATGTCCTAAGATACTGGATACATCCACACAGATATGCAGAATATGCATATGACAGAGAATCTGTGCCTTTCTGAGGCAGCAGCTGGAGGCCAGATGGATACCCTGGGGTATCTTAAATGGCATTTGATGCCCATGTTTAGGCAATTTATCTTACTTACCACAGGGCAAATTCTGGCTGTTCATGTATGAATGCACAAAATAGAATGAAAGAGAACCTAGGAGTGGTACAATAAATTAATTATATACAAATTTAGAGTATATGTAATACAAATTATGGTGGTACCCTTTTACAAGGCTTATAGATAAAGTAAACAATTTGGTATTGAAATAAACTGATATAAATTAACTCCCGGTCAGGCAGCACAACTTTTCATTTTTGAAGCTGATGGATGAGAACTTAAGCTGTGATTTTGCACAGAAGCATATAATTTATTTGATGTCTTTGACCTCAGCATAGTGAAAAAATTAAAATTGTGCATTTATGTGAAAGGAACAGTTCTTTCCACTCTTGTATAACATCAGCTAGGACAAGCACCTAAAGCCCATAGTATTTAAAAAAACAACAAGTAGAGCTTTTTTCCTTACAGAATCTATTAGAGCTTCTTCCTACATCAAGCACAGAGACATGCATCGTAAAACTTACCCTGAAATGAATAAAATTCAGCAATGAGACTGAACTCTAGCTATCAACAGTATAGGAGTAGTAAAAAGCAATTTGCCCCATCATTAACTAGTTGCTCTAACAGTAGGTTTTAAAAGTAGTGATCTAAATGCAAACTCTGGTTCATGCAGTCCTTCAGCTACAACTTCAAGTATATACAGGAGAAAAATTAATCTACATTTTCCTTGTTCCCTACTTCTCTCCCCCAGAATCTGCTATTGGCCAGTCTCAGCAAATACACTACAGTGGTGACATTTTTGTCCTTACCCTCTAACAAATAAGTCAATCCAGAATATAAAAACACAAAACTCTAGCTCCTTTCCTTACAGCACCTTGAGTTTACTAGCAGAAAATATGTATAGCTGCAATATGACTGTATCACAGATTAAACTTTGAATTTTGCCAGATAAAGAATTAAAAATGGTAGACACCAGTCTGTCGCCTGCTATGGTGACACAGAATTGAGAAGGCAGTTTTGTGTCTCCCAGTCTGGACTCAGCCCATTCTCTGCTCAACAAGGCTATGCCTTAACCTCTCCTCCCAGTGGTGGGACAATGCTGTGTGAGAGACCTTCCCTACTCCACTGCTAGCAGGGAGGCGTAGGAGAGGTAGCTCAGCTACCTCAGAGGTATGTGGTACAACAAGGCAGGAATTATCACTGTGGCCTTGTCAGAAGCATCCATCAATCCTAGGAAAAGAATGTGATGAATGAGGTTCCGATGGGGAAAGAGCTACTGAAGAACAAAAATGAGCCCCTTTGAACCTCCCCTGCCACCTTAGCTTTGTTCTTTTCACCTCTGGATAAGAGACAGCTCTGTCCACACATGGGAGGGAGTTTTGAGGAGAAGAGAGGAGGGAGAGAGTGAGACAAAAATCTTGGTCTTCTCTACATGTAGCCAAAAAGCTCAGTGCTACCAGCATATTTGAAAGAATACAGCTTCTTTTTATTCTGTACTCAAAAAATCCATAAGGACAGGTTTCATCTTAAAATCTACAGCATATATTGTGAGCCAGAGAAGATTGATTCAGTTCTACAGCTGAAGAATCCAGCAAGTCAAAAAAGCCAACAGGCTCAGGGAACGGATATTGTATGCAATGGGAACAGATCACTCAATCCCTTAAAGATCAACGCCCAGTATAAAATTCAGCTGAGAGATAAATACTACTCAAGTAACATACTAAAATAGTAGCAGGGTGATATGACATTAGTACAAGCTAACAGCTTGTACTGAAAGTTAGAAGAGGGTAGTTAGGTTCATCATATAAAAATGTGTGAATAGATGCATAAAGTTCTGTTTGCACAGTATTATATACTGGATTGTATCAAATACTCTTTGGTGGAAAATGGTGATTTTAGTGTTATTAAGTATATGTGCATATTTTATTTTTAAATCTTGTAGTTGGGCATTCTTTCTTTTTAAATATATTTTGCAGCACAAGTAGTAGCAAGCACATTTCTTGTAATTCCTCTGAGACGAGTTCATGGTTATGATTTTCCACACAAAAAAAATAAAAGAAAAAAAAAAAGCAGCTGACACATATGCTGGGACATAAGTGGGAGTGAAAGTGTGAGGAGTCTTTTCCACAAATACAACCACAAGTAATTTTTTAGTATTATCAAAACGAATACACTTTAAGTAGACATGAATATCTCCATTAAATCAGGATCACCTGCTGATCCCAGAAACACAACCATGTTATGAGAACATTCCCAGATTAAAAGGGTTTTTATACCATTTATTTATTTTGTCATGATTCTTCTGGCAAAAAATAAAAAACTTCTTTCAAGAACCTGTAGCTATATAAAGTCATTCAAAGAGATCAGAAGAGATTGAGGACATTCAGGAGTGTCCAAGATTTTTACCTAAAACTCTAATTATCTAGGAAGCACAGAATAATTGTCTTCTGACCATAAATCATCAGTTTATCTCAGTGTATACAAGGACTCACAAAGACATATTTGAGAACTACATGGCATGGGTGCACCCTGCCTGTACCTGTCTTCACCATTAACTATCGTGAGGTACCAGGGATCCTCTTTATCCGACTTGTTCATTTTTCCTGCAGTGTGGCACTGCTTGGTTAGGGTTTTTTTCCCTCTTCCTTTTATTTTTTTGGGGGGCGGGGGAAGGTTATTGTTTTGGTTATGTTGTTTAGGATGGTTTTTGTTGGTTTTGTTTTACTAGTCCCAGAAAGATTTACTTATTTCAGCACTGCTGATCACAGTCACATTTTTTGTCAGGTTTCAGGTAAAAGCCTATCAAGCTGACAATTGAGAGAGTATCTTCCAGATGATACCAGACTTTTCTCATCAGCTTGCACGTACTGAATGTGAGAAGGCAAAGATGAGTTACGGCTGTTTGCTTCAAAATCTAATCTGAGCATTTTACTTCATGCTAGGATGAAAACATGCCAAGCAGGAGTCAAAGGACACTACAATAAAGTGTTTCAGATACGGAAACAACTTAGTTAATACTAGTAACTCACAAGTACCTGTACAGTCTCAGAAAGAAAGATTTCTTCCCTATCCACTCCAGAAGAATCCCCCTGCTATGGAACCACGTGAGGGAAGGGAAATGTGGAGCTCGGTGAAAGTTGTGCCCAAAAGGTAGTGGGGTTCATACAAGGAAAATTATCAAAGAAAGCCACACACTACTGCAGCAATCAATGCAGAATGTGATGTGCAGGAACTAGTTAAGCTGCAAGGGCTGTCTGCAGAAAAAGTGGACATCTGAAGAGCCATTTGTATTTCCAGGTGCTTTTGGACAAATGTTTTTAGAGTTTGACCAGCCTCTCAAGCAGCCTCTGTATTAATAGGTTCCTGAGGCCAGTGAAAAGCAAATAAAAGCTCTTTGCTTCAGGTAGTAGCTGCCTGGGAAGTGAGGCAGCATCCTGGTGAGTTAAGATAACCATCCTTAGAGTAATTGTAAAAATGTCACCAAAATGGGAAAAGGTCCAGATAATGGGCTTCATCCCAATACAAGGATTGCTCTGCCAACTCCAAGAGAGCATTTATTTGTGATTTTTCTCCTCTGTCTCCAGGCTCTTGAAGTCCTAGACCATGGCCATATTTCTCAGATATCATTACTGACATCTTAGTATCTCTGTTCTTTTCTAAGCCTTCATTATTTTTCAAGATATGATCTATTGCTAGAATAAAAGTGAACAGAAAACAAGCAAACAAAATCAGTGTCACATAACCATAGCTGAAATAATTGATTGCAGAGAGAATGAAGGAACTAAACAATTTCCTATTTAAGGCTTATATGCAATGTAGATAGTTTACCAAAAAAATCTAACACCCAGTGTACAAACTCACAGCCAAAAGCAATTAGCTATAAGAATGTTCTGAAAGCACATAAATAATTCAAGATTTCTCAAAGAAGAAACATCTGCATCCTTAACATTGTCTCATTGGGATTGTCATTATGTAACAGACATTAGTCCATTAACATTTAGTGAGCAGACACCTGAAACATAAATGCCATTTTCTTCTCTGTCTAACCAAGCAGCTTATTATGACCAATGTACTCTCAGTCACCCATGAGGATAGTTCATCTTGCTGAACAAGATCATATTTGAATCGAGCTATTACCTGTTTTTTTCCTGGAGTGCAATCAGCTGTGTGTTAATTAAAATAATTAAACAGGTTAAAAATATATCAGGGTATTTCCTAATATTGATTTCCATCACTTGTCAGGGATGAAACCCAACCTTCCTTCCAGTGCTTTAGCTGGGGCTTAAACTCTGACATTTAGTGAGGACAACACTCCGAAGAGGAGCTGTTAAATATCCATAAACCATTTTGTAGCTCGATTTCTTTTGTGCAGTCTACATCAAAAATGAACTAAGTCACACAATTGTACACACATATGCACACACAGAGCTGCAGGCCACGCTTCAATTACCACAAAATTTTGGAGAGAGGCATCAAGCAGAAACATTACTCTGGGAATCACAGCTTTGATTTTTCCAAAGTATCCAAGGTAATGTTATTTCAGCCTTACGACCTTGTCATGTCTTATTCTCTGATGTTTGTAGAATGCAAAATCACCTAATACAATTCACAACAAATGTTACGTTATTCATTAAAGTATTACCTTGTGCCAGAAGGAGGGAAAGACTACAAAGCAGTTCCTGAGAGGCCTGATGTGCAAGTAAAAATTGTTTGAAATTCCTGAGTCCTTCAAGTCTGCACAGCAATAATTAATATACTGCAATCAAAGGATAAGTAATTTATAGTATTTTGCTGTCTTGTTTCTTTGTAATTACAACAAGCATTAGTGAGCAACTGATGTCCACTGAAAACTTATTCTGTTGCCATGGTTATTTTAAGGCAATTGTAAAGATACTAATCTCCAAAGACATAAAACTATATTAATGCTATAAAACATTTAAGAAGTCGTTTTAGTTTACAATGTTTGACAATCGGTTTATGGGTCACAGTTTTACTGAAAAACTGACTTAAATTTGGAAGTAATTTAAAATACCTATAACCTATATACTCACTCCCATGCTTCCCACTTTTTAAAGACCCTACTTTAGAGATTGTACAGACTATCTGGGAGGTCAGTCAATGGAATCTTTCAGTATTAAATTTTCAGAAACTTATATACCAATGTCTATACTAATTTTTATACTTTATGGTTGTTGTAAAGGAGTATATCTGGACTTTTTTCACTAACTCTTGCCTAGGATAGAAGGTTAAATGGATTGTATTTGAAGCTGTTGATATCTGGGGCAGTAATTTACTTTTATTGAAGACAAATGGGAAAATTTTTTAACAGGAAAACAAGTCTGTATTAGAAGAACGATATATTCTCTAAACAGGTGATCTCTCCATTCAAGGAAACAGGTAATGAGTGTTTATCAGTGAGATATTTTTTACAGGTACTGTTCTGTATTAATATTACGGAACACAGGCCATATTGTTAATGCAGTAAGGCTTGAGGTTGCACATCTCAATCTCATCTACTGGTATGAGAAATTCACATTCCAAAAACTATCAGTAAAAACAACTATTAGTAGAATAATAACTGTCAGTAGAAATAATAACATTTTTAGTATTACTGAAATTTTACAGCTCATCTCAAAAAACTTCACTTTGGATCTCAGATACTAAATTCATGTAAGGAGAGAGAATCTTTTTTAGCTTGCTTTTAAAAATTCTGAATTCTCAGGACCATGGAGAAAAGCTTTCTTTTGCAGCCAAACTCCTAGTCAAAAAAAACCCAGATGGTGCAAAAGAAATTCTCCAGAAGTATTTTTAATCTTAAATTTTAAAGGTTTCTTTGGGGGCCTTGCTCAAGACATCTGAGCTCATGGTATTGGAACACTTAGTTATAGTAAGTGATACGATGAAAAATTAGACATCCTTTAAATCTTGGCATTATCTTCCCTGTATAACTTAAATATATAATGACTAAAAGTCATATACATCAAATGATTCTGATTTCTTCCTTCAGTATCATAAGGAAGACAGTTAAATTCTGTTAAACTAGATAATTAAATCAGGTTAGTTTTAAGTCCCTAAAAAGATACTATTTTCACAGTTGGGCAAACCAGACACCATTCTTCTTTGAATGCATACTCAATCATAGTAATGACACTGTCCTGATTACCTGCTTGCCACAAAGGGGTTGTTTTAATCTGATTTAAATGTCAGCCTATCAGAAGCTCATGGAGTGCAGGGACCTGTTGAATTGCCAAGAGATGAAATCACACACCTTGAGCTGGCAAAAGACACACCTGGCAAGCAGGCAGGCAGAACCCAGCAATAATACTAGGTTGAGAAAAAGACTCATACACAAACAGAAGTTAAAAATGAAGGAAAGAAAAAGAACATCTTGCTTCTAGTGCTATTCAGAATATCAAAAAATAAGCTTCTGGAACTCACTTAAAGGTATTTTTAATTGGGTTATCAAATTTCTTTAATTATGCCTGGGTACCCAAAATCTAAGAGCATGGCATTTAAAAATAATTCATAATCTAAAATTTAGTACCTTGATTCAATCATAAATTCAGTGCAGTTATTGGAACTCATGTAGCCATAGTTTCTCAGGTATTTAATATGAGCAGAGTTTTGCCAGCTTATGAAGTCTCTAATAATAGCCACAGAAAACAGCATTGTGTGCTTACTTACCATCATGGGCAAGTCATATTTTTTAAATGTCAGTAAACCTAATGTTCTCACTGATAACTATGATGCAATATGAAGATCTAACTGCTACCACAATTTCAAAGACCACATAAACCCCCTAATTAGCTAATTGTAGCTCTACCTGCTTAAAATAAAGCAATCATTCTTGCAGGTGGTTAGACAGGTGGTTAGAGGAAATGCTGTACTACTTTGTTATTGCACTAAGTATCAGACAGACATATACTGGAAAGGGCCTTGTATATAATCTCATTTCCTTTTGCTGTTTCCCTGTAAAAAAGTTGGACTTCTGTAGCCCAAAAAAGTAAAAATCAATATTGCCTCTGATGTATTCAGAGCAGAGCAAATCCCCTTACAAAAAAAAAAAAAAAAAAAAATTGTCCACATCTTGATAGGATTAAAAACACAGTTAAATTAAGGTGTGATAGTGGGAATCTCTGCTTACTATTGCCTGAGCAATTGCAATGAGACACAGCCTGTGTTAATTACTACAACTTGAACAAGCTTCCTTCACAGGTACATCTGTGTATTTATAACGTAGTGTTAAGTCCTATGAGAAGAAGGTTTAGGATTTGATGATCCCATTGTATAAAATACAGCTACCACTTCCCATCAGTTGTGTTTGAGATTTTTAATCCTATTGAATGATTTCATAAAAAGATGATTTACAGACTAATTCCCTCTCAAATACTTACAAAGACAAGACTCTAGATGGTGATCTTACAGAAACTGCCTAAAATTTGCAAACATTGCTTCAAGGAAGGAAGGAACCGATCCAAGAGAAAGAACAATTTGCCATTACTGTGGCCTGGCAGATTTCTGCTGCTTTCTCATACAATACAAACTCCAACAGTTCGGCTCACTCAAATATTGCTGCTTTCTATGCCCATATCATACCTCCATTGGAACAATGGCTTTCTTACCAATCAAAATGCGAATTATAAAAATAAAAGTTTGTTTTTTTATTTAGGAAAATATTAAAAAACCTTTTCAGATTCTTAATTCTATTTCTGCAGTTATCTGAAGCCCTTTCAGATTTGTTTCTTTTGTGGATAAGTTTACATATAAAACATGTAGTTGCAAAATTAGTTAAATTTTAAAAAGTAGTGCACATAAAATCCTGCTTCTTTGAAACTCATCTGATTATTTGCTATTCTACTGTCCAAGGAAGTATTAGGTCATTTTGTAGCTTATTGTCCAAACTCATGTAGGCAGGAAATCCTGGAGGAAGGTATCCCCGAGTTTCTTCAGTGGTGCCAACACACCCACTCAGTACAGTGCATTGCACTTGGCAGCACAACCTCCACAGCCAGCAGAGCTTTCTCAGCACCACGCGGGGTCAGGGCAAGGCACCCACATGTCACAGTACTGTGCTCTCACCTGGGCTCTGGTCTCTGAAAGCTTTATATGCACTTCTGCAGAGTTTACATGGTTTTTTTTTCCTTTTGCAACCAGTGTGAATCCTCCAGGTATAAAGGTGCCAGACAGAATTTTCACCTTTCTTCACCTTCCTTCTTGCAGTGAGTACATGCATTCCTATGCCAAGCTTCAGATGGAGTGGTCTCACCTGATATTTATGCAAGATCGTACCTCCTACCTGTCTGATGATATTTCACATTTTGCCTTCTATCGCTCTTTTTCCACTCTCTTTCTCACTATGATATTTTTTGGTTTAATATTATAAAATCTTGTTCTGGTCATTGCACTGCTTTCTTGCTCTAGTTTAATTTCTTCTTGCTTGTTTCTTTAGGATGAACAAAATCCCATAGTGGGGTAGAGCTCAGCTTCATAAAGGGTTCTTGAATAAATATAAATACAGGTAATCAACAAAATCATGGTAGTTGGTTTCTTGGAAAATATTCTCCAGAAATCCATCCATCCAAACTGATTTCCACTGGTGGACTTATCTGAATGAAAAGATTCTTGTTTATTGGAAAAAGCAAAACCAATAATTTCTGATAGATGACTCATAACTCTTTGAAAAGTCTGTCCAGAAAACTATTTATTCACAGTATCATATTTATAAATTGTGTCTAAAGGTTAAACCATTAAAGTTAAAAATAAAATTTAAAAAAAAATCGAAATCAAAGCAAACCAAACAAAACCCAAAATGCAAAAAGGCACTTACAAAAATCTGATCATTGAGATTTTCCTTATAGATGTAATCCACCATATTAAAAAGCCTTCAAACATTTTTATACAGACTCCCCATAGTTAATGCAAACTCTATAAAAGAAGATCCTAATTTGCTTCAGTCAAGCTATGCATGAGAGCTAAAATCGACCTGTACACCATCTGTTCCAGGATTGAGAATGTGAAGTAATGAAGAACATTTAGAAGAGCAGGAAAATTATTCAAAACACCATGAAGAGAGCATCACAGTATCCATCTAAGTCTATAATGATAGTTTCCTAATAGAGTGACCTAAATCTAATTAGGGATGCATGGTAATATAGGAAAGCAGTCTTTAACACCTGCAGCAACACATCTCACCTGTGATATGCTGCAGGTACTAGACTCCAAGTCCTATTTAATTAATAACATTCTGCTTATCTAAATATTTCCCCAGTGTTCATGTAAACTGTTTTTTTCTTCCACATCAGAAATTTTACTGGCAAATATGGAATTTTTCCTTTTTACTTTTGCTGAACAAATTTCAGCTTTTTTTCTTTGAATTGTCATATAATGTACAAATTAAAGTCCAAAAACAGAATATTCTTCTTCAGAATTGCTTTATATGATGAGAAAAAAACTCTTCAGCAATATATTTAAAGTTCTATAAGTTTAACAGCACAATTCAAAAAATACAGGTTTGAACTTGGGGTGTTATTGTTCAATTCATACTTTCTAATATTTCTTGATTACTTTTTAATCCTGTAGTAATTATTTTTAAAGATAAAGGAATACCAATCAAGTGACTCTTCATACTGGAACTTAAAAATAGATTTAAAGACAAGTATTTTTATTTAAAAACCCTTTTCCAATGAAAATCTTTTTGTGGTTTTTCATTGAAAATTTTCAATTTTTTTTTAAGTGAAAATCTAAAATGTTTAGGAAATTTTTAAAAAGTGTTTTCTCAATAGAACATCAATTAGTATAAAATTGTGTGTATTTAAAGAAAAAGAAATCTATTTGAGTTGACTGGATGCACCTCAGAAAACAAGCAAACAAGCCTCATCCTTAAATGTTCACGTTTTCTAGACCAAACTGAAATGCAAAAGGCTGAGCTATCTTGGAGTAAGCAGAATAAACTTTGGAAGCTTTCTTGAACTACACATATCATCTAACCCTCCAGCTATGTACTTATTACCAATTTTAGAATCATTAGGGAACTTGTGTGAAATTTTATCAGAAATTAGTACACTGAAATTGGTGTTCAGGGACATGAAACTACATGGAGGCCATTTTTCTGGCCTTCTTATAGTACCCAAGGAATGCATTTTTGAACTGTGAAAGCTGTTTGTTAGTTCCTGTGACAGTAACACACTTCATATTAATGTCACATGTACCATATTCTGCAAAAAAGGAGTGAATGAATTTTCACTCTCCTGGTGTTGTGCAATATAAGTTACTGAAGCAAATCCCTTTTTCTTTTATGTCTTTTAAAAAGACAAAAGAATGACATGGACCTGTTGGAGTGAAGCAAGTCCAGAGCAGGCCATGAAGATGTTCAGAGGGACAGAGCTCCTCTCCCAATGAAGACAGACTGAGGGAGTTGCTCAGCCTGGAGAAGAAAAGGCTCCAGGGAGACCTAATTGGAGCCTCCCAGTACCTAAAGGGGCCAACAAGAGAGCTGGAGAAGAATATTGAACAAGGGCATGTGACAGCACAAGAGGAATGGCTTTGAACTAAAAGTGGATAGCTTTAGATTAGAGATTAGAATGAATCCATTCCCTGTGATGCTGATGAGGCACTGAAAGAGGTTCTCTACAGAAGCTGTGGATGCCTCATCCCTGGAAGTGTTCATGGTCAGGTTGAATGGGGCTCTGAGCAAATTGTTCTAGTAACAAGTGTCCCTGCCATTGGCAGGGGAGATGGAACTGGATGATATTTATGGTCCTTTCCAGGACAGGCCATTCTATCATTCCATTATAAATTCATAATTTTATTCTTAACTGAGAAATCCAAGGGTGTAGCTTTCCTGGTGGTTTAGTATTTGGTTTTTATGCAATAAATTATCAAATGCAGAAAATACATTATATTCATCAAAATAAAAAAATACTAAAATATTTTCATTTCTAAATAAAGTTTTTTAAGTGCAAGTAAAGATAGCCTTCCCCTGATATTATCTTTTAATGTCAGCATGTTTAATACCAAATTGCAGAAATAGGCACATAAAAATCTCACAGAAAGGCCAATAAAATATATCCTAGTTAGACAGGGTTCAAAATTCAACATGATGGTTTTTAAAATTTACTGCATATTCCCTCTTTGCAAAAGGACACTGCCAGCATAGTGCTACAAAGACATTCTATTGGTTACTGAGCACAGTTTCAAAGACATCCTGTGGAATTTATCTGTGGTATAATAAGGGACAAAGCAGCACTCCTTAGACTGTGCTTTCCAGGGATTGCCAAATAATTATTTTTAATTGCCAATCATTGATTTTTTTTCTGGTCATGTCAATAGCAGGAAAAAGGATAAACATGCTTTCCTGGAGCTTTAAAGGACAAAGAGCTTTATACTGAGATTGAATGCACTTCATGTTCAGTGCAGAGAAAAGTGAATCCACATATACATGGAAATTACTGATATTTATGTTCAGCCTCTGCTGTGCCAGCTGACATCCCTATTCATTGATGTGTATATGTATGAAAGATGGCTTTAAACCATAGCTGAACCAAACACATTGTGAACAGAAACAGAAAACTAGACAAACCATCAAAAAAATGTACTGTGATACAACACATGCATTAGAGTTTGGAACAGGTGTATTTTCCCCAAAATTGTTATAATGGATAAACAAAACTGATAAAGCTATTATCTTCCATCAGAAGTTTGTCTGAATACAGAATTTGTGATAAACCAGTTTCCAATAGGGAGCTGTTTCTCATTTGGCAGCATAGACTCTATCATCACACAGTAGCAAAATGTGATTTCAAAACAAACTCTGTGGACAATGCCAAGTTCACTGAAACAGAAAAGTCAAATACAGTTATTTTTTGTATCTAGCTCTCCGTCTCAAATTTGATAGCAGAAGTTATCTAGTCAAAATGATTCTCCCTTTTTTTAACCTCCACTTCTTTTCTAAGAACATTTAAATGATTTTTGGTGAGCATTCTTTGCATGCTTCCAGGGGAAGGCCAATAAAAAATATTTGCTACAGATTGAAAAACAAGTAAGGAAACACTGACTATTTTATAATAAAGTTTGAAGCAACTATAAAATGAAGGAGAAACAGAAGGGTAGAAAATTTCACTATGCACTTAGGATAATATTCATCGCTTAAAGACAAATATTTCAGACTATACTGGATATCTCCATACTTTTGTAGTAATTTTCTATTCACATTGATTTTATCCTATACAAACCAAAATTTTTATCATTCTTAAATGGAAAGCTGTAGAAATGAAAACAGAATGATACAGTATCTACTTCCATCCTTAATGCCTTTTTACAAATATTTATGTTCTAAAAGACAAATCATGTAACTAAAGACAAAAGATTTTGAGTGAAAGGGAAGAGAGAAGGCTGCAGTAAAGAATATTGAAAATAAAATTATTCTCAGTCTTTTAAATTCTTTTTGTTTTCATTTCTTTTCATTTTGTTTTCAATTGCAGTTTTTTCTTACAGAAATAGGAAATTTACTGTTTCACCACCACAAAAAATATGCATAATATATAATATTTACCAATACATTTTAAGAAAGAAGCTAAAATTTAAAATTAAAAATTGAAGAGTCATTTCAGCATTCTTTTTTATGAAATATTAGCTAAAACTGTTGAAAGTTTAGCTAATATATCAAAATATTTCTCATACATAATAAACAGCTCATGCAGCTCATGAAAGACTCTTGCTCAGTATCAGGCTGTTCAAGAGAAGTGTCATGATTCTATTTTAGGTATATAACCTGAACCTCAGCATTTAAAGTAAGGAGTTTTTTAAGTCACATGTTTTTCATCTGTATCCACAATGCATATTCATCATATTAATCAATTTATTAACCTAATGGCTTTCAACAATCTTGAAGTTTAATTTTCTTTTTTATTTATCATGACTTTAAATACAGTCAAACATCTTGGCCATATATATAAATTTTGCATTTAGAACAAAATATAATCTGTTGTCCAAAATTGTTGCTACCATAATTCAAAGTACACATCAGACATTAACCTGTTAACATACAAAAAAATGTTAACATACAGAAAGTTAGCTAATAAATTTATTTTTGCTGTCCTCCTGTCAGTACTCAAAAAGAAATAACCATTATTTTGGGGTTTTCTTACTCATGCTTGCTCCTTAGATAATTTTGTGTTCACCTGGCAAATATTAAAATTTCAGAAGTATAAGAAATTTAACTGTGAGGCTTTAATATATTATTGGAAATATCTTTTTCTGCAGAAAATACCTATAAAACAGGCAGAGTGAAAGCAGCAGCATATACCAGCATATACCTTCCCTTGCTCTTGCTGAACACATCTGTATATCTCAACTGTATAGTAGTAAGGTACTTTACTTTCATTTTATGTCTTATATTAAAACAGGTGACCCTCAAGTATTACATGAAAGCTAGCACATTTTTAACTCACCAAGACTTTTACCCAAGGAAGTTAGGTAATTACCAACTTCCCACATTTCTGTCATCTCTCTGGCCATTCTACAAGGAGCAGAACCTATGACATAATGGGCATTTTAACACTAAAATACCTGTAAGCTCAGGCTAAATATTTATGACTCTGAAATACTATTTTCAGAAGGGATTCAAGTGGCAAAATGTAAGCCCAGTGAAAGGAAGGATATGGTTTGCCTAATTTATTTAAAACACTAAAGACCCCTTAAGTTACACTCTGGGTAGTCTCAAGTCAAGCTGCAGGAAGACACATTGTTGGGTTCACATTTTTACTACATGGAAGTAACTTCCAAGCTGAAAATTTTATTTACCTTTCCTTGCCTTAAAAAAAAAACAAAACAAAACAAAAAAAAAAACTGAATTGAAGAATAAATTAGTAAAATGTAAATGCATTTATCTTATACACAGCAAACTTCCTATGAACTTAAGTCAACTGCTGATGAATGGAAATTAACAAATGAATGCCTAAGCCATTCTTAATCTCCTCATAATTGAGTTAATGTAGTTAAGTGAATTCACCTTTAATTTATAGCCATGGAAACCTATTTCCTAGCTGGAATACAGCTATTGAAGTGATTTACCAAGCTTGAGATGTAATGTCACAGGATGCACTCTAGTCTTCTCTTTTAGCTAAAGACATCCTGCTGAAAAGATGTTTTCTAAATACAAAATCAGTGAAATTGTACCTATTTTCATTATCATTGTCTTCTACTAGAGCAACTTTCCACTGAAAGTGTATGCCACTGGGTAGCATTCTGTAAGTGTC
The DNA here is from genome assembly GCF_050655825.1 of Lonchura striata. Classification (NCBI taxonomy): domain Eukaryota; kingdom Metazoa; phylum Chordata; class Aves; order Passeriformes; family Estrildidae; genus Lonchura; species Lonchura striata. The sequence continues at coordinate 34,015,260 of NC_140741.1, read as the reverse complement.
TATAACAAAAATTCCTTTAGCAATGCACACACAGAGAGCTGGAAGGGCTATAAACATCCACTCAGCAGATGAACAGAGTACACTAAAAGAAAGATATTTTGAAAGTGCCCCTTAGTAACAAGTACTAAAAGAGGGGTGACATCCTGCCTGACAAGTACCAGAATACTTGAACATTCCAGCCTCAAATCAATAATGATGGATTAGAGCATGCTCCTTAAGCAGAAGCCTGATTTTGGTTAAGGAATTCAAGAGGTGGGAAAACACCCCAGTTCTTCCAGCCTCATCCAGCCAAGCAGAGCAAGATTCACCTTCCCTCCTACCCAGCAGGAAAGTCCTTTGCAGCCTGCCCAGCCTGTCTCCACAAGTCCTATCTAGGAGTGTCTGGCAAACTCTGCTGATGTCTCCTCAAGATCAGCTCCCCCACTCTTCACCTGTGGAGACATTCTCCTTTCTTTTTCTGCCCCATTTTCAGCTTTTACCTGATTGCTTCCCAGGTTAACTTTTTTGCAATTAGGGACTTATAATCATTTTCACACTCTAAAAATACAACAGCATTTCTAATTTCAGCTTGTCTAGCTTCAGCATTCAAACCCTGCTATGCTTGCAAGATCACAATAAAATTAAGTTCATCTTTATCAGGGTTTATCTCTTCATGAGACAAAAAAGAATACAAAAGACCTCTTAAGTTTTCATTAGATAAAAGCTCTCAATTTTCTCATTGTACAAAGTGCTTGCGAAAATCTTGTAGCATATTTTAATGTCTGCAGTATGCAAGCACCATTTTTAAGCAATGAAAACTAGAAATGGATAATGACTTCCAATGATAATACTATAATGTGAAAGACAGTAAATTTAATTACACTTTTCATTCTGTTATACACTCAGAATCACATTTGTTTCCTCACCAAAATTCTCTCCAATGAACTGAGATTTAGGTGATTACCGTCCCTGTGTCCTAAATTGTTCTCTGGTTCCTCACTCATTAGGACAAAATCTTATGTTTGTTCCAGAATGAAAAAAATTCATAATCAAAGCCATCAAAGAAATTGCGGTAATTTGAATTTTCTTTTTTTGTAATTTTTTTTTCTTAAGCATACATCATATGTTGATACATCATTAAGCAGTGTTAGCAATGAAGCAAAATGACTAATTGATTAATGCCCTGGTAAAGTGAGATAAATGGGTCTTTTTATATCAAAAGATGCATAAACATATTGAAAAAATGTTGATGAACTCATTAGTTTGCTTGCTTGAAAAGTGCTGTTAACCATACCAAAATGCAGTGTAATGACTCCACTGATGCATAATAGAAGAGCAAATACTGAAAGGGCAAATGCAGATACACCTGTTCAGTGCCCAAGGTGACTGCTTAGATACTTTTGATTCTATTAGAGCATAACCAAAAATTTCTTCAAGCATGATTAGTTTTGCCCTCACTTTCACATTTTCCTGTGAAATATAAACTAGCTTTGCTTTACATGTTTTATCTGTACTTGCAGTAAGGGAGTGTCAATATAATAACATTTTCTTTAACCAGCAAATATAAAGCATAAAGAAAATTTAATTAGTAGGAAACATAAAATACAATCTACCAATTCATTTGAAAGTTGTTCAGAAAAGCAAACAGGATCAATTATCAAATGATTAAAAATGTCATATACATTACATCCTAGGCAGGAAATTATCAAAGGGAAGCCTTTGAAGAAATCTGCCTCACATATGTGTCTGCTGGGCAGAAGAGGCATTTTCATCTGTATGGAATATGGTGAATTAGTTAAGGTAGCATGCACTCAATCAGTATAGGAGGATTCATCACTTCACTTAGCTATTTTTAATTGTTATATATAAAGATAGCCAGTGTGATTCACATTATTCTAAAATTGGTTTTAATACAAGGGGGTGAATACCACTCTGAAATTTCCTAAATTTTTGATAAGTTGTTGAAAGATTCTAAATGGCTAGATTAAATTGGATGCCTGCTTTTGCTGTTAAAGTTAGGTGAAACAAAATTAGTGTCTTAAATATTTAGGATATGTAAAATAAGTTTAAAAAAGCTCATTAGACCTACGTCATGGCTGATTTTCTCTAGGAAAAAAAAAAAAATGCCCTGTCTGAAAATGATAAAAAATAATCTACTTTTGAAATGAAAAGCTAATTTGAATTATTCAAATTAATTTTCTTTTCCACAAATGAAAAAAGAAGTCTTCTATTCAGGAAGATAAACTTCAAGCATACTGTATTTTCTGATTTCTTTTTATAGGATTTAATTTCAAGATGGTATTTTGAACCGAGCAACCTCCTTATCAGTTAAAGACTTTCCTTCATTATATATAGCAGTAGTTATCACAATGCGAAAAAGTCAAGTCTTGGTAATCATTAATGACAAATCCCAATTTCATGGTTGCTATCCATTTTTCTTTTCCAATTTAGCAGATTCCCCCAGATATTTACTTTGCTTTTGAAAACCAAAGTTATTCTTCAGTGTAAGAAGAGACACTTGGGGCCCACAAGTATCTTTTTGAGTCAAAAGGCAAACTTTCCTAGTAAAAAGGCAAATAGCAATTGAAGAAAATTGGTGCTGCAGTATACATATACATATATTCTCACTATACATTGCAAAAATATGCAGATGCTAAGAGGAGCAGGCAATCAAATGTAATGCTGCATCTCCAGACTTTGTAATTTCATTTTGTACAGGAAATTTATTGTCTGGTCAATGCAACCCTGCCATCAAATCACCAGCCAGCTGGTGATGATTGACAGTAGAAGTTATGTCCAACAGCAGCTGCTTCACTCAACTCTATTTGTCAGATTTACATGGCCAAGCTTTGGTAGTGGGGGAGATACAGGGGTGGTCTCTGTGAGAAGTTGCCAGAAGCTTCCTTCATGTCCTGCAGAGCCATTCCCTGGTGGCTCCAAAGATGGACCTGAAGGCTGGGCCAATTAAAAATGGTGGTAAGACCTCTGTGATAAGAAATAGAAGAAGAAGAAGAAGAAGAAGAAGAAGAAGAAGAAGAAGAAGAAGAAGAAGAAGAAGAAGAGGAAGAAGAAGACGAAGAAGAAGAAGAAGAAGAAGAAGAAATGTTACTACACAGTTGTAATTGTGGCCAGTCAAGAGCGGATTGAGATATGTGAGAATATGTGCAGAAGGCAGGGGAGAAGATAATCCAGGCTCCAGAGCCAAGATTCTTTTATCACCCATGGTGCAGATGAAAAAGCAGCTAGGTCCCTGCATCCCATGGAGATCCACGGGTATGCAGACATCCATCTGCAGTCCATGGAGGAGACTCATGCTGGAGCAGGGGGATGGCTGAGAGGAGGCTGTGAACCTGTGGCAGGTGAATGGAAAGAGAAGCCAATGCTAGAGCAGCCTGTCCTTGACAGACTGCAGCCCATGGAAGAGTGGCCCACACTGCAGCAGCCTGAGGAGCGCTGTTGCCTGTGTGATGAACTCACACTGCAGCGATCCACAGGGAGCTGCTGCTCATGAGACGGACCCACATTAGACAAGCTCGTGGAGAACTGTCTGCCATGGGGGGACCCCATGGTGCAGCAGGTGAATGATAACTCCTCTCCCTGAGCAGCAGGAGAAACAAAGTGTGATTAACTGGCCATAAGCTCTATTCCCATCTCCCTGTGTTGCTGGCAGTGAGGTGATAGAGTTGGGAAGGAGGGAGACATGGGACAAAAGTGTTTACTGATTTTACTTCTTATTATCCTGCTCTGATTTTGCTAGTAAAAAATTCAACTAATATCTCTAATTCAAGCTTGGTTTTGCCCATGATGATATTTGATGAGTGATTTCTTCCAGTCCTTATCTCAACCCATGAACCCCCTTTTTTCACTCCCCATTCCAGCTGCAGAGAGGAGCGAGAGAGGGGCTTTGATCCTGGCATCCAGACAGTGTAGACCCACTACACTCTCCTAGTTTTGTTGCATTCAACTTGACTAGTAGTCACAGGTCTATTTTTCAGCACCCGTGTATTTCTACTGAACACATTTGTAAATTAAAATTAGATTTCACTTTGAGATTATATAAAAGCAAGCAAGATCTGGTTTAGCCCATCATTTATTAAAATGCCAAGTTGCACTTTGCTCCTTTTTTTTCCCCCTTATGGTGATTCTTACTGTTTTAAGGATTATAGCTTTCCTGGATAAAATGCAGTAATAAATATAAAAGTCAGATCCACTGAATATGAAATTCAGGACTGGTGTACTGCTCTAATGGATCTCACTTTATCTGTTTTCTCCAGATGCACTGAAAATATCTTCCCTAAGAAGTCAATACCTTAAATATTTGTAAAAAATTATTAAGAAGGCACAGTATCCTAATTCCTTTAGGATACAAGCAAAGGTTAGCTCCCAGGCTGCTTTTAAAAGGAAAACTGAGATTACTGTATTTCAGGAGTGCATGTTTTCTGATCTATTTTAACAGCTAACAACTATCCCAGCCTCAAAGCTGCCGGTCAGCAGAATGACAGGGTACTTTTCCATGTTGTGTGTTTAAGAAAAAAGTTTTGAGTAATATTCTCAGAATAGAAAGAATTTCTAACCTTTCAAAAATAATCTAAAAGTATGAGTTTCAAGGCTAATTAATGGGATCCAAATTCCCAATCTGTGCAGAAAACAGAAAAAACATTGATAAAGCTCTGATATTAGAGACTGGTGAACTGCCATATTTTATATATATAATTATATATATATGTGTGTGTGTGTGTGTGTATAAGTATATTTATGCATAAGGAATTGTTATACTTGTTTATAAAGTATGGTGAGTGCGTGTGTACAGACACAAGGAAATCAGTCTGATCATTAGCTAAGCACAAACGAGTAAGAGAAGTATTCCCCATTAATTGCTGTAAGAAATATTACACCAACCATACTTTATTGATGTCAATTTAACTGGCAAGTGTGATTGCCAAAGAATTTTATGAGATTTTTCCACATTGCAAGTCATTTTTTCATAAAGGAGCTATGAAACTGAGCACTTCATTGAACTCTGATTGTAGGAGGATAACTACATAATTAGGTCTTAAATCATTACAATACATATGAACACATATTTTATATCAGTCATTTACCAGATCTGGAAAAATACAAGCATAACATATTAATATATTTTTTTTAAAAACAAGATCTGCTATCAAATGTCTATCTATAAAAACCCCAAGTGTTTAAGCAAGCAATGAAATAATGTCAACTTAGCTCTATGCTGTTGCTCCCTCTGTTTCCCTGGAAGCTTCTCTCACTGTTTTTCTGCATCATCCAATTCTGTAAAAGCTCATGAGGGCTCTGGCTAAAGCAGCAGAGAGACCAAGAGCCTCAGCACAGGAGGCTCTTAGGACAGAATTCCATTAGCTTTGACATGAGCTTCCCAGAAGGGAGCCAGGGCAGCCTTAAGGAAGAGCAATGTTGTGCTTATGATACCTCCTCTGTCTATCAGAACATATATTTACTTCTGCTTGATCTTTTTTTTTTTTTTTTCTCCAGAATTTCTGTTTGTCATTTAATTTTTTAAAACTAGAGTCATGTAAGAAAATTGTTCTCATATTAATCCTGAATATTCAACTGAATTGTTAATAAGTACAGCACAATGTAACCTGAATCCCACAAAGAAGTGCTGCAGTTTTACCTCCTGACCTCACTTAACTAGAGAAAAGATTAAATTTCAGTCCAAAATAAAAATTTCAGTTAATTTGAATGACATGTTGAACTGAGTTATACATGAAAATAGATCTAGATTGTCTAAAGTTAAAACTTTATTTCAGTTGTCAGGTCTTGATTATTTTTTAAAGTTCTCTCTTCCCCTTTTTGCTCATTCTGATTGATATTTATATATATATACATCTCTCATAGTTTCTCTGTTTAGGATGGAAGTAAAACTAATTCTGACTCAAACAAAATTTGCCATGCAAAAGCAAATTTTCCAGGCTCTGTCTTTAGCAGGCCTTTAACTTTTTCCTCCTGGCTGATAATAATGACAGTACAGGTTTGATGTACAAATGGCATTAATAGCACAGTGGGCTAGTGAAACAAGTTTAGGGAGTTAATTATTCAATAATAGAATATTACCATATTTTTCAGAGGAAGCATCTTAAAGATGCTTATTTAAAAAAACTAAAACATGTACTCCTGTCCAGCGTAATGCCTGTGTTTCAGGTATTAGTTCTTCTGATTTGAGTAGTAAAAGGTTGTAAAAGCAGGCTGAGAAAAAAAAGAGAAGAATGATTTATATGTCGTGGTATTTGTTAATTAAGAAAAAAAAAAAAAAACTCCTTGGAAAAGATTATGGGATTGCCAGACTTTTAAACACATTTTTCCTGATTGTATTAGAAGAATAGAGTAAGCAACCTCTTAAGAAATCACCTCACACTATTTAGAATGTGATAAAGGAAAAACATGATAGTAGCATAAATCCATAAATTTACAATTACTATTTTATTTCACATTAAGATCATAGAGGCAAATATTCACTGCTTAGATACACTATCCACATACTTATTTCTTTTTTTAACACTCCAAATTTCATTCCTCTGTGTTCAATACTGCCTTAGATATCATCAGCACATGAAAGAACCATAGAAGAATATCTACCCATAAAGTAACTATATCACAATTACCAGTGTAAATACTATCTTTATTAATCCTACATTCTTTAAAATTTCACAGGATATTTTATATAATTTTAAGCATTTAAACAGAGTAGCCCAGCATATACATTATTTTATTAGTGGGAGATAAAATTCAAATAATGAGATCATTGCTTTAGAAGGCAGAAAGAAAACACAACTATCACTGTTGATCCTTGTTGTAGTGCGGTACGCGCTCCTCGCCGCAGCACTCCGAGCCGTGCTGTGCTGGGCGGTGAGGGAAGAGAACGGGCGGCCGCTTTCCCCTGCAAGCTCTGCAGTTCAGTTCGTGGCACGCGGGGACAGACGAGGGCGGCATGGGACTTGGGGGTGAACGAGATGGTTTTATTCCATGAGCCCCAAGACACCCTCGGGGGCGGGAGCAGAGGTTTTATACAGAACTCAGGAGGAGGGGTGTAGGAACAGTAACCAAAGAGGGAATAGCAGGGGAGGAGTTTAGGGCAGAACTAACATCTGGAAGCTGAGGAGGGGGCTAGAATGAATGACAGGGAAGGTTCTAGGGAAAGGGGCAGGGAAAGGGAGGATTGACCACTTGGAGATGGGGGGGGGGGAAACAGATATTAAACAAATATCAAATGAAAGAAAAACACACCACCGCAGATCCTGACTTTAATGTTGTTTAGGATATTATTTGGGCAAGGAAGAAGCCTTCAGAAAACAAAAGGATTCTTAGTAGGACTCAGGAAGAAACAGGAAAACTGAAATAAGGAGGATCCTACTGCCATTGTTTAAACTCACTGTGATGCCCAAAGGAGTGTATCAAACCTTACATTTTCAGGTAAACTGTCATAACTTGAGAAGAACTAACTATGATTAGTAAGTAATCATTGTCAAGGAGGCTAAACAATGACAGAAATTAATCACCTGGTATTTACTTTGTGCAAAGGACTTCCAGAATATATACCACTATTAATTCCTTGATTTAGCATCAAAGTAGGATCTTAGGTCACTGAAGTTGTTGTCACTATGAGTGAAAAAATGCATCTTTCAAAATAGTCCTTAATTTGAAAATATCAGAGACATAGCCAATTTACACTGCACAACAATTGGGGTATTTCTGTATCCAAGCTGTCCATTGCTATGAAAAAAATATTTACCCATCTCTTTTCTGAGCTTTGCTGTCATCACATAGATGAGGAAAGTAAATTAATTATGATAGCTTATCATACCTTTCTCCACAGAACTCTGTATCTCGGACACCTCGGCAGTATGTAATAAATTGTAGCCGTATACACAGTATATAAATAGATCATACAACAAACAAGTAAATTAGATTTGTGCTGGCATTGCTCTTACTGAAATCAGAGGCGGAAATAGGACAAGGTCAGGCCTTACAATCTTTTAACAAGCAGCACTGACAAAATGTTGATATAACCATATTGATTTCAATAACTATATTTTTCTTTTATGCTGGTGTCAGCACACAAGCAAGTCTACACAGATTTTCATGTCTGCCTCAGCTTAAACAAAGCCCATTGGCAGAGGTTTTGGCACCAGCAGCTATTTCACATCTTCACTGTGATTGCTAACTGCAAGAGTGACCCCCCTAAGCCACCAGCAAAACTTTGTACTAACATGCTATCATACTAACAATATGTCAGTAAAAGTGGCTGTAACTTTTCAGCAAGAAGGTAAAAGACAGTCTCATGTCTGATAAAAATTCAAGGAAATTGTGGGATGGCTGAGTTTTCTTCAGAGATTTCTAGTTTGCAGAATTTAAACCTTAGTTCCAGATGATGAATCAGTCATAATACTATCTTCATTGGCATCCTTAGCACCAGTTTCTAATATCTGTTTCATCATTATTTCTGCTATCTATTCAATCAATGGCTATTATATATTTCAGTTTGTTTTTTAAAATGCTTATTAATGACACTGCTGACATCCCTTTTCCTATCTGTGACACCAGGCTTTTACTTTCTGTGTGGTGAATTAATGACAGCAATTAGCTCTGTGCCTTGACAACACAAAATTCTGCCCAAGGGTTTCTTCAAACATAAAGGAGAAGATGATTGATTAAAGTAAATGCAATTAATTTAATGTAGCTTAAAGAAAAATGGTCAGATGTAATACATATGACATCTTGAAAATCTAGATCACAGACTTGACTTAAATAATATCACTTCAAGTTTAGATTTTCATGATCAAAATTAGGCCAGTTATATGTTTATAGGCTCAGAGAAAAAAATGGCTCAGAAAAAGAAATGAACATATTTAGTTTGGAAAACAGATCAGTTAAATGAATAATACTTTTTTTTTTTTTTTTTTCACTACCAAATCTATTAGCCCTGATAATCTATAATGATTATGGGGGAAATCTCTGGATTTCCTACATTGGAAATGTAGTTACATACCTGTGGCTAAAGGCCTCTAAAGAAAATGGATGCTCAAAAATCAGTTTCTATGTTTAAAAGGACAGATTTTGTGGGATGCATATATGCAAACAAAAGGTATTTACAAGCATGCTCAAACTTGAGTGTGTGCCCTCTGAGCAGCACATGTTGATTTCAAGTATGAATGCTGCAAATTCAAAGAACCCAACAAACAGATAGGCATGTCTAAGCAGCAAGAGACAGTTCAGAAAAATAGTGAGGGGAAAAATCATGAAAATCAAGCCAAGACGACACACAAGTAACCATTTTATAAATTACTTTGAAAACTGTGTTCTGTTTGATCTGCAAACACCATTTGCAGCCTGAGAAGCAAATTGTGTCTTCCAAGTATTAATATCACTGCATCAATGAAGATTTCTAGTACACAAATCAAGCACAATGCACGACTGTGCAGATGGATGAGAATTTGGATTTAAATGTTCAAACAGACAATATAAAAAATAAATGTTATGAGAAGTACAGAATTGTGATAGCATAAAATCAGCCACACATAACCATTAAAATGTTAAAGGAGTGCTTGGGCAATTCACATCCCTCATATAGGATCAGAAAAGCTGTTTTCTAAATTGGAGCAAGATAATTGATTCCCCCCACTCCAAGATTGTTTCAGACATTTCCTGTCATCTTGAATTTCTGAATTTAAGACAATGATGATATCCAGTTATATTATTGTTGTTCTTTTATGCAGTATGACATAAATGATATGAGGCATCTCAACAACATACAGCTGAACACCAGAAAACTTTTACCAGGGGCTTGACATGAACTCAGTTTTACTCCTCAAAACAAAATATATTTTGTGCCTTATTTCAAAGTTTTTATATAATGAAGATGAACTACATTATTGTTACACAAACACAACTGTTGTACATCTTTAGCAATTAAGATTTCATTATAAATTGATTTTCTGTAAAACTTGGAAGATAAACAATTGCATTCTGTATTTATTAATTTAGATTGGGTGAGCAGTGAGGGAGTAAGGAATAAAGATTTACTCCATCAAAATGACTACTAGCACTGTTAAAACTAAGCACATAGAGCTTTTATCACATTCAAATTTGTATATATAACATTAATGCAGTACCACAGTATTTTGAAGAATAAAAAGGATTATTCTTGCAGAGAACACCCTTTTGTCAAATACTGAGTAAATCTAATTAAATCAAGGTTCTCCTGGAGCTGTACTGACTGGAGTGTAGTCTCTGCTATAGCACTGAGGAGTTAAACCTCTGATAGTAATCTTGGCTAAAACTATTAATTTTATGAAAATATTTTAGATTTCAGCATTCACATTTATCACAAAATCGAATAATTTTAAGGGGTTGGGAATTCTTTAGAAAAAGCAAGGTAGAAAGTCTAAGTGTTATGGGATCACAATACATCACCAATTCAAGTCTCTCTGTTCCAAGGTCTCACACATTCCAGTCAAAGAGGGTTTTTTTTATCTGTACATCATTATTTTTTCTCATCCCACCCCCTTCTATTATTTTTATCCATCTCCATTTACCGTGAAGTGACTATAATAAAATATCCTGGGGAAATGGAGCTTACATTTTTCATAGTAAGGTTAGGCAAGGTTATATTGCTAAATATATTATATTTATATTTATTATATTTTAGTTATACTATATATAGTTACATTTAGCAATTTTATATTGCTAAAAACTGAAAGTAGGCAACACCCTGTTCTTAAACAGTAGCCTAAGGAGTTCTTCTTCATCTCTGTCTATCTCAGACTTTTTATTGAACCTGACACATTAACTTAATTAGTTATTTTTAAAATATGTAAACTGTGATGCTACCTTAATATCCTAACAGGTTTGGCTTCTATAAGCCCACCTTGTTTCGTTATTCTCAGGATAATAGAAAAGCTAGCTTAGGCTGAAAGGTCGGAGGTTGTTTATTCTTCAGATAAAACACAACCCAGAAGCCAAAGAAAAGAGATCAGCAGAAGTGCTGGAGTATCAATACAGCACTGTTTTTGTATGTAATTGGTGTATTTGGGTTTATCAGTTCTTTTTTTCCTCTCAAAAGGTACAGCTGTATCAGATAGGTCACAAATGATCCAAAGAAGAAGCCTGTTCTGACTAGCCAGAAACAGAGGAACAAGAGAAAATACTGTTTTGGTGAAGATGCATAGATAGAATATAAAATTAATTGAGAAATAATTTGCATGGCAATGAAAGAACAAAACATGCACTAATGTGAGCAGGATGAAATTGACTTTTAAAAACAGGCCTGATGCTGATTCAGTGTTGAGAGTACTCTTTTCTTCTGCTTATATTTACAGGAGTCTGTCATTTGGTATCATTAGGTAGGAAAAAATGCTTCGGTCCTTGGCTTGCTGGTCGAGTGTGACAGGAGCTGCCCTAGAATTAGGAACCTCCTGCAGTGCTAAAACACAAATTGATGCTAATCCCTCCTCACCTCCAGCAGGCTAGCAGGTCTTCTTTTTAGTATGCAAAGCCATTTATTATTGGAAAAAAATAGGGTTATTCTTCCTCTGGATATATTTGTTCTTGTTTATTTGTTAGCTTTAGCAGAAAGTGGATTTTGCTTTTATCATTGTTCTTTAAACCTTCATGGAGATTAAACCCTGGCATGCTTTCTGACCACATACTCTAAATCCCTCCAAAACATTTTTGGTGTTGCACCATTTTCATATTTGCTAAATAGGAATGGAACAAGTAAAAGTTAAACCACTAAAGGATCAAGTTTTATTACTTCGACACATGTAAAAATCTAGCAGGCATGTACCTCACATCTGATTTTGGTGATGAGTACAAGTATATGCAAAAACCTACATATTAATTTTTGCTTGAGACAAATGCATTAAAAACCTCATCTATGTACATTTCCAGCAAAGTAGCATTTTTAGGAGCACAAATGCAGTAAATCCTGTGAAAATACACAGCATAAAAGGCAGTTAAGAAAATTATTAATGGTGATATCAGCTCAACAGTAAAAGTGAACCTATTATAAAGTACTTCCTACAGAAATCTAATATGTTATTTTATTTTAAGAATTCTGCCCAAAGAAGCAGACATTGGGCAAACAAACTCTCCTAAAACATCCACCAAAGAATAATTTGCAGCTCCAAAATCTATCTGAAGCAATTTTCAGCCCTACAATTAAACCAGGTTTCATTTCTTTATGTTTCCTTTTTAATTCCCCCTTTGCAGAGATAAAAGGTTTATGACTTTTAGAGACAACTAACAGGATGAAAATGAGAAACAGAAATAAAAAGGTATTTTATAAAAATCTGTTGTACATTGCAGTGGTCCTCAGTTTCAGTTCCTTATGCATCAGGGTGATAGCCTAGCAAATATTTCACATGGAAGGTTTCATAAAAACCCAGACATACTAATTGACACTGAATACTCTCTGAAAGCTCAGATGTTATACACTTACATTAAATTCTAGCCAAGCATGTTCTAGATAAATAGAAATTTTCAATTAACTTGAATAATGAGTAATTAATACTACTTCACTTCCCCCTCCCCAGCCACCCTTGCCCCCCCACCCCTTCTCACATAGGTACATGCCCAATTAGGGTATGATCATCTATATTAAAATTCCCAAGCCAGAAGGGTCCTGAGTATGTAATTTAAAGTGTTTCTGACAAAGGTCTTATTAATTTTAATGATTTTAGTATCACAAATTGGTTATAACAGTTAATAATAATAGTAATAATCATAATATTTTTTTTCTCTTCCTATTTATTTTTATCTTTTTTAACCACAAGAAATATAAAAAGAATTTACCATAGGACTTGCAATAGTGGAGAGCAACTAATTAGGAAATCTAGAATAATATGAGATTTAGAGTAAACAGATGTTCATTATGTTATGATTGATTGGTTGTTTGGTTGTTTGGCTGATTTTTTAAATTATACAGATTTGTAATTGAAAAAAGGAATCATATGATTATTGAACATTACCGATTTGCCTCAAAATCATTGAGCATCACTGTTGAAAAGGAGTAACGTTCCACCACAAGGAAAGAAAATGGTGGTTGAAATCTTATTTTTATTCCGACTAAATTACACTTGAAATATTGCAGTGAATATAGTTCCAAACAGTACCTGAAAACACTGTAGAGATGCAGTGGGACAGCACTGGCCAGGTGTCAATCATTTCACTCATTTGCTAACTCACTGTACTCTCAGAATGTCTGTTACCAACCTTGTCATATTTTCTGTTTTAATTACTGATGAGTAAATTCACTATTTTAATTTTATTCTCTTAATGTTATCAAATGATTAAATATTAAACTACTTCCTCCATTTAAAAATACAGTTTATTCAAGAAATATTATTTATTTTTATTAGATGTCATAAAAAAATATGAGTCCATTGGGACCAGCTGGCCATTGCCAGAAAGGACTGAGGAAAAAAAAAGTTTTCTCATGGAACAATTTTGAAACTGTTAGTCACAAAAAGCAAATTCATGATAATTTTTAGAGAACAGAAGATGTTTCTGCCTTTTTAAAGATCACACCTTAAATGTCATTCTTAATATTGCAAGGTTTGAGCATTTTGGTTTTGACCCTTTTGCTACATCTTACACAATTCTTAAATTTCTCAAAAATATTATATTGTTTAAATAAATTTAGATTTTCCAAATAATTTACCGTATATAGCAATGTGTTATACAGAATAGAGACATTAGTTCATGCCTCCAAGTTTTACCCACATTTCTTAAGGGCATATTTTAAACAACTACAAAGGAATGACACATTTTAATGTAATAATGACAGCTCTCACAGATTTTAATGGTCTTAGCAAATTTCAATAAATGCCACTTTCCCTCACTAAGAGACAATTCTTAATAGGGACAGAGAGAAGATAAAATTAAAGGAAAATTGAATTAGATAAACATGATTCTTATTTTAAAGTGAAAGGAGAGAAAAGCCACAAAATTCAAGGCCAGTTAGTTCAATTTCATCTCCTTACGAGTGGTAGAAGAAATAATTAAACAGTGTTTGAGCCCTCACAAAATAAGAAAGTTGTGAAGATGAGTAACAGTGACGGGGATTCATCAAGAGCAAGTCATGTCAAAATAATTTTTTTTCCTCATGATGGCATGATAGGCCTTTTGGATACAGGAAAAGCAGTGACATTGTCACTGTGCTTCCCTTTAGAAAGCTGTCCCATGCTCTCTCTCATGAGCTTTTGATAAGCAAACTAAGGAAACACTCCCTGGGTGGAATCAGGGAGTGCTGTTATTAACAGTTCGCTGTCAGGCTGGACAAGGGTTTGCAGTACTAGGGTCAGAGTGCATTCATTACATTCTTTAATACTTTAGATAAAGAAATAAAAAGTAAGGTTATTATATCTAGAAGTTGACAGACACCATGCTGAGAGAGTTGCAAATACATTTTTACAAAATAATCTCAACAGGTTGAAGTCTGAAGAAAATTAGGTACCAATAAGGGCAATAGCTGCATTTCATAATAGAAAAATTACCCATTTCATTGCAGAAGGGAAACAACTGGCAGAGAGAAATAGTATCCCACGAGTACCAGTGGTTCTGTCACAAGCTGAACATGACAACTTTCTATGTAAAAATGAAATCTTAAAATTTATAAAGATTATTTTTAAAAACTCTTCCATCCTACCCAAAACAAGCAAGACCTTCAGTGGAATATTATATCCAATTTTGAGAACAGTATTTTAGGAAATATAGGGAACAAGAGAAGCTCCAGAGGAAATATTAAGAAAAGAAAACCTTCAGTAAGTGGTTAAAATAAAGCAGGATGGTTAGGTCAAGAGAAGAAGAGATTGAAGGGCAATGTGATAAATCAAAAATATTCAAAGGTATGAATTATAAGAAAGCAAAAGTTCTTATTTTCGTCCCCTGTGGATTTGAGTTTCAAATAAACAGATAAATTAGGCTTGGCTTGTAGTGAAACTTGACCAGAGCATTTATTCAAGGTCTGAAACGATAAAAATCATGAAATGAACATTTGAATTTTAAATATAGATGTGAGGAGTAATGATGTGAATTCAAAATCACATAAAGCAGGCTTCTAGTAAGGCAATTAAAAATGTTACTCTTCCTTAGACTTAATAGTCTCACGTTACTGCTTAATGTACTGTAAGACTGATTCCATTAAAATGAGAGAAACAAACAAGAAAAATCAAACAAGTAAAAACAAACCCTCAAACCAGCCATCCAATGTAAAAAAAGCCAAAACACCAACCACAGCCCAAACCCTCTGGTTTTCTTTCAGTTTTAAATATTCAGAAACTCTCAATATTATGTGGCTGGAAGGGAAACAGAAATTCTTCAGTTCTTACATTTTAACCTCCAGAAACCTGTCTGACAAGTTTTAAAAGTGATTCTGAATGAGATTTCAGTCATAACCAGACTGCTAACTCAAACACTTCTATGTCTAAAGTGAGCCCAGGGGAAATATGTAAGTCTGAGCAAGAAGTGGTTTAGTTTTGCATCAGAACTCAAGAGTGAAGATCATAAATCTGAAATCAATAGGAATTTTAAATTTAATTATGTCACCTTTTGGTCATCTTTCTATTTTTTTAATGTGTTTAAGCAACTCTTTCATAATGTCTTTCATAAACATTGTTATTAAGTATTTCTATAACCAGAGCAAATATGAAGATACCTGAGCATTATGAAGATACCAGTTTGATGTTCCCTCCTTCAACAAGAGAGCCCCTGTCCTCTTTCAGAAGATTAACTCTTCAAGCCTGCTGATAACAGTGACAGACAAAATATCCAAGAACATCTGAAACTGTCAAGTCTTGACTGCACTGCCAGTGCCAGATTTGCAGTGGGTAAGGAGCCATAAGACAGGCTGTTTAAAGCAGCAACAGTGATTTACAGCTGCTGCTTTCTCTCCTCCCCTCTTTCATTGGGCTCTCTACACTTTCTTCTTGTTTTAGATAGTTCTGACTCTGGAAACCTCAGTGTCCTTTAACAGGAAATGAGAACAATTCTGTTCAGTGGTCAGCTCCTCTCATTTCAGAACTTCAAGGGAAGTTAATGAAAGGGAATAATTTTAACTCTGACTAAAGTTCTTCAGTTGTAAATATCAATATGACACTTTTTTTTAATAAACGTTATGTGTTTGTCAACTGAAACCATATTATGATTTCTACGACTTATGTGTCATCTCTACTGTTTATACATATCTCTTAAGTTCCTTAAAACTTCCTGAAACAAAAGATGTTCAGATCACTGCCTCCAGAAAACCTCTTATATCGTCAAGTTTATTTCTATTTGGTGTCAAAAGAAGTTGTTATCATGCTTATAATGCATCTTAATCACATTTCTGCCAGCTGAGTGCTACTTACAATTCCATTAAGGTGGCCACTAACAATACAGTTAAGATACATGCATAACTTTACAGGGATAACACCACTAAATTCAGTGAATCAGAAGATGGCTTGATTGTGTGCTGCAATTTTATGCCTTAAGAAGATTCTTAACTCCTTGCTTAAATGAAAGTTTATAACCTGGATTTTTAAATTTGACTATATGTTATTTGGTGTTCCTCAAGAAAAGCTTGAAATTCATTTTTCTCCAAGACCATTAAGAGATTTATCAGGTGAAATAAATTATCATGATACCACTGAAACACTCAAGGACTGCACAATAATAATTCTGTATACCAGCACTACTGTGTCTCAACATTTCATCAGAAATATATAATAGATAAAAATCTGAATATCTTTATGTATATTACCTGGCTGCTCCTGTAGAATAAGACATCTATCCTTATCAATAAGGGTACTATTGATAGTAAAGAAGAATGAGGGGTTTTTTTTCCATATAAGGAAAAGTCCATTTAGCAATGTCCTGTAATTTCTAGAGGCAATAATTACCATATCCTCTTCATACACATGAAAAACTCAAGTGCTTCAGTAACACAGAAGAGTCTTAAACCAGATAAAAAAAAGTGATACCACTTCCTTTTTTCATCTATTTTACGAGATGTGGGAACTCAAAATGTCTCTCAGACATTTTTAGAGGTTCCAGGCCTTGGTCAGAGGCATTCTAGACCCCGGCAGGAGCTGGAAACAGCTGTGATTTCGAGTTTGAGCCATGGAATGAATTACCAACTTTGAAGGTGGAACAAGCAGTCACAAAATGTTAGATAGTATAGTAAATGTAGTCACAAAGTAGAAGGGAAATTTTTTTAATATCGTACAGGGGGGTTTTAGCACCTGTACAGGGGGGTTTTTACTTTGTACATGAGGGTCAGAAGTTCTAAGATGGAGGAAAGTGGGCTGATCCTGTTCTTCCTCCTTCTTCTTTCTTACCTCTATGTTCTTGGTGATGTTGGCACTCACAGATTAGTTTAGAGTAGAAAAGCACTTGGTAATATAGGTAGTAGGTATTAGGGAATAATTGTAAACATATTATATGTAATATATCTTATAAAAGATAGCAGCAGCCCTGGGTGGGGAGAAAGAAGAAGACACTGGACAGTCAGGGTGTCAGGAGTGTGTGTGTCTCTGCCTGGGCCGTTGACCAAACAGCCACAGCCGGAAAACATAATCTGTTAGATAACTAGCAATAAATTGTCTTGAGACCAAACAAGAGACTACAGACCTTTTCTTTAGAAGCACGAATTAGAAGAGAGACTTCACCACCACATGAAACCCCAAACCAAACCCAGGGTTGTCACATCGAGGAAAAAGAAAAACAGCCAAGGGAAGAGGAATGACAAGGAAAACAGAGCTAACAGAGGCAAATTGCTTAGTGCTTTTAGGGTTCTGCTTGTGTATAGCCTGTGAACCCCTTCTGGGATAGCCAGGGACTTCTGGGAACTCCTGGGGGAATGTCAGGGCACCTGCTTGATCAGGAAAAAGCATCCATGGGGCCTGTGGCTTCCAGCATCTTGAATGAGGCTATTAATGATCAAAGTGTGCTTTGAGCTTTGAGCAAGGAGAGACAAGTATCCTTTCAGTAGGAGCTGGGAGAGGTGAGCCTAAGGGCCAGCCCTGCCTGCAGCTGAAGAGAGAATATGTGTGCCACAGCAGGGGGAGTGACACAGCATGTGGCCCGCACACACCAGAGCAGCTACCCCAGCATATCAGATACCAAGCCCCCAAGGGATGATGGTGCATCTCTGCAGGGCACTGACTGAGGGGCCATCCACCAAGTAGAGGGGAGCTGTGACAAAGCAGGGGCAAGAAAGGTCTGTGCTTATTTGGTGCAGAAATAGACTTGCAGCATATCCAAGTCAGAAACTTAACAAATGCAGGAAAAAAGTTCCTTCTCTGATGCAAAAGGGTCAGTGTGGTGGTAGCAGAAGAGGTGCTGAGTCTGAGCAGCACACTGAGGAGGTGATCCTCTCTGTCTCCTGAGCACTGGTGAGACCACAGCTGGAGCACTGTGTCCAGTTCTGGGCTTGACAGTAAGAGACATACACATACTGTAGTGAGAACTTAAAAAGGTCACAAAGATTATAAAGGAGCATCTCTTATGCAAGAAGCCAAGAAAGCTTAGACTTTTCAGCTTAGACTTTTCAGCTTAGAGAAGGGAGCACTTATCAGTGGGTATAAACATCTTATTGCATGGAAGCAGACTCTTCTCAGTCATGCCCAGAGCAATGAGCACATTCCAAACCAGAGCAAGTTATGTTCAAGTATAAGAAAAAATCAACAACTTTTCAGTGTGCAAGAATCCAAACAGTGGAATAAGTTGCTCTGAGAGCAACCTCAATCCCTGGAGATATTCCACATTCAACTGGATACAGACCTGAGTAAGCTGCTCCTGTAGCTGTCTAGTCTGAGCAGAGAGGGTTGTACTAAATACCTCAGGGGACAAGCCTGGTTTTGTGAGCAGTAACTGTTTCTGAGATCTAGTGATACCAGACTTTCAGAAAGCTGCAAATTATCAATCACAATGACATGTTATTTGCAACCATTTAGCTGCACCACCAGGCCACAGGCAATACTTTTTGATGACACAAGAATGGAAGATGACCCATGAAACACCTGCATTATTAATTGTTGTCAGTCTGGTGAAAAGGCTTCAGGAACTCAGCCCTCAATAGCTTTATGTTGGAAGAACTAATAAAGAGTCAGGCATTTTAAAAATCATGCCTGTAGTCAAGGCACTCAAGATGTGTGTGATTCATATGTTTATTCTGGCATGGAAGTTTATAATATTTTCTCTTTAGAAGTAAGATTGACTAATTAAATAGCTGCAGACATGTATAAATGGAAATAAATATCTTTGTAAAAGTGCAGCTCTAGATTATAATTAGAAACTAGTGCATCATTTTCTTCTAATTTTGAAAGCACATAAAACATAGGTGAAATAAAATTCAGTTTACAATGACTCTTGCAGTTTAAGCTGAGCCAACAGATGAAGAAGTAGAAAATACAATACATGTAGCAGGTCCAATGAAATTAAGAAAAAAATTCATGCAACACAGAGAGAGTGGAAACCTTTATTAAAATTTCACAGATCATGTATGTTACAGATGGAGATATTTTCTAGCCTTAAGGATTCTATGATTCTATGATAATGCAGAAAATATTACCAGAAATAACATAAGTCATTTTAAGTAAAAGAGACAAATTTTTTCAGAAGTGTTTGAAAAGACATGCTTCCCAGAATGAGATTGGACAGGTAAATGTGGAAAATTTTACAAAAATTATATAACTTTAGGATATACACAGTGGAATGGGCTGCAAAAATCTTTTGATAGTCATTTTCCTCATTCCTGTGAACTACTCTTTTTGGATTCACTTAGTAATTAATTGCTGTCCTCACTAGATGCTAATACTGCAGCAGAAATTTACAGAATAAATTGTGCCAGTGCAAATGAGGCAGTGATTGGCAGGCCTTTCTTAATTATGGCAGTAGGTTTAGCACTTGTGTTAATCTGAAATTCATTAACATGTCTCCAGATACCACTAGTTAAATCCAGTTTGCCAACAGGCAGAGTCAGCTCTGAAATTAGTGCTTCAGAAAACCTTGTTTATTGCCTGATGTCCTTTGAAAAAAAATCACTAAGGTCAGGTTTCCTGACATACTGTTTGACTGGATTTCCAAAATAATTCCATTATATTCTCAAGAGGTAACTCTAACCACACAAAACCTAGAATGAGGCTTGTGCCAAAATCACTTATCTACAAGTAAATCTCTTATTTCTTCAAACAGATTCTTAATTCCTCCTTTTATGCTTTATTGATGTTCAATAGTTATTCTATCCATACAGAAGTCTCTGTAGATGAAACACACAGAAGTGAAAATGAGGATAAAAGCTACATAAATTTTTCAGAAATGGATCATGCCAAAAATCCTGGTGTCTTCCTTTGACAGACATTATTTACTTATTTACAAGGAAAGCTTGACAGATACCATCTCTCTGGATTTCAGAAATGTATTCCATAGGAGATGACTGATTGAAATTGAAAAGGTAGGGATGAGAAGCCAGATTGTAAAGTGGATCAAAAAGAAGATCAAACGGTTGTACTAAAAGTGTCCTGGTATTGGTAGGTTTCCTGTGCAGTTCTTCAAAGTCTATTTTGGAAAGTTTTACTATTTTCACCAGTGACTATGCCCTCAAGGGGGAAAAAAATGCCTTTTTGGGATATACATGCACTAAAGAAATGCAACTATAGCACTATTATGGATGCGATACATGGGCAACATGGTATAAGATTAAACACCATATGGCAGAATTAGGATAATCTCAGGGATTGAGACAGTAAAAATAAAATTACATGTGTATCCTGAGGCATTTACAGGTTAATAACAGGAATTATGTTAAGAGTGCTGGTGTTTCTAGAAATGAGAGAAGAGAAAATGTGTAACAGTTCAGGTAAGTCTCACACTAGAGTCCTGCCTTTCTCTTCAGTCTCTTTCTTCAGGCAAATTAGGGATTTATAATCTACCTTTGTAATGTCATAAAATTATTTTAATCTCTAATATAATTACATTGGGGTACACTATGTTATACAAACTTCTATCCAGTCTTATTGTGTAGATCTTCCTTCTTAGAATGACAGAGCACTAAATCTAGAAATGATTTTATATAGATCTCCTCAGATCCCTGAATAGGCCATCATATAAAGCCATGAAAGACAACCTGTCATTAAACTTTTTAATTAATCTCTTCTAAACCTACCATCCAGCTTTCTGTACACATCTCCATTCTTACTTTTTCACTTGTATATCAATTGATTTTACATATATTTCTTAGAATATGCTGCATTTTTTCTTGGAAATGCTTGGTCATTTTGCACTGTGTGGACAGATGCTGTAAAGATGGAAAGGGTGAATGCTATAGAACAGTCTATTTTATAATTAATTTCCCCATCTCATTTCTCTAGACATGATTATCAAAGTTCCTCCCTTTCTTAGCAGACTGTTGACAAATGGCAGCTGAAAACTAACATTATCTCTTTGGGCTCCCCAGAGCCTCCAGAATTAAACAGAAGATTCCTCTGCCACACTCTGTCCTTTTCCCCAGGTAACTTCTCCAGTTTGCTTAAGTTCCAAATAATAAATAGCTTTGTAACTACTGTTGCATGCTCCCAAACATTTCTTTTTTGTTTGTTTAATGTTTAGTTCCCCAGCTTTGTCAACCCCTGTCATTTACTGTCAGAATTATTTTTCTAAGTGTATTACAGACATGAAAACATCTGCATTTACATCTTTTTATCCACCAATACTTCCTACTAGTTTTGGTAGGCCTTCAATAACCAATTTTATTTTTATTTTTCCTAAACTGTTTTTTCATCTTCCTTTCCCTTTGTAAGCTTTTTCAAATGGCAGATTATTTTCAGTTTTAAAGGTTTTCACATTGGTATAATTTAAAATCTTGTTTCATAAGATGCATTTAAACAATCTTTCTTAAGATTAACAGTTTTATCTGTAAGGAGATTTTAACACTTCATTATGTCTTAATTGGTCTATACAATCTCTGTGCATGCAGGAAAGAGTTCTATGTGGATTGCTTTTCCTTTGATTTCTTTTAAAGCAGACACAAATAATAGTCTAATTCTATTAATATATAATTTATGGTTATTATTACTGCATTTGTTACTGATAATTACATTAATATCTCTCTGCAAAACAGTGTTATGATATTACTTTTTGCACATATTCTGACTTTCTGCCATTTCTTTTTTTATTTTATTTCTTAGACATCTTTCAGGTGATTTACAATAAAACTCATCACTTTATTCCTAGCTTCTATCCTTCAGCTCAATTTTTCTCTAAAAACACAGAGTAATATTGCAGTCTTCTGACATGTTTTTAGACATAGATAACTAAAACTTAAAGAGTTTTATAGATTTTCTCTGTTGTCCTTGGAGGCATCTATACAGAGCAATTCATCTGGCATATTTTAGAGAATTAAATGATGTGGCAAACCATGCCCCACTAAATGATTTCTCACCATTCACTCTAAAAGCTCTGTAATCAACTAGTTCATGTGTAGACAGCTGCACTCATCACATCTAATGTGAAACAAATTGAATTCTGTTCCTACTGTTTGGCTATTTGAATAGCTAAAGTCTCTGTGCTCTGTATTATTCCATTTCTATACTTGTCCCCTCTTTCACGGCATCTAGTTGCACACACAAAATAAGGCAAGCCCAATACATCACAGTGTTATGCTATGACCTTTCACAATGCTAAGAAAAACTGTACCTTTTATCACCTACATCCTCATGTGTCTGTACTGTTTCTGTTATTTCTCATGGAGAAAAACAAAAAAAGAAATACCATATAAGTAGTTCTTGTCTCTAATCTATTCTGTTCAATATTTGTAGTGTTTCAATCTGCTGAAGTTATAAGCCCTTCTGTTTTTCTGTGCCTAACCTTATTACTTTCCATTTCCTAGCAACAAATCATATGGTTCAGGAACAAGCATTTGACCCTGTTCTATAGGAATCATGTTCATTTGTTCTCACCCTCAATGCTTTTTCCACAGTCTTCTACTATTGTCAGGTTTCATCATCCTTCAACATTTCCCTACTCAGAAATCCTTTTGTTACATATCTATCCAACAATTCATACCAAGATGTGTGCTCATACCTATTTAATACTCCATTAGAAACCATTAACAAGTCAGGACCATGAAGATAAAAGATTTACATTTTTAGATTTTTTTTTTTTCATTGATCTGGTTGTTATTGATTCTGACAGAGATCTCTGAAGGAGGACAAAGAAGCAATTGTATCAGTAGCAAAGAAGAAAATCTAAGAGAATTTATAGCCATCTTTACAACTTTCGAAGTGGCAGATGGACATACAAAATCAAGAAAATAAAGGTAGACAGATCTGTATTAATTTTTCATATATGATCCTTAATAAAAGACCTGTGTATAATCTTGGAAGACACAGAGGCCCATGAGAATAATTCCCTTTTTTGATCACCTCACATTTAGCCACTATACATTGACATTTACAAGGTCTGTGTTACCACAGACTCCAAGGACTTCACAATCTGAAAATCATCTATACAAAACAGGATTACATTTTTACAAGACAAGTAACAATAGGAAAGGCCGGGCTTCAGATGACGTTTTTAGTGACCAAGATCTAAATTTAATTATCTAAGAACTGTCCATGTGGCACCAATTTGCATCTCTGTTACAGAAGCACCAGCATTTACATTCCCCTTTCAGAGGCTCCTTAGCCCAACCAGTGAAGCACACAGCTTCTTCTTCACCCATATTGCAGCTTGGATCCAAAACTGAGAGGCACACATTTTTTGCCTATTTCTCTGATCTGAGTTTTCCCCTCTGGACAGAAATCAAGAGAAATGCAGCTACAAACTCACAGGGATCCTGGATGCTGTAGGAGGCAGCTCAGCTCTGCTGTCACAGCAGTACCCTGGTATAAGGGAGCCCTGCCCTAACACAACTGCCAGTTGTGTCTATGTCCCGTGCCATAATTCACTAAAGCACTATATCTACACTACACTTTATGCCTTCATGTTTGCTGTGCAAATTGAGGCATGCATTAGGAACTTGAATTAACAACTTGAGTTTAGAAACATCTGCTTGAACATTACTTTCTTTATTTTACACATCCCTCAGAATTTTCTGTTTCACTGTACAAGGTTTAGAAGAACTCAGTCTTGAAACAAGAAATTTATTAAAACCATGTGCATTTTATGCTTGGGTAAGAAAGAAACCTTGCCTAAACACAGTGTGCATAAACAATCTCCCTTGCTGGTAAAAAATGGTGGAAGTGACAAATAGAAAAAATTAACAGTGTTTGAGCTGCAATTAGTCCCTGCATAAAGGAGGATCAATACAACAATTTGTAACTATCAAAAGCTGGAGCATTTAAAAGCCAGCTGGCTTGGCAGAAACCTTCCCGCAGTGGCTGTATGTCAATATAAGGATTATTTTCGAGCACCCTTAGTTGTTTTTCTCGAACATGATAAGCAGTGGACTCTAATATCCTGAGGCTTTCTCTTCAGATCTCTGGGTAAGACTTGGAAGAACCACACCAGAGACTGCACTAAATTAGCCTTTCAAGTTTGCACAGTTTGGCATGTTTTGAGAAGTCTAACTGCCCTGTAGCTGCATAGCCTGCATGCAGATGATGACTTGAGGTTCCATATATCATTTTTTGCCTTCCCTTAAATGCATAATTATCCCCAAAAAGTGGGACACAGCTACCATAACTGGCCATATTACGAATTGTGACTTGATGCTACCTAGGGATATATTTATAAAATGTGATTTTGTGTGACACAGGAGCATTGTCAATACATTTTTGTCTCTCAAATCAGGATCAAGCTATATTGGAGCAAGTCCAGGGTAGTTCTCGGGTAGCTGAAGAATTATACAGGAAAGCCAAATATTGATCCAGCTAGAGTTCAGGGTGAGCAATAATGTATCTTCTGTGATTGTATCTGCCTCCTTGCCCTTACAGTCAAAAGAAAGAAATCTATTACTTAGGTCTCCATAAGATACAGAATTTTGCATTTTTTCTCATCTCAAAGAGTTTGATGCATATATGTGAGTATATGTATGGCAAACCTTGAGAAAAAAGGAATTCTGAGCAGGTAGCAGAGTACAGTGCATGGGTGATATATAGCTACCTCCTTTCCACCAAGTCTCTACAAACTCTATCCTCTGTCTGCCACAAGTAAGACTCCCTTGTCTTTCCACTGAAAAACATACAGCTCCCAGGGAAATATTCATTTAGTGAATGTCAAAGAGTATCTCTTACTATGTCTTAGGGTGATTTTATGATGTTTTTATCCCCAGTTGTCTGTTTTGCTTATGCTAGATATTGTTTCATGCTTTTAAGATTAGATTGGAGAGCAAAAGGGTGGAGAAGGAAAAGCAGTGGAATATTTTTGCAGCTGTATTCAAAAACATAGAGATAAGAGCTTCAGTTTATTCATTTTCTGATGTTTGTGAATACTTTTCTTGTTAAATAAACAGTTTTTTCTACTTCTCTCAAAGGAGATTTACCTCTCGAACTGGCTGGGGGAAGGGCCGCTTGAATCTGCTTTCTAGAGGAACCCCTTTGAAAGTTCCCTCCCTAAATTTTCCTCAAACCAGAACAAATACATGGTGCTGCTCTTCTACTCCTGCAAATAAACATATGTGGCAGAGAGCACATCTATAATCTCAAGATATTTTTTATTCCTCAGACAGCTCAGGTAACCACTCTGTTATTAGGATGCTTTCCAAGCTCTTAGGAACTATCTTCTAATACACAGCAAGTGGAACACCCAAACTCAAAGCTACATCTAAATTACTAGATTATACCCATAATAAAAATAAGTAATTTTAAATGCAATTTTTTTCCTATATGTTTGCTTGCCGGTTGACCTGGCTTTTGGTTTTTCTTATCTTTTTAAGAATCCTTTAGAGCTTGTTAAGTGATAGCTTTTCAATAGCTGGTGTCCAGTATGGTTGATGAACACTGGTATTCCAGACCAAATAAAATAAACAATAAATTTTCTATCAAATATAGTATGGTTGAAACTTTATAGACCTAATGTTGATAAACATAATATTTCTGAGATCTTCTGGTTAGAATATAGACTTTTTCATTTTTTCAACTAAACAATGAACAGATAAAATTTTAATATCTACTTTTCAAGAAATATTTGTACAAACTGATGATGCTGCTCCCTTTCTGAATGTAAAATAAAAAGGGTGAGTCATTTCAATTCAGTTAAATACTCAAACAATCTCACAGCATTCAGGTTGGCTCATTGGGTTTTAATTCTTCCAAGCATTGGAAACTTCTGAACAGTAGTAACTAGAATCAATTTCTGTCTTCTGTGATATTGAATACAATTGTGCTTGTAGGACAAGATCACAGACTAAAGATAAAATTATTGCAATCATCCTCTAAGAATATTTTTCCTTGATTAATTCAACCTGAATAGATCAATTTTCTACTTCTTTATTGTTTGTTATATTGGTAAATTCTAGTTACAAATGTCTTGAGCAACTCTGAATCCTTATTAACTTTAAGTTAAAACATGTGGGAAAATATTACAAGGAGATATGTAGTTAGCATATACGTAGAATTGCAAATACAGAAGAGTACTGCAGGAACAGACATAACATTTTGGGTCTAATCTCTTCAACATAAAACATAATATGCTATGTGGCCAAAATTATTGGATACTTTAATCCTCATAAATAATAAGAAATATTTCCTTTGCTGGATTAGAAAAGCTTCTAAGATACACTGTCTTCCACATACTTAATATTTTATACTATGAGATTCGCTTTAACCAGCCATTGAGAAAACCTCTGGCTTGTAGCTGACTGCAGAAAACACAGAAGCAGGGGAGTGTCTATGGTGCCTAAATGCAAATGAACAGATTCTCTCTGGCAGCCCTGAGTGGTACCAGCCTTCCCCAGTTATATGAAGAACAAGACACTTACATTGGAATTACATCGGAATTCACCAGCTTCTGAAATAGGGAAACTAATTGGCCTGCAAAGGATGAACTGAATCCTGTCTCTTTCCTCTTGAATACCTTGCTTAGTTTCCTCAGATTCTCCCTGGTTTTGCTTAAGGTCACATCTGGTAACATCTAACTTGCTCTTGAATCCAGTATTCCTTTGATTATACACCCGAACTTGGTCGATTACTGCTTAGTACATCTCCCTAGAGCAGGAAAACTAAACAGTGTCATGTGATGATGCCAATAATGTCTATAAACTATCAAAATATTCTCTCTTCACTGTAATTCCTATGATATAGTATTTAGCCTACATGATTTCACTGCCATTCCTTTTAATATGAAGAAATTTTTATTTTTCCCTTTATATTAGAATGCAAGATTTATCAAGATACTTTCACTGACAGTGACCCTCCGAAATAATTACTCTATGTTTTGAGATTGTCACTTACAGGCCATTACTAGATTATCGATAGATAACTTTTTTACATAAATTATTTATAAATTGCAGCTTATTTATACTATCAAATGCCATTAACAAAATCTTTTCCCTTTTTTCTTCTATATTCTCTCCAACGTGTCTTATTTAATGTTTAAGTAAATGTTGTAAGAAAATAAAAAGGCTCATATTATTCAGTTACAGAGGTATTAAAGCCAATCCATTTCCTCTCACATCTGTCCTGATGGCATGCAGAATAGCTGGATTCCCAAATAGGTCATATATCAGTAAGTGGGGAAAATCAGAAATTTGTAAAAACATTCTCATTTGATTTGGTAAATTTAAGAGGAGATTTTAAATCTAAACATTCAAGTTAGGAAGCTTTCCAAGATACTGTTTTCATCAAAATATATGTCAGGCCTTCCTGTCAGGATATCTGAAAGGCTTAAAAATGCTACAGAACTGACACGGTGTTGTTTCCTACACAGACTAAAAGGTAAAAATCCCCAAAATTTCTTTGCAGTCAGATACTTTTTTTGCTTGGAATGGCAAGGGTTAATTTGTTCTGCCTCTTTGCTACAGCTTGAGTTTTTCACTTGATCATAGTAGAAAGGATATCCATACTTATCAGGAGATGCAAATCAATTTTCATTGAGTAATGAGAGTAGATCCTTTATCACCATCCCTAATATATTAATTATTAAAATACCTTATGAATTAGAGCTTGTTTCTCAAAACAGAATTGACCTCAGTCAAGTTCTGCATCATGAATTTTGTATGTGGAGCATATATATTGCTCAATTAATCAGTACTTAAGATCTGTACATAAGCAAAAGTACAGCTATAAATTGCACTTGCTTTTAGGTTCCAGATTCTTATTTCACACCAATAATTTTCTTAATCACTGATTTTAATCACATGGTTTTGTGGTGTACCTCAGAATCACAGCAGCTTCAAGCTCTGATTGCTGAGCCTGCTTACATTATGGCCGTACATTACTTAAATCCATTAAGAGTGATTTAGATCACTCTGCAATTTTAGTTTCTTGTACAGCCACCTGGATTAATTCCATTAAAATAATTAGCATGCCAAAGAAGAATTTATTTGAAATCATTCCTTGTTAATTCCCAATAATAAGTTAACACTGGTAACAACTCTTTAATTTATTCAACATAAAGGCTTGGGAAATTGGACATCAGGTTTCTTTGTTACAAGTGGTGTTCCCTAGCTCTCAATGCATTTGCAAACCAAGTCAGACACATGTGAAACTATGACAAAAGTACATGAAAAGAATTTTGAATTTATTTTTATTAACTCATTTCTATGTTTGTTTCAGCTTTAGTCATGTTTTCAAACATTTCTCTGTACCACCAATATTTCTAAAAAAACTACATAGAATTATGACATGTGATGTAGGTATGACAGAAAAAACATCACAGATATTAATAAAACTCCAGCATACATTTCCTCTGCCACTCCCACTTCTGCAACTGAAAGCTTTATCTATTTTTTAGCACAGTACAGATTAGTAAAACAGATGAGTAAAACTCACTACCACAGTGAGTCCTAGCAAGGCCAGCAGAGTTCTGCCCTTCCCAACTCGTTAATCTTATTTATCCATATCTGATCTACTCATCTGCTATTATCTCACATTATGCTTAGATAGTTTTTTGACCCTATCAGAATATGGTACCAGTGGCATCCTATGATCCGAAGTGTCTGACAGTTAAAAGTTCTAAAATATGAGCTGCCTATAAGAACTCATAACTTGCAAAAAAATTCAAGACGTGCCCAATTTAAACTATTTTCAAAAGGTTTTTTTTATCTCTATGGGTAATTGTAGACTTGAGAGGAGGAATTTTAAAAACCTGAGTGAGGAGCATAGCACCAGTACATTTTAAGGGGGACATTTAATTCTATTGTGCTTAATATCTCAAAAAGCGTCAAAACTTATCATCCTGAAAGTTAACCATTTTAAAGCTTCTGATTTAATGATAAATAATGATTTGAGAATGCAAATTTTGCACTCAGTGAAAGAATAAAGCTTTCTTGAAGAAAACATTTAAAACAGTCTGAGCTGAATATTAAGTCAAGAGAGTTCTGCAGATTGATGTCTTAGCAACTTCACAAGATAGCAGAAGAAGATTAATTTTGTAAATGGCTGATTCCACAATAATGATTCTCTAGAGGGTTCAAAATTTTTTATGAAAAATCTCATTCTTCTGGGGTTTCCTTAAACGTTCTGTATTGATGCTATTTCTCAGGAAAAAAAAATATTCCAATGTAGAATGATCATTAATTGTTATTTTAGTTGACATCTTATTTTGAATTAGCCTGCTGGCTTCTGTTCTTTTATTCTCATTCTCTGGTATTACTCTTCCCTTTCAGGATAATTTTTTTTTTATATTCCCTTTTGAAATGGGGTTAATGCTGCAGTGTGTCTCTGTGTGTTCAGCCAAAATTAATCTTTCCTCAAAGGCATTAAATTAACATATCTAAAAAACAAATAACAGCAAGGCTTTCTCATCCACTCAGACTATGAAATTAGTTCTGGAAGAATAAAGTAAAGCATTGTAAAGTGCGGTTAGGTGATAATATTTTTCTTTCTTTCAAGTCCAGATAATATTATAGAATCCCAGCAAGACTGAGGTGGGCAGGGAACTATGGAAATCACCTAGTTCAAACCCTCTTTTTAGTGCAGGCTCAGCTAGAGGAGGCTGCCTGTGTCCCGCCAGGTTTTGACCGTCTCCAAGGATGCAGATTCCATAACTTTTTTTAGGCAGCTTGTTCCAGTGTTATTGTAGATTTGTGACAATATCTGAGAAAGGAACATAGTTGCTGTACTTTGTCCAGAGAAGACCAAAGAAAATGTTGCACACTTAGAATATATTTCAAGTCTTTTCTTTACCATGAAAGGGAAGTGATGTTGCAGTGACCTGAAGAGGCAGATAACATTTACCTAAGCACTGATGGCAGAGGGGAGTCGGTGCTTCCACCTATTCTCTGCTCCATTCTCTATTATCCCTCCTTGCATAAAAAAAAGTCAAATTAAAAAGTATCCCTATTACTTCTCAGGAAAAGTAGTCCACTAAAGCAAGTAAGATGTCTCTTTTCAAGTATGTGAGTAGAGGTCAAGTGCTACCCTTACCTTTATAAGTTTAAAACTCATATTGTTACATCTGTAAATACATTTTGTTACAGAGTTACATATATCCCTAAAAGTTCTAAATTATGTAAATATAAATACAAATATAGGACTAAAGGTGGGCAAAAAACAGCTACCCTATACTGGCTATAAAGAGAGAGCTAGGGAGGAGAGACGAACACAAACAAGAGAGGTGGAGGGAAGAGAGCTTTATTCCCATCCAAGAAATAGCACTGTATTTCTTTGCCTGGAAGGAAATACAAAGATAAATCTTTTTCTTAAAATGAAAACAAAACCAGCTTTGAAACACTTCCATATACTACAAATGCATGTTCAAGTCTTGTTCCTGCTAACTGATGAGCACTTATGTTGAATTCAACAGAACACTTCTCATGAGGCACTCAGCACATGCCAGGGTAAAAACGCTTATAAAACACCTGTTTTTTTTGTAGACAGAATAATGAGGTTAAATAGAATGAGAACACTAGAATAATGTGATGGGAGAACATATTGAATCATACCACAATTACACTATTGTGCATACCACCATTTCTAAATCTAATTAACACAAAAGCTCTTCTCTTTACAAAACTTTAAATACAAAACACCAGTTTTTCATAAATATCTCATTTGGATACAAAAAGCAGTAGGAAAAATCTTTCAAATGTGGCAAGTTATTAAAATAAGAACATCTCAAATGATAATATTCACTTTTTGCCTGGGAAAAAGAAAGATAAACAGAACCATGAAACTTTCAAAAATTGATCAAAGAATATATTAATTGACCAAAGAAACAGATGAGTCATGATCTACTAAAAGTAACCATTAAGAATCCAAGGTACTAAGTATGTCATATCATAGAATACTGCTTTTCTATTTTCATTTGAAAATACTTCAGGTGTACACAGTTATAAGCTGTACTAATTGCATGTTAAAAGTTTCTTTTCCTGTTAAATTAAATTAAAATTTTAAAATGCCAATTATAAATGAAAATTAATTGAGCCTAGAGACCATTCTGTCCTAGTTGTCCTGTGAAAAACACAGGCAACAGTAAAACAGGAATCTGCAGTTAGCAGCAACTCACACCTTGTGTGCAAATAAATTTCTTCATTTCTACTACCAATCAAGTTCTGTCCCATTTAAAATCATTATGAACTAGGAGTTTTTCTACATTTAGCATACAAGTGAAAGAATATCTAAGCAGAAACAAATGTCTTATCAATCACATCAGTTCAATGTGCACTGGTGGTTATGGTCACACTTCAGTCATGTAAATTAAAATAAACTAAGTAAAGAAAAATAAATTACCTTCAAAGAGATTTCTTGTAATCTAAAGCAAATAAATTACTCCCATAAACAGAAGAATGTCTGTTTTCTCACCTCTTCAAATGCCCTCCATAAGACAAACAGGGATCCTTCAGAATTCAGATCACACTTTGAGGTGAGAACCACTAACTTGAATGTGTCAGCTGGACTTGAACCTGCTCACCACTACATGAGTGAAGAGGAATATATTGAATTGAGGTGAGAAGTTGGTTTAATAAGTGTAAGGGTAGGATCATCTGGAGAAATTAATATTGAAGAAAAGGAAAAAACTGCTGGTCTCAAAAATGACAGTTACTTCTTGGTGTATATATATATATATTTTTTTTTAATTGTGAATATGATTATATATTGTTGTAATTGACTACTCAGAAAAATTTGGAGGAGTTTCCACCCCTGTAGCTATTTAAAACCATTGGTTGGGCGTGGTCCTAAATAACCTGATTATGCTGATCCTGAACTAGGAAAAGGGTTAGAGTATGTGGAGGTCCTTGACAGCTTCAGATGGGCTGTGATCCTCTGATTGCTAGGGTAGAAAAATGGTATCTTGAATAGCTAAGAAAACCAGGATTTTCCTTTTATTTATCAGTTAATTTTTAATATAAGACATTATTATTGATTGAGGCTAGGATGTATATCAAAACTGACACACAGCATTACTATTTACTCCCAGCACAGGAAGTCTTGTAACCTATGTAAAATATTCACCACTGTCAGACACAGCAGCTGTGCTGCCCTGAAGAACAGGAACTTTGGATTAATAGGAAAAAGCAAAGTGTTTAAGACCTTCTTCTTCTTCTTATGCCTCTGAATGCATGACTAAGAAAATAAAATGTTTGGGCATATAACACACCAAAAAATTGGTACACTGGTACAAAATGTGGACTAGCCTCGTACAGGGAATATTAAATATATCCCATGGAGCAGAAAGTTAATCTAAAATAAATGTTTCTTTTTCTTCCTTGATTTTTTCCTTTCTCTTTCAAAATCAAATACATTTTCCTTAGTGTCCAGAATGCTTTCATTTCCGTTCACTGTCATACTTAGAGTCAGCAACAGAAACCATGACAGGTATTGATGAAATATAATTACCTAGGGAGTGGAAGCTTCCATATAAAAATGTACAGCTTATCTTATTATGCTAAACTTTCATGCTCACCAAATGAAAATAGATCACTTTATACTTTAAAAGCACAGACCCAGAAAAACATCTACTGGAAATATAGGTAATTATCACTGCCAACCTTACAATATGCTGCCTACCTTTGTCATCATCAGAATATTTCCTTTTCCAGCAACGTACTATGTTCCAGGTATTCTTTAAAATCACTAAAGAATCATTTAACTTTATATTCCTGGAGGCAGGGATTCCCTTTTCATGAAAATTGCATAGGAAGAAAAAACTGTGAACTATAACCAACATTCATATCAACCAAGTGGTCTGGTTTATTACCTAAAGCAAAAAAATTTCCACTCAGTAGTTAAATTCAAAAAGACCTTGTATTTTTCAAAAGTGATTGCAGTTGAGGTCATTGGAATAAATTGTGACAGAGGGTGCTTCTCTCTGCATAGTTAGAAAGCATGTGTAGTACATGAATTACCACCAAGTAAGGAAAAAAATTCCAACCAAAACAGAACAAAGTACATAATTCCATTTCATTATAAAATAATGGAAAATATTGTCTATAAAAATTATGAATTCTAATGAAACAATTTAGTGTTTTGGCAACTTTATTTCACCATCAAGTATGTGCCACAAATTTCAAATTTGCATTAATCAATTAATCCTCTTTGTTATTGGCTTGTACCGCTAACAGCACAAGCACCTGTAACAACATTTTCCCAGCAGGCAGATCCCAGCTCCATAGAATATTAGTGTTGTTTAAAAATATACATTGTAGTTGTATTAAAGCTCATTAAATTACTGAGTCAAAAACAATGAAATGAAAAAGAAGTTGGAACTGCTAGTGAGCATTTTAATTGAAATTTAAATATGTAAATCAAAAGTAATTTCACTATTTATGTAGGAAATTATTAATTAATTTTAAAAGGAGATTTTCAAAAGGTTATTTTTTTTAATTTTTTTCTCTTGGAAACACATAAGCAACCACTATCAAATTATTTTCTCACTATCGGTAAGATTGTATGAGTCCTCGATTTGTCTCCATAATAGCAGCTTTTCACTGGAATGTTTTGATTGACAGAGTCATATTTTTAACATCTGCCTCTTTTGGGAGCAGCTTAATGTTAGGATGAAAAATGTTAAGATGAAAAATACACTGGAGCTTTCAGAGCAGGTGGAAAAACTCACAGTTCTGATAAAATGAGAACTGCTTCTAATCCTGTTTTCCACTGTGCCTTAAAGTATCCTATATAAAGAATAAAACCCAACTTGTCACATATGGAAGATTTAAAAGAGAGAAGGGCACAAAAAGAGTACATGTAACTTACCATTAAAATTTACTGCCCGGATGTAGCTAAGTAGTTCTTTACCATCCGTTGTGCTCATCCTTGGGCACAGGCCGATATATCCAGGACAGAGATCTTTATGCATGTTGTGCAGGGCATAGGCCATGGAATACACTGCATCAATGACAAACTGAACTTTTCCTTCTTGTTCATAGGCTGAATCTCTTGCAATTCTTTCTAAGCCTGTGGAAGAAAGAGAAAGAGTTTACTTTTACTGGTGTGTGCACAAGTGTGTACCTGCACGAGTACTTGTATGCAAAAATTCACACTGGAATGTAAATAATTACAGCTGGATTGACAGGTAAAGTCAGGATTTGTCTATCCATCATCTAAATAAACAAGACAAGGAAAAATATGGCCATCTGGTTTTGCCTCTCATCATTGTACACTCTGCCAGGTATGTAAACAGTATGTTGATTTCTGGACTAGGAAAGAGGACAGAATATTTCATTACAAGAAAAAGATATGTAGATATGTATTCTACAACCCAATAGAAAAATTCTCTCTCCTCTTTATTGATTTTCATGCAAGAGTTGTTTATTGTTATTCATGGGACAATTCTAGAGCAGTCTGGCATTCTGTTTTAGATAATTTAAAGGCTACCTTGATTTTTGTCCCTGTCTATTGTTTGATAAGCATTATTTAAACATCTCAGGGAAAAAAGCTGAATGCTTGCCAAGTGATGTGACCATCTGTCTCCATAGTGAAAACTGCTTATTCTACAATGTTTTCCTGTATTTACTAGTGAATTATGCTTCACTTTGAGAACCATGTACTCTTTGCTTTTTCCTACAGAGACATTTATCCTTTAGAGGGAGTACAAAGCAAATCAATACATCATATAATTTTTATTCTGCAGTATTGCCCAAATTCATCATATATGTCCAAGTACAAGGGAAGTTTTATGTTAATAGGTGATATTCCTTAGTGGAATTTTTAAATAGAAAGATCAGAAAAATTATATTTTAAGTAAAGAATCAACATGAAATCCCATGTGCTATATAGAAATTCAGATGCTGATTTCAAAGGCTCAAATCTTCATTTTCCAGGGAAAAAGTGATTGGCAAATCTTTATGTGAAATTTGCCCTGCTGAAATCTACTTTGAAATTTTTCTTGCCTCATTGAATAGAACAGACACCAAGGTTTTCTACCGGGTTATAAACTTACTCAATTTGCAAATAATCCAATCATATTATTTAAGATTATATAGAAATGAGACAAAAGTTTATGCATATTAAAAAAAACCCCTCTCAATCTTATTTTTTATTGTTTCTTTTTTATGTCTAAACACATGATTTTATCAGTTCAAGGTGTCAATTTTTCTGAGTCCAAATTTATAAAAGTACACTGTTTGTGCCTGAAAATATACTGGACACAAGACCTTTTTTTAGACAAATTATGCAAGCCCATATGACAAGGGAAAAAAGCCAGGGAGAATACTCAGAAACGTTTCTCCTATTTGTCTCCTGCACTTCAGTACCTCCATCTTGCACTACAGTAATAACATATGAACAAATCTGTAATCTAAAAAGCAGTAGTGGTTTGTGATTTAAACACCTCTGAGCACTGGAAGCGATAGATATAGCCTTGAAAAATCATGGTGTGCTCTTATTTCTCCTCAGGGATTAGTTAAAAAAACATAAAATCACTATGTTTGAAAAGCTAAAAAACAATTGAAAAAGAAGGCAGAGATCATTTTTTGTCATTTGTACAATTTACTTTACAGACACTTTTTAAGATATGCTCTCTAATGAATGACAAATAATTAATGAATAATGCAACTGTACTGCAAATAAATAAACAAGAAAAATCTTTCCTTGAACATGCTGAAAATTACACAATTAGTTGCAGTGCATTGCCTGGACATAAAAGAGGACATGAAGGATGGAAAACATGAAGCTTAATTAGTTTACAAATTTACTGACTTATTTCATTTGGAAACTGATGGGTAGAGCTCATGCTCTCCACTTTAATTGCTCCTGCCTTGTTAAGGACTCAGGGACAAGAGAAGGACACAGTTTACAGAACTACTGCAGGCATAGAGCAGTCAGTAACCTGGATACACTCCCAGAGCTTCCACATTATCTAAACAGGATGGTCAGGACAGGAGGAGTTAAAAGGAGATCCACTTTTATTACCAAGATAAATATAATTCCCATCACAGAAATTGATATATGTGTATGCTGAGAGGTGGGGAGCTGGTGAAAAACAGAGCGGAAATATTTTTTGTAATAAATTCTAAGTCATAAAACACTAAATGTTGCAAACACTTAAGAAAGTATACTGTACTAAGTGATACAGACTTTTAAAGGTAAAAAATTATTCTTCCCTATATTATACTGTAGTTTAAATACATATAAAACATTTTTGCATACATTTCTTCCATGGCATAAGATTTCACCTTCACTCTTTACAGATATGCTACTATAAATTAATTTATCACATAAATTACAGAGGAAAAAACTAATTTATTGGGACTGAATGTGTTTCTATACATACAAAGGGGTAAGGGCCATCACAGAATTACAGTATTTAAATCAGTCAAAGCCAGAATGCAATAGACAAGAGGTGTCTCTGCACATTGCATAACTATAAATCACAGCAAAAAAAAGCTCTTTCTTCTTTACTTTTCATTTTCTCTTTCTGGAATTCTCAAACATCTAAACTAATGATTTGTAAGGATGACAAGAACTCATCAACTTAAATTACATTGCAGTGCTCTAAATAGATGTTTATGTATCACAACAAAACGATGCATATTGTCTAAACCATAAATATGGTCAGCTCCTACAGATATAATATTACTTGATTGGAAGACATGATTATAATTTTTATTCAGACTTGTATTACAAGTAATAATTGTTTATTTATAGCTTGACTCTCAGCTCTACAAGGCATGTTTCTACACACACTGGTGACTTGAAGGAACATTAAAATTTGTGCCTCATAAAAGAAATGTTTTAATGCTTCCTTAATGATTACTTCAATTTCTTATCCTACAGTTTTTCCTCTGGAAAGCTGCTTAAGCTGTGTCATTATCAAAAAGAGTGAGAAGGTACTCCCAGTTCTCAAACCTGCAGTTGGCAGACCCATGGTCTGACAGTGTCAAGAACGGAGATGAGAACTGGGCTCAGCAGATCATGACCATCTCTTCCTGATCTCCAAAGCAACAGAAATCCAGAGAAATGTGCCATGATGTTTTCCAGCTGGTTTCCCAATCCAGCTGTTGAAAAGTGCAAACCTGACATCAGCAGGATGTCAAGACTTTCTCCAACCAATGAAGAAAGTGTATAGACATAAGTACTTAATGCTATTGTCTTAGGCTTGAGAAGATCTAGGAGAGCAATGACAGTAGCCCAGGAAATGTCAGCTGTTCCTGGATCAATCCACTGGAAACCTCTTTTAGGAACACTAAAGCAAGCCAAGGAATGATCCTATAAAGCCTGTAAATGTGAAAGGGTTGCTACAGATACTCTTGCAGCTCCTGAGCAATAATGAAAAGCTGGAGGTATTGCCCCCATGCCTGCACACCATTTCCCCTTTTCATCCTGTATTTCTTATGCTGCAGGAATAAATGTGTATCCTGCTCAGGATGGTGTAACTCAGCTATTGCAGGGAAAGATAAGGAGCATAACAGTAGGAAGGTGAAACATGGATTAAGTGGATAGAGATGGGACTGGGACTACAAGTCTGAGGGGCAAGAAGGTGAAGCAGATAGTATTGTCAATTCCATTGGCATGAATTTGGAATCAAGAGATTTCAGTGAATGTAATCAAGATAAATTAGGCCCTTACAATCATAAATTAAAATGTATCTTCATTAAAAATTTAAGATCAAGCAGTAAGTAAATAAAGATTAACGTAAGATAGATGAGGTAGTGAATTCATACATGGATGATGGTATCACTTATGAGAAAGGAACAAGGATCTTAAACAATCAAAACTTAAGTTGCTGATCTTACCAGAAGGGCAATAATCTGGTGCATGATAAATGTTGCATAATTCATCCAAGTTTTAGAAAACGTATTCTTAATGACAATCTTAAAGCACATGTTGAAATAATTTCTGCACACATATAAGTCTATGACAATAGGAAAACATCTGAGTAAAGTTCCTAGTAATCTTTCTCTAAAGAACATAAAACATTCTAAATAAAGCAAATGGATATACCTGTCTTGTAACTTGTGACAGAGAGGGAAAACAATACCTTTTATTTAACTGCCAAATTTCTGAAAATCATTAGTTCTCTTAATATTTCAGAGCAATCCCATTCCATCTAACAAACCTGTTTCCATTTAGTATTATTTAAAACAATTTATGTAAATGCAACCTACATTATCTCTCCTGATTATTTTGATATTTTTTTAGATTCCATCCCATGTATCTAGTAAAAATCTTAATTTTTATTACTTGAATACAAAGGGCTGAAGTCAAGGATCTTCCATACAAATGCTGGTTAGAGCTTCAGATTGGAACAATGTTGTGATGGTGCAGGGTTTGAGAAAGGTTTTGGGCACTGGAGAGCTTTGGGACACAGGAGAAGGGCTCCATAGTTTAGAAGAGTAGAGACAGCTAGTATGAGGATGCAGTATGAGTAGGAATAGCATCCTACTAAACAATACTGGCATGTCTTGTTCTTCATCTAGTAAAAACAGTTTGCTTAGCAGTGACAAGGAGGGCCAAGAATCTCCTAACTGGATTTGTCACAACAAGAAAAGATCTTTATCTAGAGCCTGTATTCCCCCTGTCCTGTCCACAATCCCACCAACCCTTTTGTGACTTTGTTCCCTCTCATAAGTGCTGGGAAACAAATTTTTTATGGACTGTGCTTTAAATAAGGGGAGAAATCTTCCTGGGATAATATCACAGGTAATGTGGAAGAGGGGAGAAACAATTGCAATGGTCTTATAATGTTTTCCCATTAACAGCTTTTATTCCATTTGCCTCTCTTTATCTGCCTTTTTTATATATGCTTGGGCAGAACTACTGCTAAAAGACAGTTAGACCATCTCTGCAACAGTTGTATTTTTCCAAACTTCTGTTTTTACAAGTCTAGATTTTGGATATCTAGTAATATATTTTTATTTCATAGTTGCAATTCACATTTTTTTTTTACTTACTGCTAAATTATTTATCTCCATTACTTGTCTCTCAAAACAGTTTTACTTAAGCTGCACTTGGAAGCAAAAAAAAAAATCAAAGACAAATATTGCGTTCAATTTATTGTTTCTGTGGGCCAATCCCAATCACAACTAAAACACAGTATTTTGTAAGTGGTCTCCACTCTTCAGCTCAGGCATGATGATCCTCTGTTGTCAGAATTAGGTAGAACTCCCCACCTTTGCAGCAGAGTTGTTTCCACAGAAAGCCAGCATCTGTGACTAAGCCATTTCAGCAGCTCAGCAGGAAGCACCAGGAGCATATGTTGCTCCTATTGAAGTCTTCCTGATTATTCAGCTGCTTTCCTCACACATTTTGGAGTTTGATCTCTCTGAGCAAATACTGCAGATCATCATCTTCTGTTACAGAAACTTAAGGGCATTATATACATTTATGGTGGGGGAGTTGAGTTTTCTAATAGCTGTATGGTAAGAGTGATGCATGAGTTAGTTTGCAGAGAGCATCACATTTTCCTGAGGCTTCTCTATAATATTGTGGTGTCAGTTTAGGAAGCAATTCAGAGATAAAACCAAGGATTATATCAATTTTCTCAGCCATTCCAAAAGGAAAATTGAGAATGTAGAAGCAAAGACAGTGAAATGAAGCAGTTTAACTGTCTGCTGTTCTCCAACAACTGATGGATGTGGATTTGCGATTTAGTGAATTGGCCCTTGATGTAATTTTTTGGGGTTATGCCTCTTTACACTGACTCACAAAAACCCCAACAATACAAAATAAAAATAAAAAACCTACAAGACAGCAAGATCAATTAGAAAAAGTCTGAGAAAAAAACTTTTCAATCCTTACAATTAAACAGATATTTTTTAAAAAATTCTATTTAGAACTGGACTGAAACTTTACATATTTTAAACTTTTAAAATACAAATTAGCAAAAAGAATATTTCATATTAAATGAATATGCTCCAAAAACATTGCCATAAATGAAAAACTAACCTTTCGTTTTTCTTCATTCTGTAACTGAAGTATCTAAAAAATTCTTGGCCTGCCCACAAACATTTTTCATTGGAAATATCATAATCTTTTTCCTGACTTTCACAGTAAATCAGACACATGTTTCAGAAAAATTATTGTAGCAAATGCACAGTAATACATACCAAAGTGGAATTAAAGCATTATCATAGTTATATTGGAGTGTTTGCTCCTATTACTATATGTGACATTTACTAGTGTTTTCTCTTAGGAAAGCAAACAAAGGTTGCATTGCTAAAATAATATTCTCTATTTTCTCATTGATGTACTTTGGGACAGTCTCTAAGAACAGTTTGAATGTTATTATCAGAGTGAAAAAATTTCCTCACCCTAATTAGTGCCTTAATATTGCTTAATTATAGCTCCTTGAAATAGTGTACAGAGTTGGGGAACACAGGCACTCGGAATTCTCATACATTTGAAAAACAAGTCTGCTACATCTAGCAGTGACAGTGTTGTATAAATTATCTTGCTGAGCCAAAATTTGCTATGATAGCTATTTTTAGCTAAACACTAACGTCTGCATTAAAATAAAAAGGATACACCATAGGATGTGTTGCCTCCTTAGCCAACCACACCATGCATTTAAAAGAAAATGTGTATAAAAGAATGCAGTGGAATAAGCAATAGTCCTTTCAGGCACATGACTAGTCAGTGTCTATGTAATTGCCCATGTTGGAACATGATATTTAGCATGAACAGAACTTGATACTGGCTATAACATTTTCTGAAGTTGTATTTCCTTGTTATGAACAGATTGCAGCTTGGAAGCTACAAAAGTAGAGATCCGGTTCACTGGTTCACTTTCTGACTACCATGTGTCTGACAACCTGACAGCATAAAATACCTCCAGAAAAAGAGAAAAACACTTTGGAACCTTAAATAAAAGGGAGAGAGACTATTTCATTCCTAAGCAAGTATACATATTAATAAATAAATCTGACATCACAATTGGTTTCATTCCATTTTGTCCAGCTTTTAAGCCAGAGAGAAAAATACAGCAAACTTTTGCAAAGATTTCTATATAATATTTACTGGTATTCTGAGAGTTCCCTGAATATTTACATGGTCTTTTAA
The DNA here is from genome assembly GCF_050655825.1 of Lonchura striata. Lineage (NCBI taxonomy): Eukaryota > Metazoa > Chordata > Aves > Passeriformes > Estrildidae > Lonchura > Lonchura striata. Next base: position 33,973,726 of record NC_140741.1, on the reverse strand, counting down.
ATATCACTCATTCCTCTCTTGCTTCTTCTGTTTTTATTTTAGGAAGGACACTGCAATCAGAGATTTATCAGTTTTGCTTGACTCTCATACTTCTGCAAATTTCATGCCATATATCGAGAAGTATTCATGATACATTGTGTCTTTCATTCCTCTATACTTCTAGTTTTAGTACATATTAATGTTAGGCAGTTGTTTCTGTCTTAGTATAGTATAACCCTTTTTAAAACCCTCTAATCATATCTATTATTCTTTACTTGCAAAAGTAAAAATTGATTGCACAAGGTCAATTTGTCACATTTAAGATTTTATTGTACATATATCAGTATAGAGTAACACATGAAATTATGTTTCAAATCTAAAATGATGAGTTTTACCATTAACACTCCTTAAATCCTAAGCAATTATAAGAAATAAGAAATTTCAGCCTCAAAATTTGTAAGCGTGGTTTGTGAATATGAAATGTTGCTTTACTGATTTTTCACCAAATCAGAACAGTACAGGAAAAATGTTTTAAATATAAAAAGAGGTGCATTTTTCATAAAGAAACAATGTCAAAATATTTAGTTCTGTTATTTCTGAACAAAATAACATAAAGGAAAGGACTTTCTTAATGTTTGCTAACACAAAGATCTAAGGATTACCTTAGCAAAAACATTTTAAATGTTGTTCAAACTTTAGGTGCTTTATTTCTCCTACAGAATAATGTCAGTATTAGTGTTAGCATGAACAGGCAACCAAATATTTTCCTGTATTTCTCAAGTTTGAACAAATTATATCTCGAGGTAAGTATGTAGATAGGTTCTATATTTTATAGCACAAATTACCTATGGAATTTCTATCTATGGAAGAAATTGCTAGTGTAACTTGTCCAGAAACAAAGGTTGAAATAACTGCTACCCTTTTAAAATCCCACAGGCTGCAAGCAATTCTATGCAGACTTCAATGTATAACTCCAAAGCCTACAGCAAAGGCTATCAGCAAGAGTAAAGATTCAGTACGAGTAACTGAATTTATTCATTTTCTGCTAGCATTTAAACTCAGAGGACCTTCAGCACATACAGCAGTGTGTATAAAAATCTTTTCCTCTGCTTATTGACCATGAGAGCTTTCAAATTTAAGTTTCAGACAAGCAACTGAAGGGACTTTTGTCCTCAGAGTATTATTTTTAGTTATAAAATTGATTGACATCATGCTTAAGAAAGAACTTCCTTGCAATTAGAAAGCACTTTTTGGAAGTATATACAGAAAAAGAAGTATCCAAACACATCACTTCCTGAAGCATTTGTGGCCACCATTTTTGTGAGTCTATTTGGAGACTAAAGAGTAAAGCTGCACCAAGTCTTCTCCAAAAATATTGCAACATCTAAATTAAACATATTAACTACTACTAAACAGAGGTTCAAGCATTCATCTATTTCTTTAGTTGAGATGAGAAGCTCCAAAAGAACAGAACAATGCAGGTTGCAAACTGTTTGTAGACAGTTATTTATCAAAGTAGCATATTGAGATGGTTTGTTTTGCCCTTTTCATCAGCTATAGATACTGTAGAAATTCAAGGCCTCTTCAGCTGGAGTTCCTTCAATGGAAGGAGCTTTATGTGAGAGTCCCTTTGCTGGTATCAGAGTGCTGGGCTGAATTATCATGAAGGTGATGTGGGCTGGATGTCTGCTCTGGCTTGGCTTGAAGTCTGCAAGCTAAGGGACAGCAATATTCTAACAGGGCCATTTAGGCAATGAATATTTGATAGCTTTTTGATGCAGAGAATTTAAATATAGATTTGGAATGTGCTGTGAATTCCCACTCAGAGGAAGTGTTTTGATGTCATGATTCACATGAAGTACTGATTACTTTGGTCACTCCTGGAAGGGAGCTTTCATCATTTCTGCATATTTGCAGTTGGTTGCTGAGATAGGATGAACCTCATGTAGCTTTCGCAATGCAACAGTTAATTGTCAAACCTAAACAAAAGTTATTTGTTTCAAAGAAAACACTAACCCTCTCTAAAAATAAGCATTTAGGAAAACAAGTTGAAGTGCTTCTCTAAACAGACTTTCTTCTGTAACTAGCTTAAACTACATAGTTAACTAGTAGAGAACTAGTGCTGTGCAAGATAAATATGTATACTAGTTTAAAACAGTATCTTACATACTACCTACTGTTTAGTCAGCTGCTGTGAGAATAAGAAAAAATTAACTTTTTCTATTTTCTAACAATTGTTGCAAGGACTGACAATAGCTATATGTCTCATTTGAATTAATTCACAGGGCTCCATGTTACTGCTAATGAGACAAGTATATAAAAAATATTCAAAACATAATGAAAACCAATTTAAAAAGAAAATAAATGTAATAATGAATCTTAAAATAATTTAAATTGCTGCTGGGTTTCACAGTATCAAACTTCCAAGAGGAAATTTCTAGAGCTAGACAAGCTAGAAGTATTCATGACAGAATTTTTATTTGAGAAAAGAGTGGGTTTCTTTCAGGAAGGAGTAGTGGGAGAATTTTTTCAACTGCAACTGAAAAAGGAAAGCAATGAAATCATACTTTTCACAGCAAAGGAAGAACTATGAATTTGAGCATGTAAAATATCCAATAGTAACATTTTTCAATACAAAGTGCTGAAGAAAATGTTGCATTACCTTTTGCATTTTCCCTATTCACTGTCTTTTCCTTCTCTGTCCCATTTCAATGAACCCATCACACTGCAAGAAGTAGGGTATGATGAGGAAAAGAAATAGTAGATTTCACTTGGTGCAGCCAGTAGGAAAGGTGTGCTGCATGGTTATAGAAAATTAAATACTTTTTTGGTTTCATATTTTTCTGTATGACAAGAGGTAATTTTTGACAGTCAAAATGGAAAACACGGGTTCAAGAATTTTGGATTGCTGTAGGTTATAATTTTATCATGTCTTACTGTCAAAGGAAGCCTATGTGATTTACTGGAGATGGTGAAACATAATTCTACAACACGTGTAGCCAACTGCTGAAATTCACTATTTTCCACAGGTGAAAATCTGTAATTTCCTCACTAGTCTAATTAAAGGTTTTTTTCAGGACCTGTTAAAAATAAAAGCACCATCAATTAGAACTAAGCAGCTAGTTAATGAACTGCTTGATGGCATGAACAGGACATGGACGATTGCCTTCTGGAAGGGGATTTCAGTCTAAAACTGGAAGACAGTCTACCCAGTAATCTTTGCACAACCTAGAAGATAGCTACTTCTTTAATCACAAACTAATTAGAACTGATTGGCTTCATTGCTAAAATTGCTAAATTAGGGACATTATAGATGCCTGCTCCTTGAGCAGGTTGGCTGTACACACTCCATTGGCAGCACTTCTACAGCTGCACATATTCCATCTTAACTGGGGCAAAACAGTGACAGTAAGCAACACAAAGAGAAGTTCCCTTATGGGCAGTCTTGTCCCATTTGGATGGAAAGAATCAATTTGCTCTACTTGCTCCCCTTGTGTGAATCAGGACAGTTATCTACAAAGATCTGAAGAGAGAGGAAAGAGGCTTGTCTGGAGATGGTGTTTTGTAGTTGGAGGGAAATAGATATGCTGTCAGGGCTTTTGCAGCAAATCTGAGCATTGCCTTGGCTGAGACATGCTAAATTAGATGGTGCTGAGCAAGATGCCTGTGGCTAAGCAACAAACAACCCCCAGAAAAGAGGCCCACAGTACACTTTAGGCATCTAATTTAAAAAGTAGTCAAAAAAGTGTTTAGCCACATAAACACCTTCAAAACTCAATACTCTACCAAAATATCTGATGTATATATTTCACAAAACTAAAACCAAAGCCATCTTGAGAATCTGAGAGATTTTACCCTCTGCCAAGGGCCATCAAGAATTCATGGTACGAAGAAGTTTAATTCCTCACAGGGGATGAATCCAACAAACAAATCTGAGTTCACCAAATTCACGCTTGGTTTAGCACTTGACTGCTTAAAAATACTAGTGATTAAGCACATTCTCATCAATCAAATCTCTCCTTTTTAGGTGCTAGTACACTAATAATAATAATAGTAATAATAACATTAATAATAGTAGTAATAACAAGTGTAACAACAATTACAATATAATTGATATTGATATTGATATTGATATTGATATTGATATTGATATTGTTAATAATAATAATAATAATAATAATAATAATAATAATAATCTGCAAAGTACTGTTAAAGCATAGTCTTGATAGGAGGCACACACATTGCTGTATTTTGCATATCTAAATCAGGAAGTCCCCTAGTATGAGCAGCTGTCAGCACAGTAAGGCTTCAGTCTTGCTATTCAGTCTACAATCTTGTAACAGTATTCTAAACCTGCTGGCAATATGTACCCCCAAAAAAGCAGATCTTCAATCAGGTGTGCGTGTCACTGGAATACTGAGACAATATTAACACTGTAATACTGAGACAGTGAAAACCTAGTTGGTTGTTTTCATGCACTTGAAAATCAGATGAGAAGGACAGGAATTTTTAGGTATTCTGCTACTATCATTAAAAAAATATCACCCGTAAGAACCATTACATTGTCATAACCTTATTTTGGGAACTCAAGGCTGGTCAACAGTCCTGAGCTTGAACAAAACTGAAATGTTTCCATCTATTTTCTTACAATATATTTTTCAGTTAGGGATTTACTTTTTAAGAAATGCAAACTCCTCTGCAGAATGCCAAAATCTTGTGCAGTTCATGTTCCAATTTACTAAGTGCAGTTTGAACTCATTTTATGAAGGCTATTTAAGTTCTCCTTATTCTTATAACTTGTATCATAACCTTTAGTGTGCAGACTGATGGGAAAATTCCCCAAATCATTTAAATGCTTCACCGGTACATTAGATGTGTAAATGTGTTTTGAGACCTTCTATATAAGAAATACATCAATAAACTGCAGTAAGTTCAGCAGACAGCCATCAGTGTGAATCACATGCCCTGTGAGGAAAGGATGAGGGATAAGGCTTTGGCCAGCCTAGAGACAGGATGGTGGGTCAAGTGCCTCAAAGAGCAGATCCAAACAGGGAGATGAACCAATACCTCCACAATGGTGTATGATACAGGACATTATGGGTATAATGTGAAACAGGAGCTTTAGACTGGTAGAAGATTTTTTCTGATAAGGTAGCTCAGACCACAGAATGGGCTTCCCATAGAAGACATTCAGTTTCTCCTGATCCTCAGAGGTTTTCAAAATCTGACTGGATAAAGTCCTAACTCCTCCTAACCCAGATCCAACCTCATACTGACTCTATGTTGTGGCTTAAGCCTGGATGGAAATTAGCATCCTGTTTTGAGCATGAGGTTGGACTGGGAACTTCTGGAAGTTCTTTCCAACCTGAAATATCCTATGATTAAGATGCCACTGCACCAGAAATGTCAATTTCTGGTAGCCATTTTCTGGTCAATTTCACCAGCAGCCAATGCTACTGAAACCTCAAGTGCCTATGTGCATATGCATATCTACAGGTGCACATGCTCTTGCAGATAAGAATGTGGAAATCCGCAATAGACAGTGTTCTAGGGACTTTTGATGATTACTCTCTCAGTCCTTAAGAACAGTTCAAAGCAAGGAGAAAACCAGGTGAATTAACATTTAATAATGATTGTTATATTTTACCTCACCAGGTAAGGTATCTGCATATTTAAGAACGTGCTACATAGATATAGGTGCACTATATTTAGTTTTGCTACTTTGGATGCCTTTTATTGTGACTACCATATCACTTAGTGCAATAATTGTATGACTGACTTCTACATTCACTCACTCCCATGAGCCTGGAATTCTGTGACAGGGAAAAAAAAATGTTTACTGATGGAAAGTGCTGGTGAGAACTCTGACCTCTTTTTAAATACATTTCAAGCATTTTCATAAGCAGACAGCTCACTCACTGTCACCTCAGTGGATACCAAAGTTTCAAATAACAGTGAGAAAAAAGCCAGAATGTACTTTGGTAAGATCTTTTTTAAGCCATCCTGATGATCTGCAAGTGACTTGTTTCATGACTGAAAGCATTCACAGCTCTTGGCACTGACCTCTTCTGCTGGCCTAAATCACCTCACTTCCAATGGAAGTCAATTGAGTAAGGGTCCCTCCAATTTTGTCTCAAAATCTGGCGCAATGTGAGAATGTCAGAGAGGTAAAAAAAATAATTTTTTTAAGATAAATTGCACTATTTTCTGTTAGGGTGCATTTATTGCTTCCTTACAGGAGAACAATTCTGATGTTTTCTTAATTTAATGAAAGAGACGTCACCTGAAGGAATAGAAATTCAAACACAACCTGGATCATGTAGCTCAAGGAAGATGTAGTCAGCCTTTCATTTTAACATTCTCCAGTCTCATGGGTACATGCACAGTTACACTAAGTTAATTAGTTAGTAATATATACTAGCTGATACATAATTCACAAGATGACCATAATTTTAAGGAATGTAAACAAGATTTTGAAATTTAAGTTTCCCAAGAGCCATGTTAAAACCTAAATTAGAGCTGATAATGGTCAAAAAGAGCAAAAGGGAGGGATGGGAGTGAAATGCAGTAATACAGTAATTACCATTCAGGATAGAGAGAATCTTTTTTTGTGGCAGTAATCAGAATGTAATTATGGCCCCACAAAAAAGGCAACACCTAAACAAACAGATAGAAAGTGCTACTGCGCTTGTTCTATGCTATAAATTTGTGCTTTTTTCAAGCTTTTTATCTTCAGGTTTATATTGCTCTTATGGAATTGGAAATCTGTATTTCTTAAGCTGCAGCTCTTTTAATTAGTGACATAAGTCAAAGGTAATGCTGTGGTGAAGGCCGTTTAAAAACACCTTGGAGAATGACAAACAACTGTGTTTGTTTGTTTGTTTGTTTGTTTGTTTGTTTTAAGGCAAGACATGAGTGATTCCATACTGTCCATGAGAAATTATTGAATTGAAAACAAAAAGTAAATTTCTTTTTAATTCAATTATAAACATGCATCACAGCTTCTTAAGAGGAAAAAGGCATCCAGTTATCTTCTATTATGATTTCAACCTTTTAACGCCTTGACTTAGAGAAAACCTTGTCAAACAAAGACAGGAATTTTATAAGTCCTTCCAAATAAAATAACATTTTTGGAATTCTTCCTTGATTTATACATATTCTTTGCTAGGATGATGAAGGAAAACAAACAAAATTTTACTGTAATCCCAGTGATGCCATTCCACATCCATCAATAGAAAACTTGGCCAATAATATTTGCAGAAAAAAAGTGATAGTTGAATGATTATTTGCTTCATTCAGGTTAATAAATCTGTTTATTTATTTTTTATTATTGATATATTTATTAGTTGTCATCAGTATTTATTGTAAAAATAAATTCAAACAAAATGTACTCTACATAGAGAGCATTAAAACTAGTTATTTTAGTGGTTGGTAAAACAGGATATAAATGTCTTTCTTACACATTTTTCTGCCACTGTAAAAAAATCTTTCTTAGAAATGCAAAGATATAAAGATAAAAATGGCACTATAATCTATGATAGACTGATTCCTTCTTAAAAAGATGAAAATTAAAGGTACATTATATATATGCACATAAATTTAGTTAATAATATATGCTGATTATTTGTTTACTTTTTTTCTTGCCTGAGTGGAGTAGATTTTATTAAGCCTTTTTTCAGCTTTAGAGTCCTTGAACAGTATCATTACTATGCATTTTTTGGTGTAAATTATTTTATAAAACAGATTATCCAATAATAAATATCTCACAAATCAAAAAATCAGCTTTGCATATGTAGTGGCAGAATCTGACCTGTATTTATTTTACTCTACTTGAAGTTTCTGGAAATAATTGTTGAGATGTTATTTGCTCATAAAAAATGAAAGTACAGCTGATGTGATAAGAATGATGACAAGAACGGTGAGTAAGGAAGAGTCAGCTCATACTCAAAATACATTTGTGCCAGCATGACATGGAAACTGCATGTGAGTGTCAGGCTGTGCATAAACTATGCAATTGCCATTACAAAATTACTAAACAGGCCTGGCATTGTACTGAACAAGGTGCTTGCATTTAATCAGTGCAGGAGACCAGCAATCAATGACAGAATGCTTGCTGCTTTTGAAGAAAAATATTTGAATAGATGTGACATGTGACATACCAGTGTGAAAAGCTACTTCAAGACAACCAAGCAAAACCAAAATACTCTTTATTTTTGCCTACTGTGTAGGCAAAAACCAATTTTTGTTGCCCCAGTTGAGCCACTTTTACCACCGAAAGTCGGAAAGAGAAGGATAGAAATCTTGTAGGGCTCTGAAACACTAACCTTGTTCCTAACACTGTCCCAAACAGATGAAAAGGATGGAAGCAGCATTTGCCATAACCACAAATGACTTCACACATTTGTCAGCTGAAACCACTGTTTTCTATAACTCTCAGCCTGGCTCTCCAGGCTGCTGGGTTGGCATGGACAAGTCTCCAAACAGCACTTGATTTTGCCTAGCTTGTATCTGGTGCTGCCTTGCCCTTGCTTTCTTTAGAAAGTTTGCAGGCAGAAATGCATAAAATCATTTGGGAAGGCTACATAAGGCAGCTAAATAGGAGCAAAGGGAGCACTGTAGTTTACATCCATTTATTTAAAATAAATTTCCACTATATCTGAAGTTCAAGTGGACTTGTCAAATTGGTCTGATTTCAGTGAAACAGTAACAAATATCTTATAAAGCAATGCACAAAATTAGTATTATGCAAGGACTTGGGTTTAGGTAAAACTCTCCCTGAATGTTATCAATAAACATACCCAGCTAATCCAATTTCAGGATTTGATCTTCAAAATTGTTTTCTGAACAACCAGTCTGCAGAAAGCACACTGTATTAATCCTTTAACCAAAAACAAAGGCTAAGTGTGACTATGCCAGCAAAGGAGAGCTGTGGCTGAGGAGGCCTTCTTTGAAACACAGACTTGATGTATAGATGAGAATGGTGGCAAAAAGATTGATGACTCTTCTGAGTAGTCCCATCAGTTGCCCTATGCTATTAGGATGTAACTGTTTTAGTGGACTCAATGTCATCACTTCTGGCTTCATGGGACTGATTAGGTTAATTTTTTTTCAAGCCACTGTTCTCAATTGCTAACTCAAAAATAATTATGTCTTTCAATAAATCGAACCGATTATTCTGATGTCACAAGAATATTGATAGCTTTTAATTTCTACACCCCTCAGAATCTCCTTTGGCAACATCACACACACACTGAATAAAATAATTCACAAGATTCAGCTTTTTTTTAAGCCTCTACTGCTGATAGCTGTTCCTGAAAACACTCAGTATTTAAGAGAGGGAATGCAATGGGACTGTGGATTTTATTTTTAATTTTAGCATCCTTATTAATACAATCAAAACATCTTGCTATTTTATTTCTCATTGTTCTAGACTCTTCTTAAAGGACAACTGTAGTCTTTCTTTAAAGAGCTTAACTATTCTTTTACCAAAAATCTAATGTTTTATCTTAAATCTAATTTAACATATTCATCCCAGCATGCAACCACAACATGTGGTTTGTAGATATAATTCTTAATACTGATAATAATTATTGTAAATAATTGTAAATTTGTTGTGTATTGTCTGATGCTAGGAAAGTAGCACATTAGGCAGTTACCACACTTGCTACCAAGAGACAAAAACAGTTCACCAGGTAAGAGTTTCAGGACACTCCTCTGCTCCACTGCTGTTTAACTGCATTAAGTTCACAGGCAAGCACTGCTCTGATTTGAGCCTTTATAATTCATCAGAGCACAGACTCTCAAAACAGAAAGTCTATTTAGTCTATCTCTATCATCATAATGACAGTAGGAACACAAAATAGCCTTTGGCTCTGGGTGAGTTAATTATCTACTTTTTTTTCCCTAGGACACCGTCTTGAAGTACTAACACATTAACCTTGCAGAATATTCACTTAGACCTTCTGCACAGCATGAGATTACTACTAGTCTCAACTGGTTAGTGTCAACTTCCCTGCTCTCTGGGGTTAGCCAGGTCACTCCTCCTTGCCTGGAAGATTAATTTCCCTCTTAGGGACAGAATAAGCTTAAGCATACAAACACTTGAATTAAGTGATGGAACATATTCTAGAAAGAGGAAAAACTACATTAATCTAATCTACTGTTTGTTCTGATAAAAATGGAACAATATTAGCAAACCAGGTCTTTTCTTTACTAAAAAATATATTTATATATATTCTAGATGTGTATCAAAAATACCTCTTCTAATGAAAAGGACTGGAACTTTTCAAAAACATGCTTTATGGTTTTCCAACACCATTAAATGTTATAAAGTTTTGTTTCTGTACAGATACAATACATTTATATACAATACAAGGGGTAAATCTTCCTCCACTGTCAGTCACCTGTATTTATAATTTCTTTTTAATACATTATATAACTATCCTTCTTGTAGAACAGTGATTTTCCAAGCTGCATCAAATGCAAATGCAGTAAATATTTATCATAATATTTTAAGCGCAATACAAAGATTTTAAAAATAAATATATAATTTCCCAGTTCTGATGATATGTTTTCATTTAAGCTTTTACTTTTCAATTTTCAGCTACTTTGGACAATGGAAATGGATTCATTTAATTTATATTTTGGTTCTAGGTGTAAATACTACACTATTGAGAGAGACGTTGATTCATTTAACTATGGAAGTATTGCTTGGTAGCTTCACAGAAAACAGGAAATCTTTTCATTCTTTCAATTCCAAATGATTTCTTGTGCTTGCCTTCTAATAGATATTTTCTGATTATATTCTTGTTAGTGAAGTCATAATAACACTCTAGTTGATTAAACTGTAAGTTTTGAAAGACAGATATAATGTCTTACTAATATAAGCATATTTTCTGAGCAGGACAAAGAGAGCTTGCATTTGGTTTCATTTCAGAATCCTCATTTTTTTCAACCTATGAGGCTGTTTCTTGGCATGAGTGGGGAAATCATTGATAGCTGATGTGCATGTGAGCCAAAAGCTTCTAGATCCTTATGCAACCTTCTGAAGAGCGTCCTTCATCAGAAGCCTACAGCTTTATCAACCTGACAGAAAAATTTCAGCAAGACATCTGACCTTATAACTCAAAAGAAGAAACAGAAAAACTACTTTAAATATGGAGAGTGGTTTACATTAAGCCCTAATAAACATGGCTTTGCAAATTTAACAAATTTTGCTTCCAAGCTCTCTCAGCACATTCTGTCATACAGTTTCAGGGAAATACAGTAAAACTAGTACCATGTCTCCTTAAAGTTTAAGTTTTTCAAGTCACCCAGTGAAACATTTGGTTATGAATACCCCAAAAAGTTCATAAGTCTGCCAGAAAATTTGATCCCAAAGTTCTCTAGATTCAGAATGAAAAAAATTTGGTCTTTACTAGGAGAAAATTAGTGAAAGCAAAATGATGCAAGACTCAGTCATATCTAAGTACTGCATGACACATACAGTGACTTAAAATAAACTCTGTCAAGTACACTTCAGTACACTGCATCAGTAGTAGAATTCCTGAGTTTAGGTTACTTATTAGCTGTACTTTTGCTAGTCTATGTATGATACACTTCTGACAAATTCAGTAAAATAAACAGCAAGTCCAGCCATTTACATGACATACCGTGAATAGCATGTTCAATCAGCAGGTAGTTCAGCTTTTACTGAAATTATTACTGAAATGTCTTAAGCTTTAATTCCCACAAATATTTTTATAATGTTTTGGAGGGATACTATTTCTCCATTCCAAAATGAAACAGGGAAAGATGAATTTTCTCCTCTTAGAGTAATTTCTAATTGTTAAGTGCCAAGAGTAGCATTATTAAAATATATTGGTCTCTCATTTCACTCAGTTCTGAAGTAACATTTCTCACTCATTAAAATCAAGGAGCACCCTATTAGATCATATAAGCTAACCTAACAGTCATAAAATGAGTTTTAAAATAATGAACTACTGATTTAAGATTAATGCTTGATTATCTTTGTGAAGTTGATAATAGTGACTCTTACACAGACTTGGCAGAATTAATGGGCCATACAAAAGTGACACAGAAAGGGCAGCCATTGCTCAATTATTTTCATTAGAACTTCCTTATTTAATGATGGAAGCATGCTATGCTTCACTTTCACTTGATATTTGGAATATATGATTGTCAAAAGGAAGTCTCATGGTTCTTTCTCATGTATACAACAATATTATCTTCTTTTGTGGTTTTTAATGAGGCACATATTTCAGGGATTGTGATGGGTACAGGGAAGCAAAAATATTAAGAGTTAAAATTAAGAGTTAAAATCTGATAAAAAAAAGTGTACAAATTGTACACAGCCATGTAAATTCCCTCGTATTTCCTTCTGACTTGATAATGAATCAAAGATACAACATAAATAAACTAGTGTTTGCCTTTGCAAGACCAGAATGAGCCAGGAATGCTTTATAGATGTCAGTGATAACAGGGCTAAGTGCATCCCCTCTATCCAATCAGGAGACGTACACCGGGTGTTCTTCGGGTGGGAGGGATTTCAATTCCCCTGTCTTTACTCCACAAGGCTATTACATTTATTACTGGTTTGGATTCATCTCAAGTTCACAGCCAAGAAGAGATGCATAAGGAAAGCAATTACACTGTACCCATTTCATTACTTCCACAGACTTAGACAGACTTACAGGTAATATGAAAAATCAGTAAAATGCAGAGAAAGAGTCTATTCTGAATTACGGTTGTAGCAGTCATCATAAACCCTCTATGGTATTTGACATAGCCTCAAAATAGCCCACCTTTCTCACTAACGAACTAGTTAGTGAGAAACTAACAAATTTCTAGAAAAAAAACTAACAAGTAACAAGTTTCAGATTCAGTAGTCTAGCTAATTCAGTCATGGTACTGTGTACTAGGTGTATATATATATATATATATATATATATATATATATATATATATATATACACACACACACACAGACATATGCATTCTGTTTCCCTGTGTATTCCCCCAGAGGAATAAGAACTTTTAGCAGAAGCACTGTCTCATTAATCTGTCTTTTTATAACAGGATTCTGTGTAAAGATTCCAGCCCTGTAAAATTCATTGATGTTGTACAACATAGAGAAACAAGGTGAGTGCTAAGCACATAGCTTTTTCGTGTATTGAGGTGTTGATGTTTTTCATTCCTTTCCTCCCTATTCCTGTCCTGCATGGCTTATTCAGACTGACACAAACTATGGCAAAAAGAAGACAATTAAAAAAACAAGGCTCAGATCCCAAGTAGCTGAGTACTCCCACAAACCCCTACAGATTCTCTGGTCTCCCAGAAGCATTGGTCTGGCACAACTAAGAAGTTGGTGTTGTTTTCCCTATGTTTAGGCACCCAGATAACGATACCCAGATAATGAAATAGCCCATGAATACTTCACCTTCCCCAGTCTTCATTCCAAGTAAAATACTGTTATCTCAGTAGCATCCTAAGGATTCTGTAGGATGAACCCATAAGCAACCAGCTGAGATGAGTTTATGGCTGCTTCCTACTGCAGAGCAGTGATGTTACCTGAGGCAGACAAAAGCTCTTGCAAAAATTCTAGTGCCATCTATTTAGCTTTGTTAGAGGGAGAAAGAAGCTCAGCCATGCTTAACTAAATTACATTGAATACTGATATGTGAATATGCTGTCAAAGTTAAATGAAGTGCTATGCAGAGATAATGTTCTCTTTCCTTGCAAAGACCCAGAGCAAATCAAAACAATTAACTAAGCTATTAACCATACCACACATATTGACTAGTATTGTTTATTACTCATTTCAAAAGAATTTCTAATTTTTCTATGATTAAGGAAGAAGGAAACACATTAAGTGTAGCAATTGAAAATTGTGATGATTCTAGAACCATCTCCAATGAGTGTATAGGAGAGATAATAGTAAAGGAATTATTGAGAGCAGACATGTTGGTACCAGCTGTGTCAGCCTTACACTGTTCATGGGGGTGAGTGGCAGAGTAGGTGAGAAGTAGTGCTTTTCAACTTAAAATAATTCAATTTTCACCACACTTAAATGTTAAACAAGGTACTTTTCTCACTAATATTCTGTCTTTGATTAGGACACAGCAAAAAAATAATATGGTACCTCTTGTCCTGTCTCAGTCTAAGGTCAGTTAGAGGATTCTGTTTTTCCCAAATGGCATAGATTATCATCAATTACTAAGTTATTAAAGTTCTGTATGGAGATTCAAATTCTTAATAAACATGCAGCAATCAAGTTTTGTAAATTACAGACCCATGTGGATGCCAAGTCTTTTATTTTAAAATTATCTTCAGCATATGCATGACTTGCTGAGGCTCTATGGGGTTCAGCTAACATGCCATTGAATGGGAAAAGATGGAACTTGGCAGATTTTTCACATCTCTGCCAGATCCCAACTGCACCTGAGACTAGTATCTGAAGTGCAGGTCCTTTGCACTTTTACTATTTATCCTCTCGATCTAATGCAAGACTGGGTTTTTAAGTGAGCACCTCTCCTTAAGGGAGGATTGTATTTCAATTATATTGTCAGTGTAGCTGTGATGCAAAGCTGTAACATGACACCGTGCTGATTCAAAAGCTGAAGTTATTTTGGGCACAAAATTCTAGGCACCTTTTGAGTAGTCCTAAGTTAAAAAACCCCATCCTCTGTAATATTTTGTCTCTTTTTCTTAATCAGAAAAATTACACAACAATGAAGATACTTCTTAAACCAAATTGACATATAGGCCTTTTCCATCAATCACCTCAGTAATCTGTCCAAAGGTATGGATTAAAGGAAAAATGTGAAATCAACCCCTCAGGGGTGTTTTTCAATTCAAGAACCATAAACTTGCTCTGAAAATTCAGAGTGATTGTTTAATCTTCTCACCCATATAGACTGGCATCTATAAAACTACAGGTAGTTTAAAGCATCCTCATGAGCAGTCATTCTTCTGGCAATTGGATATTCAGGTCTCAAAGGCAGCTCCAAGAAACTCAGCCACAAAATACACAGCTATCAAGCATGATTTTAAATATGTCTGGTCTAACTTCATGAAGAATGGAAACTGTAGTTTCTGCAACAAATGGATTGAAATAAATGTTGAAAAGACTGAGTCACAATGGAGAAGTTGAATTACCAGGATTTTTTTTTAATAAATAGGACAAAAGAAAATTAATCTTGATAACTTCATTAATCCATCCTGCTCCTCAGTCTTTATCTGTCATTTCAGTGATAGAGGGTTAGAGGGTAAGACATTAATTATGTAATTTCTATATTAGTATGTAATAAGTTCAATCATCAAACTAAAAAGAAACAAAAATAAATATGAAAAAAAAATCTGGGATATTATGGTAGATTGCAGAAAAAGAAATAAAAATAAAAATACGGTTTCAGTAAAATCCTGAAAGTTGCAGTATCTGAAGGTCAAACAAGTAGTGTTTCACAGACACTGTTGGTGATGGATAACAGTAGCACTATTACCAAAGTATTTTATATTTAGGAAAGCAAAATGCAAATACCCAAACTATAAGAGGGTGGAGGGAGGGGAGAAATGGGCTGTTTCAGCAGCTTTCTGTTATCGGAAGCTCTGTACCCCTCAAAGTGTGACCGTTAGAAAAACATCTGAAAAAAAGCGTAAGTGCAATGGAATCAAGTCCAGAAGGCATTCAGTTATTAGGACTGTTTCAGTGAAATTGGCAGATCGCTGAGGATCCTTTGCCTTTTCTACTCTGTAGTCTATATAAAACACAAAACAAACTGGTATTTTTTGCACAGATTACACATTGGCAGCAGCACACAGTACTTTAGAGCATACTGATGATAGCTGGCTGTGCAGATCAGATTAGTCTGGAGCATTCAGGGAAAAAATCTGCCAGTCAGTTCATCAGCAGAGAGACTGCTGGAATGAAGAGAGACATTAGCAGGATGCTAAAGAGGAGAAGAGAAAAGGAGAAGTTAATGAGAGATGGATTGTAGCAGAAGTAATGGAAGAAGAAATAGAACTGTGCTGTGAAGCTGAAGAGCAAACAGAATAGCAGCAAGGATAAGGCTGACGGTGGGAGAAAATCTTGTGTACTGTGGTTCTAGATGTTGTTATAGATTTCTGTGCTACTTAAACATTTGAAATTACTGATTGTAAATCTGCATCAGTGTTTAAATTATATGAATGCTACCATTCTGATTCACTTGTTACAAGTGAGTAAAAAAATACCATGTCCTTTACTAAGAGGGATGGTTTATATCTTAAACCCTTTTTGTACTGTTAAAGAGGTGTTTTTTTCAGATTATATTATTGCTGTGAAGTTCCAGACAACATTAGAACTTAAAACCAATAAAAAATACTCAGTCACAAAAAAAAAAAAAAAAAAAAAAAAAAAAAAAAAATTAAACAAGAAAGTGGTATATACCTTTGGAAATCCTCGTATGCCCAGAAAAATGTTCAGCCTCCTAATGAAACCACATGCATGCTCAGCAAGAGGAACATAAATTATCCTAATGTTTAAAACCAGCTCACTTAGCAATCTGCAATAGCTATAAGCACAGCCAGCTACCAAAAGCAGCAGTAGCCAATTACAACGCTGAGTGCAGCAATGGACCAGAGCTGTCCATTGGCATCTTCTTCCATTTTGCTTCATCTTCAAGGTTAAAGATTCTAAAACTGCTCTTTTCTTTCAACACCTGGTGGTGGTGCTGTTGCTCCTTGCTATACCATATATTAATCGCCAGGTTTTCACCTGGCATATGACCTCGAATTTATTAGAGTTTGTTATCTAGCACAATGTTGGAGCAATATTGGTATGTTGTCCCCATTTCTTGGTGGGCTGTTAACTCAGGTCTGCCTGCACTTCCATAGGTATATGTTAAATATTTGAAAAATCTCCTGGAAAACTAGATTCTTTTGAAATTAAATAAACAAACAAAAAAGAGCACAAAAAAAAATAAAAATAAAAAAAAAGGCCAGCTTATAGAAGGAAAATTAGACAGTAGGATGAGAGTGGAAAGGTGGAAAGCACCTGAATTGTTCAAAAGTGTTTGAGTTGAAAAAAGAAGGCAAACACCGTTTTTGGGTCAGTATCATATCTATAATCACTCAGGCAGCTTTCCAGAGAGGAATTTCATTCATGTAACTAGTCCTATTTAGCCTATTTAGTTCAGAGAATTAAACTTGCTCATTTAGGTGACTACAGAGATCATAAAAATGCAGAGCTGTAAATATCCCCCAACCTGCTGTGAGTGTGCATATAGGCAGGAATTATCATTAAGAAGACAAGCAGCTGCTACGTCTGAAAGACTCTTGCCAGTGATAAACACAGTATAATTCCTGTATAAATTTACAGATTAGAATTTCCAGCATTTTATAAGTCAACTAAATTCTAAGGGAAAAAAATGTATTCCTTTGAATTATTGTTTATTATGAGTACCAGGTATTCATCACAATAGATGAAAAGCTTGCTTCAAATGTAAAAATAAACATTGCAGGCTGAAAAAAATTAAGCCATAGCAACAAGGAAATATAAAACAAAAAAAAAAACCAGCAGATATGTAAATCTGTAAAATCCTGCTAATTATTTAACATTATTTTTTAAAAAGCAAAACAAAACACAAAAAATGCAACAACAAAGTTTTGCTAAGATAACTCCCATTTAAAAGTTCTCATATTTATAAGCTGAGGGGTGCATAATTAAAATGTATGAACAAACACAATTTGAATTGTAGCAATGGCTTTTTTCATGCTTTTCAAATCATCTACATGTCAAAATAGAATTATTTTATTGAAGAAAAAAGCAAACACAAAAGAAAAAACATGACTATGTCAAGCAGGACCAGATTAGGTTTTATGGACTACAGATCTGAGATTAGAGCACCAACTTTGGGAATAACATGAGTTGAGAACCTCAACTTTCATTTAAAAAGAGACTTTAATTGGTAAGATCTTAAAAACAGAAATAAGCCTAAATTAATGTCTACATATGCCGATAATTCCAACGAATTTAGGCTATAGCACTGAAATCATCATGGAAAGAGCAGACTCACACTCAAGAAAAAGGAAGCAAGTAAAGATGAGGTTTGGTGTCCTGTATCATCTAACATACTGAATTCTTCAGCTGTTGCTGACTTGCATCACATCCTCCTTCTTTCTATTTCTCAATAATAAATGCAGTTAGAAATACTATCCTGAGTGATCTTGATTTTTAAACACTTTTTCCTCATACACACACAAACACACCCCACTCTATTTCTTTGCCGATGCATGTTTACTATCTACAGACAGTCCTAAAGCTCTAACAAAATCAGGAAAACAGAAAACTCAGGTAGGATGAAGGAAATATAAAACTTGGAGGGGTAGGCATAAAAAGTCCATGTAGCTAAAGTAAATAAAACCAGAAGACTAATGACTTGTAAGAGGAAATTACAATAGTGATCATAATTTTCAAAATATTCAATATTTTGAGAGAAAATACAAAGCAGCAAATGTGACAGTAGCATCATGTACCTGGACAATTGTATCTACATCATCTGAGAACAAATTCAAGCTCTGAATGTGCCAGTGTTAATTTGAAGACAGGAGCTGCATCATTCTTTATTTGTCACACTCAAACCCATGCCTGTGTAGTAGCACCCTCCTTGTTCTGAACATCAAACATGGAAAAAAAATCTATTTCTTCTGGCATCCCTGTGACTGTACACCTATGTCAGGGCAATTCTTTCCTAAAGTGAATTGGGGTGATACATCCATTCTTTGACAGTGCAGTTGCATAATTTGCACTATAAAGTCTTTTTTTTTTTTTTCACCTAAATCAAGTGCCAAAAAAAGAAAATAAAATAGTAATTTAATAGTCACTGACACCCTTTCCAAGCATATTCTCTTTCACCAGCAAAATAAATATAACATTTTTAATGCCAAAAACTCACAGGAAATTTGTTCCAGAACTTTAGATAAATAAAAAATAGAAATTAGTATTGTCCATTTCTAAAGTTTATGATTCTTGTGATTTAACTCATTTGAAGTACAAAATCTTGCACCTGGAGAAGAACACTCCCATGAAGCAGGGAGAGCATGAGTCATGAGTCATAAAATAAAAGACAGAAAATAGAAAAAAGGATTTTCTTTGTCCAGGGGAGATGCGTTTAGAGTGTTCCAACATCCCATTTCCCCAGATCAGGAAAAACAGAGAGATGGAGGAAACTTTAAAGTTGAAAACAAACCATCAAATTCATAAATTAGATTCTGTGATCTAAGAGCCTGCATTTACTAGGAATTTAAATCAGTGACCCATGAGATCTCTTCTGAGCTTTTATCTTACATAGGTTTTTTTTTATTATTATGAGTAATTGGGGATTGCTGCCATACCACAGAACAGGAACCAGTATAATGTAAGGTCATTGCCTTTGATGTATATTTTTCTATTTCTACATAGCAAAAACATCATAGGTCTTGTGAAGAATTATGTCTAAAAGAAAAATACCTTTTGATAATTACCCATAAAGCTTCCAACCTATAAAATGAGAAAATGTTCAACATCAGGCCTCAATGCACAAGAAAAGTTCATGGAACAGCCTCTTTTAAAGTATCATTTTTTCCTAGTGTACTTTCTTTTAGCTAGGCTTGCCAAGCATTTCTATAAAAACATTTTTTCACTATGTGAAATCAGTGACTGTTTTCCAAATAAAATTATGAAAAATGTCAGGTAAACGTAGTAAGACAATCATATTTTTCTATTTTGATTAAGGTACCTCAAACTAAATTTCAGTTCAATTACCTCATTTTTCTTGTAATCATGTCTAAGATGGATTCTGTAGTCTCCCCCATGATGTGCTATGGCCATAAAACTGACATGATAGGCAGAATTTGCTTATTCATTTAGGAAGATAATGATATTGTCCCATTAGGAATCATATCAGTCTTGGTATTGAGTAAGATACATTTTTCTGTCAGTAGAAAAGGATGTGAGCAACAGGCAGCTAGTAATGCATTCCCCTAGAGAAGTGTAACAGAAACCTCAAAGCAAAATATTTCAGTACAATGTCATCCTTTCTTCACATGCTCCTGCTTGCAGCCACTCTGGATATTTTCATGATTGGAACATAAATGCACGGCACAAAAGCACCTCTACCTGACCTTTCCTCTCTTTCTAGGCAGTATCTAGCAAGAGCTGAGACACTGCTCACAAGCATGAGGGGGAGCTGGCAGCAGCTGCTCTGGTGCCTGCAGTCAGGACAACACTCCCAGCTGCAATCTCTGTTTGCCCATGGACACACAGAGACCATTCATGTGTTCTGGGGAACCTGCAGACAGTGCTTTGGTGAACCTCTTATCTAGACAAATGAAAGTCTCCTCTCTCCTGAGGAAAGTACCAAGCGCTTCACAGTACTCAAGGTGTTGTGTTTACCTCTTCAGACACAGGTGCTCAGCATTGAACCAAATCCTGATGGTCCACACAAGCATTGAAAATGACATGTACATGTTCAAATCCTTACCCAACAAAAAATTCAGTCAACAGGAGTAACTCACAACAGCTGAAGGGCAGATGTCTTGGAGTCTTCAATGGGGCCAAAGCTGCAGAGATCAGATTCATGACAAATTCATGCACAATGGTGCTAAGTTTCTTTTTACAGAACACTTTGCAACTCCACGGTTAGATTTGCCCCTTCCAGTGCCAGCTGCCATTCTGACTAGTGTCAATTCTGTCAGAGAAGGCAAGTGATCTCATGTTACCAAAGACAATTGTTTCAAATTTGTTACTAAAGGACTTCTGGTAAAACCAGTGTGATGAACTACTGAACACTCAGCTCATTAGTTGTCATCCAGCTTGACATTTCCATCTTTCAAGCACTATTGCAGAAGATCAAAGATACACAGGCCTGTGCTTCAAAACCTGCAGAAGTAGCCATACTGTCTTCAAGAAAAGGGACTATGAAGGTTACTGCTAATTGGACGTGGAAGATTACAGTAACACATAGGCAGATAAAAAGAATTTGAAAATTAATTCTTCATGTGCCCTTTATACACACAGTTACAGAACTAACATTAATAAAACAGAATAAGAACATAATAACAGAACTTAAAATAAGAACATTATATTCTGGAGATAGAATAAGAAAAAAAAATCTTGGCATAAATGACTAGTCTTATGCTGTGGCACTTTAAAAGTCATCCTATGTAAATACTGTACCCTGTACCAGTGTGACAGCTGCTATTTATAGGCAAGAGTAAATAGGTGAAAGTAAATGAGCGCTTTTTAACTGAACCCATTTTGGACAAAATTCTCACGCAAAGGATATAATCACTATTCTATAATACATTCTATATGTTGTGTTACATGACTTCTTTAATTACTGTTTTCTTTACTCACTTTAGTCTTTAAGCCATCAAATATTTGAATCATCTTCTTCAAGAGTTTATCAACTGGATTCCTACCTTAGGTACCCTCTGTAAAAGCTGAAGAAAGTGATCCATTTTCTTCCTTTCCTTTTAGTTGAACTAACTAAATATTTCTAATTGTTTTCCTTTCCTAGTTTTATTTATTTTGAGATTTCACTGTGGGTTTTAGAACCCATACTTTCTTGGTCTATTTATAAAACACAAAATCTACTCTAAAATGCTTTAAAATTGTCATACTCTTTAAAACTTTTCCAGTTTTCATCTAGAAGACAGGTACATAGTGTTTGCTAGTGCCTACTTAAGTGTTACATTCATCTATTGCTTCCAGTCATCCTACTTACCTCACTTCTTTTGTATTGTCACCTTGTGTACGTGACATGATAGGGATGACACAGATATCCATGAATTGAAAGAAATGTTTTATGCCTGTGATTTAATCCCTGGGTCTGAAATTTTGTTCCTCTGTGCACTGTTTATACTGATCCACTCAGGGCAATTCCTCTCCATTGGCATTACAGACTTCAAACTGACTCCCACTGCTTTCTAAGGATATAATTGCCAGCTCCTGAGACCCTTCAGAAATCACAAGCAGAGCAAGCATACACACTGTGCCACTCTTAGACTTGTGCTGCTCCTTGAGCAGGAAAGGTCTCAGTGTTAGAAAACTTCTACAGCTAGTAATGGCTAAGCTTTCATTTAGCAAAGGAAAATGTTAGATACTTCATTAAGAATAGAAAATACAATTTTAAATATTGTAAATAAAAAATATGGAAAACCTTCTCAGGACTTAAGCGTCAGCTGACTCTTTTGCTCATAGTTATTAACTGGTGCATCTATATCAGTGATGAGACTTCTGAACAATTTTACCACCTACTCCTGAAATTCTGCTTCCCTTGGCTTATATCCTTCTTTGACCACTGTACAACTTTAGTATCTTATTGAGGAAGTTAAACCTGCCAGCCTGCTGCCTTCAGCCCAGGTCTGCTCTGAACAGACCCTTCTCTAAAAAAATTATCTTTTATCAGAGATACTCTCCCTTCTTTGTCTTTCAACCCATTTGGGGTTTTTATCAGCAGGACAAGCAGTCAGGATTTATATAAAAAAACAGTTGCAAGAAACAATGCTTGGTGACATCTCAGTCTACACTGAGTACCCACCTGCTACCTTCAGTTTATATGAATCAACCCTTCTACAAATACCATCTTAGCCACTTACGTTCTTTGCAGGGTATGGCTGTGTGATTCCAGGATCTCAGGTGAAGAACTGCTTGTCAATTATAGGCATCTAAATTATAGTCACAGGATCTTCAAATGCAAACACCATAGCCATTAAAGAACAGTGGAACTTTTTTAGAGGCTAATTTGCTGGTCACTTAGTGTTCCAGTACAGTTAACTGTACTGAACAGGGTACAGTAAGTGAGTTTTAGCCTCCAGAGTTTCAGTAAGAGTCCCAGCCTCAATTTTTCTCCTGCTTCCCTTTGGAGATGGATTATAAAAATGCTGATTTCACAGAATATGCTGAGTTGAAAGGGACCCACAGGGATCATGGAGCCCAGATCCTGGTCCAGCACAGGACTATCCCCTGGAATCACACTCATGTGCCTGAGAGCATTGAACGCTGTCAGGCTGCTGCTGTGACCACTTTCTCAGGCAGCTGTTCCAGTGCCCAACCACCTCTGGGGGAGGAATCATTTCCTAATATCCAACCTAAACTCCCCCTGACACAAATTCTCTCACTTGCACTATAATGAGGCTTCTGCTCCCTCTTTCTAAACAACTTTCAGGTTTTCTATCTTCTACGTAACATACTGCTTGTTTCAGACTTCTTTGCAGGAAGGATCACTTTCAGCATAGTAGGACCAAGTGACATGCCAGTTATTAGATTCATACATTTGAATTCACTGTGAAATCTTCAAAGAGTCTGCACATGAAGTGCTAGCAGCACAAATGACAGATTTAGGACCAAACATTTTCTTCTTTTCCTCAAATTTTGTGAGCACTCTAAGTTCTCAACTTAGATTTCATGAGTTGCTAAGATTTTTTTCTTATGTCAAGTAATTTGCTTTTGAATAATTTGATGGATCTGTGATCTAAACCACACTTGTAGATTTTTCACAGGGATGACAGACCAGTGATTTCCTCTGACATTAAAATGGCCATTATCTTTTACAATGTAGTCATTTTCAATATTCAGAGTCTGCATTCATTTAATTCAAAGAACAGACACATATCAATGAGAATCTCTAAACATTCATACATTCCTGCTAAAATGTCTTTATGTGACTTTGCATGCAGTTAAGTTTATCCTTATCCATATAAAAGCCTGATGGTTATATTTCTGCATGGTAAAACCCAAATAAATACTGAGAGTCATAAAAAATTCCTTTTATTTCTTTAGGCAGTGTGCTAAAGCAGTGCAGAAGAGGCTAATAGGTTCTGCAAAGCCATTGCTTTTTGCCCTTGTGCAAGTGAGCAGGACGGGAGAGTGACTGAAAAATTATTGTGACATCCTCTCAGCTAGCCATAACTCTGAAGTTGGAACCACTATACTCTTCCCTTAAAAGTGACCAGACTAAACACACTAAAATAGCTGTTGGCATCAATGATTTATTAAAACACACACTAAAGCAAGTGACTTTAAAATGTCCAGTTAAGTATAATATGGTAAGACAGAGTAAAATAAAACGGTTTGCAAACAAATCTTTCCCTTATTCACTGTACCTCACAGAGTAGGTACTTCATTCTTGTTTTCTAGGTCAACAATTTTTATCAGCCTCCTAGACTGCAGCAGATTCTCTTAGGATCCCCATCAAGTTCCCCCTTCCTTTGGGGAAGCTTCTGCAACCCCTCCAGCAGATTTCTGCCAGCTCCATGCCCCCCTCAGGAGTTTCTGAGCTTGTATTTGTGCAGCAGCATCCCCACTCATGATATTTATCATTCCCCATCTGTCCTCACTCTCCCCTATAACTATGTTCACTTGTCCTCAGGAAAAAAAAAGCAGTTTCCCCACTTTCTTGCTGGTACCATGATACTGGTGCTGTAGCAGTGTGAGAGGGTGAGCACTGATATCAGGCAGCCTTCCTGCCTGCTGTTCATCCACATTCCTTCACGTACACATACAATAAAGTGAGTGGGAGAGGGTATTTATCATAGTTATTTCCAGTGACTGATCTGGCCTGTGTGAAATTAGCACACAGTTGCATGACAACTTATCATACTTACTATTTTGAAAATCAACATATTGACTTCTCCAGGGCTGGAGGGATGGTATTTACATTTAAGACTGACTACAGGAACCCAGTCACATCAGCAACATTGTCCAAAGAGCAATCATGTATTCTCTGTAGTATCCAAGGATGCTGTAGGGCATACCAAGATGGAAATCACTGTTTCTCTGAGGCAAAAAGGCCACTGTTTATTGTCTTTTAACACTTCTCTGTAGCAAGAGAATTACTTTGGACAGCCCTAGAGTTGCACTCCAGTAGGAACAGAAGCTTTTCTTTGGGAGTACATAAGACCCTCATTTACTTTATGCAAGGAGAAGTGCCTGTTATTTCAGGCAGCAGGAAATACTCCCTCGCAAAGATGCAAGGTGCTGTCAGTCACTGGCATCTTCACTCTTAAAGAAGTAGGGTTTCTCTGGGCTCAGAAACATATGATGGTACTTGGGGAGATGGGAGCTGTCACTTGAAGTACTGGATTGTATCAATAAACCGGAGATGCCATGAGAAATTTCAAGCAGCAGCAGGCTTTATTTCTCCAAAGTAACAAAAAGAGAACAAAGACTGTGACCTACAACACTGCTGCAGAGCAGAACAAGTCATACATTACAGCCAGCTACCCTGCAAAGGAGATGTGTAAGACAACATGACTGGAATGTGCTATGCTGATGCAAAAAATTAGCGGTATTTATTTTCCTTTTTAACCAATTGATATTTTGTACTGAAGATTATCTTTTTGAATGTTATTTTTAAGGATCTGATTCTTCAATTGCTTTGAACTGAAATACTTGTTTAATTATGAGAACTTTTAACATTAAAAAATAGCTTTACTTGCTTTTTTAAACTCAGCTTAACCCCTGTTGGGCTCTTTTGCTCTCCTTTATAGCTACAAGGAGGAATATGTTATTATTTTTGTAAATGTTGCCTTTTATATTCTTTTTTTATTACTCACCCTGGTCTCTTAACCTTTTCTGGATATGTTTGGGCGTTCTTTTCATCTGGAAGTTTATTTATTTTTTTCTCTGTACAATATGTTCTATACTTCCAAATCTGCTAGACACTAATTTTACTTAATTATCTCTCCTTAAATGTTCACCCTCTTACAATTATTATGTTTCAGGTTCTGGAGTTGTCACAAAATATATTAATATCATCTTTTCTCTTTCCTTTCTGTCTCAACATCAAATTCCCTTTAATGGAAAAGAAGAAAAAGAAAAGAAAAACATAACGTCTAATTTGTAAATGGAAGGGAATAAAATACATTTAATAGCATGTTGAGAAATAGCAAATATTTTTAATTAAATTGTAATATGGAAAAAAGCAAGTATTTTCATAGTATGGATGAAATTGCAAATCTTATTTACCTATCAGTTGCTAGATTAACTGAGCTATTTCAGAAAGTTTAAAATTTTAATATAGATAGTATATTTTATTTTAGTGAGTATTTGTTTGTGAGATGATTAATTAGACTGATACAGGATAAAAATGAAATTTAGTGTTTGCAGTCAGGCTAACAATGTAATCATCATAGGCAAAATTTGCAAAGTCTGAATCATCCATGTAAAGGCCTCCATACCTTTAAGTTATTAACTTTCTAAATTTTCATGGAGCTATAAAAGTGGTGCCCAACCACCAGTTAACTCTGTGCTGGAATCTGGCATTCTGGCTGCACCAGGGGAAGGTCCCACCCTGGAAATCAAGTTGTCTATGACAGAATCAGATATGAGACACGAGAGATTGCAGCATCCGGGACTATTTTTGTTCCTGGCAAAAACTGACACCTGACAGGAGAGAAACTATTTCTGAGATAGAAATGCATTTTCAGTCCCATTCCTGCTACTGGTCTTGCAATACTTTGTGGCATAAACATGGGTTACACTTAAGTTTTTATAGATTAAAGTTTTTACTGAAGCCCATAAGTCACATCTCTCCTGAACATTCCTTGTTTAACAACAGTGTAAAGCACCTCCAGACAATGATTTTTGTTAGATTTCTGGAGACATTTGTCTTTATCTATGTCTATAAAGGCACCTAGACAGATCAATAGCAATTTCTTTCCATTTCAGAACTATGCACACTGTCTTTATGTATACTGCGGGTCTCACAGAGGTTTGTATAGGTCCTTCAAGTCACCGAAAGACACTGCATAGGAGGTCTTTCTTGCAGTCTCTAAGCTTTCATGAGAATCAAGGTTATTAAAATTCTCCACCTTTTTTTTATTCACAATTGTCATTATTCCTAACAACTTTTAAAACATAACGTGAACTGGGAATGAACCATAGACTTTAAAAATGACAAGTATTACAGTCTATATTCCTAAAGTAATAGATCTTATTTCTTCAAGGGCTCAAGATTAAAATATTTCCTATTAGTAGCATTTGGTTCAACCTGGACTTGAAACTATCAGTTCATGGGTCACAGTTTATAATTATCTTTTCTCCCTCAGACCTTATTAATCACACAAACCATCTATAACAGACTTTATGAAAGGCTTTATTTTGCACATAAATACTGTGTTTGTATTTACTTCAGATACAAATGGTGCCACCTGCTCCTCTTAGTACCCTGACATTTGGTGCTAATTAGATGGACTTGCATTATCAACAGCACAGAAATACAGCTCCGCAGCAGACTTGGTTACCATGGATCCTAATGCACTCAGCATTCCACAGGAAATTTAGCAGAGCATAAGAAATAAATCTATTTCTGTGTGAACCTGCACCAGTTCTATGACACTATTAAGGTACATCCTCAAAGTCTTCTAAATTCAAGGGTAAACACCATTATTACTTCTAAACTTTTATTAATACGTTCTACCACTGAGTCACCATGTAGGTGAAACAAAATTGCAAGTCGATTTTAAACACCCTGACAGTGCTAATGGAAACAAGTCATGCATTCAAGCTGTAAAGGAGAGTAAGTCTCGACTGGGGATCAGCTGCTACAAAAGACTACTGGCATCTGTAAGTGAGAAAAGTCAAAACAATTCTTACACATATGAGTGTCACACTGAATAGCTGCTGTGAAAACTCATGCTATTTTTTCCTTTCCAAGCCTACCTGAATCTACCTAATTATTATATTCCAGGACCTAGCAAATCTACTAATCCAAAAGTTGCTTCTATAGAGTGATTTGACATAGCTCAATAAACTCAACAGATTAAATTAAATGGAGGAAGAATATATTATGGTGCAAGCAGAAGGTGAAGAAAAGATATAAAAATAACAAAGAAATGAAACCATTAAATAAGCAGACAATATAAAAAAATAATCTTTCTCCCTTTCTCACAGGGACGTGTATATAATTCTCTCCATCTGTTCTAAGGCCCAAAAACTATATTTCACAGTTACAGTAAATAAGAAATTTCTTCTTCAGGCATCAAACTCTGATATTCATTGGGGTTCCTCCTTTATTGTCAGAACTGTCTGTATTTCTGTCTTGTACACATATTTGAGTGCTATGGTGCCAGAATTTCAGTTTCTTTCAGAGTTGTACCCAAATACTCACATCTCAAAGGAAAAGTTCAGCACCTGAGTTATGAATTGCACATCCTCTGTTCTCCAAATGGGCTTTTCTAACAAACTCCAAAGGGCAAGTTTGAAAATTAATGCCTTCCCCTTGCAATTAGAATGATTTTCAGCAGTATGAAGCAACATGCTGCAAATAAGGTGAAACCAGGGTTAGATCCACTTCCCAAAGCTAAAAGCCTACCAGCACAATTCTAGGAAGTATGAGGATGATACACAACCACACAAGGCTCAGGTTGCTATCTCCATTCAAGTCCTCTTGCTGCCTTGAGAAGGCTGACCTAGAACAGAGGCTAGATGGAGTTAAAGAATAAAGTAGGGATTTATTAAAAAGCCTTAATGGATATACCTTGGGCAGCACAAGAACCTGGCTAGGGCTACACCCAA
The DNA here is from genome assembly GCF_050655825.1 of Lonchura striata. Lineage (NCBI taxonomy): Eukaryota > Metazoa > Chordata > Aves > Passeriformes > Estrildidae > Lonchura > Lonchura striata. The sequence continues at coordinate 33,945,210 of NC_140741.1, read as the reverse complement.
GATGAAACCCAAAATGGTCACAAAATGCATAATTGGTCATGAGGTCTCACACTCTTATAAGTTTTTGGTCCATTTGCATATTGGGTAATTGTCTAATTGCGGCCCCAGATTATGAAGTCTCATCCTCCCTGTTTTCTGTCTTCAGTCCACAGTTTATCCTCTTGGGCCTGAAACTTGTAATGGTTGTCACAAGCTAGAAAAAGGAATTGTTTTGTCAACCTACTCTGTGAAGAGAGATTACCAACACTTAATATAAAGCTCAGAACTACACACCTAGGCAGCACAGAATCTGAAAAATATGAAAGATAAAATTTAAGGCATCACTTTAAACTTCTTCACAATTGAGTTCTATTGAAAATATTTAACTTTTAGAAGAGGAAATTAGTTTCAGAATCATCTCATTAAGGTCAATTTATGTAAGTGACCTAGACCAAGAGAAGTGGAAGAAGATAGGCCAGGCAGGTCTAAAAGATTTTTATGGAGTAGTACAATTAACAAACCACTGCATGCAACAGATAAACAATCAAACAGGTAGACAACACATGATTTGGGACAGGATAGAAGTGACATTTTATCTCTTTTTTTTCTCTTTCCTTTTTGAAAGGTAGGAATGGACAATGTGACATATTTCTCACAGACTATATTACTAATCTGTCTGTATTTGAATTACCATTTCTTAATTGTGGGAACACTTCTGTACCTAAATTATCAATTCCAAATGGCAGTGAAACTTCACAGCATTAATACAATGCATAAACAAAAAATCTGAAACTTTGCACATGGCCTAACAAAAAGTAAAATATCCTCTGATTCACTGAAGACTTTGCTTTGTTTTGAGCCCTGAAAACCATTCAGCCTCCACAATCACCAGATGCTTCTCCACCACCAAAGGAGGAGAAGCCAACTCACATAATTTCACAGCTGGAATGAATGGTATCTGTGTTCACAAAGCTGTGTGCATTCTTATCTCAGTAACCAAGAGTTTGCCTGTTGTAAGGCATGAATACGGCAAAGTTAAAAAAGAGCTGCTTTAACACCTGGCCGAGGAAAGTCTATCAATCAGAAAGAGGGGCTTGGTTTTAATAAATGTCAGAAGAACGTGTACCTGGTTTGGTGGTAAGCATGACAGTGTAGGACTAGATGATCTTAGAGGCCCTTTCCAACCTGTTGTGAATCTTGGAACACAGTAGTCCCCTCATATAGGGGAGGACATTAAAAATCTTCTTATCTAGGAAAGCTTATGTTAAAGATGAGACTTCCACAATTACCAGTGTACTTTGAATTAAAAACAAACCAAGGACACCACTTCTTCCTTGAACAATAACTCATCAGGAACCAAATATGCTCCATTTCTGATGTCATCATACTTCCAAAAATGAATCTTTCTAAAAAGCTGAATAACCTATCCCTGTGATATATGTGCAGTAACTCATTAAAATTTTCATCCTATTTTTTCAAGAGATAATAGGCCAGTATAAAAGAAGAGCCATATTTGTTCTGATTTTTGGAAATGTTTAAAACAAAAAAGTTATACAGGAGCATTAAGTTTGCATCTTTCACAGTGTTTCATTATCTTTTAGGAATTTATATAGCTGGCTTTCAGGAAATACATAACTGTTAAGTGGTGAGTTTACCCAGTTCCTGCCAGACATTCTTCTTTTACAACCATGTGTTTGATTTTGCGGAAGAGGTCAAATGCCCAATTTAGATAGCTTCTGCTAAAAAACAAACCTACAGGAGGATGAATCCATTGTCCAGAGACATGGAAAACTACAAGATATGAATGACAATGTTTCTATCTGTGGGATTCATCATAATCAGCGTGTCATTCACACACGCTATCATAGTCTTCACCAACTGTGTGCTAGATAAATATTTACTGTTCATGCATGTACTGTACACAATAAAATAAATTCCTGCTCTGATAAAATATATCTTTTTTTCTGGGTCCCAAATGATACATTTTTGTTCTCACCTTAAGCTATAGACTTATGGGGAGGGTTTGTTACAGTTACACTTCACTATAGAATGTAGTTCCATTACAGTAAATATGCTTTCTAAAATACTTAGCAACATTTGGGTTGTAGGGAAAATGGTAGAGGAAACCAGGACTGTGTTAAAAATGTGACTGTTGCATTTTAGAACTGAACCAGTTTTAAACTTTTGGTTACATTCATTTGATTTTTATGTTAGATAACACACTGTAGTATTTTCATTGAATGGAATAAGCCTTAATTATCTTTACTTTGAATTGTAAAATGGACAGGTTTAATTTCAATTCCAAATGCCAAAATCCTTTTTAAAATAGAAGATTGATCTTCTTTGCAGTCCTGCTTCTCAAGAGGATTTCCTGAATAATAAATTAAGAATAAAGGTTTTGACCCTAATTACATTTTTTCCCTGACTTCCAAAATAGTCTGTTCATGTGTAACAGCAGTCATTTTAAATGCTTTCCTTCACCTAAGATTAGGAGTGAGGGAAAGGGGACTGGGAACAGTTCTCCTGAGGTCTACCAGTGCATGCCAACACAGAGAGCTCCAGCCCTAAGGCCCAGCTCCCACAGCATCATGTTCCCTTTCTCCAGGCTGCTGCTATGTCTCTCAGTAATGTCAGTCCTTCACCTCTCACACAGACTTTCTATTGTGAATTGAGGATCAGTAACACAAAGACTAGAGACAGGAGAGGGCACTAGAAAAGGCAAAAGTTTTTTTTCCAAAATCATCTTTTGTAGACCTGCATACAGATAGGGATTAAGGGTAAGGAGATTTCATACAGGAGATTAATGCATACTGAGACATATATACATGCATGCTGCAAACCATGTTAATATTTAAAAACTGAATGCTTAAGAGAGTATGTCTGTATGAATGTCAAAACGAAAAGAATAGGGTTATATCATAATCATTTGATCAGAAAGTCAATCACATACAAAGTTGAAGAACGTATGATCAATGAAAAGTTTTAATAACACATCTTTTCCAATAACTCTCTTCTATCTAGGGAGGTATCACAAGAACACAAAGTGCAAGCACTTAAAATGGCTATTTCCTTGTGAGACTGGCTATGGAACATTTGTACATGGGTAGAAAATATATTTCAGACATTCTTTAGGTAGTCATAATCATTCAAGATCCTTCATCAGTCAAGATCCTTCAGCTGTGAAATGCTACTGAGTTCAGTGCAGTCCTGCACTAATGTATAAGTAGCCCATATACAGCTTACCTTGCATGACTAGAGCTGTATTTCTAAGTATTGCACAGCAATTTTTTGAATGCATAATTACCCCAAATATGCTTGCTCATAATGTAATTAATTCCTCACACTGAAATAAGAATTAATTTAAACTACCATTAAAAACTTTTTTTTAAGAAATGAGCACTTTGAGGGAAAAAAAAATCATAAACTTGTTGGCAAATGAATCAATAAACTGAGCTATAGTAAAATGTACATAGTCTTATAAGAGAGTTACTAAAGACTTAAACATAATGAAAATATAATCATTAGAAATTTTACATAGCCACATTTCAGGCAAGCAAATATAATGATGAAGCATCAGCTAGAGATACTGTAAATGACCAAAAAGAACAGAGAACCCCAAGAAGAGAAAGGATGCTGGTCTTTATGTGAATTAATTTTCTAGACACAATTTGAAATACCACTACAAATAAGCACCTTTGTAATAATGACCATTACATGCTCAGATGCATCTTTCTACAATTGAATAAAAGTAAATATAGAAACCAAGGAAAACATTAATATAGGATTTTTAAAAATTATTATTTAAGGAGCACTGTAAAAAGGTGAGGAAGGTGGTAAAACCACCATTCATATTCTAAAAACATACTTTCTTTTTAATAAGGTCACATATATTACTGCAACGTAAAGCATTTATGTTAAAGGTTCCAAAAGCAAAAGGCAACATGATTCAATACTACAGTGAAGAAGGTTGCAAGAAGTTTTAGGTCTTTTTTTCAGAAGAAAGATTCACGTTAAATGAGAAAAAAATAAATCTATATATCTTTATATATACATACACTGGGTAAAACAGAACCACATAATAGCAGACCAAAAGAGTAATATGCATTGTAGTGCACTCTCAAAAACAATTTTGCTTTCATTGATACTAGAACATTTCAGAATATAGTATTGCTGAGATCAAATTCTTGATTGGTTACCCTTTTCATAGGATGTTCAAACTTCTTGTCTCTATTTCAAGGTTCTGTTCAACTTGACTACAAAGCTCTGCCTATTTTCACCCTACTCATAAGATCTAACTCCTGTCTTCTGAAGTGAAAAGCAATGTAGCTTTCATCTAATCATTCCTTTAAAGCTTTTCTTATCTACTCAGCCTTTGATTACTGACCACTCTATGATTTCCACAAAGAATCAAGTTATTACTCTCATTGGGGGGCCATATCCTCTCAAATCTCATAACTCTTCATGTCAATAAAGCAACACTCATATATAGCATTGAAGATCTGGCTATACATCCTTTGTATTTTATCTCTGTGAAACTAAGTTGCAAAATCTTTGGTCTGGTGTTTCAATACCTGTTTCCTTTATTATCATCATAAATTACATATAAGAGTATTTCACAGAGAAATGGGTAAAAGAATTTCAGATAAAATGGAAAGTGACTTTAAAAAATATCAGATTTTTATACGAAATATAAAAGACCATTTCTGAAATTGAAACAACTGGACATGGTGGTGTTTGGTCAAAGGTTGGACTCAATGATGTCGGTGGTATTTTCCAACCTTAATGATTTTGTGATTCTAATATATTCTTCACAGCGATTCTGTGAATTGCAGAGATTCAAGCAATTGCAGATATCAATTGCAGATATCACTCTTCAAGCTAGCACTTCGAATGCTCCTAAAACTGCCAATTTTAGAGACCTGGTCAATTTTTCAAAATTTAAAAGGAATAAAATTAATTTGTTTCTTGTTTGCTGTAGTTTCAAAAGCCATAGTCAATTTAAAAAGTTACTTTGAAGTGCTTCTAGCGCTGGAAATTATTTGTTCATTTCAAGATGTGAGAATAATTGTTGATCTACCTGAGAGTCTTTGAAGAACTATTCTTTCTAGAATACAGTTCAGGAAAAAGTCTACCAATAGTCAGAATCTGCCACTAAGAGTGAAAAAGCACCCATATTTTCTGAGCCAAACAATGTTTATGTGGCACTCAAATTTCAGTGGACTTGCACAAACAGGTTTATGATGTGCAAATGCCCCCCTCTCTTTTCTTCTTCTTTGTTTGAAAGAATAGAAGGGGAAAGTCTGTTCAACAACAAAAACTGAAAAAAATCTATCTCTGGCCCAAATATATTATTTTTAAGCACACAGAAAAGTTAAGAACAGATTGGAAACAGGGGAACCCTGAAGAGAATGACCTCAGCACACCACCTGCTTCATCACTGCAGAGTTTTGGTGGCATTTGTATCCTTTAATTTTGTGGGGTCAGGTGGAATGGATGTAGTGCATAGACTTCCCCTTTCACTGCTGTACATTTTAACAAAATAAAAAGTCAACCAAGACCACCCCTGGCTGCCAAAACTTCACTAAATGCAGAAGTCAGAGTAGAAAAACCCCAGAGCATTAAACATCCATTGTCTACTGTTACAATCAGAGATACCACTAAAGGAAGCACACCTCATTCCATGGTATTGCTTTAATAAACTGAAAGTAATTTCTTTTCCACAGGGTATACAAGATCACAACACCAGCTGTATTTGTCTCAGTAACAGATCCCACACATCATGTAGATTCATCAAGTTTTTAAATCCTTAATTTCTCTGTCTCCTGGTATCACTACTTCACAGCATAAAAGCATTTCAGCCAGAATAATTAAATATTTATTTTTTTAAGCAAAACCTAAATATAAAACAGAAATATAAATCTTTTTCAAAAAGTCATTTTAAAAAAGTTTTACATAAGTCCACAGGATATTGCATCCTAGAAATCTGGGGTATTATCAATAGGCAAATGGTCACATATACAGATCTGAGGACTATTTTCTGATGATCTGTGTGCAGAGGACTCTCATGTAGTGACTGCTTTTCTGTTTATATGTGTGAAAGTGCCTGTAAGAATGGTAAATTATCTATTTAATTAATAGTCATAATTAATATTTAAAAATAGCATTATCACCAGGATCTTAGAGGAACAGGGAAGGAAGACTGCTTTGTTGAGAAAGTGATGATCAGAGCAACCATGGAATGGGAACCATTTCAGTTGGTTTGAGCAATTTAAAAGTGGGACACCTGATCCAATTTAGTCATCTAGGACTATCTGCAATCTGCAAAGAGAGATGGGCATCCCCACAGGGTAAGTCATACCACTCTAAGCAGTTTACTGAGACATCTGGAGGTGGCCTGCCAGAAGTTGGAGAATTAAGTAAATCTTTCTCATGAGCTCCTTCCAAGTTCAAGCCCACAATCCCTAAATATGCGTTAGTCCATAATCCAAATCATTATACCCAGTCATGTAGTTAAACCAATGTGAACTCAATATAACAAATATACCTTTTGTCTCCTGCACCCTGATTTTAACACAAATTAAGGACACCTGCGCTTCTACCTGACCTTGCATAAGAGCCTGTCATACAAAAACACCTAACTCAAATTTTGGATGCAAATAATATTCTGGAAATACTGAACTATAATTGGTACTTTTAATGGCTATACTTAACCCTGAAAGACAAATTCTGACCTCCTTTCCTACACTGAATTATACCAAAGTTCATTGTGTATGTCCCATTGATTTTTTCATGAGCTACTTTTGCAATAAAATTCTACTTGGTAGATTTAAAAGCATCTACATCTGTTTACAGGTGACCAGTCTGAACTCCCTTTCACAAAAGATGAGCAATCACTTATAAATCAGGGATATTTCATGGGTGAATAATTACTCAGTGTATTGAAAATGTTCATGATATAAAAGCAATCCTCGGTATTTCCATTGCTACTTGATGAAATGATGAAATAACTTCATTTACCCTTATTAAGTATATAATAAAATTAATATAATTATGAAAATATATAGGTTTACTTCTGGTGTTGGTGGTAACTAAGATCAAAAGAGGTTGAAATATATTTTAATATCAGGCAGTATAGAGATCACAATAGAAAGATAAATAATTTGTTTTGCCATTTGCTTTAACCTTTTTCTCATATTTTTTAAAATGCTTATAAATCAAGTAACAACTAATAGAGAAAATACTATTCTGTGGGAACTTTTGCATCAACAATTTATTTGCAAGTCACTCCATATTCCCTCAGAGTCTTTTGTGTCCAATGGATGTGATTGGTAGCAAAGATTCCACAGTCAGCTTGGCTCCTGCTAATGCTGCAAATCCGACTGCCGTGACTTTTATGTCAGATTGCTGTACTCACACAAAACATCAATAGACATTTCAGAAATATAAATAACATGTCAAAACTTATTTTGGGTTGAAGATGCATTTCAAATGGGAATCAAGAAAATAGCAAGCAACAACAAAAGAAAAATAATTTCCCTTTCTAACTCTCATGCCTAAACACCCCAGTTACAACTCACAAATCACAAAGAGGGAGAGCAACAGCTATTTCTGTGTCCTCTAAAAGAGTCCCTCCTGAGCCTTGGTGCCTCTTGAGAATTGTGCTAAATTCACGTATCTCAACTGCATCTGTGCTGGTTTTCTTAATTTTCTGTAGGTCTCATCAAAAAAAGAAACTACTTTAGGAGTGATTTGATGGTAATGGAACCATTACTCAAACAAAATAGCAAGTCATTATGCCTCTAAAAGATTCACATTCTGGTTTTCAATTTGTCCTATAAACTTTTCAGAATGTGACTGCATACACATATGAGCAAATTTACTTCTTTCTATTAATATTTTTAGGGGCAACTGTAATTTCAAAGAGATTAGTTAAGAAAATAAATAATATCTCTAAAAAGTTCCTAGGTATGCATGTTTTTTATTATACTGCACCATATTTTTTTTTTCAGTGAAACAAGCAGCTCATTTTGATGGAGCAAATTGAAATTAGGCTAATTGACACAGGTCTCTATACTTTTGGAAACTCTTCCATCTTTATTTTTAGCAGCACAGTCAGACGTTATAGGCAGTTAAAGGCTGATTAGGTTTGTAGAACAGTTAGAATTCTAACCATACAAAACAGGGGGAAGTCTCCTTCTGTGAGGATGTGCATGAAGAAAATTTATAATTAACATTTTTGTTGACGTTTTATGAAACTGCCACATTACATTGATGTTTTATTAAAGGATCCCATTTTGCTGTTCAAAGACCATAATGGATGCCTTCAAGGGATTCTGTGGGCAAAATCCAGAACAAATCTCAATGGGATTGTGACTTCTTTTGTCAGATTTGAAGCTATGTTTTTTCCCATTAAAACATCATATAGTAAGCAACTTTGTTTCACATTACATTTCCATCTGCTTAAGCAAACAAACACAAACAGGTATCTACTTGTATAAGCACACACAAATACATACAAACACAAAAAGAGGACTTCCTAAATTTTTGTTAGCTTGAAATCAAATATTAGCAGTCTGTGAGGTCAATGGAAGCAAATCTAAGTAGATTTCATTTAATTGTTACCCTTCTCTCTTTACACTTCATCATTAATGCTGCTTTCTTTTACTATTACTGTTTTGCTTTTTTGAAAAAGTGATATTGTATATTGGCTCTATTCAATGCAATTATTGAAAGAGTATTCTGCAATATCTTTGTTTGATTTTCAGATATTTGTATTCATCCTTTTGTATCCTTCTTAAGGAAGACAAGATCTAGAAATCTACATTAAGGTGGGACTGACAAGTAATAGCTCAACAGCCAAAGTCAGAGCTAAGAACAAGTCTGGTCAGTTCACATTATTTCTAAGTAATGCTAAGTCTTCAACTACCAGAAACTGGTCCCCTGGTAGAGTCAACTGGGAAGCTGAGGATATGGCAAAATTCCATACAGGATGTTACATTTAAAGTAGAGCAAGAGGCATAGAGTCTGCCATCTCCTGAAACCAATCAGGAGATGAAGGAGTGAAAACCTTTCCATCTCCTCACTCCTCTCCACAGAGAACCCAGTGCTAGAAAAAGATTACTGAAGACCCCCAAAAGGATCATGTCTCACTAAAGATGCTTTTACTGAATATGGAAAACCTACACCTTTAATAAATATGTAAAGTAAGGCTTCTTGTAACCTGTAGATATGGTTTATTTAGATATATATATATGGTTTATTCTTGGTAGTGCTCCTTTCTTTTCCATTTTGTTGTAGTAAGACGAATGAGTTTTCTCTGCAAAGGCCTTTCTTCTTCCTCAAGTAAAATAGTTTAAGAGTAGTCATTGAATTATTGTTTCATGCTTACTAAGTTCGAAACATTTAACTTACTAAAGCCAAATTTGATTTTTTTTTTAATTCCAGAAAAGTCAGAACAAGAAATCTCTAATATTTTTCAATTAACTATTCTAATACTGAGGATTTGTTCAATGTACACTCACATTCAGAAACATGCAGAGCTAGCTTCAAATCAATAGTGGTAAAAAAATTACTTTTTCAAAGTTTAGGTGAATCATTGCCTTCTGTATAATGGCAAAAGTCAGAAAAGAAACAAACAGGCAAATTCAAAAGAAACTTATTACTTTATGTATCTCCAGAGCACAAATTCTTATAGGAATAAGAAGCAACAGCAATCACAAATAAACAGGATTTCAAGATTCAAATAAACTGTTCAAATTATTACAATGCTAGACTGCAATAGTCAGTAATGTATAAGAAAAGAAAAGGTAAGAAGGCTTATGCCCTTGTGTAATTCTTAATCTTAAAGGAAGATAAATTCCTTTCATACTTCCAGTGCTTAAAATACTGTTGATTTTACATTAAAAATAAAAGAGAGAAAGGTTTTTCACTATTAAGCATTTTCTAGTATCTTGATAGGGAAAAAATTGCTTGAAATTGGATTAGGCCAGTAGCATCCTCACTGCAGGCAGCAAAAATTTATAGCTATGAATAACTTGACTAAATAGAGAACAGGGATATCACTTTTGTTGTTGGGAATTACAAATGTTATATGAGAAAAAGATTCAAGTACCTCCTATGTAAGATAAACAGTAAGGCATAATAAATTACATCTTAAGCCTGAGAAAACTTTAAACCTATCAGTTTGCCTTTTAATATCATTGGAGAGAGATTTTTACAGATTGTGCCTGTATCTTGAGCTTTTGGATTTCTTTCATTGAACTACTGGCTACTGACATCACAACATCATGGAATCACAGAATCAAAGTTGGAAGAGACCTTCAGGATCATCTAGACCAACTGTCAACATGGCACCAACATAATCACCTCTAAACCATATCCCAAAGTGCCACATCCAGACACATCTTCAAGACTTATACAGACAGTGACATGATTTACAAATTGGACTCGTAGGCAAAATAAAAAGAGAATCTTATTTTCTGCAGTGCCCAGATAAAAATACAGGAAAATCAGAATAAATGGTGTTTTACATGCAGTCTTCAAGTTCTGAACTAGAGATAGGAATACAGAAGCACAGAATCACACAATGGGTCAAGTTGGAAGGGACCACAATGGGTCATCTGGTCCAACCTCCCTGCTCAGGCAGGGTCATCCCAGAGCACGTGGCACAGCACTGCATCCAGATTGTTCTTGAATATCTTCAGTGAGGGAGACCCCACAGCCTCTGCGGGCAGCCCGTTCCTATGCTTGGCCACTTGCACATGCCTTTTAAGAATTGAGCTGAAAATCAGGACTAAGACACTACACACAAAATATCAGAGGAAGCTCATTGCAAGGAAAAATGGCAGTGGGGATAGGCTGAAGTTCAAGGATTTCAATATTAAGTTATAAACAGCTAAATGTAACAGCTCTTATATTCTTATTAAAATTTGGGGATTCATTCATTTTTTTTTCACTTACCACCATTGTTTCAGAGCAGACTCGGCCATGAGGTAATGCCTTTGGCCTCTCAAGGAAAAGATAAATTCATGGGTAGGATATACTTTAATTTTTAGCAGACATAGAAGATCATAGTACATACTCAACTGTTTTGAGGGCTGTGGTATGAAGAACCAGCCAGGATTTCACTGCTGCCTCTCTTTTGTGCATGAGAGGCCCTGACAAATGAACTTGGGTGTGTCAAAATATCATTTGCAATTCTCAGAGTCTAAATTGGGTTGGGTGTCATTCCCCCATTCTCTACTTATCATTTTCCTTAAATCACAGGAGGTTTATTTTGAACTTACTATCACCACCAGCATCACTTGATTCAGTTTAATTAAAATTACCATATTTTGTGTACTTTTGTTACCCAACCCTTTAAATTTGATTTACATAGGCACAGGGATCATGATGAATTGCCAGTTTGTTCAGATCTGCTTCTGTTCAAGTGGCAAGCCACTTTTAAGTGGTTTTAATCAAGAGTCCTATCACTCATAGGTACTTTGCAGAAGAATTCCATGTTTTTTTCCCTGCCAGTTAAAATGCACATGCAACTGTCATATGAGACCTCTCATGTCTTTGTCCCATCACTGAGTACCATGTTAACTTTCTGGGCACAGGAAATATGTTTTCCTTCTATTTCAGGTTCAGAGAACATACCAGATTTTTTTATTTCATAAAATATACAGATATCTGTTTCAAATTAGAAATTATTTTGGATCAAGATACAGACTATGCATTTCATACACTACTTTTTGGTAATTCAATTTGGCAGATGTGATGAGGCTGAGATAAGTCATACAACCATCTGTGGTAACATTTAGAACTTCCTAAACTAAACTACATACACCAGTCATTCCACCTGAAGAACTTAAAAAACCCCCATCTATTATCCACTTAAAATAGCAGTAACAAAATAATCCCTTTCCAGATGTGGGGAACCATCCAGCTGTGATTTACTGCTATATGAACCAAGGCCAAGGAGCAAAGGATTAGAGTAATGAGCTATCATTTAGCTCAGTGAGGAACTGAATAGTATCCCTTTTTTGGTGAAATATGTGGTGAAAGGCAGAAGACAAGGCGTTGCTGAAATGACAGAGTGAATGCATGGCTCTGATATTTCTGTGTGAGTTGTATCTGTGACTTCTGAAGTCCAGTGCAGTAAGTGCTTGAATTGATGGTGCAATATACATTCAATAAATCTGATGGTCCAGAAAGTGCAGGAATCCATGTTCTTGGAGACTTCATAGTGCTTCTGTCTGACAAGCTCAGGACAAGTGAGGTGCTGGCACGCAGAAAGTTTGGAAGGGCACCCTTATAACAAAGGCTACATGAAGGTGTCAGCAAGCAGCCAGAAATCTTGGGACAGCAAGTGAAAAAAAAGCTAATGTTCCATGGGGAAAATATTATTTGGTGAAAGAGACTTCCAGGAAAATCAAGGCACATCACAGACAACTTACGTATGTAGTGCAGAAAAATTGCATAGTGCTGCTGGCACTAATCACAGAGATGATGGTCACAGCCAGCAATGCTGGGAGTGGTGGCAGTAATTAAGGAAATGACACAAGGAGCCCTGACATTAGGTAAAAGTGTCTACACAAGAAGTAACATAAGCAATCTGCTGTAGCCAAAGAAAGTAACATTCTTGTAATAAACTTTTCCAGTAACAGCAAGAAAACAACATCTCATAGGGAATATCAAAGTCAGCTGCTGATGTGCCTGCTGTATTAGGTGTCATGACAATTGCATCTGGGTATGATGTTTGAGCAAGCACGTTTGCAAAATCTAGTGACAATTACTTCAAGTTTTTGCTCAAACTTTATAGAGGCTTTCAGTTTTATAATATGCTACAGGATCCTTCTTTTACACATGGGGAAAAGTAATAAAAACATATTGATTTGGTTTTTCCTTCATCCTCAAACACAGTTTGTAAACTAAATAAGGAGTTCAAGACTTGACCTATCATCAAGACCTCAGTAGTTTAAACATAAATTTAATTTTCACTGTATATACTTCAGGGTTAACAATATGAAAGTTATCATGATGCACACACTTGCTAAAAAAAAATCATACTGACAACTACAGATAGGGTTAGACAGTCATTGAATTTGTGCAAATTAACTACTAACTTTCTCATATATTGTCCATTAACTTTTTCTTCAGGTTTAATAAAAAATGTCACACTTTTTTTACAACTCAGCAATATGCATTGGAGAACTGAAGGGAGACAGAAAAGTGATTAAAAGAAAGCAGCTCCTTTCCATCACTCCTATAAACAATTTAGAGATAATTTTTTACTTTAACAGTTACCTGTGCATTTCTTGATGTTGCTATTTCTTTTTCCATGTGATCCTAACTTGCATCCAAAATTCTCCTCCCAAAATTCTGCAAACCAGACATTTCTCCGATTGTTAGCAAGTGTTCTGCTCCGAAAATATCTATCAAATCCTACATTGAAGAGAAGTGAAAGAAGCACTAAAATATGTACTATAAAAATAGTACAAAAATATAAATTTAAAGAAAATATCCATTTTTTTTATAAATATAAAAACAAGAAAAAATTCTAGGCACAAACTATTTTATGAGCACAATAGCACCTAAGGATTAGATTTCATTTCAAGGTCACATAAAATCATGGAGTAGCTCTTTATTGAACAAAAGGATGTCCAGGACACCCATATTTTTTTTTCTATTTACATAGTTAATTACACCTGTTGAGAAAATAAAGATTCCTACTTAAACCTGATGATGACCAGCCTTACCCCTGGAATCCAGCTGTCATAATGAAATCATGACATGGGTAAGCACACTTACCCAGACATAAGAGATGATACTATATCCAGTACCCTCACAGGAATAAGGTGCTGCAAACCAACTCCCACTTCATCCACCAAGTAAGAATCTTTTTTAATACAGTAGCTTCTTAAAGTAAGTTTAGGAGTGGAAAGTGGGGCACAGATCAATCTCCTCCCCAGAGAACAATCTGATTCATTTTCATTCACCCAATACATATTTGTCACAAAGAATGACCCAGCTATGGTTAAGAAGGTCTCAACTACAAGTGTCATTATTAGACCTCATTATTAGACAATTACAAGATTGCCTAATTGCAGATTCATCATCTCCTCATACCAACAGATATATTAAATTATTTTTTGATCAGGCAAACTCAGTTGGTTGGAAATCTTTTCCTGAATTCCCTGTAATCAAGGACTACATGATATAAAATATTTTTAAAGAGACCTAAAGCACTTGAACTTTGACAGAATATGAAAGGTTTGTGCCAGATGCATCCTTACCATCTATGGATGTTCTTTTAGGTAGAATGGTTACTGCTCCTTCTGCAATCTCCTCCTGCTGCTGGACTGGTGAAATTTTTGACCCCCAGCTGTCTGACCCAATCCAGAGGAAATGTCCAGACTGATTAGCTTTTTTGGCTGCTTCCAGTACTCTCCTGTAAACAAACAATAAATGACCAATTAAACAAATTCCATTTACAAAGAACTTGAGAGACCCAGCATTTATTATGGCTATGCATAAGCTTACAATAATGAATTAATCTATAGTTTTCACAGTTTAAGGCATATTCAACAACAGCTGTAATGAACTCAAGATACAGTAATGCACAAGTTAATTCATTTTGTCTTTAGCCATATTTTTCTAGCATTCTTACTGGTTTCTTCCTTTTCAGTTGACAAATAACTATCTATTGGCATTGCATTCCTAGGATCTAGTCTGGGACTATTCAGAATAAAGGACCAGCCCACTCTATAATTATAATTCAGATTCTTATCATCAAATTTTCAAGAATTTTTACATAGGACTGAATCTGAAACTTCTTTGTTAGTCTATTTTTCACCAGCCAGCCAAGCATCTTTGTGAAGAGGAACATCTTCAAAACAGAAAATTAGGAAACAGGCACCTAATATCATCTTCATTTGCAAACATGATCACTGCTCGAGCATTTGGAGTTTCCAACAAGCGCTTAATGATCTTTTCAAATTCTCCTGGTCTTGGCTCCCGAGGGATTTTGAGTGACTGAGCAATGCAAACACCTCCTAGGAAAAATTGAGAGGAAAAAAAAAAAGAATTTTAACACAGTAAATATCCACACTTCAAATAATTCTTAGCAAACCAGGCAAACAGACAAGAAAAGGTGCTAATCTGAGATACAACAGCACAGCCAAAAGTGACATTATCTATGTGTTTTGCAACATGTTTTGTACAGGCTTACACACTCGGTTCATTAAAGAGTGTAACACAATTACTTTATATTTTAGATACATTTTTAAACAACATTCTGAGGTCTGTTGTCCAGCACCACACTCTGGCTCAGCTGGATCAAGCTCCCCAGACCTACCTCATCTACGGCAACTGAGAACCCAGCCTTGCCACAGCACTGCACTGAGCCATGGATCCTCAGTTTCACAGTTACCTTATGTTCAGCATGTGGCTCTTTGGGATCAGGTACTGTCACACACCTCTGCCTTGTCAGCAGGGAGTATGGAGCAGAGAATATATACAGATCACTTTTAATTGTTATTATGACATTCTTAAATGAGTTGTCTTAATTATTTAAGAAGCTGTCATTGAACATTCTAAATTACTAATCAGCAAATGAACACACACACAGAGACTATATTTATATTTCTTCCTGACAGAGGGTGCTGATTGAAATCTTTGCATTTTACCTGTCAAGTAAAAAGGGCTGATTTCTACAGAAACTTAGTGATTTCTTATCACTTTCATAGACCATTTCAGGGGAATCTCTACTCTCCAATA
This sequence comes from Lonchura striata, assembly GCF_050655825.1. Classification (NCBI taxonomy): domain Eukaryota; kingdom Metazoa; phylum Chordata; class Aves; order Passeriformes; family Estrildidae; genus Lonchura; species Lonchura striata. The sequence continues at coordinate 33,929,469 of NC_140741.1, read as the reverse complement.
ATAACACTGTGTTTCAGCATGCAAGAGAAAAATGTCTTGAGCCTGTTTTGGGAATCACTAAGTCCATATTGCTATCAGTTTCCAATGCCATAGGTGATCTTTCTGATTGTTTACTGATTTGCTTATTTTAATCATTTTTTCTCTAAGAACTACAGCCTGATTCTCATTGCTACATCTAACACCCACCAATGATTGTTCTTGAATTTTTTTATTCCAACCATAAGAGCCTATTGAGGGGAATCAAATCACTAATAAACCCAGAAAATTTTAAAAAATGAGAAAATATTTAGCTCAGACCAAAGGAGACAAGTTACTAGACAAACACAAGCAAACTGTACATTTTGTATCCCTACATCTAAATACCTCTACACTGAAATAGTTTTCAGTGTGAATAAGAATGTGTTTTAAAAGAGATGTTCTATTTTAATGAGTTTTAAAAGAGGTCCTCTATTTTTAATGAATGCTGGTATTTATCTTTCGATGTATAAGATCATTTGAGATATGTACATTTCTTTGCATTAAATGCAGTTAGTCACCGTTAGATGGCTGTGTTTTGTATGGGGAGGCTTTCCAACTTTCTCATCCATCTTATTCCTCCTATCAAAATGTTAGAATTCTGTTTTTCCAAAGTACTTCACAAATTAGGTTGATGAACACCTTCAGTGGTAGGATTTGAACAAAAACAAGAGTCCAGTCAGGTGAAACTTGGCATGTAGATTAACATGAAGGTGTTACCAAGGTCCCTTGTGTAAGCTTTTTGAAGCTTAATGTATTTAATCCTTAAGCAAAATAGACAAAAAAAAAAAAGGTATGTCTGAAGGTATTTTTCTTATTTTATCAAAAAAATGAGTAGGAATGGTTCAAAACTGTCCCAAATCTGTCAGTGATTAGGAGGCACTAAGACAATGCACTTTATGACCTGCTTTAACTTTTTGGCCAGCCTTGATTTGGTCAGGCAGTTGGACTACTGATCATCATAGGTCCCTTCCAACTGAAATTTCTATTCTATTCTATTCTATTCTATTCTATTCTATTCTATTCTATTCTATTCTATGTAATATTTCAAAAATGCTGGGAATTCATTATCAGATTTTGTGCTGCTTTTGCAGAATCTCATTGACTTCAATAGCTCTCTGAAGAGGCAAATCCTAAGTTTGAATCAAGTTTAGACATGGCATAAATGAAGCATGGAGCTATCAACTGCCAGTGTAAAAACAACAACTTTCAAATTATATCACCCAGTTTTAGTCACAGGCAAGCATATCACCTTTTTCAGTTATGCATCAATTACTTGAGGTGTTACATTATTATTTTATTCAATTGAGAAATTGATTCTATAGTACAGGCTTTTCCTGAATTCTTCTCTGCTTTACATGGAAGAAATAATATTTGCAAGTCAGAATACCTGCCATTTCTAACAAAAATTGTTTGTATATAGGTCCTTACCATCCATAAATAGCTCAACAATATAGCATAAATAATTTACTCTTATGTGCTATAAAATGGAACATAGAACCTTTTTATGGCAACAGATTTTCTCACTTTTTTACAAATATCCTGTCTCCCCATGATGGAAAACTCATTTGCCAATAACAAATAAGCCTTTATAGCAAATGATCCTTATATTTACCAGGTATTTTTTAAAATCTAGTAACGAAAATATGGACACTTTATTGTGAAAAGCTTTAACTAATTATCTAAGCTATTAGGCTATTAGCAATAGACACTTCAAAGTCCTTTCTTTCTTAAGTACCAGGGCTGAAATATAAAAGAAATATTTAGCAGATATCCTGTAAATTTAACAATCAGCAATTCACTGTTAAAAAAAGAAATGCTTAAAAAAAAAAAATAAATAAAATGCAAAGCACATAGCTGTCCCCAAAGTCATTCAGCACCAAAAGTAAAACAGATCCTAAAAATGATATAAAGGAATATTTTGTTACCTCATACATTTTGTAAGTGCATTTTCCAACTACTTCTATTCATGCAATGGCCCTTAAGGAAAAAAAGTCATTCTACCCACATAAAAATCAAATGCAAATATTACAAAATGCATATCTATAATAAACTATGTACATCCATCTACAATTTTTGTGAAATGGATATCAAGCAATGAAGAACTGCAGTATCTAAAAACGCTATTTTCAGTGAAAATAGTGTAGAAGAAACATCATTCCATCATTGCAGCAGCAAGTTCAGTCATGACTGTACTGTGCATCTTGGCATCTCTGCATTGAAGAATGTGTTAAGTACTACCAGGAACATAATAAAATGCACTTCAGCCTTGTTGCTACATTTATAATTAATTAGGTAGGCTATCTCCAACACACAAAACACTTTGTATACATCCTTACCTATATATTGCATATACAACTGTTGCTCAAAAAAATAACAGGATATCAATTTTCAGTTAATAATGAATTGCTGGAACCACAAAGGTATTCACAACATTACAGCATCAAACTTCCTGGCACCCTGCTGCCTTTGAAACCTACAGCCTGGGCTAAGTGCCCAGACACAGAGAGAGATAAGCCTAGGAAAAGGATCCCCATGAGCCAGCAAACTAAATAAGGAATAATTATTCCTCCAAAATAGGTTGCAAAGGTACTAAAAGGACAAGTTTAAGGCCAGTAGTTAGGATTAATCTCATGAAGTGTGAACAAAAGAGAGATTTCCCCAAATCAAGAATAAATAGGGCTTGAGAACAGATGTCTCATACATGATGCCAATGGATTTACCACTTGCTGCAGAGATGCCAAAGGGCAGATGGTTCAGACATCTAAGGTCTCAAGAGACTTTGTGGCTCTGAATTATAAGAACAAATTGTATTTCACTCCATCAGCATTTCTAACTGACTTGGCATGATGACTGCTTGTCTCTGTTGCTGGTTTCTAAGATCCTTCATTGTCTGGGGATGTACTTTAAAAAAAAAAATGCATTGGTCTAAATCTCCCTTGACTAAAATGATGATAAATATAGCATTTGTGTAAGGAAATGAGAGCTAACTTTCTTCTTACTGAAGAAAAGAAAATTATATGTTTAAGCCCCATCAATTAAAAGGACCTATGATGAGGCTTCAGAGAGTGCTGCACTAAAGTTATTGAGGTAAAGAAGGGAGAGAGCCAGACAGACTAATTTCAGGTAGCTACTACAAACAGGCATCAGTAATTGTAGCCACTGCTACAGTATCCATTTCCTAATTCATATATGACACAGGAGATGAAATTAACACTTTGCATCTCTCACACATTTAGAGACATTAAGAGGACACTGAAGGAAAGTAGCTCTTTGGCTACTGTGGAGGAAAATAAAGTCTTACCACCAAATTCTGCTAACCCTCTTTCACCTGTTTTCAGATTTGTAAAGCCGAGGTTGTCCTCAGTCAGCTCAGAGCTTGATTGGAGGAATAAAACAGTCAATATGAACTACCTTGTGTCAGTGCTGACAAGAATCCATTTGTCTTCTGTCCAGCAGCTATTAAGTGCCATACCCAGCGCCTGGGGCAAGGGGATGATAAAGAGGAGAGCAGAGGTGGGAGCTGGAAATCAGGCTTAAGGCAGGAACTGCCTTATTCCTGATAAGGGGCTCAGTCCAGCCCCTCCACACCGTGGTTACAGCTGGAAATTCATGTGCTTTTAAAAACAGAGACATAACCAGACTTGGTCTACAACAACACATTTTTATCTATATTGAGATAAAAATCACATATTTAAAAAATTGTTCCAGGCTAGGCTTGCTTTGCTTGCAGGTAGTTTGCATCACACAACTTGTGGGAAGACAAGTTATCACTAAACAAACAAACATAACAAAAAAAAAAAAAAAAAAAAAAAGCGACATATTTGAACATATTGCCAGTACAGTGGATAAATAACCCTTTTTTTACGGTCTCACAACAATGTGACAAATGGAAAAAATATGGCTAGATAGTACCCACATAATTTTAGTAGGCAAACATAATCATTTTCATAATAATAAATGCTGATTTTTGCCTGTGTGAGTTTTGAAGTCATGAGATGCCATGCTGACTATATGAGCTTATGTGTGAGAAGATATTGAAAGTGTATTTGGAAAACAGCAAGCAGACTTGGTAGAAAACTTGCACAAAAAATTAGTTTCCTGAAAAAAAGATTGAATGGTGAAGCTAATGCAAATAACAAGGTTGAATTTTCTCCCACCCCAGCTGGGATTCAGTACTACATTATGGATCAGCTAAGTAGGATATATAAGAATGGTCCCTAGTTTTGTATAAAGAAAGTTGAAAACCATTTTCAGTTCAAGTGATCATTGCTGGGATCTCAATCATACTACTCAGAACCATTTTACCCTCTAAACTATTTCCCCATATAAATATAAATAGCCTTACCATTGTTACAGAAAAGGGATCAAGTGATGCACTTTGACAATCTATTTGTCAGCATAAGAAGCTATACCCCACCTGACTCAGTACACTCAGCATTGCAAGCCAATTATTCCATGAGAGCTTCATCACAAATCACACTGTTCCTCAAAAAGATCAAGACAAATAGCCAGGCCATATCTGGGATCCAGTCCTACCTGGCAGGAATTTCTCAGGTGCCTACATGCCCTTTTTACTATGAGTTACAGGCCACTGATCATTAGGCCAACAAAATTTTAATGTAGGTCTGTGGAAAGTTTCCAAAAGACATTACAGACATATGTGAAGGCAGAAAAATTCCTATTCCAAGTAGAAGCCCCAGCAGGAAACTCATTTGAGACCCACAGGGTGCTGCTGCAGGCAGACAGAGTCTCTGACAGAATACTGCACACTCCCAACAACATGACATGACACAGAAGAACATAAGGAAAAACACACAAGTGCATTTCTCCTCCTCTTCCAGTCCTTCCACTGGTTATATTGAAAGTCTAGAAAATCTAGACCCAGTGATATTGAAAGACTGTTCCAATTGCCAGGAACCTAGCTCAATATGAAGATCATTGAAGATACTAACTGCAAGATGATCCAAACTCTGGTTCTGTTGACAAAAATCAGAATATTTATGTCATTTAGGGAATCTATCAAGATATTCCTTTTAAGCAAAGAGTTCACTATTTCCTGAACTTGGATGGTAAGAAATCAGAATGCTAAAGAAAAGGTAAGTGATTGTTCTGCATGGGAGTTTTACCGGTGCTAATAATCAGCCACTTCTAGCAATTATTATTTAAACTAAAACCAACCTGCCATCCTCTTGTGTGTCCCTAGATTCCCTTAAGAATCATTTTCTATAGTATGAGTAAACAAGGACTGACACCTAGGAAGACAGTTAAAACTTGAAGATAAAATTTCTCAAGCAAGAATTCAAAATTAAATTTCCTTAATGCCAAAGTGCTGTTGCTAGGAGGTCTGAATGCATTTTATCCAGAGCTACCTTTACTTAACTTTACTTAACTACCCCAAGAAATTATACTCTCACTGATGCCACTGTGCAGACTTCAGGGCAGTTCAGCTTGAAGAGTAAGAACCTGAGCATTCATCATGCTCTGTGCTTGCACCAAAGCCAGTGCCATGGCATCTTGTCTGCTATTCACATCTAAATCTGGTTAAATAAAATCCCATTCCAATGCATCTCTTTGTTGCAGACACAAACTACCTGTATTACAGAAATAGAACAAATTCTTGTGGCTTTTCATTTCTCTAGAAGATCACCAAATACCTCAGCAAAAAATTTATTGACTTCTGCAAAGGCAGTCAACTCTTCAGCCAACAATGGCAATACTTTCTGAATAGAAAGAAATGATTTTTTTTTTAAAGTAACATAAATAGGAATTTATTCTGAATTGACAAAAGTGGCACTTAATATCCAGTACTTAAATACAATGGAGGAAGAGAGGTTTTTTATAACCTTTGAACAGACAAAAACATTCAGCATTTCAAACCCATATATTGCTATCTTATTTCCTTCACTTAAGTAAAACTGTATCTCCTCAAAATCCCTTAATATTTATGACAAAGTTTTTCTTATTGCACAAGCAGGTTAGTGTTGCTTTTTCATTAACATGTCAGTTACAATTATGAGCTTTTCTACTCAGAACTAACAGCTGTTAAGAAATCAAAGTCTCTCCTTTTTTATTACAATGTTTTAGAAAAGTCTTTCTAGCAAAAGCCTTATTGTTGGGTCTTACATTTATTAATTTTTTTTAAAAAAAAAACAAAAACAAAAACAAAAAAAAAAAAACCAACCAAAACAGTTAGAAAGGATTAAGCAAGACCATGAATGAACACACAACATTCTGATAAATACAACTCACACATTCCTTTTGAACCTGTTTTTCAGATTCCTATGTGTACTCACAGGCATACAGCCATGCATATTTCACAAGCACATGTGCTCACAGATCCTTACACTGTGGTCAAAGCAGATGCTAATTCTAAAATAGAAAAAGAAAGAATAATCCAGCTCTGCTGCTACATGAGACCATTGGCTACTGGCTTCAGTCATCAGAGTCAGTCTCTGAGGTGACATGAAACAGGAGAGATTTGCTATTTTGCACTTCCATTCTGAAAAGTAAAACATTCTCTTTCCATTTTTCTTTTTTTCTTCTCCCAGAAGAGACAGTTCCAAATGTAGCACCACATATTCTGTTAACACCAGCATCTGATGGAAAATAACTGCAAAGAATATTCCCACCATTTCCAGACCTACAGATTTTTTTTCAGATTTGAAAAAAAAACCCAACCTACAAACAATACATTTTTTTATCCTTTGATTTTTAGTGCTATTTGTGTAAATGAAAGCCGACTTTGACAGCCTTGAAAGTGAAAGGCTTAAAGAAGAATCTGTAGTGGAGATGTTTATGAATGGGTAAAAATCACTTAGACGCTCAAAAAAAATTCTGACAAGAATGAATCCTGGAAGGTTTAGAGAGAGGATATTTCCTCTCCACAGTGACTCCATAGATAATTACTGCACAAAGGATATGGGATGCCAACTCAAACTCCAAACCAGTGCCATTGAAATAGGCCTCCACATACATTTGCTGGTCAGCTGTTGCAATGCTTTCAGAGCCATATTTTTTTATCACCACAGTGGATAGAAATATTTCCCTCTGGGGAAGCATTGTTCTTGCTACTTAAATATTTAAAATTCATAGATGTATAATATGAAAAAATAAACACACTGTAATTTTCTGTTTTCTGGCTACATGGAAGGTACAGCCTTAATAAGGAAAGGAGACCCCAAAAGACAAAAGATAAATTTGCGTTTTTTTTTTTTCTTTTCTTTTCTAAAGATCTGGGGAACTGAGGATATAAAAAGAAATTTCATCAATTCTAAAATATTTTCAAATTATGCTTTTAAAGTAACATCAGTTCTGATTTATATAAAAGTAAATAGCATGAAATCAAAGTCTCGCACGTGGTTACCTAAAGTATTTTCCTCTAAAAGTAAATTTGATTAAATATAGCCCTAATTCTTTCCTCCATTTCTCTACACTTCCCAATATTAATGGGCCTGACTACTTGCAAAGATTTGGATTTGATATGTTTATAGTTGAGATGCTAATAGCCAATTCAAAGACATTCTAGAGAAGGTTCAGACATGAAAATCAGTTCACCTCCAAGTATAGGTCCCAAGTCACAATCCACAATAGTTCATAGATGATTGTGAAGATGACACAGAAGCTTATAGCATTCTTTATAAATATGTTTAAACAGGAAAAGATAGTCCACCACAAGAAGGACTGAATTTTGTTAAAACATTGATTTCTAAATAAATAAAATTTTTCTTCTTTTAGAATACTTTGCTCCCTTCAGGCCTCTTTAGTTTACCAGTTTTTATTCCATGTTCCACCTTGTTTATTTTAAACAAGGTGCTATAAAAGAGTGCTTTCAGTTAAGTTGTCCTGGGTTGTCTGATTTTAATAGTAGGCTGCTATCCTACTTCTTCCTTGCATGCTTCTTAATAGAACTATAATGGTGTTCAGGGATTGTATTCAGTCACCTCCTTTGAACTGAAATTCTGTACACAGGCAGGAGAACCCAACTTTTAATCATACCTTCGAAGAAAAATAGCAGCTGTGATTAATGTTCTCCTCCTGAAACTTCTTGATCTGCTTTGTAAAGATATTCCTCTTTTTTGTGATCATAAAATAATCCCAGTTTTCCTGTATTAAAAAAAAAAAAATTTAAAAAGCCCTTCTGCTTTTTGCTATCTTCAAGAAGATACGTAGCAAAATCAATTTTTATCTTTCTTTATGTATTTCTGTAGCCCTAAAGTTTAATATGAGGAATTTATTCTTAAAATTAGGCATGTGTTATTTAGATTAGGTTATCTCTATTCATCCAATACTTATTTTCTTGTAATTTGAACTATGAAAATGGCTTGCATATAAGGAATTACTTAACTTTAATGAAGATAAGTCTGAGTTTGACTAGGGATATTTGAGCTTGAGTGTGACATTCAAAAAAAGCCTCAACTTGGAAGCAGAAATTACAAAAAAAAATAGCCTCCAAAAATAACTATCATCTAATTCTATTTCTGAAACTGCAAAAAGATCATTTGTTTCTCAACATGAAATATACACACAAAATTGTGAGGAAAATCAAGAAAGGATCACTTCTGACAGGGAATCTTGTAGGTAAATCAAATGCCAAGAAAGTAAATAGATATAGAGTCACAGTCTCCCACAACAAAATGGAGACGCACAGGTAGAAAATGGGGTTTACTGCACAAATTCTCTCTACATAGCCTACACTGAAGTTAAGCCCTTGCTAACCTTATTCAAGTGCCTACTTGCAACCTGGTGCTCAAGAGGCTTTGTCTACTTCCATGGAAATTCTCATCAGGAGCCATGCAGGAACAAGGTGAAGTTTCCTTCTAAGTCATGATTATCTTGCAGAGATAACATCACCTATGAGGAGCTCTGTTCATCAATTAGACCAAAAGAGAAAGATTTTTCAGCCCTAAGGAACAACATTCACCATCTACCTTGGCCTCTTCCACTTAAGAGTGATTAGAATATTTTTCAAATACCTAGCTTAGCTTTTGGAAAGGCAGTTTCATTAAAAATTAAATATTTTGCACTTGTTTGAAAATATTTTAAAGTATGAAATGACTTAGTGATTGTATTTCTTATTTTAACAATATTTAAACATTAAGATAAAATGGGGTCTTTTTGGGTAGTTTTTTGTTACTTTTTTAACAGTACAAAATAATATATCAGCACTATAGAGATAAAGCAATTAAATATTTGAGAAATAAATGTTTTAATTTTTGTGTATTTCTGAAATTTCACAAAACAAATTTCAATACTTAATTTCTTTTTAGTGTCAGAGTTTTCAATATAATGGAAATACAATTTCTGAGTGGTTGCTATGTAGTGAATCAAAGAATTCTACCCTGTAATGTCTGGAACAAATGGTTTCCATGAACTACATATAGTTAAAAAAATAAACATTTTAAGGCATGAAGGGTAGCCCACATTGCTGTAGAAGTTTCTGAAATTATTTATAATCATCTTTAAAAATCATCTGGAAAAAAAAGTCCCTCTTAATCTGTTTTTAATGTTTCTAATATCAGTTTGTAAACAATTCAGTTTGGTTACACCTTTTTAGCAAAAGAGATGAACAGACAACAACCTCCATGATTCTTCCAAACACGTTAACTTGCATATTATTAAGTTTTGTTATCAAGGTATAGCAAAAATTAGGAAGGCTGACTTTATTTAATTGAGTATCTAGGCTGCAAGTTACATTTTCAAAATTCATGTATCTATATCTATCTATTTTGGTATTAGCACCTAACTATCTGACTTCAAAGTTCTTTGAGAGGTAAACACTTGGGTAAGAATACAATTAGGATCTAAAAATATTAAGGAAGTTTATCTGCTGACTTCTCACCATTGTGGGTAATAAAAAATTGAGGGAATAAAGCTAAATCTTTTCTATGGCTTCAGGTCTTTATATTTCTTTACACCATTTGAAAATATAGTGATATTAAGAATCAGTAATTCTTCTGTAACACAGCAGTAAAATGAAGGAGTTAGTGACTCTGCAGCCATCCACATTATATAAACTTAGAGAAGTCTACCTTAATTTAAAAAATGCAACTGAATTCAAGTTTACCACACAGATCCTGTAGATTTAAGAAAGTTTGCTGCACTATCTCTATGCATTTAATACCAAGGCCCTTCTGTGTATATGCATTTAATAACGAGTGGTAAAATGTCTCTTGAGAAGTCCAGGAGTGAGCAGATCAGCTAATTGGCATTTCCTGAAGCATGCTGGGATAAAGGATTAACTAAATTCATAAGGGTCTAGAGAAAACAAAAAGCATTTGGACAAAAATGACTAACCAGGAGTCATCCTCAGACAGCTGCAACAGGTATGAGAATTTATAGCTGAAGTAAGCCACTGGAAAATGCTCAGAAGACCTATGCATGCAATCAAAGAGAGATTGCAAACTGAACAGAAGCATGTAAGGCAGGTAACAACAATGTAGAAATATTGGGACAAGAATAAAAGCAATGAAAAGGTTTTAATAATAAATGCTGAAAAGGTACTTGCCTGTTCTTGGACAAAAGATTCTATGTACACGCAGCAGTGCAGGCAGCTCAGTGAGCAGCTGCAGGGACAGCTTCAGGTTGAGCTCTGGGGGGACAGGAGCCTGAGGCAAGAGGCAGTGAGCTGGTGCCAACCTTTGGCACAACAAAGGGCATGGGGACCTGTGTTGCTGCCAGGAGACTGGGCACTAAAAATATAAAAGATGAGGAGTCCTTGTTTGACTGTGGAGTGACCATAGGGCATGAAGCAGGGCATCCAGGTGGTCTGACAGTGACTGGGATGGCCAGACAGGAAAGCTACCTTATCATATAAAATAAATTGCAGAAATACAGCAGTGTTTATTTTTATTGAATATCTAATCACATCTGTTTTTTTTTTTGTTTGTTTGAGGACACAAATACCAAATTAATCTTCTGAATTAATCCTACCTTGTAAATTATACAGCAGACATATACTAAGGATTCTGGATAAGAGGTCTGATGAGTTATCTGATATGGATCATTATTTCTTTAACAGTGGAGATGCTTTATTGGGAAAGGACCAGAAAACAGAATTAAATGTTATGCAGTCTGTCAATAGTTGTATTAGGACAGGATTTAAACCTACCTATCCTTTTTTCAGATGCTAGAAACATGGCTTCATTTTCACTAACATTGTGAAAGGAACAAAGGCTCTACATAACATCAGTCTGAATAATGTGGCAAGAAAGCTGCTATCCATGCAGGGAGAAAGAGGAAAAACCTGCTCTTTCCATGCAAGTGCACAGGTAATGTAAAATCTGGAAAGAATGCCAGCCAGTGGGAAGAAGAGGTTTTGTTCTCCTAGTCCAAACCTGGAAAGTCTCAGCTAGAATATATGGATCTCACTCAACAGTATCTAAGCTACTCAGTGACATCAATGAATGGTTTTAACTCTGTTCAGAATTAACACTACAGTAAAAGGGAAATCTAGATATCTCTACTAATGTAGCTATCAAATGGAAGAATGGCTTAAAACATGGGAAACAAAGCAAACACTTAGAGGGTTGTTGGACAACAGTTTAATAATTGCCACAGAGCAGAACTCTTCTTTGTTTTATGAGAGATGAAAACTTGCAACTGCACTGGAGGTTTATTTCTATCTGTTTTAATATTAGAATACTCCAGATCTAACTTATTTCATGCAAATAATACCTGTACTACAGTAAAGTGTCATTAGCTGTAAAAGAAATGGAAGGAAGTAGTTGCTTGTCACAGATTACATATTCATGGAATATAGTAACTGACAAAAGATGTCTGCATTTCACCCACTTCTAATATAAGGTTTGATAGATCCACCACATTTTTTAGAGAATGAGACAAAAAACACGTCAACAATGGCACAAAAAATATAGTCACCAAGTACAAAATTGCTTTTATGAGCATTGCACAATAATGGACATGATTATGCCATTAACACAAGATGAAATAAAAGCCTATTTCAGTGTGCATCTAGTCTCCTCCACACAGACCTTTGATCAACAAACTATCTCATCAAGGGCCTGAAGGATTTGTCTCTGTCCACACTACTCATCTGATCACATGGTTTCTGTAATTTGAGACAATTCATCATATGTAACATTTTTAAGCATCCTCCCTTACCTTTTTCTTTCTCCCAAAAGCTATCAAAATTATACCAGATTAAAACCTATTATTCATGGAGCACTTACATGTCACATATTATAAAAGAAAAATACAGAAATACATGTTTTCAGGACTAATTAATTCTTAAATGTAATGCCCATCAAATCTGTCAAAAGATGTAATGGGGAAAATGAAGGTACTTCAATTTACTCTGGGTTATATCTTGAAAAAAGATATATGATTCACTCCATGTACTCATGAGAAAGAAACTCCACCTTGCAGTGACAAAAAATCCATTCTATTTTTTCACAAAAGTAGTGAGTGAGGATAAAAAAATGACAATAACATACATAGAAGACAAAGAGAAGATAACAAAGCAAGTAAGGACTGGAGAGATGTGCTACAATCACTCATTGTTCAGTGTAATGCACAAATAATAGTGCTGATCCTAAAACAAAATCTTTGGCAAATGCCTACTGCTAAAATAATAATACACCTTTGTTTGCAATGCTTTATGATTAATCACTGTCAGGTTTTGGAGTGGGAAAAAAAATAGGAATGAATCCTTTATTCTCCAGACTTTCAAAGAACTTTCTTCTCTGCTTATTTAAAGAAGTTTCCCTAGTGAAATACATACTCCCGCTATGAAAAAAGTAAAGGAACAAGGGTCTTCCAAACCCTTAATAATAAACCTACTAAGAGAGTTTGCATTGAAATTAAGTCAAATGTGTATTTTCAAATCCCAGAAGAATTCAAAAGAAGTTGCTAGAAATTTAATTATTAAAATTTTTACTTTTTCATATTCTGATTTCTGTTAGCAGCCAAAATAGTACAACTTTGAGAATATTTTTGTCTAGATTAGAAAGATCACAATCAGCCAAAAATGTACTAAGTTCCACTGGATTCAGTATTTGAAGAGACAGTATCCCTTTCCTTTAGAAAGTTTTCAGTGATGGAAGGATGGGAAAAAAGGAAATAAATTTTAATTGTGTGCAGGTTTTGGCTGGAATAAAGTTAAATTTCTTTGTAGTAGACTGTGCAGTGCATGTTTTGGATTTAGGACAAGAATAACGTTGATAACACAGGGATGCTTTCATTATTGCTGAGCATTGCTTACTCAGAGCCAAGGACTTTTCTGCCTCACACCCCAACCCCACTGGCAAGGAGACTGGGGGTGTACAAGGAGTTGGGAAGGGACACAGCAGGGACAGCTGACCCCAAGTGACCAAAGGGGTATTTCAGATCATATCGTGTCATGCTCATGCTCAGCTCAGTCTTCTGGGGGGGCAGAAAAAATGCTCAGCATACAGAGCTGGGGGACATTTGGAGTGATGGTGTTTGTCTTCCCAAGACACTGTTATATGTGACGGGGCCCTGCCCTCCTGGGGATGCCTGAACACCTGCCTGCCCATGGGAAGTGGTGAATTAATTCCTTGCTTTGCTTGTGTGCACAAGCAAAGCACCTTTTAAACTATCTCAACCCATGAGTTTTCTCACTTTTACCCTTCTGATTATCTCTCCCATCCTGCTGCGAGACTGAATGAGCAAGGGGTTGTGCAGGGCTTAGCTGCCAGCTGAGGTTAAGCCACAACAAATAGCAAAAAGCAAAAGAACGCTCTGAAGAGCACAAATCTGCCCTCTGTTTTCTTGTGTTTGTTTCTTGCAGAGGGTCTAACTTATTTTAGAACAGAGTAGCCAAAAAATGAAAATTAAAGGAATATGGGAGGAAAAAAAGAAGATATTAACTGCAGAATACCACTCCTGATAGCTTGTCAGAAAATAAATTTAATTTCAATGAAGAAAGCAGCATTATATACAGATACCAGTTTAAGGCACACAAGTCGCCATGTAGAACATCTGTGTGCAAGACAGGTCAGGGACAGTTACCTTGCTGTGCCTGTGCATTTCCACACAGTGCCATGTGCACACAAGGTCTACTGGAATCCATTCCAGACATTTGTGCACAATCTGCAAGACATGCCCAACTTCAGATTTCAGATTTAGGCTCCTTGGATTAATGCATAAGGATCTCAGTGTCCAGATATAAACTCATCTGAGTTTTTGTAAAACTGTAAAATGCTTAGTCTGAGCTAGGCCTTTTCACAAAGACAATTTTACTTCTTGATAAATAAACTAATCATTGGCAGGTTTTCCATATGAAGTCAACCATGTGCATAACTCTCCTAGTAACCAAAGTCTAGCCATTTTCCACTCAGACTTCCACAACTTTTCCTCTCCTGTGAAACTTCTACTTGCTTCAGTTACAATTCGTCCTTGCATAGGTAGAAAAACATGAAGCATGCGATTACAGTTGGTAGGGAGGAAAGGATTGGAAAAGGGACCCTAAGGGCCTTCAGCTTCTCTTTTAATCTCCTATCTCCAAAAAATACATTCACAATACAGCGTTGTTGTCTGGAAACTCCCTCTGGATGAGAATACCTACAGAAGAATTACAGTGCTTCACAGAGCCTGTGCTTGTTTCATGCCACACCTCCCCTCTGTCCCATCAGAAAGACACTGTCCTATGCTGTCACACGTGAAACAGGACAGGAATGCTTAGTCTCCTCACCACTATAACTGTGGTCAAGACCAAAAGTACTTAAGGAAGGAAAAGCATCTGTCATGAACCTAAAGAGATTCCAGCAGCAAGTCTTTGTTGTAAAATCCTATCTGGAAAAAGGACATTAAGAGCACAAAACTATGTGCAATAGAATTAGCTATTGATTGGCTTTGTTTGATGCTGATTTTCTAATTGGAAAATAATATATTAATATCCTATAAATCACCTTTAACCATCTGTGTGGCTGTTAGATTCAGATTAGTCCTTTAGAAGCTGAAGGGCAATGCTGCAGATGACAGAAGTCCAGAGGCAATCCCACATGGGACTTCCTAAATTGAATTCCTGCTCTCACAGTGTTGCTATGCTTTCCTCCAAGTTGCATGCCTCAGATTGGCATTGCATGCCAAGCTTGACTAGGGCATAGTGAGAACCTGATTTAAAATCAAAGCCAACAGAGGATTTTTTTTTTTTTTATCAAGACACAGTGAAATTATGCCTATGGCATTGGAGAATTTACAATCAGTCTAGGTTCCTTGAGACAGAAGCAGTGAAATTAAACAGACAAGGACCTATCAAATACTAACACAAGGACATGCACATAGAACTGCCTTCTGAAGTTGTAAATTCTGAGAAATTATCAAGATCATGTCTTAATAATTAACTTTGATTTTATTCTCAGAGCTAGAAAGGAAGAAGCCCAGTTTCTCTCAAGTGCTAAATCTAGTGACTAGCAATGGAAGGCATAAGAAAATATTTAAATTATACCCCAGACTCCTGGTATTTTCCCATTGAGCACCTTCAAATTATTTTCAGAATATTTGTCAAAGTCTCTCTTCAATTCTTCTCTGATACTTCTGTCTACAAAGTCAGGGTCATCCTTTCCAAGCATGAACCAGTATGGGGGGATTTAAATGACTCATTCAAAATCAGTTTTCACAGACAGGATGCAACTGGGAAAAAAAAAAACAAAACTGTGATGTAACTTTGGTTATGCAGAGTTCCACTCCACTAAGAGATGGATAGCAATGCTCTGTCAGAAATAGGCCCTGTTCATTACAGGAAAACAGCATGTCCCTGGGCAGTTACAGTGGAGTTTGAACACTTGGCTGGTTTCACAGAATCTTCAGAGAGAGATGAAAACTCTCAGACAAACATCAACTTCTCAGACTACATATGGGTATCAATTACCTCTACACACTTTGTTGATAATTAATAATGAAAAATGAGAAATTTAAAGAATAAATGATTTGTTGCATTATATCACTGAAGAGACTAGGAAAAAGGCCTATTATAATAATATTATTATTATGACTGAAGTCTAGAATGGACAAAATTATTTTCTTCTAATAATGTTGTATATATATGACAAGAAAGAATACTGTTTTTCATCTCTGCAGAAGGATTTAGTTCCGTATTTTTATTTGGAATAGTCTTTTTTTTTTTTCCCACATTTGTGGCTGAAAGTTCCCTGCCAGCTGTCATTTAATTAAATTTTGCTAACTGAGCTCACTGGATTTACAGTTGCAAGGGAATCTCTACTGGAGAACAGCCATTATGGGTCTGACCAAAGGTTCATCTTCCCTGATAGTCCTTTTCTGGCTATGACTCATAGTGTAAGAGTGGAAGAATAAACATATGTGTTGACACATTGTTCTAGCCTTCAATAATCTCCAGCTCAAGGGCTTTTTCAGAGAAGGTGCCCTTATGCTCATCAAAAGTCCTTGCTAGAATTTTTCTTCATTAGTACACTTAGTCCCCCTGAACACAGATAAAAGCTATAGTAGATGGTCCAGGGGTTCCCTCAATATCAATAAGTCTAAAGTTTACAGAGCCTAAAGATCAATTTTCTTTTTACTTTTTTTCATTATTACAGTCTTATGCTCCAAAAAATATAGTTTGATCCTAATGCCATGGCAAAGTCTTCCCAACGTTGTATGTACTTTGCAGCTTTGCCTTCTTGTTAAGCTGGTGGTCTTATTCATCATATACATCCATCACTTTCCCCCCTCTTTTTGGAGCAGACCTGCCAAGTATATTTAGATATATTTCTATGCAGCTTCCCAGAATATTCCAGTATCTAAAACTGTAGATATATTTTTATATCCCCATATGTGCGTCTGCATATTTTTTTCACGGACCCCAGAAAACTGGCTAAGAAAAGCAGCATATGCAAGAATCTCAATGTACAGGCATATATGCACGTCTCTAAAGGCTGCATTGAAGTTTTTTGAAGTAACAAGTTCTTTAGTTTCTAGGACAACTGAAATCAAGGACCAGATATATCTGACAAGAAATTCAGTACTCTAGAATCAAGAGAACTTTAGATTATTTTATGAATGACTCAAAACACTAATTACAGAATAATCCCAGATATATTTTCTTAGTGACTTTTTACAGTAACCTAGCAGTTATCTGGTAGATACTGAACCCCTTCTTACTATATATTCAAATATGGTGATTTTCTACATCTATTTCTGTTTGTACCAATCCAGTAACTGCAGTGTTTTAAAGTTCTTGGATGCTGAAAAAAAATTTTCCCCATGCATCTAAAATATTTGTGCTTATAACAATAAATTTAACAAGAGAAAACTGGTTACTGATTTGAGTTCACCAATTTCATTAAGTTTGCTTCCAGAAGTCCTATTTCATACTGCATAGCTCCCTCTGAAGTCACCAGAAGGGTTTCATTTTTCATAGTTTGTAATGTTCATTAGATATTTATATGAAAAATGAGAACAAACTATGCTACAGTAGATAGAGCAAAAACAATTTCATAGGGCAGTAAGCTCTCATACTCCAGGGCATAACCCTACTAGTAATTTATAGGGTTAGGAAGAAGCTTTGCTCTCCAAATTATTTTGAAGAGAATACAATTAAATGTTAAGTACCTTCCATCAACCTGTCCATTCAAAATACAGTATCACAATTTCTTTGCCTGTATCTTTGTGAAAGCAGCTCCCTGCCTCCCACCCTTGTTTGAGTGACATCCACAGCAACCTCTCAGTTCAGACTGCTCTCAGTACAGTCACATAGTCAGAGATCAATTGAACTTGATGATGATAGTTTTTAGGATTTAAAATGTGTTTCCTAGCCTATTTACTTCTTTGTTTTACTTTATTCTATTTCCTAAACCACTTTTCTTTATGGTATGAAATGACCATTTTGTTTCAAGTGAGCAAGGCAAAGCCTCTGTGTATTGCTTTCGTATTTTATACACCCCCCTGAAATATACCTACATTTGAAAGTATAAATTATCTTCTTCCCTCATGTTCACATGAACTCTTATGTGCAATATCTAAAACCATATTAATAATATTTATCCAAGGCTTGCTGTAAATGAAGATTAAAAAAATCCTTTTTAAATGTAAAAAGGTTAAACATATAAAACACATGTAATTATCTACCTTGTTATTAATAGACTGCTGAAAAAATGTTGCAATAAGTAAAACCCTTTGCTCACTGCAACCACTGATAAAAGAAATTTTACCAGATTTAACTGTCCGTATAGTGATCATTATTCTGATTGTCCTTTTAATTCAAAGGTGCCTTGCATTTCCTTAAGAATGTCTCTCACAAAATTCCTCATCTATAACTTTCTCCTTTGGGTTGTTTCACACTTCTGTTAAATAGGTTCAACTTCATACAGTGGGAAAGGAATAAAAGTAAAGGAAAGGAGAAAGTGATTTAAAGTTTCCAGGAGACTCCAAACTGAATGCACACAGTAATCTAAGGGCCTTTCACTCAATATAGTGCAAAATCACAATCCAGACCCAGAGTGCAGCACAATGAACTGTGAAGGCTTGGCCATTTAGAAGTAGAAATAGCCACTCTTCTTGTTTCTCATTTCTTGTAGTTTGTCCAATTTTAAATGCAACAAATAAGGCAGGCAATTTATTATCATCACTCCTTTCATCCAATAACCACACAGTAACCACTGCAGCTGGTTTTTACAGGTGAGAGGACTGGAAGCAGGTCTTGTGGACCATTTCATCAGTATCAAAATGAGCTGGTGTCAGCTCCTCATGAAGAGACAAGCATGAACATCCAGTGAGATAGAGCAGAGGGGCAGCCTGGGCTGCCAGGAGTGACAGCTACACACGGGTCTCCTCCCTGCCTCCATAGAAGGCACAAACCACAGTGGCAGGGGACCTGCCTTGCAAGCACCTCAGTCCTGTCCAGAGCCAGAAAATCCACCTTGTCCAGGTGGGTCAAGGTTGGAAACTGTGTCTGCAGCCTTCTACTTACCTCTACTTCCCCTTTCCCCAAAGCTGGGATTCTTCTGAGAGAAGGAATAAGAAAAGTTTGCTTTAACAAGTCCATCAGCATAAACTACTTGATAACTTAAATCAGGAAGATCTTCTGTGACAGTACATTAAGCTCTGCCCAATAAGAGGAAAAGAAAAATTAAATAAATGCTGCACAGACACAGCATGTATGTTTGCCTAACTGTTATTATTGTATGATATATAAGAAAACCGTGCTTTTGGAATGAAATAACATATTTGATTTCTGAAATACCCTTGTGTTTGAGATACCCACTTACTTTATAAGCTGCTACTCTACCTCATTGTTACACAGTGTGCAACTATAGCTCTCCGAAGTTATGGTAAATCCTACCATCTGAACTTCAACCAAAAAAATTTGTTAATAACAGAAAGCATTTGTCACACAGTTCTAGTTTAAGGAAAGGAGGATCAAAGACCCTTCTTTAGGTTCATTGTGGTTTAGAACAAATAATGATAATAACAAAAAAACAGTTCCCAGTATGATGAGAAATAACAAAGAAAAGTTATTTGGTTACTATTTTTACTGAAAATCCAACATCAGACTGCCAATGGTAAATGAAAGGAAAGCACAAGGAGAGGTATTGACATTTTGTATTTCTGACCCCATCCTTGGGACAGCAAATTCTTTCTTTGGCATTTCTTTCACATTTACTTAGAACATGATAAATATATCTATCCAAGCAACTATATCAACACTAGGAGTCTATTTTACCTAAGTTCAGGCGCCTTGTGTTGTTATGTAGGTGGAAAGGCAGATTCACTTCTCCTTCTTCCTCAAGATGAGTAGGTGTGTGGAAAAATGCCATATGAATCAAATTATCTTTGATTCATCATTATATCATTCACATCATACAAAATGGTTTGTGCTTAGAAACTCATTTTTTATCCATGTGTTCCTGGCAAGTATACAGTATACAAAAGAAAAAACAAAAAAACCCAAGGACTCCACTGATTCAAAATTCAGTTTGTCTCTACATTTCTCCACATTATTTTTGTTTTTTAATTATCCTTTTAGCAACAATTTGTATAATAAAAATTACTAAAATCCTATTGCAGTCAAATCTTTTTGGTAAATGCCTCCTAAAGGATTTAGAATTCCTTTCTTTTAAATACCTATGGTTAGAGTAAATCACATTAGCTATGGCAGCCAGCTGACCTCAGTTCAACTGTGAATGTTCTCTTTTAATCCACCTGGATCTCCTCTACTCCTCCCTACACATTTTGTGGACAAGGAAAACCAAAGGCCTTGATTACACAGAATGCCCCACAGTATTTTCTTACAGAGAGTTTAAGCATAATTTTAAGGACATGTTGCACCACTCCTTCTGAAGTCTGCAGTACTGGCATTATCATAAATCTCAAACTGACTTCCTTATTTGATCTTTTCCCAGCATGTGAACATGCAGGCACTGGAAGCATCTGTGGGAGTCTGAATACATCTGAAGTAATGTGCACATCAGTCTCCTGCTGAATGGGTCTTAAATCTACAGCTTTTATTGTTCAGGCCATTGCTTCAAGTTGACTTGCAGTGCAAGAGGATTCCTGCAGAGGCTTTATTAAAGTCCAAATTCTGCAGTCTGACATAAACAAAATGCAAATTCTAAGCTTTTTAAATGCAAAATATATCTGCTAACAACCCTCTCTTTCATTCATGTGACATGCAAAACCAATTGGGAGAGTGATCTGTGGTGGAAGAAATTGTTTTGTCACGTCATTCCAGTCAAAACACTGAGGATGAGTTTCTAGCTAACTCAAAAGCAACTCTCAAGAATCATATCTTCTTCTTCCTCTCTCTGTAGAAAAAAAGATATTTCCTATTTCACTTGTAGACCAAGCAGGCTAAAGTTTTGTTGATTTCTGATGCTACAGAAGTGAAATAGGTTATCCACAATAAAAATATTAGTAACATGACTTCTTCATCTGAATAAAAAAAAAAAAAAAGCAACCACAAAAACAAACCCTCAGTTTTTCCAGGCTTATTCCATCCCACCAGAGAAGCCACCTGAGCATTGCAAAATAGCAGAAAGATACTGGTGAGTTGGGTTTTGAGATTTCAAAGGGGTTTTGCTTAATTATTCATACAGCAAATTCAGCAAAAGGTATTATTAGTCCTCTTTTTCCTCACTTCATTTAACTCAGATCTCTCTGCTTGTTCACTTAGTGTTATTTTTTTCTAGGTGTGAATGTCTTTTCTGTCATGTGAAATTGAAATCCAATATCATTAACATACAATTTCTTTTTAGATTGCATTTTCTCTCCTTGTCTATAGCTAGTATTCACTATTTTGCTTTTTGCTTTCTTTATTGTTTCTGCTCTTCCTCTAGAATACCTTTTGGAGTGTATTTTACATTAAAGATATTGTACCAAAAGCAAAGGATAATCTAATTTCTTTTTACCAAAGAAAACAAAGTCAATTTCATGGAGGGCATATATCTATTATTGTTGTTATTCAGGGAGGGTAGATGATGAAACTGTCAGAATAGCTAGTGAGGGTGCATCCTGCAGTAGTGCTGTTCTGTAAGGACAGAGGGAGTGGAACAGGAAACATTGTTTTGTTTGCCATCATTAATTTCTCTGCTGCAAAAAAAGTAACACTGAGCAGATGCACCTTTTTTTGAACAGAAGTGTTTTCTCTTCCTAATTAATTGGGGACTTATTCAATACTGGCTCAGTAATGCAAAATTGACCTTTGAAGATCAAAGTGAAAAGCCATATGGGACTAAATCTTGTCTCTTATGCATGCTAAACTCACACATTTCAATGAGTTTGCATCAGGACTTAGACGAGTGATCATCATACACCATGAGAAACAGCTCCTGGGACAGTTTAATTGTACATCCAAAACTTTTGTGTTTCACTTTATTTTCTTCACCCTACCCTCTTTTTTTTGGGTTTCTTCTGGGTGAGTATCACCACCACTCACATCTCCCTCAATCATCCCATTTTGCTTTAGCACAGTTGGCAAACTTCTTGCAACACAAAATCTTGGGAGCGAGAATATTAGCACTGCATAATTTAGGAGAGCCTCCTCATTACACTTCTTCTTCATTTCAATTGTTTGAAATTCTTTTGCACCTACAGGCATATGTAGAAGCCAAGCAAGGATCCAAGTGTGCTTACATTACATTACTATTTCTTGAATACCAACAGCCAGAGGGTTAAACTAATAATTCAGAATCAATCAAATATTTTACTTTCAAAATACCTTACAAACTATACTGAATATATAGTTTTGTAATGCATAATATAGTTTATATTGAAAATCCTTATTACAATAATACTGTATCTGCTGCCATAAGGAATATTTTAACAATTTTTCCCCTGAAATGAAATGCTCTTAAATTTTAAGCAAGTCCTGCTGGTATCAGGAGGTTAAACTTGTAAAGACCTCAACACCAACAACAATAGCAGAAAATCTTTTAGAGATTTATGTATTCAATGTATTATACTCCATTCTCACTACCACAGTTGCATTTTATGATGAGCAACTATCTAAAATGCAGAATACAGTCTATGGTCTACAGTCGTTCTAGTCTGGTCTACAGTCATTAAAAAGAAGTCTAAACAATTCCAGGGTTCTGATATTGTCAAAATAGGCAAACAACACCAGTTGAAGATGTTTACAGTGGTCTAATAATTCTTCAAATTCATGATTACTGCATGAAAGCCACATTAATGCAGGGCTGTACTATACCAATCACAGTCTATGTAGGGGACAAGTTCTTTAAGTTTCTAGCAAAGTCCTGCGCTGGTATTGTTTAGGCAAAATGGGAATAAACTCTGGGTGGTGTCAATCAACATAGTTCCTTGATTGTCAGTACAAATATATTTGATAATACATTGTGAATACAACTTTTTTAGACTGGTTGAAGATGGAAATAATAATGCAATCTCACTGTATGCCATCTTAGAATCAAATAATAGCATGAAATAATTTTTTTGTATCCATCAAGTTGTTTCTAAATTAGGAGATGGAAAGAGAAGACAGATGGTAGTTCACCTGCAAGAGTGAACAAAGATTTTCAAGAGTTTTCTAATGTCAGGTTCTTCTAATTTTAAGATATTTTTCTGGATTCTAAAAGTGGAGGCAGTCAAAAAAACTACCCAAACTCCCAATCAGACCTTAGAAGGTCATATGCTACAGAAATAAACATAAAATCAGGTACAAAACTATATTCAAATCTTGTACTCTGTTATGCTTCTAGGTTACATATTTAAAAACCCAGCACATTAAAGTCAATATGGAAGGCCTCTCAAGGGTGAGACACATGAATGCTGCATTTGACCACACTCTATGAAATGGTAAAATACTTACCTACCAGAAGGTGAAGCTGACAGGATAGCCTAATTAATATTTTTGAAGTACCTCAGATCTCTGTCTACACAAATTCTGCATGGCAGCTGCAAAAAATACTCAGGATAAAGTTCTACACTGAATTAAACTACTCACATTCAGTCCTATTATGGTAATCTGGTTCTCTCAGAAGTGACAGAAAAAATATTGCAAGACAAAAGAACTATTTACATAAATTATAATGTTAAGACATGAAGAAAAAGAGATATGGCCACGGTTAAGCTAGAAATTAGAAGCTTTTTAATTAGCTGTGAAAGAGAGAGAAATATTTCAGTAGGTTTAAGGAGAGCAATAAAGCCCAGAGAGACTTTAAGAGAGATCTAAGCCACTTTTTGCATGGGATCATACATCCTGATCACTCTGATCCGTGTCCACTATTTCTGCAAATACATTCACGGAGTTTAGAGATGTTCCCAGAGCTCCAGTCAGTAAGAGAGAACCACAGTCCCTCACTGCAGTCCTGGGAGGACTTGTGATGCTGCAAGCAAAGGCCATGCTCCTGACTAGGGGGCTGAGCTGTCACCTGGATTCAGTTCACTGCTCTGCTATTCATCTCTCACGTTTCCTCAGGCACATCACCGTCCCAGAAGCTTTTACTTTGTGACAGAAATAAATACGTATCACCATAAGCCGTAGGTACAAGGATCAAGGCAGAGACCAGGCAGTGAGGCAGCTCGGAGCAGAGAGCGGGAGGCAGCCAGGGATGCCGCAGTGCCTGTGGTCCTGCTGCCCGCGGAGCCCGGCCCGGAGCCCGGCCGCACTGCGGCTGCTGCCCGGCACGGACCGGGACCGTGTGCCTGTGTGCGGCTGCGTGGGGCTCTTCGGGGACAGGGCCAGCCTGGAGGGCAGAACTGGACCCCTCTGAGCACTCAGGATTGTCTCCTCTGCCTCCCACAGCCCCCGGCAGGAGAAACACTTCTCCGGGTCCTTCTCCTCTGCCTCCTGACTCACTTCCATCCTCCTCCACTCCTGCCCATGCCAAGAGAAACACGACTTTGGCCAGGGCTGTTCTGCCATCTCTGGAGGAATAAAATCAGCTTCACCTGCTCTCCTGGGAGGCACTGAGCTGCTGTTGGCTGCTACATCAAACAATGGCTCTGCCACTGACACCGCCACAGCTGCTTTTTAGCTCAGGTGCTGGCACGCTGCACGTCTGCTGCTTTCTTACTGCCTGGTGGATGCTGTCTGATGACTGCATCCCCAGAAGAAAGTATTGGAATTAGTATGCACCGTGTCTGTGTTTAACAGTCAGCCAAAATATCAAAAAGCTATGTATAAAATTGTATCTCTGTTCCTAGCCAAAGGAGTCCATACTCTTCTGTGTTTTTTCCCATGAACACTGATTTTATAGTATGTTCTTCAATTAAGACCTTTTCATATATGTTTTTCAGTTTAAGTCATACATCCAGCTAGTTACCATAAAATTCACAGATTGCCTCCAGTGTTAAACTTTCACTTTTAACAGGATACTCAGATTTGTGTTTCTAGAAAGTGAATTACAGCTCCCTGTGGGACATTTCAGAGGATGACTCTAAATAAGCCAAAGGCAATATATTAAAGAAGGGATCTTTATTACAAAAGCATATAAATTCACTGTAAAGGAAAGGAAGGCCACGGAAAATTCAAGAAAATAAAATAAATTCAATAAATATGCTTTATTGATGAGTTAGTGGAGAGTAGACAGCACTGCAGAAACAACAGCTTAGAAGAAAAATCACTGTCTGAGCTAATAAGAGTTCACACCCATGTCTGGCTGTAATTCTCTTATCCCCATACAGAAATCAGAT
The DNA here is from genome assembly GCF_050655825.1 of Lonchura striata. Classification (NCBI taxonomy): domain Eukaryota; kingdom Metazoa; phylum Chordata; class Aves; order Passeriformes; family Estrildidae; genus Lonchura; species Lonchura striata. The sequence goes on along the minus strand of NC_140741.1, from coordinate 33,904,362 downwards.
CTAACGCAAATAATCAAAATATCAATGTAGGATTTGGACTCTAAGCCCAAAGTTGCCAAAAGGTCAAGAGTATAGAAGGGCTCAGCTTTAACTAGAAGTTGAGGATCTCATTTACATTCACAGTTTCTGCATGTGCATAACAGAAAAGGAAGGAAGAATATTTTTTTGCACACTGACTCACTGAATCATTTACCTTGAAACACATCCTGTTTCAGGGCTTGTTTAAGTAATTCTCACCATAGGATCTCCTCGCCTTTACAGAACTGAAGTTTGAGTCTCTTAAATGCTGTGTGATCCCATGGGGGCAGTATTTTAAAATCCTTTACCCTCATGTTAAATTTAATAAAGTTTAGTGACTTCATCATGAAACTGGTCATTTGGGGGTCTTGTATCTGGCAAGGCTTTTATGACTTTTTTGTGGTTTGCTTTTGGTTTTTGAGGGTATTGGTGAGAAGTTTTGTTTAATCACTTGGGCCTCATCAATGTTTTCATTTTGCTCAAGTAAGCAATTTCTTTTGAATACAAAATTCTGACAAAATTTTTTAATCAGCTTTTGCTCAGAAACTGTTTATTTCCATCTGCATTACAAATGTAGGATTTAAACAACCTATCAACTCAGCATAAGCAGCAAGTCATCTTGTCAGTCTGTCCTTTCCTATCAGGGATGCAACTACTGTATTCTGTACTTCTGAAGAAAGGAAATAATAGGATTAGAAAAACATTGAGGAGAAGGGGATGTCAAACAAAAGAAAAGCAATCTGTGGTTCTAAAGCAGTCTCATCTAGTACTGGGAATTGTAATCCATTTGTGCTAAAGACTTTGCTAATTAAACACAAAAGTCATGAAAAACATATAATTTGATACTGTAGTGTGGCCAACAGGGAAACATAATTAAAACATATCTGAGTGTATTTGTTTTGGCTTGGATGGAGTTAATTTCTTTCATAGTAGCTACTAGAGGCTGTGTTTTTAGTTTCTGATGAAAAGAAGATTGATAATACAGGGTTATTTTAGCTATTGCAGAGCAGTACTTACATAGAGTCTGGGCCGTTCCATCCTGTCCTGCCAGCGAGGAGGCCACGGGTGCACAAGAAGGTGGAAAGCAACACAGCTGGGACAGCTGACCCAAGGGATATTCCAGACCATGTGGCATCCTGCTCAGCACTATAACTAGGGAGAAGTTAGCTGAGGGGCCACTGCTCAGAGACTTGGCTGGGCATCAGCTTCCATTTGTATTACTTGTCTTTTTGGAGTCTTATTCCTGTCTATTATTTCTCTTTTCATTACTATTAGCAATACTATTAAAAGAAAAATAATTCAACTGTTCTTATCTCAACCCAAAACTATTCTCACTTTTACCTTTCCAATTCACTTCCACCTGTCCTGCTGGGGCAGGGTGAGCAGCAGCTCTGTGGAGCTTAGTTGCTGGCTGGGGTAAACCAGAACAGAGTAAAAGCAATTTTAGTCATTAATAAGCAATCTAAAGTCAGCCATACAAACACACCATTATTTAAGGATTACAATGTGTGATAAAGTCAGCAATCAAATAACCTTATAGATCCCATATTCACCTAGCATAAAAAAAAATAATACCCAGCTACTTTAGAAAAATTATTCTATACATCTTTGAAGGAAATGCAAAAACATGATTCAACAGAAATAGCGAAATCTGTAAGCACTTTCTGCTCTTATACTTTGTACCACCATTAGACAGTTCTATTAAAAAAAATGTTATTTAAATAAGTCAATGTAACATCAGATATACAGTGTAATTTTAAAAGAAAATCTTTGCAGTCTCTCTTCTTCATCTTCAGAGACACAAATCACAGGACATTTTTCTTATACTTCTGTATTGGCTCAGCTTCAGGTACTAGGCTAAATAAGCATTCACTTAAGACTTAGTTCTGTTGAGTGAGGGTGGTATTGAGAAGAATGACCTTCTCTGCATATTAAAGTTTACATAAGAAAGGTGAAAAACTGTTTGTGACCTTGTAAAAGGCCATTATTTCCATTTAAACGGAGCTGCAGGCAAGCACAGAACATCCTGAATTGTGTTAGGGTTGTAGCACACACCAATTGTGCTGCAGTCTGTAATTGTGAGTGAAAATCATCTGAATATTGGTCAGGAAAACACACAAAATAGAAGCTGAAACCTATGTCTACTGATAATTCATCAGGTTAAAATTCAAAACTGCTCTGAAACTCAAAGTTAAGGCTTAGGGTATTTTTGCCATCAAGCCCAAACAAAAACCAAAACAATCAAACCAAACCAAACCAAACCAAACCAACAAACCATACTACACCTCCGATCTTCCCTCCTCCCACTCAAAAAAAAAACCAAAAAAAACAAAAAACAAACAAACAAAAAAAAAACCCACCCACAAATGAAAACAAACAAAATTTCCCAACCACTTTTTACTCAGCATGTATTTTCCTATTCCTGGAATATGAGCTGCTGCAAGTCTCAGAAAAGAGGACAATTGGGATTTCAAGCACAGAGAGTCCAATGAAACTGTGAGACACGAGACATCAGTCTGTCTCACATGCAGATCAAGGTAATTCAGATGAGAATTCACTCTTTCAGAGATGAGCTGAACTCAAAGCAGAACGAGAGCAATTTGACATTCCCACTTGCCGCAGTTTGCAAAGACAACCAGTGTTTACAGAGGTTTGCTTATTGTTCTCACAATGCCTTTTCTTGGCCAAGTCTTGTGTGCAAACACCATAACAACACAGTATAATAAGCCCAACCTGCTTTAGCCCCCAGTGCACATTCAAACAAGGCTTATGCAGTTTGGCCCAGGTGCATCCATGTTTCCGCGAATCTAGGTAAGCAGCAAAAAAGCCAAGATCAAAGCTTTTTCTCTCCCAGGTGAATCACAGAGCTACAGACTCACTCTCCCACTCCACTGAGCTTAGTTATTCATGAGACACAGGATGTTTGTCCTATCAGAAAATACCACTCAAGCAGGGTAAAGCTATGAGTGAATACTTTGGAGAATGCTGCTGGAAAATACTGTAAACAAGTACTTGTAAGTGTCCCTCTGCTCTCTATAGAAAACAGCATGTTGAGGTGTGGAGGTAACACAAATGTTCACAGAGAAATATAAGTTACTGAATACTTCTGACCCTCTTGGCTGCTAAATAAACACTAGCATAAATCATGAAGAGTCCATTAAGCTTTTGGAGCTTTTTTAGAACCATTCAAGCTTGCAGCATTTGTTTCACTAGCCAGCTCCATCACTGGTCTGATCAAGCTCTGCTTCATACAATTTCCATCAGACTGCTCCCTCCTCGAGTATTTCCAGGGCTCATCCAGCAGGACTTGCCTAACTAATCTCCCTGCTTGTGTCCCTGTGCTAACCTTACAGATTATCCCTCAACTCCACCAGCCAGTTTTCTCCCCAGTTTGCACACCAAAAAGACAGGAGAGCTATTCCTCAACCTAACCATGTTGTCACACTGGAGTTATTCAACACCTTGAGTTAAAAGCAAAACTGTTCTCTATGTAAGTATGAAAAATACACTATTCTGGAGACAGGTAAGTCTTGCAGACATACAGAGCTTCTCATCCTTTTAAGATGGACCTTAAGTATCTTCATGACATTTCACTGCATCTTGAGTCACTTCTGAACCCTGAAGCCTTTTCAGTCCAGCTCATCTTAGCAAGACCAACATTTAAGCCATGTACATACATTTCCTCTCTTCCTCCCTGCAGTGTTTTTGATAGGTTTTCCAAGTGATCCTGGGAGTTTCTCTATATTTAAAAAGCTTAGCCTCTTTAGTCTGTGTTAAGTCATATCCCGCCATCTTTCTGCAGATTGATAAAGTGGATCCCTTTTTGGTCAAGGCACAGTGACTAAAATTTAAATATTGTCCTGACATTGGAAAACTTGTCAGCAAATGTAGATAAATATTTGCCAAGAAATATTCACAATACAGCAATTTTCCTAGCTACAGAATAATTCTGGAATATTTATTGGAATTCATGTAACATATGCAAGCTCCCCTAACCATCCTATGTGCCTACTGATGTCTCTTGGAGTTGCTGCAAGGACAGGCAGCATCCGCAGTTGTTGCAAAATGTGCATTTATATAACAATATAAATGTATCTGCTCTAATTTTAGCTCCTGCCAGCAGGGGAAAGTGTTTGCAGCTAAAATACAAAGTTTGAGTTTTTTCTAAACAATTTATTCTTACTTACTGTACCACCAACCATACTCACACATTAATAAAATGCAAGGGATTTTCTTGTTAATATTTTCAACATATATTTCAAATCTCAAATATGTTAAATTACAGTCTGGTTAATTTTCTACATTTCTTCTGATTATTCTGCCCCTATACTATAAATGATGAGAAGGTCTCTGCTGTAACTGCAGCATAGACTCTTTCCTTTCACTATTAATCCCATTGAGATATATGAAGCAGCCTTACAAGGTTTGTTTAAGCTTCATTATTTTCCTAATCTTCCAAAACTGAGTACTTCCGTTGTTACTACAAGGATAGGTTATATTGAATATCATTCCTGTCAATTTAAAAAAATATTTTAATATTCAGAAATATTTCCATGCTATGCAGTAGCAGAATAAAGTGGCAGAGAAGGATGGGCTATCCCTCAAGAAAAACATTAAATTAATTTTTCTTTCCTTCAGTTTATGTGATGTTCAGGTTTGGGATTTTTCTTTTGTTTTGTTTTAACTGGTTGCCATGTGAACTGGCAATAAAGTATGCAGCCTTCTATACCTGTTAATGTCTTCCCATTTTGAGAAAAGAGAGGCAGTTTTTAATGTATCTCTCTCTGAGAACAGATTGTGTTGCAGACTCTACCTCATGCAAAAGGAGAATTCAAAATATCATAAGCAGATCAGTAAAACTGCAGCTTGCACCCAGAAAATATGCCAACATGTTTTAATTTGGGAGCAAAACTACTGACTTTATAATTCCAAATACAAAATCATCACTAAGAGGACAAATAGCAAGTGCTATTAGTGGAATAGCTCTTGAATATTGGAATTTTTATTCATCCAACTTCCTGAAATTTGAGCATTTATTAATGGAAAACTTTTATAATTAGTATTCAACCTCTGCACGAACCACGTTATCTTGTAGATTAAGAATTAAGTAAAATGCATAGGAATATAAAATCATTTGTGATGGAGATGGAAGAAGGAAAGAAAGAAACATTCCTTATGGGAAAACAACACTTAGATTAAAAAAAAAAAAAAAAACAAAAACAAACAAAAAAAAAAAAACAGGATTGCTAAATATGATGGAAAAGAACTTGTACATTCCAGCCATATGCTGAGACCAATCTCTTCTAGAAAAACTGCATTCAATACAAGTGTATCTGGGGAAGAGCTCTTAGCTGGATACAAACCATAGACACTTGTACTCAATTTGTAAAGGGAGGAAATGCAAGAACAAGAGGGAGAGGAAATGCTAAATTAAGAAGTCAAATTGCAGGAGCCCTTTGACTGCTATTACAAACTGAAGAAGATCTTCAAAACTGAAAACCTGCCATTAATTTCTTATTTACATGGAAAGCACATGCTTCTTTTATCTGAAATACTTACACTAATGACAGGAGCTGAGACTAGACAGATAAACACAATATGTCTGGTTATCAAGAAATTTAAATTTCTTATCTAAATTTGGGGTTGAAGCTTGATATTTGCTTACTGTGAGCAGATAGTGCATCTGCTCAGTGAAACTTCTGTTCCCATCATTTTTACTGCTAATAGCCATAGTGAAACAGCATTTTCATGGGGCCCATTTTTTCAGTAACCAGCCATTTCTAAGGGGAGGAAGTCTAGTTACTGAATTGATCCCAAAATCAGAGATCATAAACCCCAAAAGTTTACAATGGTGAAATCCAACAAGAAGCTAGGCACAAATCTATACCATACACTCAAAAATTTTTATGCTAAAATTGTTCTGAGTGAAGCATGTGAGCTAAACAGACATTTTATGATATAACAGTTCTGAGGAAATTTCCAGGAAGGACTGGTTTTTTCTGCTTTTTTAATCACATTTGGTAAACACAGCAGCTGTATACATCTGCTTCTTTCTGTGCGTGTTGACTCTGAAAGTGAGTGGCTGTGAGTGGCCATGTTTATTTATCAGTTTATTTAATTTTTTAAGAGTTCTGGAAGCACGTGTGATCTTTACCAGAAGATCATGTGGTCCTTTCAGCAGCTGTGCTGCATAAAGAAAAACAGCAATGTTTCTGCTGTGCTTAACCAGCTAAGTCAAAGTCAGGGAAAATAGGAGGCCCTTACACTATTCATGCAAGAAAGATATAAAGTCATCTCTAGTTGTTTTCTGGCCTGTTGTTTTTGGGTTTTTTCAGTGTACTCTGCCATGTAATTTGTTGCCCTTGTTATAGGCTAACATACAAGACACACCTCTACTTTGATCACAGCATTGATTTTGGTGGTTGTCTTGAAGTCTCTGTATGGTGTCCAAAGTAGCACTTTTGAAAGCAAATGCAGAAGACCTGCAAACAGAGCAATTCAACCTTAATCACATAATTAATTTTAAAAACTGGGTTTTTTTTAATACTCTGCTATGTGTCCATCTCAATCTCTCTCTTATTTACATCAAACCCCCACAGATTACACAGATTAGGGTAATAACACTAAATCATTCTATGGGAGTGCTGCCAAAGACACACAACCCAGGTTCTGCTGTACGTGTGTCATACAACTAGGATATCAATTACCATGCCCGAAATTGAGCACAGAGTTTATATTATTTCAACAGGCACACATACTCTAACATTTATTAATTATTAGGCCACAGTTTATCTATTGATCTACAAGCGAATTCATTGCATTAAGTACAACTGCTAGAAAAGTGCTTAGGCATATCTCAAGACTTTACTCATTTGTTCTTTTAACACCACAGAGTTATACAGAAAAAAAGACGTATGTAATGTCAACATCATGTCTTGAAGGGTCAATGCATTTCTATTCCTAATACATGAACAAAACATATTGTTTCTTGAAATAATTCATTTTGCTCCTCATTTGAGAACACACTCTTCACCAACAGCTGAATGCCGTGAGGCCTATGAAGGTGTGAGGCAGGATTGCCAGGAGGGCTGACTGACTAACTACCCTTCATGTTTTGAATGAAAGGCCACTCTGCCAGCTGCTCATGGCATTAAGGTGACATTGCACCTCTGAAATGAGTTGGTTTATATTTTAATGGTACCCTTGCTTGACCCCAAATCTTACATTTGCTGAATCAACACTATCACAAAACAGTGAAGTCTGTCTGACATAGCAATGTTTTAATACATGATGATTCATCATGACAGGACACTGAAAGCCCTGTGGCATGTGCAGAAAAGCTTTAAATAGTACATAATTGTTAACTTATTTTAATTAAAAAGGCAAATGCACAAGAGAGATGAGAACAATCTTTCTGTATCACATCATTTTTATTTGCTCCACTTACCAGCAAAGAATGGTTTGGTTCCATTAAGAAATTCTATTTTAAGAAAATGTCTTCTTCCCTACTTTCATATTTTCCTTTCTTTTCTGCATGGCATATCTAAAGGCATACAGCTCCTGGCTGCAAATACTACAGAGGATCACTAAATATAGGACAGCATGAAAATATGTTGAATACATTTGTCAGCACTGTATTAAAACAGAGCTGCATAGCAGAAAGATTCCCTCACTGTTAATATATACTGGCTTTATCACCTTTCCAAGGTGAGAGCACCCACACAGGTATCATAATCAGTGACATTTTTGCAAAGTGTTTCAGAACATTTTATTTATTTTTTTTCCTCCATAAAATGTATGCTGAAAATGTGCTAATGAAGGTTACGCTACTTTTAAATTTTATGTTATTAGCAGAAATTCAGTATTTAATTTCATATTACAGAGGTCTGAATCTCCCTTGTTTGAAGTGCTGCCAGCACAGCTGCAGAGTGCATCTCAGATAAATGGAAGCCATGACAAACAGAATGAGTTAACCCAGTGCAAACTTTCCATTGAATATGCACAGCAGGTAAACAATTGCAAACTTCCATATTTTCTCTGCACTGTGAAGACATTGCAGATGACACTAAGTTGTTATGTAGCAGGGGACATCAAAGCAGTATGTCACATCAGCAGAAAAACCAGAAATAGCTCAAGAAATATCTCCACAAACTATTTTCAGCTTTCTCAGGAAAACTGTGAAGCTGCATGGTAGAGCTAAAAAAATTACAACAGTTTGCAGAAATGGACTAATGTTTCTTAATGAACAACCTTTCAGCTTCATAACAGCTCTGCAGAGCAGCAGTTCTGTAGAAGTCTCTATCAAAAAAAAAAAAAAAAAAAAAAAGAAAAAGAAAAAAAATTTTTGCTAATGATACAACCCCATAATTATTGATCTTTCATCTTTGAACATAACTGTGAGGTCCACAATGCCTCCTGAAAGTCTCGCATTAAGACCAAAAGTGCCAGAAGCCATCCCTTCACCAGACTTTAAAATAAACTAGCTACTTTTATTCCTTACAGGTAACAGAAGCTCCACTGTGCAAGGCAAGTTGTGATGAGGCATGTTTTAATACCATGACTGCAAGGGAAGGCAAGTCGTGGAACAAACATTTAATCCGCTCTGTGCTATCAATTGATGCTTCTTTAAAATCTGCTCCAGAGATTGGCAGGGTTCACTGTCTGCCTACAATGTGTTCTACAGCCCTTGAACAACTAAGAAGCAGTGTAGGCAAATCATCTTACTGGTATTTCTGAAATCATTACAAAGGACTTTGTATATCACCAGTGTCAGAAAGCTCAACTATGCTCACATCAGAAATAACAAATTTTCATAATGATTTTGGTAAAATTACTTTGACCATTGGAAATACATCATGAAAGACAACTTGGTGCAGTTTACAGTAGAATAGTTTATGTCTGAACATCTCAACAATAATCAAAGACATGTATATTAATTGGTTTTCTTAACATTGGTTGTAACAATAAAAAAAAAAAGAAAAAAAAACCTAATTTTTCTTTCCCTTCATGACTAGATAGCTATATTGACTCTCTCCTGCTTCCAGCAAATTACTTGGGTCAAGTACAAGATACTCTTAATAGCATTTGTTATCACACAGACTTCTGTCAAACAGCAGTATCTTACATTTCCACTAGCATTTCTTATCACTAAATGTCCATGTAAGTCTCCTGGTTTTAGCAGATATCTCACCTACTGTTTTTTCCTTCTGACATTTAAATCAATAATCCTCCAATCAAATTAGTCATACTTAAAAAGCTTACACCTATCTGCTAATTCACAATGCTAAATGACAGATGAAATGCAATGTTATATGAAATATCTTACACAAAAGACAGCATGTTTTCTACATCCATGGTAGAAAGGACACAAAGTAATGAAATTAAATTGCAGCAAGAAAGATTCAGGTTAGAAACAGGAAAATCATCCTAAGGACCAGGGCACCTAAAACACTCAGTCAGGAGGCTTAGGGGTGCTGTGACACACCTGCCATTGGAAATATCCAAAAGCATAAACAAAAACCTCCCTTGAAGTGTCACAGGACTTGTCAATCTTGTTGTGTATGAGACAGACTAAGCAACTTGCTGTAGTCCTTTCTACCCAGACATTCTAAAATGTGCAAGAAGCATGGAAAATATGAAGTTCAAAAAATGGGCTAAAAAGAGCTTATACTACCATCTAAATTACTATTTGAACTTATCTCTAGAACCTACTTCATTCTTTAAACATCTGTTAAGAAAAAGCATACCCCTTGGGAACTGATACTTCTTACGTAAGGAGTGAGACAATACAGGGTTTCCTGCATTGAAAAAGCATCCAATATAACCAGTAGTACAACTGATGTGACATTCACTTTTATTCATCTTGCCCAGTTGGGATTTAAAAACTCATAAAAATTATGAGTCACATGGCTTAGGTGAAAAGAATTATAAAGAAAAGCTACATAGTGTAACATTTCTTAATATTATTTTAATCCATAATAGCAAGATCTCATTAAAATATTAATGAAAATGCCACTGACATATAGCAAAGTGACTTAGACATATCTCCTGTACCCACGGCTTCAATTTCTCCAGGGATTATCTTCATTGCATTAACTGCATATTTTGATGTTAGAAATATTTGAAATGTAGTAAGACAAGAAGAATCTTAAGAATGCACACATATCCAGGAGGAGAAGTAACCCAAAGAAATCTGGATCTATGTTCCAGTGAGCCTAAGCACCACAGCACCACGGCAGCAATCACACAGCTCACTCCAGCAAAGAGGATCACCATGTGCAGTCATCCCCACAGGCACCCTTACATCTACACTGCATTTCTGACCTGCCAGTGCAGCTGTTTCTGCAGTGGCACCATAATAACCCAATCGAAAGTCATGATCCAAGCTATAAAAGCTTCTATAGGCATAACTCCAGTAATGCTATTTACTACTACCTGCACTAGCTAAGCATAGTGAACCTGAGTTCACTATGGTCAGGACATAGTACCATGAGCAATTGAGTTTGTTACACGAATGGATGAGGGCGGAGAGTGACTCTGGTTGCAGGGCTTATAACCCTCCCAGCTGGTCTGGCAGCAGCTGAATGAGGATGTGCATTTGGGCCTCCAAGGAGTAGGGAAAAGCGATTATCTTCTTTGTGCTGCTAGCAGAATGCAACTTGGCATGACATTTCTGTGTTTAACAGCACTCCTTGTCTTGCAACATTTTTCTCTGGGCAGATAAAAAAGTTCATCCACAAAGAAATTGTAACCCTTTCCCACAGTGTGAAAAGATGAATGGGGATAAAATTAGAGAAACTGAGGAGTTATATTTGCATCCTAACAGAAGTTATAATGGTATGGAAATTATAGGATAAAATGTAGTTGCTGTTTCCTGGATGGAATGTGGTTCACATGCTCGAAACCTATTCTACAATGATTCCCCATGCACACAATCTGCAACTGGGAGCACGTGCTAAGGGGGATTGAATGGAGGGTGGACCAGAGTGGAGAAATCATGGCCAGGCTCTGTTGAAATCCTTGCAGGGAGAGGAACTCGATGGTACTTTGCAGCAGATAAACCATGTAACACCTGCCAGCAGGGGAGAGAGGGGCAGATGTCCTGCTGCTGAGCCAACAATGTGGTGAAATCACTCTCCTTTAGTGAACATAGGTCACTAAAGCCTAATGGTAATATTCACTCACACCTCCATCCCAATGTTACCTGACTTCAGTGTATGACCACCCCTCACTGGCCATGTGCTCTTTATTTTTATTTTTTTTTGATTGCACCTTTAAAAGCAAATGAAGAGAATTTTACACCAATCAGTAAAAGTATGCATGGCTAGAGTCACTTAAGCTCCACCTAAACATAAAGAAATGGTATGAAAGCCAAGAATGGGGGAAAAGTCAGGGAAGACTCTGCTGTAACTGCTGGGATCAGCTGATGGGCTGAACCTGTCTTCCCCCATAGGGATGTCTATTGGGTAAGAACCACTATACATGTGCTGAACACATTTTGGGGATTACAGCTTGCTATGTGTTGTTTTGAATACATTTTTGCACTCAGTACTAGTACTGTCACCAACAATTCTTGAACCTTAACCTGTCACAATTTTATATTAATAAAGAGTGCTATTCCATAAACCATTGGTGTGAGTCTCTCACAGGTGCTGGCAGTTGCCTACAGCAGGGAATATACCCAAATAAAAGGCATAACTGCTAAGGTGTCTCCCTTGTTCTGTTGGTGTTTTTTCCCTCGGTCAAAGCACCCTCCAATCCAGCAGGACTGCACAGTGAAGGGTCCCCATCACGCACTGGTCTGACACAAGGGTCTTTTTCAGCTTTCCTGGGGTGCTGAAATCCCATGACAGATGAGTCAAACACTAAGTGTCAGGTAAATCTCCCCATATAAAGGGTGAAGGAAACCTCCCCTTTTCAAATGACATACACTCCTTTTTCTTTATTCTTTCATCACTTTAGAATATTTTACTGAGAATTATTTGGCCAAGAATAATTTCTTTTAGTCTCTTCTAGCCCCTGTCACTTAAAAGCTGCTATAATCAAATTCTAACTCTATTTTCAGGTTACAAAGTAGTCCATAAGATTAAAAAGTTAAGAGAAGACATCTAACCTCTGTGCTTAAAAAAAGATTAGTGCAAAAATTGCCTGCTTTATGGGGACAAGGAAGCTAAGAAAAGTTCTCTTATGACAGTTACAAAAGAAGCAAGGTTTTCAATTTTCAAAGCCACATGGAAAAGATCAGTAAAATGCTCTGGTATTTAATACTTTAATGTAAGCCTCTATAATTAAATGTTAGATTTCTATTAGAGAAATGATCAGATTAAAGATGAGGTGATCAAAGATTCAAATTCATTTGGCTACTTTAAATACTCTAATAAAGATATTCTGTTGATTCTCAAACTAGCAGCATTAAGAGTATTTCAGGGAATACCTCATCACATTGTGAACTACAGTATGTTCTTCTGTACTAAGCATAAAATTCTGTTCTTTTGTGGGAAAAAAAGAAAAGTACACAAAGATTTTCTGCTGATCTCTGCAGGCTAAAAGTGTAAGAAAACTTATATTCTACTCTATCCTTTGAATTTTCTCAGCTTAATTGCACACTACACCCACAAACTCACTTTCCTAGAAAATGGTATTTTAATAGACTTTAACCCATACCTCTTCAGCTTCATGTTTTATTCATTGTCGTGTTGAACATATCTCTCAGCAGAGGATCAAACCTGAATCAACAATGCAAACTTCACCTTGTTTCCTACCATGTGCAGTATGTGATGCACAGGCCTATCAGGACAACAAGGATGTTCCCTTTTTATGTCAGCTAAAAGGGAAACTCCTTGGACATCATACACAGCTTACTTCATCTTACCCTGTAAAAGGGTAAACTGTAAGAAATAACTAAAACGCAACAGTTTTAGTAAAACAACAATACAATAGGTTATATTCCAGACACCTAGGAAAGAGGAAATGTCAATGGCATGAAAACATTAGTTCATAAAAAAAGCTGAAGGTGTATAGATCAGCTAATGGATAGGAATTAAACAAGTAACACTCTGAAACTTTGTTCCTGAATGCATTAAAAAGACTTTTTACAGCAAAGAGATTTAAGATGCCTACGTATGATCCTTAAAACCTAAAAATAGTACTGTGGAAAAGACAGAATCAAACAATTTTAGAGTTTTCAGGGCAAGCAGAAAATATCAAAAGCACAAGTAGCTTGAAGAAGAATAGAAACCTCTGGAATCTGGTAGTCAGATGGGGAAAGGAAACCCTGCTGCTTTTTCAAGTTCAGAAAATTATGACAAGCATCTCTAGCAGAAGGTAGAGATTTCATTTGTAAACACGCACTTCACATAGGAGTCCTTCATTTTTTAGTAATTTCTAATGCTCACAATAGTATGATTAATATTGGGAGGGGTTGGTTTGCTTTGCTTTTTGGTGGGTTGTTTGTTTTTTTTTTTTTTTTTTTTGGAGGTGTTTTATTTCAAATACTTCTATATTTCAATATTTGATTTCTTTTTTCCAATTTTTTCCATTACCACTCTGTCTTTGAAATGCTTTTACAATTTCTATCTTCCCTCTTTCCTCCTGTTTCCACTTCCTTGTTTTCTAGACAGATGTTCTAAGCATGAGCTCTGGAAATCCACTGTTCCTTCCTCATGCAGCAGAACCTTGGGTGGATCTATCAAGAATTTCTCCATATTATAAGGCTATAAAAAAGCATTTACATCTCTCAGACTCAAAAAGGCCAGGATCATTACAATTTCATCTATTATAACTAACTCTTTATAGAAAGAAAACTTAAAATAATTAGGTATCACAGTATAGAAAAAAGAGTTTTTAAACAACTCTCCCACCAGCAGGTCTTTGATGTTAGCTTTGACTTCAGTTTGCTCAGGAGCATAGGAAGGGACAGGGAATTCTGCAAAATCCCTGACAGCCTCTCAGAAACCTCTTCCCAGCCCACTGGGGCTGGTGCTGCTCCTGGTGGCACTCAGCCTCTGGTAGTGTCTGGATCATTGTCTCCCTCAGTACTCAGGAGCTGGCACTAGCAGACAGCTGTGACATCCAGTGAAAGTTGAAAAATAAAGAGATTTCCTTATATCTTGCTCTGAACTTTCTTCCATGAAATTTTACCTTGAAATTCTAGAAATATATTAAATCAATATTTTACTACCTGAGATATGTCACCTATTCAACATTTCCCAACATATAGTGCCAGTAAAACCAGTATTTTCCACCCATCTATTGTCAACCATGTCTGTTATTGCTGATTCACCAATTTGTGTCAATCTTTTTGGCTGAAATTACTAATCTATTACATAATTAATAACTAATTTAGTAGTTTCTCCCTACTGCTTTATGAAGTTCACAAATGCATTGAATCCAATACAGAAATTGGAACATTTTCTGAGACATTCAGAATTCATTATATAGTATGATTTTTTTTTCCTGTTCTCATAAATTAATAAACCTGATTTCAAGATTCCTGCTCAGGAGGAATATCCTGTCACCCAGTCAGTGACCTGTTGCAATATCTATTATTAGATGCACAATTTAATTAGGATATACACTCAGGAGATCTGCTTAATCAGGATGTCTCCCAGTGAACACATTTAGGTCCAGCAACATTTATTGGCAATGACTTCCATAATGGGGATAGTAACTTCCCTTAACTGGGATATCTTAGCATGAGTTAGTGAGTTAGTTGTCTTCTCTGACAAGAGCTTTCAGATTTCCTCATGCTGTGACAGAAAACATATCAAATATGTATTGCCCTTGTTTCAGCCATGAGAGTCAACTTCTTCCTAATAGCTGGTACAATGCTGCATTTTAGTTTTAATATAAAAATAAATGTTGAGGACACGCTGATGTTTTTGGTGCTGGTAAGCAGTGCTGACCCTAAGTCAAGGACTTTTCAATTTCCCATACTCTAGCCCAGTCCCTCTTTCTTTTTGGAACAGGAGGTCAAGGAGTTAATACTCAGATGGTTTTCCTCCTACATTGCTGCTTCCTGGGATGAGCCTGTTTACCTTCATGGATGGGTATGTAGAGAGGATTGTCAGCCAGCTTACATAATGAGCAGTTACTTGGCTGCCTGTTTTTCTCTTCTACACCTCTTATAAACCCTCTTTTCCTGTCTTGAGAACTACTTTAGGGTCATCAACAGGGCCCAGTTGTGACAGCTGATGATCAGAACAAACTGAAGGCCAGAAGTCATAATTTCTCTCAGGAGGTCAGAGTTTAGAGCTGCCTAGAGAAATACTACTCTCAAGCCACATGTTAGAGAAGAAAAAAGCAAGCAGCTGTGTTATGTGCCTTGATTAAACTGCCTCTTTATTCATCACCAATTCTATCAGCCTCAGTTGAAGAAACCCTACCACCAGGCAATTTTAAGAAGAAAAATAAACAAAATCTGCAGCCTTTATGTGAGCATATTCAAGTTCCATCCCCAAGAACATCTATTGAAATATTTTGAGCTAGAAATTTGCTGCTCATTGACAATCTAAGCTAACCAGGAGTTTATTGATCTCTCCTTCTCCTCCACTAAGAGGAAGAAAGAATGATAAAGAGCTGCTGTTGAGATAAAATGCACCATACTTATCATCAAGTATAATGCACAAAAAAAAAGTTCAGAAATAGCTGATTTACTATCAGCACAACATCAGTGAATGACTTTTCTCTTTTTTTTCTCTGCCCTACCTTTGCCCTGAATTCAACAATAGATGGAAAGAAAGCAAAAGATATGGACATCCTGGGAATGCACAAAATCCTGTGTGAGTGTACAAGCACATCCACAGAAGCAGTTACTTGTTCACTTGAGTTCTGAGCTGGTTGCATACAGGCCAGCTCCAGTCCAAAACTTACAGAACCATGTTACCTGGTTAGTATTTTAGGATTAGCACTATGATAACACATGCTGCTGGCTTGCATTCAGCTGACTGAGAGCACAGATGGAATGGGAGCACAACTGTCTGAACCTGTACATGTAAATATGGTCTGCATGTCACTGCAGATCTCCATTCCAGAAGCTAGGACAGGCTATACACAGTGAATCCAATTCTCCCCCCACTAACATCCATATAGGAAGTAATGACACAAGAAATTGCTCCCATGAGCACAGGTATTAGAGCAATGAGAACTTAGCTTACAGCATCTTCAAAGCATACTAATACAACCCATTTTTCTAGTGCCCAATTGTTTCCTTTTCCACCTCCTGAGGGTTTTTTTCCTTGCATTTAAGTATGTCCAGGATAGATTGTGATGCCACAATATGTGACCAAATACAGTACTTCATGCCTGGACAGTTAATACCTGGCAGCATATTAAAGCACCACTTCTTGATTCAAATATCCCTGAAGAGAAATTATGTCAATAAAAAGAAATTATATTACAAATTTATTGTCAAGTCACATTGATATTTTGTATGGAGGTTCCCCATGTTATGCCCCTATCTGGCAGGCTACGTGAAGGAATTCTGGATGGAAACAGCATTCTGGCCTCTTATCTTACTGATAACTGGAGAGTGGTTAGCAGTTTATTTAGAGTTCTCTTATTTTAAAGAAAATCTAGAACTTATTATTAACATCTGGTGTTATCTCCTGCACAGTATACTCTACATCATCTAAAATTTTCAATTTCAATTCAATTTCAATTTTCAATTTCAATTTTCAATTTCAATTTTTTTTTTCAATTTCAACACATAACTTCAGGTTGAAATGGTGAATTCTATTTTCTTTTGTTATCTGCTTAGCTTCTGAATTCTCAGATGCAGAAATAATCTTTTTGAACAACAGTTACCACACTACTAGGTGTCTACAGCATCAGTAAGAAAAATTTCCAAATATGGCTGATAGTATTCAGCAGTGGAATTATCTTATATCTGCTGTACTTTTCATATCTTAGATAATAAGCCTGATGAAAAAAAGCTTTCCGGAATTTCTGCAGTGCTGTTGTAGCTACTAAATACTGAAATGTTTTTTTGTTCTGCAAAGGATATCTTCACTTCCTGAAAAGAGACACAGAGACTACTTCAAATCACCTCTTGACCTTCTCTTCAGTGAGCTCCTTATGTTTCCCATCATAAGATATACTTTCCAGCTCATAAACATTTTCTTTCTCTAAATCATCTATTTCAACTGCAGGACTCAAAACTGAATACACTATATCAGTATTAGTCTCACTAGCAAATACAGAGGAAGCATCTATTCTAATATTTCATTTGCATACCTAATGATGCCTTTAACCCAGCTAGCCAAAACTCCTTACTGTATATTTTTTTTCTTGCACTACCCTGCATTTAAATGTCTCAAAATTACATGGCTTAGGTGCATACATCTTTTCTATTTGATCAATATATTGGTATGACTTGTTCTGAACATTCCATAATTTACTTTATTTTACCATTTTATTATCCTTTGCAGCAACTACAAACATGAACAGCTCCCATCCCAACGAGTTCTTTCCAGACTTCAGAGGCCACCTGAACAGATTAATTTTGCGCCTTGATTAAGTTGACGAAAGTTAGACCATAGGATTCTCCTTTCTTCATCCTATCTCCACAAGCAGTCTATTTCATGTGACAAGACACCCATAGAATAGTATCACAGTTCTGTGCCTGTCTGCACTCCTGTTTCAGCAGAGCTAGAGGAGAAAGGGGTTGGGGTTTGTCTGCAAGACACTCAGTGTCAGGTGCAAAAGGCAACATCAAGCATAAAAACAAGTAGAACACTAAACTGTCTCGCCAGACTCTTACTCTATTTTGCACAATTTATTAATAAGACAGATCTTCTTGGTACTTTTTCTGACATGAAAAAGTCTTTAGGTACATCACATTGAAATGAAAATTCTAAGTTCAAGCCCTGATTAGTATTTTTGAAAATTGTTCTTGCAACATCCACACACTCAAAATATCTGCAAATGCCTGTGCTATGTGTATGTGCTTATGTGCACAAACACACAGAATGGTAACATTTCTGTGAACTTTGACAATTAATCTTAAGCAATCTCCCTGAGGAGTTTATGGTTATCTACTATAAACCTTTTATATACCAGATTATTAACCACCTTTTATAGATCAGGTTATTAACCTGACCAAAACAATGTCAGCACTGCAAGAAACATCTTTGATCATTTCATCAAGTGAAAACAGTTGAATTAGAATTAGGAAGAGAGGTTGCCTGACAAGTTCTCCCAATTCTGGATTCCTATATTAACTCCTAAATACAAGTCTACTAATTTTGAGGAACCTGAAGTGTTGCTTAAATGGTGGCTTAAGAGCTACTACATGTGCACATGCAGAAAGAAATGGATTTTCATAGGTTCTACAAATATGCCTTCCATCCAAGAGCAAAATAATTGGAAATACATGGAAATGGAGAATTCATTAAGCAAATACACTTTTGTTTGGTTTTATTCAAAGATAAAAAGTAAGGTTAAAACTTAAAACAAAGCTATATTTCTCAACATCTTCCTAGCCTTGCTCATCACAGTGATTATGACTGGCTACATATAGCATTTTACAGTTTTTCCTGAAGCTGAGAAGCTTCCTGAAGCTGAGAAGATGTCAGTGGGAGTTGATGATGCTGAGTGATCTTACCAGCACCTTAAATAATTGTATGCTGCATTGCAGATCTTAAGTCTGGTGTTGTTACATAAAATTATATTAACAGATTGTGAAAATTGTAAGTAAAATCATATGGATTTTTTGATGTTGTGCTGTGCTTGGCTGGGATAAGGTTAATGAGTTTCTCAGTAGCTAGTGTGGAGCTTTGTTTTGGATTTGTGATTAAAACATTGATAATGCAGAGATGCTTTTGTTATGGCTGAGCAGAGCTGACCCAGAGTCAAGGCCTTTTCTGGCCTCACCCCACCACTGGGGAGGCTGGGGATGCACAAGATGTTGGGAGGGGAGAGAGCCAGTACAGCTGACCCCAGCTGAATTAAGGGATATTTCAGACCACATGGCATCATGCTCAGCTCAGATAAAGTTGGGAGAAGAAGGAAATGAGGGGGAGGCATTTTGAATTTTATCTTCCCAAGTAACCATTGCACGTGATGGGGCCCTGCTTTCCTAGAGATGGCTGAACAGCTGCCTGTGATGGGAAGTGGTGAATAAAGTCTTTCTTTTGCATAGCTTGTGTGTGCTTTACTTATTAAACTGTCTTTATCTCAACCCATGTGTTTTCTCATTCTTACCCTCTTGATTCTGTTCCACATCCCTGTGAGGGAAAAGCAGCTCATTGGTGCATAGTTCTTGGCTGGGATTAAACCACAACAATTGTACAGTCTGCTTACATAAACAGCTCATATTGCACATTACAAAACATATAAACATAACAAAACAACTGCCTTTCCAGTTGCTGTCATGCACATGGAAAGTTTTAAAATAGAGTAACATTCCATTTTGTTACAATACTCTTTGCATTTTTGGTTCAGTTGGACACCTTGTCACAACTCATCATATATCTTGATGTCTTTTTTATGTTTTTAAAATCAATGTTTCTTCCTTGTATTAATAGCATTTCATGTAGCAAAATTGGCAAAGACATTTCTATTTGCATCATAGTTTATTCCTCTTCCCCAGTCCTCATCCATGGAAAGGCTCATTGGCTGGAGAAATATTTTTCTGTTAAAAATATTTAGCAGATATGACTCCTTTATCCAAAGCACAGATTTCAGTGCTATTTAATCTAAATAACTTATAATAATTTGCCTCAAAATTTTCAAGAAAACAAGTTTATATGCTGCTGATATTCAGTTACTACCTTCCCTTCAGACACCAAAAAAAAAAAAAAAAAAAAAATCAGGACCAACCTTAATTCCCTTTAAAGAAAAGAGGACCAAATACTTGAGGGTACACTGACACAGAGAATTCAAGTGGATGTAAGTTACACACAGAGCAGGAAACAGACCAATTTTTTTTTCTCAGTAATTCATTCATTTCTCAGAACATGTTTTTTTGCTGATGCTATCCTGCTTTTTTAAAGGGTTTTCCATAAAACCTATGTTCTTAAATTGACAATCTTACATGGTAGATGGGTTGGGAAGAAAAGGGAAAAGGTGTCATATTGTCTCTGTGCACATAAAATCCTTTCATTCCTTTCTGGTAACACTGTTACCATCTCTTCCCTTCTAACACATTGGAGTATTCCAGATATAGCAGCAGGGTGGCCACTTCCAGTCACCCAGAAATGCTTGTCAAAGAATCAGTGAACAATATAACAGATCTTTCACAGGTGAAAAATAAGGGCAACTGTAGGTGAGGTGTCTAGCTTCATCTTATCCTTCACTTTGAGCAAGATCCAGACTATCCTACATCATCCTAATGTGAAATACAGGGATTTTAGGCATTTAATATTTCAAGTACAAATACCACAAGAACAACCAAGAAAAACAGTTTGTTTGAATTCTTACAACAGGTCCTGTAAGTGTACAAGAGAGGTCAAAAGTCCTTCCACTTCTAAAATGACATCCTTCTTGGGCACGTGTATGCTCAGCAGTGGGACATCCCTACTTCAGACCTACTTGTGGCCCCCATGGTCACCTTGAAGAAGTAGTAAATCCACCTTTGACATCTGCTTTGGCTGGCATGCTCTAAGCTTATCAGAGCAGTATCAAGTGAAACAAAAAACAGTCATTTAATTCCAGTATTTCTCCCATGTGGTGGCTGAGCAGTTAACATACAGGTTGATAATCTAGGAAGGTAGGCAATCTCTAAAGCTATCCTAAGCTATCATCAAAATATTTCTTAACTCTTAAGCATCCTAAACAACCTTCTTTGATTCTATGTTGCATTCTTAACCTTTCTTACTTTCTGTATCTTTATACTATTTTGTTGTATTTCTATCAGAAATAGAGACAAATTCTGCTCTTTGGAGAGGGTTCTTTTTACCATCTTCTCTAAGAACAGAATTAAGAAAAAAGTATGAAGAACTTTAAATTATTTTATTAAATTCTTTATGTAAAATTCACTCAACAAAAATGGACATCCAGAGCTGTTTTAGGGGCTGCATATGCCTCCTCTCCTGTGGGCACAGCAGCACCTGAGGTACTGAGTCTGTCCTTGCAGGGGTGGCACCGGAGCAAAGGCAACCCATGTCTTTTGGGAGCCACAGCTGGAGGCAAAAATGACCTACCCAAAAATACCTAAATATTACTAAGTACCTTTCTTTCAGACACTGAATTCTGACTGTTTTCTGATAATAGGAAATCACTGCACTGAATAAATAATGGTAATGTAACAAATAAAAATACCACATAGCAATTCAATTTCTGTTAATGTAGCAATAATACATACGACTTTAACAAAATTAAAGTATAAAGAAGCAAAAAATGGAGGAAAATAAATTTCATTTTGATAAAAATAAAAATTTTGTTATATCGACTATTTTTTTCAGCTATAAAGCTATTTTGTGGGGTTGGGGAAACAACACCAACAGCGACCATAACGACCACAAATAATGTTCAAATTTTTCAGTTTCATTACTCAAAACCAAATTTCAGTCTTTAGTTTTCCTTCCCAAGGTAATAGAGTTGGGCTCCTAAAGTCCTCGGTGGCTATCCACATCACTTTCCTGATTTTTTTTGGAGACTTTCTAGTTCCAAAGTGCCCAGAACTGTAACATTTTTTTCTAACTGCAGTGTTAGCAGTGCTCAGAAAGGGGCACTGTTGCCTCCTGTTCTTTCTGAGATACTTATAAATCTAAACATCTTTTCCTTTTTGCTGCCATATTTCACAACAAACTTATATCTAATTGTCTATTATGGCCCATAGGTCTGCTTTACAACATTATTGATTTCCATCAATCTTCTTCCTGTTGTTTAGGATTATTTTTTTCCCAGATATAATCAATCCGATTTCCTGCCCATTCTTTAAATCTTCTCTAGGATCCTGTCAGTATAGTTCTGTGAAACACTTATTCAGTGGTTTTACATGAAAAAGTCCACAGAGTATGTATATGTATAATTACCATTTTCTCATTCTCTCCTGGTAAAATAAAGATGATTGCTTTAGTGAGGAACAGAAAAATCATGATTCAAAGCCATCAAGAAGGATTACAAAGTCATTTTCTGCCAATGTCAACTTTTTGAATTGCAAAAAACCTGTGACATTTCTCCAGTGGTTTATAGACCCAAACGAGCTCAGCCCACACTCGGTTTGCACTGTGACATTGTCCCTCTCACCAGGTCATGTCAGGCACAGCACTAGGCAAGAAGCTGAGAAACCACACCAGAAACCCACAAGTTTCTAAAGTCACAGCAGGGAATTAAGGGACCAACTGCTGAGGCCAGACATTCCCTCCAACTCTGGAACCCTCCTACTTAGAAATTGAGAAGCTATACAGAATCCTATTTAACACCATGAAATACAGAACACATTAGCTTTTGCATGCTAATTATTATACAGACCAGCTGTAGTTGCAATGTAAAATCAGCTGTAAAACAAATTCTGATTATTTATTTACTTTTGGATTGTGAAAACCTTGTACTTTTGGAGACATGCATTCTTATACAACAACAACAAAAAAAAAAAGATCCAAAATCAACCTACTCTTAAGAAACTAGGTTGGGGTTTTTAAAGTTGTTTCTTCTTGTGGTAATATTATAATCAAATGTATTACCTTGACAAAACTCTATGACAGAACAATTTTGATTTCAACCTTTACTTTTCTAATTTCTCTGCAACTTGAACAAACAAGATAATTCTTTCTCCTTTATTTACTTGTGATTTCCTTTCTGAACCTGGTGAAAATAAATTATTTTTCAGTATTCAAGATATAAAATTTTCTGTAGAAACCATATATCAATTTTTATCTTATAATGCAGCAAAAAAAATCAATCTGAACTAGAGTTTCCTTACAGATTTCCACTGCAAGACAGGTGTTGTGAAGCAGGTCATCCTGATGCTTCAGTAATGAGCACAGAAAATGGCAGCATTTTTGCTGGGCAGGTTCAAAATAAGACATTGACAGTCTGTAACTTCTGAAAAAGGGCATTGAATATTTTACATTTTCTCAACTCCAGCAAAGACATCCAAATTTTTCTGTTCATTTTAAAAAGCTCCCTCTAAAAGGAAATGCTTCAGTCAAGTTTTATTATATTGTTTACTTCTCCCTCTTCCCTCTGGACAACCTTCTCAACATATACTTTGGCTACAACCCACGTGAAATAATCTCTTGATTATCAATGAAAATTTCACTAGAAAGGATTAGCTAATTATATTTAACTGAAATGAAAGAACTGAAATGCAGTGACAGTGATTATATTTCTCAATATTAATTATCATAATTTTTCCAGCCACAATTTATAGTAATTCACACATCCTGTTTCCAAATACTATGAAGTCTTTCAACAGGGACATTCTCTGTTCATCAATACAGTGAGCAATGTGTGAGGAACCTAACTTTTATTGAAATCTTTGAGAGTTATTGGGACTAAAAAAGAACTAAAACTAGTTGATAGAATTAAGATAGAAAAAAAAAAACACTTCATTCATATGAAGCAACCTAAGAAAACCAGCAGTTTGATTATGCATAAGGGTCATAAAAACATATCATGAAGATCTTTCTTGAATTTGCATGCCTTAGAAGAGGCTTGGAACAGACTGAGGGAAGACAACTGGCAAGTTATGATGCACT
Source organism: Lonchura striata (assembly GCF_050655825.1). NCBI lineage: Eukaryota > Metazoa > Chordata > Aves > Passeriformes > Estrildidae > Lonchura > Lonchura striata. The sequence continues at coordinate 33,880,702 of NC_140741.1, read as the reverse complement.
TTGCTTCCCAGATGATATTCCATCATGTCTTTATACACAGTACCTTTCAAACCTGGGTTAAATATGTTAATATGAAATGTGAGATCCCTGAGCACACCTGCTAATATAAGCCATAAACACTTCAACCAAGTGTATGTCCTAAATACCCTCCAACAGAACTCAGAACAGCAATAAAGTTTGTTAAGCTCTTGTTTCAAAAAGCATTTAATGCGTTTTTTTAGATTATTTTTAACTTCAGAGTCTTTGATCCCCATTTTTTTATGTTATCTATCTACAGATTTTCACACAGATGCTATCAGTGCTCCCCAGTACAGAAGCAGAAGGAGAATGAGTGATTCTCACTTCAAGAAGAGAACTGTGCCAGGCAAAAATTAGACTGCAAACCAAGCCATCATGACACTAAAACCAAAGGAGTTAGAGTAGTGTAAAAATCAGTTTCATATAAAAATTTCAAGCTTGGACAGTACAGGTCATTTGGTTATCTATGAAACTGCAACATAGAAGAATCACAATCAGATATGTTGGTACATTAATGTAAAAAAATATTTTCCACTGCCCTGCAATAGATACTCACATAAAGCTCTGGAGACAAGTTACATCACATTAGGAAAGAAGCACATATCCAGGCTGATGCTGTAGTATTATAAGTGATGCATTAAATTTATGCCCCTTCATAATTTGTTAACATTCATTTACCTAAAGTGACATCTCATAAATGATGAAATTACAAAACTGGAGACTCTTGCTGGAAAGCTCGCAACTCTCCCAGGAGGAGTTTCATCATTCAAATCTTGAAAAGCACAATTAAGAAATTTGGACAGATCTGAAGAGAGCTGAGAAATTTGTAGAAGTAACCTAAGGAAAGGTTGTCAGATGTTTTCAGTTTCCAAGTACAACCCAAGAGTAATGTCCATCATTCTAAGAAAATGGTTCCTGAGTCACATCAACATCCTGTAGCTTTAAACAGCAGATTATTGATAAAATGCAGACACTGTCCCACATGAGGAAAGCAGTCCTTCTATAACTTTTCTTCCAAAAAAAAAACTCTAAAGGAATAAACAAAACTAATGACTGATACATAAAGGAACTCTGTGAATTTTAGATCTCTTTAGAATTTTCAGATATGTTAAGTTCTATCACTATTAATGGCTTCATTTGAAAATTCAGGTTCTCAGAACTGAAAATCAGTCCTGCAAACCACATTCAAAGATCCCAAACTCTTCTAAAAATGTTATGATTACACTGAAAAAACCAATATATAGATACCTTCTCCCTTGTTACAAGAAGCTCAGTCTCTTCCTACACTAGAAGATTGGAAAGTTATGCAACATGGCTGACAGTTATCCTGGTAGGAAACTGGGACTGATAGGCTGTGCTGCTGGCTAAACAGGACAACTCCTCCTACACAGGCAAACTCACAAATAGCTCAGTGACAACTTACCACACTTTACAGCACCACTGTGCATATCCTTCTTATTCTTTCTCCAAGATGCTTCACTGATCTTTCTTGACAACTTCTGACACTTGATAAGAATTACACACACTACTTCCTATCAACTTTACTAGCCTCCCAGCATGATCCCAGCATGATACTAGTTCCCAAATTTGAAACACAAGCAATTTATGATAACCCATAATGTGATAAAAAAGGTGAAATATCAGGTTTTATCCTCAGCTTGAATCCACAAAGAAGATAAAAACCACTGGCATCATTTGGATGCAAGCCTGCCTGTCTGTAATGACAGAGGCATAGATATCCTCCCAATCAATTTTGTCTGCCTTACAGGCAACCCTGCCAATAAGATGACTGTGTTGTTACTTTGAAAATCTCATAATAGCAACTCCTTCTGTTTCTTCATGATTCACACTTTAAATATATTTTAAAATTCTTGCTTTGATGTGCCTACCTTCTGCTCCTTGTAGAGTCCATTAGAGGCCATAGTGTGTTTTCCACTAAGTGGTGACAGGTCTGTCACCTTGAGAATACATTGCTCAAGGTGATAGATTGTTTCATTTACCTCGAATAAACAGGAGACAATTTCTGCATCTGATGAGATCAGCAGAACAGAAGTCTTGAGCTTAATGAAACCATCACAAACACCATGAAGGACTCTGGCAGACATCCTCTAGCAAATCTTGCTGTCAAATTTTAAATATTTTCAAATTCACTATGCCAGTAGTCTCCAAGATTCTTTGATCATGCACCTTTATCAACAAAAAATTTTCACGTGTACACCCAATATAAATTTTTTTATAGACCACATACATGCACTACTGTACATGTACATTTGTGCTGTGTGTATATGTATTATCAATAATATTGTAGTATTATTATAAAAATACCCAGAAACAATTTTAAAGGGGTAATTTAAAAATAAAATATAACACTACTGCTACGTTTGGTGTTTGGGTTTTATTTTTTTAATTTTATTAGTACTAAAAAAAAATCTTCTCTCCCAAAGGCTGGTTTGCTCACACTCTGTAGTGTGAGAACCTCACTTTGGAGACCACTGCATTAGACCACGCTTCTTCTCTGCCAGATAACGTGATTGTGCTATGGTTACACCACTACAGAGATAAAACAGAAATACAATGCATATTTATCAGAAATTTATTGATATGACGTCATTGTACCCTAAGACCCAGAAACACAACCCTTTCTATTACCCTTATTATGAGTACTCTGCTGTACAACAGTAGGGCTGGGCAGACATCTGTAGAAAGCAGGAGAGTGCATCCTAAGCAAATCAAAATCAGAATCACTACTGAACATCTGTTAGTGCCAAGAGGCACTCATGTGATTGTTCCATGTAGACCTCAATGCCCTTATTTTCATTGTGCTGTGAAGCAGTATGAGTGGAATGAGACTGTGTAGGGAGCGAAAACAAACTGTCAAAATGCTCCACTAGCCTTAGGCCTAAATATTTTGTCTCCTCTCCAAAAAGTATATATAAATCAGGTAATCATAAATGACAGCAGCATCACTGAAATTTCAGTGTCTAAAAGTTAGATAACAGAATACAAAGTAGCCATTCAGGCTCTGTTTATCATCATTGGACAGAAACATGCCCCTACCAGAGTGATGCTAGTCTCATCCCCTTTCAAATACTTAAGCTAAGGCAAAGAAATTCATTTCTGAAGCTGCCTGCATCTTTCTAAACTGAATGTGAGGCAGGTCGTGATAACAAACACTATCATAAATACACCTTAAATTAGGACAGGTGGACACCACCCTGCTTGCCTACCTCTTCTACTGCACATGCCACATAGACTTACACTTGAAAATGCTTGAGATAAAGTTTCCCTCACCAAATATATAAGGAATTTCATTTCTTACCCTGTGTGCTGGTTCTGACTAGGATATAGGGTTTTTTCCATAGTATGAGACTATGTTTTGTATTTGTGCTGAGAACAGCATTGATAACACAAGAGATGCTTTGTTACTCCAGAGCAATGCTTAAACAGAGTCAGGACCTTTTCTGCTTCTCACCCCAGCCCACCAGTGAGTAGCCTAGGGATGCATAAGGGCATGGGAGGAAACACAGGCAGGAAGCTGACCCCAATTTACCCAAAAGATATTTCCTACCATATGGAGTCATTCCTAGCATTTAGAGCTGGATGAAGAAGAAGAAAATGAAGGATGTTTGGATTGATGACATTTACCTTCCCAAGTCACTATTACACATGACTTTCCTGCCCTGCTTTCCTGGATATGGCTGAACACATGCCCACTCATAAGAAGTGGTGAATTTGTTCACTGTTTTGCTCTGCTTGTGTGCACAGCTTTTGCTTTGTGTATTGAACTATCTTTATCTCAACTCACAAGTCTTTTCACTTTTATTCTTCCAATTCCCTCCCCATCCTGCTGCAGAGTGGGGAAGTGAGCAAGGAGCTGTGTAGGGCTTAACTGCAGGTGCAGTTAAACTAAAACGCTACATTCTCCTGATAGGAACACCAATGAGACAAAAAACAAGGCTACCACTATAATTTTGTCACTGTCACCCTGTTTTCATATTGTTTTCTATTATAGCTCTTATTACATTTTGGCATTTAGATTACATTATATACCAGCACTATCAGTACCAAGACAAATATCTTGTGCATTCACAATGATCACAGCTTTCTGATCTTTAGAAAAGAAATAGAGGAATTATTATTCAAATGATTATTTACATTTTGGTAAAATCTACAGGATTGTACCATCTTACTGTATACTTTGGACAAACTATCTACCTTGTCAACTCCTGAGCAAAAAAAAAATCATAAAAAAACATGGAGAATTTATATATCATACAAAAGAGCTAGTGGCATATCAACAGCCTTTAGCATGCCAGTTAGGAGAAAAAAGAAAGGTTAGAAGGAGAAAGCCAAAGAGTAGGGAAGGAGGACAATAAGGGAAGGGAAAGAGCAAGAGGAAGGACAGGCAGTGAGACTAACAGGACAAGACATCCCATGGGAATAAATACACAGTCTGCCAAATGAGAACAGTAGTTTCCACTGTTCAGTGAAAACCAGTCTTACCAGCACTGAAATGAACAGTCAGTGGGCTGAAATAGTGGGTTTCTCATATACAAGAACTTTTATCTACAGGCAAGACAAGTTCTGGCACTTCCAGATACCAGATCTGCTCCAGAAAGATGTGCAGAAGACCTTTCTGTTAATGTGAGTATAGAGTGTGATGTGAGTATAGAGAAAAGCAATATAGACACAGACAGGTCTTCATCTACTGTCAGCATTGTCTACGGCTTTTCCTGCTACTCTCAAGTACTCTCTAAACATCAGGATGATCACAGGCATGGTATACGCCAATGGAAAAGACAAAATATGTCCCCTGGGAAACAGACCTGTTTAATATTCATATTAGCCAAGGCATCTTTTCCTCCCATTGCAATGTAAAAAATGCCTTTATGTGATACAGACATTTTCGATACCCACAGCAACTCACTTCTCATTTCACTGCTGCAAGTTCTTTTCTATTTTTGGCAATGTTTTAGTACTATTAACACAGTGAAGCCAAAGTAACAAAAGTAACAAAATACCCAAATATTAAGGAAGACAGAATAATTTTGTCCTTCTTTTCTCAGCTTTTAATAGATCTATCACTCTGCTGCCAGTTCACTGCCATGCAAATTGTATTAACTGCAGTAGTCATGTACCTAAAAGGTCAGAGTGCTCTTTTACCTTAGACCTTTAAAAACAAAAGCTTCATTTTATTCCTTTGCTTTTATTAAAAATCTCCCTCAACCTCAGAAATAACACTTTCTATCCTTTTTCAACAGGTAGTGTTTATTTTATACTTCTGATATATACTTGAATATATGCCATTAGGCTATCTATTTAACAAGTAGTTTTGCCAAATTTTACTATAGCACCTCTCCCATTGCTTCAGGAATTGTTTTCCTATCCTAAGAGTACATGCTATCTTTTCCTCTTTAATCATTGCTTTAGGTGTTGTGGTTATTGAAACATGGCATATTCTACTCCTGAAGTATCTGCATTCTGGAAATAGAAAAATTAGCTCTCTCAGGCAAATTTCTACCACTTATAAAGACTAAAACTTTCCAGAAGAGAGGCAGCCCTACATATGATTATGAAACATATAATAAATCACAATATTTCAGAAAATATTTAAAGGTCCCTTTTTGAAGAGAAGACATTCTTAAAACAGATTATCAGTTGGTTTTGCTTCAGGGCACTTAAAAGCACTCTCTGTGTTTAATTTTCATGGGTCATGTTAAAGATCTACAGCCAGAAGTAAGAGAAGGCACTCCAAATGCTGAAACTTCTACTTAAACTAGACAGGTAATCTTATGCGTAGACAGCCTCAATTTTTGCTTGTTGAAACCTGTTATAACTAACTTTTCATGTTTCTCAATAATTCATATCTTAGTATCCTGTAACATACTAAAAGTAAAACTGAAATAACAAATCCCTTACATTTCAGGCTACATTTTTCTGTCAGACACAATCTTTGTACCATTTGTTCATTGCTCATCTGCCCACTTTAATAGCACTCTTGTTTAAAATAATCTTAGCAGTAACAAAAAATAAAATAAAATTATAAAATTAACATATATTACAGGGCTTGTTTTCTCAAATATATTTTAATAAATCAAGCAATTTAAAAAAAAGGACTAATGACTTTAACAAATGACAGAAGTAATTTCAAGCTTTCACAAAGGCCACTGTATGAAGATTTTGTATTTAGTGAAGTCTTCAGTACATACTTTGTCTCTACACCTGCAGACATTTTAATCTGCATCTTCTAGCAATTTAGTTTTGGAGAGACTATCTTCAAAGGAACAGTTACCCTATCAACAAGTGACATACTGTAAGAACATATGTATGGTCTGCTCTTCAGAGAGTTTAAGGCATTTTCTTGCAAATATTAGGGCTTTCACCAGTATTTAAATTGTACACCTTCAAGTTCCTATTTTTAGTAACTGTAAGAGTGCTTTGTTTTCATTTACAGACTTTTCTCAAAGATTATCTGTTTTATCAAAATTTCACCATATTTAAAGTACAGTTTGAAACCCTGGTATTTGCTTTGCAACCTGGGAAAACATGAAGTAACTACAACAGACACAACTTATGTGTGATTAGTTGCAGTTTCTAAAAGCCTTATACAATCACAAATATCAAAACCACCACTATTTCCTACACACACGGGGTTGCTGCTTTTCCTCTGAGTAAACAGTGAGAATGTGAATATTCTCAGTAGACCAAAGGGCTGGAAGCCTCATTTTGTTATAAGCCAACTGAAGAGACAGACATGCAAAGGCAAGATGGTCAAGTGTCTTCTCACAGTCCTACTCAAAAGGTACAGATGGATTGCCTTCAGAGTCTAAATATCAGCACACCAGCCAGGAGTTCTGCAATCCAGAAGTTAAGGGGAAAAAAAAAAAAGAAGGGGGCTTTGTGGTAAGGTTCATATTTATTACCCTGATACAGGCCAATTATCATCAAAATATCTAATATTTTCTGAATTCGGGAAAAAAAAAATGTACAAAGTTACTTCTTACCCTTATAACATTTCTGATTTATGAAAGCAATGTATGAATAGGACCTCCCAGTTATTCAAAAGAAAACATGAATATGCTCTATTCCTCTGTTAAAAATATTCTTCAAATTTAGTAGTGGGGAGTTTGGCTCAGTGCAACAAACTGAGCTGCAGCTCAGATAAGCCTTTAGGTTATTAGTGTGCTCTATGACCATCCCAGTGGGCCTGACAGATGGGCATCTTGGCTGATTTCTGCAGTAGCAGATATGACCTCAGTTTTATACAGTCCAACAGTCTTTAATGTCTCTTAAAATTCACTCCCATGAAGACTTGTAGTTCTTTAACCATGACATCTTCTCCCATAGTCTTTTTTATGGTTCAGTTTAGCTGTCTCAACACAGATTTAATATATTGTCTCCATTTGTTCTTTATATCTTAATTGCATAATTAAACTGAAAGACTAGGATTTAAAATGTAGAAAATGTAACTTTTTTCATCACAGTCCATAACCCAACCAGTTCTACTTCTTTACTGAATTGTTTCAGGGACTGCCATAACAGATTATAAAGCTGTAAATCATCTGTATGTAGTATATTCAGAAAGCAATTTCAGACTGAATTAAAAGATACCAACAGGTGCGCAATTCCTTTGACTGCCAGAAAGGACTGTCCAAATACATTCCAGTTTGTATTTTTCCAGATACTCAGCTCTACATTTTCTTTAGCTGTAGTTCATGTTCCACAGTCAGAGGAAAATTTGTTCCCAATGATATTGTGTGACAGCTGCTACACATGGCATCACTGCATGCACTGTCTGTTGTAATAACTAACAACAAAATTTAATGCTACAGAGTGGTGCACATGTGAAGTGCATGTAGTAGTTCATTTTTTTTCAAATGACAGTACCATTAAAGACAGTGAAATACTGGACTTTGCAACATTTCTGTTCTGTAACCTTGTACCCACTGTCAGGGAAGGGTCTTGAGACCACTTTACATGGTGGTATGTAAAGATGCAGAGGCTTCAAGAGCAGAAGCCTAATTAATGACATAATCTTTCAATTAATTATATAATAGTAAATAAATTATTCTAAAAATATAACTGTATGAATTGTTTTGTGATGTTGGACACACAATGCTAGCATCCCATAATTCTGCAAACCTCATTTCTTTTCGCACATCCAGAAAAAAGATAGTACATTCAGCTATATTGCCTTGGTTCTGAAGGCATGAACTTCTCACAGAATTTCAGAAATGTCTCAGCAGGGAATTTGAAAGAACAGGTGGCCACATTAGAAGAAAGCAAATTAGGTTGGGTGAGGCAAAAAAAGATCATTGTCTTCAGAGAATAACTGTGAGGTCTAGATTGAAAGAAGGCTAATAACAAACTTCTCACAAAAATAAATGTTACTACTGCATTGATGATGAGCCTACACCTTATATTCATGCAATCACCAGGAACACATTATTTTTTATTAGATCATTTTTGGACAAAGGTTTGTACATCCCTATCATATTCATGCCAATGAAATGGCAGTAATAAATGACGAATCATTTATTCATTGTATTTTATCTCTTCTTATGCTTCAATACTGACACTATTAGCATGCAGACCTTAGACTCATGTTTCAAAACTGGGGTATCCAATTATGTTTCATTAATATTTCTTGATAGGCAATAGCTCTTGAAAATGAGTCATTTTTACTTAAAATATCAGAGCATCAGAGTTTCAACAGGCAGATGGAAGAGATTATTTTCAACAAGCTTTGAGGGAAAATATTTCCACTATGGCCCATTTCATTATGTCAGAGATCCTAAGCTCCACTGTTAAGTCATTCTTGCTGTCATCAAGAGGTCACAATCCCAAAGAAAGCAATAGGTGATTTGCACATAATATTATGTGTCTCTGCAGGAAGGAAAATTAATGTCACATGCCTGCTCTTCTGCAGTTATCAAGTCAGGGAATATCATTATTAACATTTGCCATGCTGCCTTTAAGAGGCAGTTACAGGATGTGCCTTTTAACTCAGTGCCATGCTTGTATTCCATCATGACAAGCTGAGAAAGGCTTTCAGATATCAGATTTCTGCTCGCATTTCAGTAAGGCTCGGAAGGTCCTTTTGATTACACATTGCTTTCTAGAGAGTGACTATTAGAGGTGCTTGTATCTAGTTTGGAGTAGCACAAGAGTGCATTGTGTCTCCTGTTCTTTACACCACCAGAATAATTACTCTGAAAAAATCACCCAGATAGCTGAGCATCAAAAATTATTTTTAATTAAACTAAGCAGTACCCACTTTTTATACTGCAGCTCCTTTTTGTACTAGCTTCTGGAAAGCAGGATATACTTGCTGGTCTACAGAAACTGAGATAAACATATCCAAGTTGTCTGGCCAATTTCTTCAGTGCTGTCATGCCTTGGGATCCTAATGCAGTCAACAGCAAGAAGTACTTGCAAAGCCTATTCAAATATGTATACTAGACAGTCTGTCTATGACCCAGATTCCAATTGTAACCCACAGAATACCATAATATTACTTCTGAATTGTTTATTCTCCCTCCATCTGTCACCTTACAGTGATCATCAGCCTGTTTCCTTCAAAACATCTATGCATTTTATTTAAAAGAGCTTCTTCTAAAGGATCATTTCCATAATTGAACATGAGTGCCTAACACACCACAATGTGTTGAAGTCACTGGGGCAGAATTATAATGGATGCAAATCCAAACCAGCTCTTCCTCTTCTTCTACGGTGTAAAGAATTAAAGACGTTATTTTCTTTCTAGAACAAAAGATTTTGCTATGGAACTAATTCAAGTATCCATTTCATCCATTTCCAGATTTCAGCTTTTTTTTTTTTAAGCAGCCATATGATGTATAATGCAATTAAGAACTCTGGAAAGAAGTAATACTATCGCTTAAATGTTATGAAAAATCTCATAAAACGCTAACTTGAAAATATGATCAACATAAGTATTTCTTTAGTCACCTATAACAGACTAATTCTCTTGAGAAATCCTAACAAAGCTGGAAAATCTCTGCTTGCCTAGAAAAGAACAGCTTTGCTCTCTCTCTCTGTCATTCAGAGGACACTACGCTCGAGTGCACAGGAACATGATATGAGATGGAATTGGATGGGTCCTCAAACCCATTCCCAGTGACAGCAAACTGTCTGGCAAGAGATTCACTGAACATCACTTTGGGCCTTCATTCAATAACAACCAAAATTTTAAGGCCCATCTCCAAATACTTTCAAAAAACCAGGAAGCCGAAGAAATAACAGCCAAGCATTACAGAAATTCACAAAATGCAGCAGAATATAAAATGCTTACAGAGCAATTTTGCTTCTGAGATTAATACACAAAACCCACTCTTAGGTCTTGAGAGCTTAAAGGGAAATTTTTTTCAACAGGACAGTAGCAAATTTGCTTCCTAGGGCACCTTTGTGCTGAGGTTCAGGTCTGGAATTTTTTTTACATCCAGAGCTAAACTGTAGCTCTCTATTCACATAACTGGGAGAGAAATTCACATGCAAGGAGAGAAACATCCTTGAGGGAGAAGTTCTTGCTCCGTCTGCTGTGTCACAGGAAGGAGCAAACACAACATAATGCTCCAGTGGTCCACATCTCGACACTCAATCTTGCTTTGGAGGAGCTGAGGCTACATGTTTGAACTGCTACCACAGGAACACTGGACAGCACATCTTGGGCAAATATGAAGACAAGGGTTAAGCACTTTAGCCCCTCAATAAATATTTGCATAAGAAGAGAAGATCCATCCAGAGGAAAACCATTACACTCCCTGGTGCTGGAGAATTAAGGAAAAGTCAGAGAAGGGTGCTGTAAAATGACTCAGATAAAAGGGTATTTTTTCTTCTAATCTGTGGTGCCAGAGGACAGAGATTATACTGAACCTGCTGCAACCTCAAGCACACCCACAATGAATGCATCTTGGGCATCGATAATGACAGGGGATGAACTAATGCAAAACCTTGTGCTTAGCACATCACTGAGACCTTTTACCTGCCCTAGTCCAAATCAGCCAGTTACTCAGGCAGGTCTTGGGCTGTCTACATCTTCGTGAAAAATGCCCACAAATGTCATAACTGTGAGGGACCGAATCAGATTTGCACATTAAGAACTAATTTCTGTTCATGGTTGAAGAAAGCATTCTTAAACCAGCTGAAAATAGTGCAAGAGTTTAATTCCTTCACTATTTGTTTCCATCTGCTGTCTTTGACAATGGCCTCTTTATTTATATTCTGCAAAAGTTAGGCAGCACCTAGGCGAAAAACCACATTATGGCACTGACAATTTATTTAACTGTGGTGATATTAAATTGCTGTGTATGTAGGAGAGACACTATCACAGAAACACATTTCTCCTTTTTTGTTGTCTCAGGATCTGTTTTTTACAGCCTAAAGCTGCACACTAAACCACTCTACTCTTAGACCAGCAGCAGGTAAAGTATGTTGATGAATCCCTCCATCGTGTAACATCCTGGGGAGATGCTCATTACATGCTTCCTCCAAAAAAGCAATAAGAAGCCTATGGCTTAGGTGCAATTAAAATCTTGACATTTACCACACAGTACTTACAGTTACTATGATCTTTGCAGTATGCCACATTGATTTCTAAATGTTACAAATATTATATGAAGGTAAATATTGCCATGCATTAAAATTGTAGGCACTGATGGTGTCTTATAAACAATATATAAATCATCAAAAATAAAAGCCTTTACTTGATGCCTTTATTTTTCTCTTGGGGAGGAGGGGGAGAGCAAGGAGGAAGATAATTTTGGAAAGAAACTTTTTTGCTCCTTTTATTTTCAATAATTACTAAGAGGGGAAAAAAACAGTATTTACTTCAAGAACCCTAAAATCAGAAGTGAATAAGAGGCCATTCATTTAAAACCCCAGAGTTCTGACCACTTTATTGGCATGCTTTGCACATTCCAGATATTTTCCTCTTTGTTTCCCAATGAAACAAAACCTATACAATTAGGCCATGGTAACCTGTGTGGAACCATGTACCCTTTTTCTGGCATATTGCAAGAGATCTACCAGCTTTTTTCCTAGTTTTGCCAAATTTGACAGAGAGGTAGAGGTCCAAAAGCTTATTAAGTACATTCATCTTTTGTGAAAGCACGAGGCTGATCAGAGATGAGATTCAGTTAGGTGGTCTCCCTTGGGGAAAGGCTAATCTCAGTTTTTAGGAGACACTATAGCACCCACACAGGACAGAGTCACATCAAATGTTCCAACAAAAGATAAAACTTTGATTAAAGTTCTCACCCAATTTAACCATAACATATTAAGCTATAGTTAACAAGATTACATTATGCCCCTGCTCATTGAAACCCTTTGTTCTTTAATTTTAGAATCAGAGATGTTTGCAGCTTAGAAAATCCCAAGGCCTTTTATATGCTCAGGCTCCTACAAAATAAGGAATAAATTCAGGGAGCATGGATTGATCAAATGGCTATTAAATAAAATGTCCATTAAATAAAATAGCCCAGTTACACTTCATGGTCTAGGAAATGTTGGTGTATCAGTTTCTACATATATCTACATATATAAAGCTTTAGAAGTTTATTTCTGGAGAAGGCCTTTTATTAGACCCCATTCAGGTACATTAAGGCTCTTATGTTTTGTGTATTCTAGATAATTAATTTAATCATAATTAAAATTCACTGACCACATTTACAAGAAAAAATCAGGTATTTGCTACCACATCCCTTAAATGAAAGGATATCCACATTCTAGAATATTAAATAAGGGATTGCTCAAAACTCCCTGATTTCTTTCCTGTAATAGTTCTGTTGTCACAAATACACATGAGATGAAATACAATTCTGTTAATGAGATGATCAAGTTAGGAACTGTGACTGAAATTTTAAGTTTCTGCACCCAAATGGGGACTTCTCAGTCCACTTAAAATTTACTGTCTAAAGAATTTAGGAAGTCAACAGAAAAATGCAGAGGAATATTTTATTATCCTACTGTACCTCTCTCCTTCTGCAGCAGACCACTGATCCCTTTTTGTAAACATGTATAAATCTAAAAACACTCAATTTGAATCAAATATCAGTTTTCATATAAGTATGAGGTCTGTTCATAGCAAAATTGAGAAAGGGGAAAAAAGAGGTGAAAGAAAGGAAGGCAAGCAGATGTCCCAACACCAGGGACCTCGATTACTTTAACTGCAAAAATAAACAAGAGATGCAATTCCCCTTGTTTTAATCACAGACAGAAGATAAACTCTTGGTGTCATATAGCCCCCATCACACTTTTTCATTCTCTTTTCCTGATGCTCTCAGAAACTTCTATCTTTAGTTGATTTTCTTTGTTGTAAGTTTCTTTAAACTGCAATTGGATTATCTTGCACATTTTGGGTAAATCCTTTGCCACAGGTAATCCTGGAAAATTGTTTGATGAAACTGAGCTGCTAAATTACCTGAGTACAGATGTGATACTTTGTTCATAGTGGAAGTCCTTTTTAAACAGCAACTATCTTTAAGGCATGCCATGAGAAAATAAATAAGTTTGTAGATTCATACTCTTGTATTTTATTTTCTGCCAAATAAGGTTCTGAATTTAAAGATATTGGTTTTATGTTTGTATATCTGAGGTTGTAGGTCTAAACCTGCATACCTGCTACTCTCAATCTTAGAGATTCCAAATTAAATGGCACCACTTGAACTAATTTTCCCCAAATAATTTTTATATTTTGCACTTTTTGTGAGTGCACATGTGTGCAATCCAACAGGCCCTGTCCTCCTGGACAGGTAGGCTCTGGCTGCAGTCAGCCTTGGAAGGTCACTCACAAATCTCTAAAAATTAGCATCCACTGGTGCTAGAGTAACCCCACAGATGATCACAGCATCAAATGATGTAAATCAAACTCCTGATCACAGCCACTGTTTCAGACTTCTCTGGGATTTTTGAAGTGTTGAGGACACGGTATGCATGCAACCAGAAGCCTCTAGCAGGAACTTTCAAAGGAATTAATTGGATATCTAAGAATTAAGTTGGAAAAAATGACAGCTGGAAGGCCATCTGGGGCTTTGACCTCATGTCATACTATGGAATTAATTATATATTATTCATCCTTAATTCTTCTTTATCATCAAGCAACTGCATCTCTTGTTTTCCCTTTCCCCCCTTTATTAATCTGAAAGGCTGTCATGAGCAAGTTACAAGAAGTTAAACCTTTTTTTCCCACCACAAAGATCCCGTGGTAGCATATAGCATTTGTAATGCTTTCATTTCACCTAGTACTCTGCCATCAGCTTTGGGATTTTGATCTCTGTGTCTACTTTTATACAAGGCCCACTCATCCTACTCCCCACTGCCACCACAAGTATTTATAGATACATGCCCTAAGTTCTGTAACTCAACACAATCAATAACAAAGCCTGAAAAAGCAGGAACCACTCAGTTACTGGGAAACACAGCACAGGATGTTGCATCTAAAACTAAATCAAAACTATTTTCTGGCAACTAGTTTAATGTATTAAATAGTGCAAGTCCACAAGATGCTTTTACTTCTTTTCTTTTCATAAGTCTGAAAATGGACAAATACCAGTTTCTGCTTTCCAAAAGTTGTTTTACTTCAATAATTTTGTCCCTCTTGATGCATAACATCACTCAATAATCAATAGATTAAACCTAATGTTAAGTTTTATAATGAACTTATATTAAATGCAAAAGATAAGACAAATACAAATGTTATATCCATTACCTTATTCCTACAGATTCAGTAGTATCAGGATTACTTCAGTACAACAATTAGAGGTTCTTGCCCTCTGTGCTAGAATTATTGTGTTATTTTTTATCCAGTTACCAGTGAACAATGATTTCACTAAGAATAAAATGTTGATGGAGCAAATTAATTGGAGAAAGGCTGAGACTAATCTTGGTGTCTCATCATGCTATGTTTTAGTGGTGTCAGTCTTATTTCAATTGCTTAATTGTCTAAAATCTATTTATTCACATGTATGGGAAAGAATGAATTAGAATGGTGAGAAATTCCCTGATTCTAGAAGCAAAGAATTAATAATGTCAAGTAAGCAAAAGCAACAGCACTATGTAAACTCTCTCACCATGCTGTCAACCGCACGTGGCACATTCTGCTAAATGGTGAATCATGAAGATCTCATAATTCTGGGATTCCTCTCCTTTGGAGATAGCAAAGGAGCTTTTGCACAAATAACTAAGATTTGAGCTCAGTTGCACAGGTGAATGTTTGATTTTGCATTCACCTTTTTACTGCTTTATGGTTTTTTAAATTAATAAACCATAATTCAAAAAAGCAGTCACATCTGATATGCCCAATAATCCATAAGCTACAACTGTTTCAAAAGCAACCTTTTCTAATTGAAACCATGATTCAGTATAAAACATATTATCCAAGCTAGAAGGTACATATTTTTAATTAGATTGGAAAATCGTATCTCAAAATTTGAGTGAAAATAATATTTCTGGATGTATTTAATTTCTGTTATTTAAGACAGAGGGGGTAGAGTAAAGGGAATTTGTGCACCATCAAAAAAGCATTTACTCAAGACTCATGTTTCCTTTGAATAAATCAATTTAAAATGGAATAAAATTACAGAGTCATCAATCAAAATACCTTCCTAAAGAAGTGATAAATTGCTTGAGCATGAAAGGATAATTTGAGGGGGTAGAGGGAACCCAAACTCAGCTTTCAACCTTTGAGCATCCACTACTCTTCTGTCCCTGAGCCTGAGCAAATCCTAAGAGCGAGAGCGTGCAGAAGGATCATCTGGGTTTCTGAGCCCAGTTCCACTCTGTCTCAAGCAAATGCATTGAACAGTCCTTTTTATAAACTGCTCCAGTCCACTCTTGAATCTTGCTTTGTTTTCCTTCCCTTCCTGTGCATAAGTTAAACCAAACTGGACAGAATTCAGGGGCTTACTTCCCTGTTCAGAAATATATTACACTGACCAGAATATCACTTCCTAATAAAACATAACTCCATTTTGTTAAGCACTTTATTAGACTGAACACAATGTAAACTCAAAGCTGATAACAGAAAATATCCACCAAGCATTTCTTCACTTTGTTTATATTTTTCCTTCCCTTCTTTCACTTTCCATTTGCCCTGTAAAACAGGGCAAATTTCTGTGTAAAATATGCAATTGGACTAGGGGAAAAAAAGTATTTGAACACTATATATTCTACCATTTAAGCCTGTACATAATCTTTTTCTCACACAAGGTATTCTATGCCTGAATGGCAACAGAAATAACAAATGAGCAGAAGGAGTTATTTAAAAGGGAAGAGAAAGTAATTCTGCAGCCAGCACAGAAGTCCTTGGATGCCTTTCACCATTCCTCCTGAGAGGCACCTGATGTGCAGGTAGCCCAGAGGGGCTTGTCACAAGCTTTCAGTGCCTGTGGCAAGTGTACATATGGGAACTGATGCTCTTCCATCACTAACACATTTCCTGAACACGTCCAAATGTCCTCTTCCAAAAATCTGTCTCCTTTGTAATTGTTTATCACAGAAAGACAAAGAAAGATAAGACAACCCCAGTTAAACTGACTTTAGTTAATGAAACTTACAATTTCATGGAGATTACTGTGAAAAACTGGCCATTACCATTGCTCTCTCTTTGACAAGTCCTGCATCTCAGCTGAACTTTTGCCATCACATGAAATCCTTCTCTCCCCAGCCAACCTAGAGTTTAGATTGCACCAAGGTCCACATAGGAAGAAAAGCATCCTCAAAGTTCCATGGCTTTAAAAGCCTCTGTACAGTTTCACTGCCTACTCTGATTAAAATATCAAAGTAATTAAGGGATTTAACAACAAAATGCACATTAGTTACAATAAAAAGTTTATAACTAAGCTTGTAAACATCCATGCCATGCATACCATTCTGTAGGTTACTTTTTAATTATTAAACCAAATCCTTTGCACTTCACCAGAGGAAAAAAAAGAGAAAAGACAACATCTATTTTGCATACATTTTAGCAACAGAAAGAATATCTTCAGATTGGCTCTAACATTTTCATGTCTGTGAAAGTGGTGTAATAGTTTACAAAGCTAATGATTCTGTAAAAAAAACTCCAAAAACATTAACTAATCAAAATATTTTTATCAAAGATTATTAATATTTCTACCTCCTGAATAAGCTTTGAAAGTATTTAACCCATAAAATACCATAATATAATAGAATTAATTATGAGGTTTGACAGTTCTTATAAATTGAGCAGCATGATTATCTGTACTTCATTAAGTGCATTACCATATTAGGTAAAATACTTACAATCACATAACTCAATTTACTGGCCCTAGAAAATGTTGTAATGCATGTCACAGCAAATCCAACATGCTAGCAGAATGTATAACAATGCATGTGGCAGAGTACATGCAGATCTACTGCCTTCATCTGGCTCCCATCTGAGCAGAGCAGCAAAATGGGGCTCAGTTTGTGCTTTATTCCCCTTATCCAGGAGAACTCTGCAAAGTCACCAAAGACCTGGGCAGGCTCTGATGAGTTATATAGGCTCCCATTCTACCATGAAAGCAGGGCCTCATGGTACTCATACCAAATTTCAGCTTCAACTTTTATAAAATGAAGATTGCTTATTTCCTGGGACTACAAAATACCATTCTCTCTCATCCTTCTGGGGCCCAAGTTGTTCCAGGATTTGCATACTGTATTAAAGGAAGGGGTCCACGCAGAAGATAAACAGACACCCATCCACCCATCCACCCACCCTGAAAATAAACGAAAATAGGTTAAAAGGAAAATAGTAATCCTTACAAAACATAAAGAACTTCCCTACAAGTTTAGTGCAGATTTTTTGTTCCCATTTTTAAATGAAAACAGATCTTGACTTGGTACTCCTGCAAACAGGTGTGGTTGATCTTACCTGAGAGCATTAACATCCTCAGGATTAATTACATTCCACAGTGCATTCCTGTATGCTGCTGTAGAGTATGTTCCAGAAGGACGTGGCAGGAAAATTTTGGGATGCATAAAGACACAGCAACACAGGGATTTATCTGCATAATACCTGTGCTACTCAAGGGTGTTGTTTTGTAACTCATTCTCTTGATTAATTGTCTACTCAAAATATCCTATTTTTATGAAGAATATTAAAGACTGGCATTTTTGTTAGAATGTCAGCATTTTAAACAATTATTTCTTTTTCAGTTTCTTCTAGAAAGTGATGAAAAGTCTCTAATCATTATGTATTTAAGAAAGTAGAGGAATAAACAACTCTGTTTTCATCATACAAAACTCTGTCCTTGAGAGGACCTAAGAAACACTTTGTTTTTTGGCAAGAGAAAAAAAAATATCTTTTTTCATAAGTTGTGAGTTATCACAATATGCATATATCTGTCATTTCAGTATAAAGTAGTGGTATCACAGCTTGCAATTTGCATAAAAATCATGCATTTATAACAGAAAAAAATCAATGCAGGAGTTTTTCTAAGTATTAGCTGGGCATACACATATGCCTGTTTTTTCTGAAACAAATAAGAGCAATTCTTGAAATACTATTTTTTGAACAGAATTCTCTGGAACTCATGGAAAGTTCATTAGGGAAGGGTTAGCCCAGTCTGAGCACCCAAGAGAGCTGTTACTGCTAAGCTAACCCACTGCATGTTTAACAGCAAACATGTGCTTGCTGTTACTCAGGGCACAATATGGGACCCTGGCCTTCAACAACAGAAAGAAAATAAGTAAAATGAAGACAAGAATATCTCTTTGACATTTACAATCAGACATTATTTGCATTTAATCTTGCAAGAATACTGTCAGCATTGTAGCATTCAACTCAGTCAACCCTTCTACATCATTCTGCAGAGCAAAGCTCAAGAATCTTGTATTAGTATGGCATATTAAAAATAGCAGCCAGTGACAATACAAACAGTAGAACAAGTAGGGAAAATCATAAAGAAATAAAATGAGAAGTGAAAATCCCACTGGTAAAACCCAGAATACATTGAAATTTACCAAAATATAAAGGAAGCAAGATAGCGGGCATCTCCTACTATCATCTACCTATTATTGAGGTAGATCTATCACACTACAGTAAATAACAATGGGCATGAAGTCACATATCTATTACATAAACACAGAGTGATGAATAGCTGTTTTCTCAATTGCTTTCTCTTCAGAGGAAAAAAAAAAAAAACAGCACTGTCTGCTTTAACAGTTCCTAGACATCCATAGGAGTGCCCAGGAAAGTAGACCATAGATCATGCACAATTTATTAACAACATTTAGCCTATGGAAGGAAGGAAAGATAATTATTGGGTAACAATATTTATGATTACTTTTTTTCTGATAGATATTACCACTCAGACAAAATTCTTGAAAAATATTGAAAACAAAGTCTCAGTTGCATTTGTTCATTTTTTCTTTTTAATATCAGAAGGCATAACTGCAAACTCATCAGATTAAATATTAATTTTCTGTTTCATTTTATAGCTATCAAAAATAAAAGTATACTCTAATCTGAACAAAAAAAAATGCTTCAGCTGTAATACAGAAGTTTGTACAAAAATCATAATACAATTTCCCTCTGTCTCAATTAATAAACTATCAGTTGTCAAGAATTCTGAAGAAAGAGAAATTCCAAGTTTCTTTTAGGGCTAATCTAACATTTTAAAGACCCTTGGCTATGTGAATGAGTCATGTGCAGCTGGACAATAACAAAAATTCAACTTAGCAAAGTTGCTAACCTTCACCCTCAAACTACCAGTACCACTGCAGAGTAGCAGATGTGATCCTACATAGTTTAAAGCATCTTGAAGAATAAATGCATTCAGGAGGGGCATAGAGTTGTACAAGATACATTTATAAAGTAAATTCAAGTGTTTCTGTACTGTGCTCTTAGTACTTAGATAGCATGCAACAGTACTTACTACCAAAACTGATATATCAGCTTTGCATAAGGAATATTATCATTCATAGTACAGTTTTTAGAAGACTTTTGGATGAACAGTTAAGAACTGGAGAGTGGGGAGAGGGAAGGGACTCCTGAGGATCAAAAGCAGTGAGTAGAAGAGAAAGAAACAGCCAAAACTCAGCACTGGAAAGGTTAATAAAAATGTGCTCTAGAAGTGCCTACTAGGGTTTGATTTGTTTAACACAAATACTTTCAAAAGGAGAGGGAATGTATTAAATTGAAAGATTGGAAATTTTTAAAACGGTATAAAATTATTTGAAATATACAAGAGCAGAGAGAAGAGACAAAGTATTCACAAAGATAGATAAACAAAGATGTCATAGAAAAATATTGACTATTGACAAATACAGTGGAGAGCGGGCTGGCAGAAATACCTGGAATTGTTCACACACATCATTGGGTTCTAAATCAGCTGTTGCCATTTGTTAATAAACTTTGAGTGTCAGAACAGATTGCTTTTGGAAATAATTTGCTTGATACCCAGCAGCCAACAGAAAAAGATTACAATTTGACAGGATGCATAAAGATTGGGGCTGAGAATAAAAATGAGATTACAATGACACTACAGAAATCAACAATAACGCTTTACTTGGAGTGTTCAGTCATGGCTACACAGCTTACGAGAGACATGAATGAAATAAAGGATCCAGGAAGTGACAAGAGAAACCATTAAACTGAAATTACTTCGTATCTTATAACCCAGAGTTAAGTCTTAAGAAGGCACACTATGAAGGAGGTTAACTGGATTCTCCTGTGCACCATTTATAGCATCCAGACAAGAGAATAATTAACAAGTGAGGATAAAATGGTAAAAAGGTAACAGAAATTATAATGGATATAAATTTTCATGCTTCAGGAAATCTAAGTATCAACCACTAAATACCTGGTGTTACCAAACACTCCTTGGATAAGTATTTCTGCCAGTGACTAAGTAAGATTTTGGTGTCTTTCTGTTCCATATATTGAGGCTACCACTGAAGACAAGGTATTGACTTGCAGTGTCTGGCTCAGTCTGACAGTTCCAGTGCTTCATTATTTTAACTGCAGCCACAGATCACAAAAGAGTATACCAAAAGTATATTGCAAATATCAATCATGAGGCATTGCTCCACACAATTTTTAAAACTTACAGTTCTCCCGGTAGAAAGCAAAGCCGTCTAAAAAATGCTAAATATTTAAAACTAATAGAAACCATTTCAAGACAAAAAGATATATAGAGAGACAAAAGAAATTTTCTCAGAAAACTCAAGGGCCTCAACAATTTTTCTTTTCTACTTAATGTGAGTGAGACTGATTCTAGACCACAGAAGACCCTGAGACTGGTTCAGCTGGTGAGAGCATGATGCTAATAACACCAAGGTTGTGAAGATTCAATCCCTGCACAGGCCATCACACACTATATTTAATCAGAAATATTTTTGTTGAATCTAATTTTTAATTTAATTTTTAATCTAATTAATCTGTTTGCTAAAAATTAAAAGCATCATGTTTATATTTTTTTGTATTTATACATTTTAAAAAATTTAATTTGATATCATTACTAAGTCAAGAAGTTTGAAATGGCTACAAACAAGTCATAACACTAAAAGCACTGAGGAAATAAACTTTTCTGGACATCTTTATTACTCTCTGAATTTGTGTTCACAACCAATGCAAGCAAGAAAGTTTGTTTGAAGAAAAAGGAAGAAAAAAGACCTACTACAAAGACCTCTCTAGGACTTGCAGTACTACAGATACAGAGCTTCCTATAGGACATTTTAAAAGTGCCTTAACTAATCAACTGACAAAGAAACGCCTCAAGAGTATTAAAGTCTCTCTGCCTACAATTACTGGAGGGTCAGAGAACATCCACAGAAAGCTTACTGCTCTGAGATGTCTCCCTAAAACTATAGAGAAAAATAAATAATTATAGCTAGAGAATATCACATTGATTAGCACGACTGAGAGAAATTAAAATAGTCCTTGATTTTAAATCCCTAGAAATTATACTGCTCTTTATCAGGTACTAATTGGTACAAATATTAAAAACTCCTGGAGTAATTTTCAAGCTTTTGAAATATTAATACACCTACCATCTGATTTTGAAATTTTTCAACATCACTTTGAAGCTCCTGTAGCCAATTATATAGTGTTATTATTAATTACAGCTTGCAGCTTGAAATACAGTGCTATCAATAGAGTTTTATCTGCATAAATATGAAAATAAAACTTAAATTGAATTAAACTGTTTACCCTTAGCAAAGGTATGTTAGAATATTATTAGTTGTGAAAATTAATTTGTTATGCCTGAAA
Organism: Lonchura striata; assembly: GCF_050655825.1. Taxonomy (NCBI): domain Eukaryota; kingdom Metazoa; phylum Chordata; class Aves; order Passeriformes; family Estrildidae; genus Lonchura; species Lonchura striata. The sequence goes on along the minus strand of NC_140741.1, from coordinate 33,858,456 downwards.
ACAGACTTTAAAGCAGAAATATCTCTGGGGAAAAGGTTACATTTCATGCATTGTATTTCTTTCATCTTCATGTTGCAAGATTTGTTTAAATCTTCCATTAAACACTATCTTGGGGGAAGTCCATTCATCTTACTTAACAAAATACAAAAATCTTTAGCTTTATATCAAATGTATGCAGAGATTACTGCAGGAAATATGAATTAATCTTAACAGCAACCCATCTTGTTTATAAATTATCAAAGTTTAAGTGGAAAGGAAATGCCACACCCCTTAAGTTTTATTTTCCTGCTCAGAACCTCCTCCCCACTTCACAATACACTTCCACTTTCTCCACTGAAAATCTGAAGTCCAAAAATTGTGAAAGGTAATTCTGCCTCTCTGGAGACATTCAAAACCCACCTGGACATATTCCTCTGTAACCTGCTCTAGGTGACCCTGCCTTGGAAGGGGGTTGGACTAGATGATCCTCAGAATTGCTTCTAACCCTAACTATTCTGTGATTCTTCTGTGAATAAGCAATCCAATAATTTGGATAAAAGCAGAGGTACAATGCACAACTGTAAACACCCTGAAAGAACTGACGAGAGACAAACATGATTTAAGAACCATGTCAAAGAAATGTCACAGACCATTTCCTATGTAAACAAAATATAGCTACCAGTGTTGAAGTCTGAAACAAAAAAAGCTACTGTAGCATTTATTCAGCATAAGCATTCATTATCATTAATATATAGCTTTTTTTGTCACTGTAATAATACAATATTATGAAAGACCATTAAGTAATTGTAGTCCCTTCTCGGAAAAATGCTGCTACCTGCAATGTACCAGTAGAAAAGGAGTAGGCAAAACTATGGAACCTTGTTTCTAAAAACAAGTATTCAAGGTCATACCCTGATATTAAGTACACCATTCTCTTCTGGAATAAAGCTGCTACGAAGCTGTTATTTTGACCAGTCAAAGATAAAAAAATGTTCTTTGATTAAATGCTCTTTGCTGTCTTCTTTACACCTCTGTCAAGATGTGCAAAATAAACTTACAAGCAAAAAGGTGCAAGCAGTGCTGAACTTTCTCACATGTTCTTAATGATCAGCTCCACTACCTGCCTTTATCATTTTTTCCTCCTCTTCTAAAAGTTTCATAAGTGTTTCACTGCCAGTACCTATCAGCAGTTGACCAATAGTGGTGAATAAAATCTGTCATGCAGCATTTCATATATTATTTGTACATTTGTCACATTTTCCAGTACAAACATCACACACAGCAAGTATTTTGAACTCAAAGAGATTTGTCTGAATCAAATGCTTTTTTATTCTGAGGGTAAAATTAAAAAAACAAAGAAAAAGCATCCCATTATTTTCTCTCTAATGGTATATTCATTTGGTTTCTAATAACAGGTGAAATGAACCATTAAAGGAAAGTTGGATCCAAAACTTTCCAACATTTATTTGGTCAATGATAATGAACAGAAAGTAAATAGAAGACTAATATTTAGCACAAGAGTTTAATGAAGATTTGGTAAAGTGCACTTCCCTTTATTTCCCCATTTTAGTTTGTATCAGTGAGTCAAGCTTCAATTTAATGTTTAAACTCCTAAGAAATTAATAGGAATTCATTCCTTTGGTCAATGTACCAAAATGATTTGATCATGATGTCAAAATGATTACAGTGGTATCATTAACTTTTTAATGGGAGTAGAAAATTCTATAAATTTAATCATTGTCTTCAAACAATGCATGGAAGAATGAGCTGGAATAATCCCCTACCAATCGTTGTCATGTAAAATATTTAATTTCCAGTTCTGCTTTGTCCCAGACAGGATCTTTGTCATTAAAATTAGAGCAGATTTTGATATGTAATATATTTGGTGACATGTCAGGGTGGCACCGCTTTGACCTTTTCAGTATTCCACATTTCATTTGGGAGCCTGTTTCTTCCTCTTTCTTCTATTACTGATCAAGAAACAGAAGTTGAACAGAGGGTCAAGCAAACTGTAAATTAGAGACAAAGGGTCAACATTATATTAAATAAGTAAATTAAAATAATCTGTTTATTACAATTAGGTAGAACCCTAGCCCTTTTTCAACTCTACTTTAAAAAACAATACAAATAATAAACCAAAGGAACAAACTTTTCTATTTATATTTTCAAATCTGCTACCTCACATATCTTCTTATACACTAAATTTTTTTCAGAAATTAATATATCAATATTTTTCACACTCTTTTTCTCAATTGTTTGCTTTTCATTAGCTTATCTTCACATTCATTTTGCTTTCAGTTTTTGGCTACTTATCTTAAGCAGGACATAAAGTACTCAGCAAGGAGCTGAGCTGTCCTGTACATTTCTATGCCAGCTGCACAGGAAACACCATGTCCCAATTAGGCTCTCTTAACACACCATTTATTAACACAGACCTGGCAACTTTTGCTCTTGTGTGTGGTCTTATACTATGTGATGATTTTTGTAAACCCACATAGACTATAGTCTCAGATCACATAGTTAGATGCTATTCAGGTTCCATTTTAAAAGCATTTCCAGCTCTATGGCTCAGATGAAAAGTCTGAAGATAGTGGATAATAGGATCAGGCTGGAAGGGACATTAAGAAATCATCCATTCCACCCCAGCCCCAAGCAAGAGCTAAGTACACTTACATAATCAGTGGGCAGGTGTTTGCCTAATGCATTCTCACAGATCCTTATCAATGGACATTCTAAAATGTCCCCAAGTAAGCTGATATAATATTTAATGTCTTAAATATTACAAGGGGTTTTCTCCAGACAGAATCCTAGACAGAATCATGCTAGAGATTCATTCAATTATTTCTGCTTACTATACAGTATTTGGATGAACAAGTGGTCCTCTACCTTTCTGCAAAAGCCTATTTGAAAACATTTTCTATCACCTCTTCTTAATCAACTCTTCTTCAGCTGAACTAAGCCCCCCTACTCACCTGTTCCTCACAGACCACATTTGTGAGATTTGTCCTTGTTCTTGTTTGCTTGAGGGGTTTCATCTTTTCTGAAGTGAGGGACAAAACCTGTACTGAGTCAAAATTACTTTCCACAACTGACAGACAAATTGGAGGTTTATTCAAATTATTTTACTGATGGTATGCCCACTTGCATGTTCCATTAAAAAATGAGGAATATAGGTTAGAATTTACTATCATCCCTGCATCATTTTTAAAATAGAATTTTCTGACCTGTCTGTCTGAATTCCTCATTGTACAGATCCTTCTTGCAGAAACTAAATGCCTTGTTGGTGTCTTAACTTTGTCCTTTTCCAGATAGTGTTTTCAGATTTTGACTCTAAGGATTCCTTCTAGTTACTCTCCTAGTCCTAGTCTTAGTCCTTCTGACCTTAAAGTAACATCCAGGTTTTACAGTAATCTTTATTCCAAGTCCATCTGGGTTAAGCATGAAAATATTGACTAGTACTGATCCAGCTTAAACAACTGCCAAACACATAACACATTCTTTCATTTAAACAGAAATCATTGCTAATCACTCCCTGAGAAAACTTTTCTAAATAGGTCTGCATCCAGCCTATTTACACCTGATCACAATTGTGAAATTGGCTCAGGAGAATACTATATGTGACAATTATGGTAACATTACAAAATGTGAGAGCTGTGACACATCAAGTGCTTTTTCTCCAGCTATAAGCTGTTATCCTGTCAAAGAAAATTATTAGATGGATTTGATACTATTTGCTCTTGACAATTCTACACTGCTTATCAGTCATGTCCCTGTGGTTACATATGATTTACCTGATTGTTTACCTGAGTATTTTTCTAAGAAATAAAAATTACTTGTCTGTCCTGCCTCCCTCTGTTCTCCTTCTTCCGAACCATTAGAGTCCCTAATACCCACAATAGTTGGTAAGTTGCTGGGGGCACAGAGGTTGCCAAAAATCAAATGTTCTAATAGAAAACATGAATCACAAGGGGAAAAAAAAAATCAAACCACTAATCATGACTTATTATGCTTTCTGTTGTTACAGATCGTATAATGCCTAGGACATCTACTGTTGATTTTAACAGTTTTGGATTCACAATCCTGTTAACAATATTTATTTATCTTATTCATGCTAAATATTTATCAAATTACAATGGTCTTTTTTTATTCCAGGATCAGTGGAGATCCAACTGACATACACTCAAGCAATTGTGATTATAAGGTAATTTAAGTTTTTGCTGGCACCTATCTGAAGTTCTCTCATACTCCTGGAAATGGGAAACAGTAAAAAGTCCTGTGTTTTTTTTTGTTTGCTTTCAGAACTCAGAACTAGCTGTGTTGCAGATGGTTTCAAGAAAAAAATATTTTTCAGCCAATTCAGTGAGTGCCTTGGGAAGCCAATCTATTTGCCACAGATGAACCATTTCTTTAGATATGAACTGTGAAAGAATTATCCATGCCTTTGCTAACCCCAGAACAAAGTACAGCAGACAGCTTTGGCTCTCCCATGAAGACACCTAGCTGACAGCAATGATCAGAAGGTAGAAAAAGAACATTTATCAGTTAATTGAGTAAGCATATTGCATACACTGGTTCCCTAGCATAAAGAATGACTTTAGTTTCATCCTACAACCAGGTTCTTGCAAATAATCACTTACCTTTATGGTTCAAGCATAAGTGCCTGAAACACATAGGTGCCTTCCTGTATGACAGAGATGCTCTCTATATTCACATGCAGTTAGTGAAAGTGGGAGATACTATCATATTTTTCTCACCCAAGCTGATTCAAAAGAACTGAAGTTTATATGTACATGGCCTGTAAGTCAGATCTAGTAGATTAACTCAGGCTTTCTGAGGAAGGACAGGAAAATTGTTTGTTATTTAACCCTGTACTTGGTGAAAGACCAATTCCACCCTCTTTCAAACCACCTGCTACTCATCATCTTATTCTTTGGTCCAAAAGCTACTGCTCCTGAGAAACAGACAATTTTTTTCAGGCAAAAAAAAAACTATGAAAGTGTGAAAAAAATTTTAGACGTATCAAAAGGTACTTAAACATGCCTCTCATAGTGCCTATATTTGTTCAGGACATTTTATTATGAAGGAAAAATGGCAAGGTTATGTCTTTTACTTCAGAATGGAGGAATTGTGTTGTTTTTAAAATTCATCAAAATTAAAACCCCTAGGTTTATCTGTGCTGGAACATAGAAAAAGCTCTCATTGGACCATAATTTTCCTGAGCTGAATCAAAAATCGCATTTCCTCAAATCTGGCTGTAGTTCAGCGTCTTGTTACTTTTTGCCCCCAAGTCATCAAGGAGATTCCTTTTTCCAAAAAGACCCAAGAGATATTTATTTTTTGCCTCTCTTCTTAAATTGCTGCCAGAATTGCCACCTTGCAGAAGTGCAAGAAGCAAAATCACCCACTTGAGTCCAGGTAACACACCCATGGGTGCTCTGATCACACTGCATATGCTTAATCTGAACTCAGCGACGCTCTGCAACTCGGCAGCTATAAATACCAAACCCGACAAACACACACTCACCAATTTCTCTGGAGATCTGCGTGAACGCCTCCACACCACTCTCTCCATAGTTGCCTTCAGAAGCCAGTGTTGAGACATAGTTCCACCCAAGGGCTGTAACGATGTCAACCATGGCCTGTGCTTGGTAGGAGTCTGGTGGGACCACTCGAGAGAAGAAGTCATACCTGGTGTTATCGCTCAGCTCAGGAGCTGTAGATGCATAGCTGATTTGAGGTATCTGCAAACAGAATGACAAGTCATGCAAGCCAATCTAATAACATTTTACAGTACATACTTGTACCTTTGAAAGGCTTGTAATAGATTATACACAGGCATTGTGCAGAACCAAGTATCTTGCTTTAATTAAATCAGCTGATCAGAAAGCGTCTCGGATTTTGTGTAATGTCAGTCAAGCTTTATAGTGTAACACTCTCACCAAGAAATAATGCATTCAGCTGTGCTCCAGATGTCATGGCTCTTGACATGCAAATGCAACTTCTCTTTTTATTCTGGCCCTAATAGAAAAAAGTAAGGTAAAAAACAATACAGGGGGGGGAAAAGGAAGAATTTGTACTATTACTGCAGAAAATGAAAAGGTCAGTTATGATTACTGTGATTCTTGAAATTTGACAAGTAAAATGTGGATTATTTCCATTTCTTTGTTTTATTTACGTACATGAAAACATGTGTTCCCATTGTATAGCTATTTTTCAAGCTTCCTCTGCCACAGGTTTTTCATTTTCCAGTTTTAATAGTTCATTGTGCATGATTTAAGAATATGATGGCTATATATTAAATAGGAAAAGCTATCTGATTAAAAAAAAAAAAACACACACACCTAAAAAAATTACCTGCATATGATATCCACATACAGAAAGAGAAATCTTATAAAGATAGCAAATTTTGTATAAAACATCTCAACATTCTTAGTAGAAACAAACTTAAATAACTGGAATACACTTTAAAATACATTTTTTTTATCTTAGGAATAAAACCAAGGATGGTTTTCTGTTTACTTTAGTCTATTACAGATGGTTCATTAATGTCCAGAAGAGATATTGTAAGCAAGACTCACTTATTTTAAAGAATATTTTTGGTGCAAGAAAGTTTAACATATATGCTAACTTAAAAGGAGAATTATTTTCTTATTTTAAACAGTAGAACTGATTAAACAGTCATTAGTTTGAAATAAAAGATACTCTGAATATTGCATCACGATCTATATTAATAAGAGGTACTTAATTCACATCACAAAACATAAAACAGTCTTCAAGAAAGCAATCTGAACGGAGTTCCTAAATTGATTCCGTTGAAAGACAAATAGAACGGTGCCAGGAAACAGGTGTTCTGGTACATACTCTCTGTCACATTAGATGTCAGAGTAGAAGGTTTCAGTGCAACTATTATGTCCTGTTCAGTGCTTCCTCATCAGTACAAACTGAAAAATGCATTTGGGGCAAATGTAAGGAATTCAGAGTCTGGTCCTCAACCAAACTTGCATAGACAGTGCAGATATATTTGCACAGTCTGAATAAACAATTAATCTTCTAAGGCTTGGCACAATCATTTCTCAGCCAGAAACTAACAAAATAAAACTCTTATGTGTCTTGGCTGTATTCTTCTTTAACAAATTTTCTACTCATGGAAATGCATCAGAATAAAAATGTGAAATGTTGTTATAATAACAACTGAAGAGAACAGAAAAGAAAAAGAGAGGGACGATCAGAGAAAAAGTTAGAGCTTATGTTTCATGTAAATCAATATTACTAACAAAGAAAAAATCTACCAAGTAAAACTAAAGGATAAATTGTTCTTACAAAACTTGCTTTGTATAAATTCCCTTTCTTTCAGAAAGTGTTTGAAACATCTTTACCTCTTTACAGACAAAATATTTTTGGCCTGTAATAAGACAATTATGCATATTCCAAACACATATCATTGCCTTTCTAAACTTGTTCTGTTACTCTCTAAAACAGCTGTGTTGTTTTTTTTTAATAGATGCAAAACCAATAAAGACAACCCTTGCGATTTTACTAACTTTGCTTCTTGGTATTCCATTTCTCAAATACTATGTCATTGATCCTTTGCTGAAAGTTATTTCATCAATAATATCTACACAATCAACACCAGTAAGAAATATTTTAGACTGATACTTTGGCAGTGAAAATCTTGAAGCCTAGACCACAGACTTATATCCATTAACCCTCTCAGCTCATTTTTTCTCCAGGCATGAGATGAACAACAAACCCTAGATGTGTGTTTGTAGGAGAGTTGTTGGTTCTACCGCAGCAATGAGACGTTTCAGATCAATAGAGATATTTTATGTACTACAAATATCACGTTTTTGGAGCCTGGAAAATGAAGAGAGATATTCCTTTCCTACTTTTAATCTCTTTGCAGTTCAACTTCTTCCCTAGAGTTATTTCTAATAACAGTGGAAGAAAACAGAGGGCAAATACAGCACAATCACAATACTCTGAAGTCACTGGGCACACTAGTAAGCTTAAATCACCACTGTTTTATAACATCTGCCAGCTTTTCACTAGCAGGAAAGAACAATATGCCATGTGAAAGTAGGAAGACTCTCTAAAAAGCAAACCAACCTTAAGTTTGGAGAAAAAAAACCCAAACAGTTCTTGCAATGAAAGAAATAATTATTTTCCAAATTTCTTTTTGTATATGTCCCTCATGGTTATAAACAACACCACTGTCAAGAATTTTCTTCTTAGAATTGCAGAGCTCCCACCCAGAAATGCTTCATGGACTTCTTTTTTTAAAAGCAGTTTATGCAAAAGTAAATAGTAACTTCCTTCCTCGCCTGCTTTTAAATGCACAATTTTATACAGGGGAGCTCTGAAAAATAGCTTTAAAATTTGAGAAATTGGTTTATGTTCCAGTTACATAGGAGTAAAAAGACTCAACATGAGACTCAAATTTTTTGGCATGAGGTCAAATTCTTTGGATTTAGTGGTTCAATAATCCATGAATGAAAAATATATACATTAAAATGTAAAAACTCTAGTTATGGACTGTAGGTTTAATAAAGCATTTTATATTTCCTCAAGTACATTTTACAAGATGGAGCACAGTGGTGCCTAAGCAAGGGAACTGTTATGCTCCACCAAATCAGTAATGTGTGTTTTTAAAGCTCCCTAAATACAGACTGTATTCCTACTTTAAGTTCCACTGGTCTCTTGAGACATAAATTTACATTTTCAAAGAAACCTGTAAAGAAGAAGTTTTATTTCTCATTCTAGATTTCTCAATCTAATTTTTCAAATTAAATACAATACCTGCAATGTTTACATTGTATTTAAGTGGCATATATTAGTGTTAATGGTATATTTCCTTCTCTTTTGGAGAAAAAGATTTATTATATAACCACATTTGAATTGGTTTTTGCACAACATCTGTCACATTCATGGACAGTTTCTGAAAACATTCATGTTTGACTGTTCATTGATATGATTTTTCTATTCTTTCTTGCCCTATGGTTTGGCCACTGTCTCCCATTAACCTATAATGTGCTGATAAAGTCAACTCCTAGTGGGTGACAGATGGAAATCTTTGAAATTATTATATAGATTAACAAATAGGCGGCCTATTTTTATTATTTTTAAACTTTAAGCTATTAAATGTTGAAAACAAAAAAAATCCTAGTGTAGTGTTTTAAAACAACATCCAGTTTTAGCTTCATACTGGTCTTAACCCTGATACTTACTGAACTACTGCTGAAACTGCTCATGATCCCTCAGTTCTTTAATCTAAGTCTGTGATGGCTTCATTTCATTCTATTATTCAGTCACTAACATCACAAAACTATTCAGCATCCTTAAAAAATAAAACAATTTGTAGAAAAACAAAAACTAAACCCAAACACACACACAAAAAATTACTGATAACTAAGCAGAACACCTAATCCTTGAAGATCCATTCAAGTAAAAATCAGCAGTCCAGAAGAGTCTGTTTTTCACTGATCTATCTGTATATATCTCCTTGCTGATTCCTCTAAAGACCTCCCCTTCCCAGAGGATTTAGAGAAGATGGAGCAGGTACTTTCAGAACTGACTGTCCACAAGCATGACTGTGACAGTTCTTAAAGGAAGAATGACATCAGTATAAGACCAGCACCAAGCATTACTACAAAACAGACTTGTACTCCCTCATGGAGAAAGTGTGGACAACTTCAGGAGTGTCAAAGGCAGAGAGTGTAACTTTCCATTTATTTCAGCCAAGTGGCAAACCACTTTCAGCTCCTCACACACTGAACACAGAAACCACCTACTATACTCCTGAATCCAGGACTATTCATAGAGGAACATTCCTATGGATCTGTCCGTGCCGGGGTCCAAACCCTAAAACACAGAAGAGCTGCACTGAGGATGACAGAGGAAAAAACATGACCTAGGTGTGCCCTTCCAGGAGAGTGTCTTCACCAAAGCAGGCAGATTTAGCATGCTTTCTCTTGAATTAGATGCTCTCCAAGTTTAAGGCAAAAGTTCACTACAACCCTTTTACTGAGCTTTCAAATCCATTTGCATGCTACATTTGACAATGTAAAGCATCAGCTGGCCATTTCATATGCCATCTCCCTTTACACAGTCTTCCAGCTGAAAGCATGATTTGGGAACAAAATAGCAGACAGTGAAATGAGCAAAGCTCATAAGGCAAAAGACTTGAAAAGGGAATAATTATCAATTTTAAAAATTAGACATGAGTTACACTCACAGTAGTAACTATGTTGTACAGTCACCAAGAGTAATGGGCTTAAATCACTCACATCTTCAGTTTCACTACCCACTCAGTCCTATCATTACTAACTTTAACATATTAGCTAGCATTTTATTTCTCTTTTCCATTCTCTCAACACTGAGCCTTCTTTTTTATTATGAATATTAGCAATAGCACATTAAAAATAGTAATAATTGCAACAAAAAAAAAATTAAGTCAACAAACTAAGTTAATGACTACTTAGTATCAGCTGGCATTTTACCACCAACTAATACAGCTAGCAAAGGAGTTAAAGTACTCAGAATAAAATTTGGCTGTGGAAATATGTTTCCAACTTGATGATTTTTCGAATTTTAAATGTCTATCATTAATCATTAATGGCCCTGTCTCTTCAAGATTTTTATTCCCTCTTCTGTATAGCAAGAAAGAGTTCTTTGTGAGTCAAAAAAATTCACAGCAGCAAAATGAATCCTCAGGGCCTAGATATTGAACAGTTTCAGGAGGAGAGCCAAGGTCACCATGCTTAGGCTATTAGTGACATTTTTAAATTGCCATCATCCAGAGCACCATCTTAGTTTGCTTTTGCTTCTGAAAAACATCAGCCTGCAACACAGTAATGCCAAAGTCATTCAGGAAGGACATTCAAGATTCAAAAGAGCTTTATAAAGCTTAATAACATCCTACTATATACCAAACAATACTGGAAATGTCTTTTATTATTACTAACTATAGGAGAAGGTGAAATGCACCCTGGAACATTTCTCTAATATAAAGGGAGTCTGGGAGATTAATTCAACTGTTCTACACCCTATGTAGAGCAAGAGTGTAAACAGCCACCTGTCTTCCATTGAATCTCGCAATCCTGCTCTCTTTGGCTAGACATGATTATTAAGACACCTCATGCTCAGCTTCCTCCTATGATGTCTTCATCCTTCCCTCTATGACAAACACCAGACAGGTCACCCATGCCATCACTAGATACCTCGTTTCATTCATTTCAGAATAAACCCATATTAATTACCCTGTGAAGACCTAACACATTAAGACTCAGTAATGCCTTTGGAGATATGAGATGGCCCATTCAATGCTCAGGGCAGCTGAGCAGGGTGGCAGCTTGACAACTCCACCAGCCACAAATCAACTGTGCTAGAGCTGATGTTAGGGAAAGTTTCAACATATGAAGCTTTTTCAATCGGCCTCATTCCATGGATTTTACTGTGAGGAAGAGTGATTTACAAATCAAATATAGATCTACTGGGATCTATATTTTCCCAGTAGATAAATTCATGTATTCATTTATATTTATATAAAGGCAATCCTAATCTCTATTTATTTAGATGAATACGTTCTTCCTTGAGGTTAAGGACCCTGAATGACAATATTTATCATGCATCAAGCAATGCATGTTGTTCCAGAATTACCACTGGTAATTATTACAATGACTTGTACCTCCCCCCAAAAAAATTTATGTTGCTATAACTTGAGCAAAAGCAAGAACACTCAAGTATGCTTTTCACCCATATGAATATGATTTAAAACACAATTAGTTCAAAAAGGTTTAGCAAAATTTGAAAAGCTTTGGAAACAGAAAGAAGGAAGGTATAATCAGAAAGCTCTCATTAGCTGATTTCACTTGGTAGGCAGGATCTTTTTAAACCCATTTAAATTATCCCATGTCATTCTATTTGCAGTAAATATCATAGCAGTTCCTGTCAAGTGTGCTTGCAATTCATATACTTAATGATGAGGAGGTAATGGATTGGTCACTTGAAATGTTTTGGAAGTTCCACATATATTTGTACAGGTTTTGTGATAAAATGCAACATAGCCATTCTTTGCCCCAAATCCAGAAAGAAAAGGGATCTACCATACCTACCTAAATGCTTCTGAGCTGGAACAGGTAGATTATTGTACTTTTTTCTTTCTATCTGTCTTTCACCGAGTTTACTTCTGCTGCCAGTTACCTCCTGAAGACATATCCCTGAACAGAATATAACTTCAGTGATCAGCACTGATATTTTCATGAAAGCACATAAATGAGGATCAATGCAGCTCCATTGGTTGCCAACAAAATTATTTCTGCAAACCTCATAAGGTGGTCTGGTATGTGAAACATTGCAGAAACAGATGCAATTGCTAGTCCAGTGGAAATATGGGGGTAAAAGCAAACATGAAAATCCTCTTTCATTACTGATTTTCTGGGTTTTTTCCCCTCCACTACAAACATTAAAATTATCTGTCATACTTATTTCTGAGGATATTGCTGGTGGTCAAATGGCTAGCAACTACAGTAGTCTAAATAAACTGAATTACCCTAGTAAAAGTAATTTTTTATGGTTAATATATTTAATTGTCTAGTGTCGGATAATGGGCTGAAAAACTATTAAACCTCCATTGCATCTCCACTTGTCAGAAAGTATCTTTCACAAAGTCTAACAAGACATGCTAGCGAGAGTATTTCAGTTTATGACCTGCCCATTCTGCCCTGGTAGAACAGAACGTGACAAGGGATGAATGTATATAATAAAAAGTACCTAATAAAAAGCGTTTGAATTTGATTAGATTCATTCCAGTGGGTTGAAGTAGGTCAGGGACTCATTAGAAGTCATTACTTTTAATTATACACAAGGGATACTATAGAAAATAATGATGACACAATACCCCAGTCTCAAATCCCACAACAGATGCAGCATCTACAAAACTTATTCACCACTACAGGAAGTATGGTGTGCACTTTAGGGCAAAGCATTATTTATGCATTAGGAACATTTTTACAACAAGTACATCTTGTCACACTATGCTACATTATGCAACTCCAGAAGGATGAAAATCCATCCAAGGGGACAGCTTGAATTGTCATCAATATTCTGTGCAAGGGAGTCTATTGATAAATGCTAAACAATGGCATTTCTCAGTATGGGAGTTCTATATCAGTATTTCCACATCATTTTAAATCCTGGGGTTTTCCCCTCTGAAAACCAACTGAGCTAAGCAGTTGCACATTCAATTATCCACCATCTTTAGGCAGGCCCTTTCTAAATATTTTAAGCCCAGCTAAGGTCCAGGCACTGAATGATAAACTGAAGAAGCAGCAGATCAAGTGAGAAATATTCATACTGAGATCAAATCACAAGGAGGGGGGATGGAGGGGATCTTGAGCTTGGGAATTGCTGGTAGCTCTTTCTTTACAGAACCCTCTGTTCTCCAATCATCAGATCAAACAGAAAGCCAAGGATGGTCAAATAGCTTTAGGGACTTCTTAAACTATTAAAATTCCCTTTCTACTTGTCAGGGAAAACCACACTTAATTATGTGTATCAATACATTAGAGTTGTATCAGACTCTGCTTAGCACAGTGTGAACTCTGATATTTCAGTTTTTCTAGCTCTACTTTCCTCATTAGAGCTTGTCATATCAGTGTCTGGAACTCTAATCTCTTTTGATGGATTTGAGAAAAACATACAAAAATCTGCATTCCTTTTACTCTGAACTAGGAAAGCCAACTTCTTATTATTATTCAGCAGTAAAAATTTACCTAGTAGATCAGAGTATCCCTCAGCCAAAATCAGGTTTCCTTTACATTCATTTGATAATTTGTACCATAGAGAGCACAGCAAGCACTTTTAGAGACTTGCCCATGGGAACATGCACTCATCCATGGAAGCTTTTCTGATTACGGAGCCCATCACTATGGAAGGAAGCATGACACAAAGGAACAAAGAGAAAAGCATTGGAACAGACGGCCCAAGAAGGTGGCGGAGTCACCATCCCTGGGGTGTTCAAGACAACAATGTGGCACTTAGTGCTGTCCTCTGGTTGACAGGGTGGTGATCAAGGTTGGACTGAATGACCTCAGAGGTCTTTTCCAACCTTAATGATTCTGTGAAGGGGAAAGTGCTCTTAGCAGGATGCAAGATGGGATGCTCTGCTAAAGGAACAACTCTGATATTTGTATTCACTTTTTACTGCTGCAAGGCCACTCCAGGTTACACCACTGCCTGAGCCGCAGTGCTACCTTTCTGTTCCCCATACTGCCACCTTATCATGAGACACAAGCAACCAAAAAATAACATGAGGAGGAAAAGTAAATTTTGTATTATTGACAGCTCTCTCCAACATTGTGGACAATGTGAACATACGTAAACAGGGCTCAGGTGGCCAGGCAGATATGTGCAGTGCTTTAGTGAGTGCTTTCACGTGTTCTACAGAACACTGCCTACACTTCAGCTGTGGCTCAGAAAGCCCAGCTTTCCAGTGACCTCTCTGTCCCATGATAAAGACCTGGATATCACATATCAGAGTGTATTAAGAAAATCCCTATGAGTCACCATAGCTATGGATTCCTTTCACAGCACACACAATTCATATGGGATCATAAAACATCATCTTAAACCAATATACTACAGACTTAGAAGGGAAATTAAAATATCCCTGTTTTGTTTGCATTCAGACTAATTTTCTTTCATTCTTAGAACAATAAGACTTGGCTAATAAACAATTTTACCTTGAATTTTTAACCTTAGAGGTTATAAAACGTTATCCAGTGTCAAACGATTTCCAGAAAGTCCAATATTTCCTGTATTAACACAGTGAAATCCTGAGTCCAGTTGCTACCAGTAGAAAAGTTGGAGAAAAAAGAGCAAAACATTTATGAAGGAGAATGTGGTGGAGGGGGAGGACCTCGAAGCAAAAATACTCATTACTTTAATTACATGATAAAAATTATTCAGATAGAAGGAATAACATAGTGTTATCTTTCCTTGTTCCTAACAGTGTCAGTGTCAACTCTTCCAAAGTACAACCCAGCTGCCAAGGGGCTAATCTTACTTGACCCTTTTGAAAATCCCAGGCTTGCAACACAGAAAAGCAAATGTAACTGTGTTATCCACCATCTGGGGATTGTTCAAAAGAATATCTATCCAATCTTAGACAAGAAAAAACAAAAGCCTTGTAATTCAGGCTCAGAAATACATTCTACCAAGTACAAAAACATGC
This sequence comes from Lonchura striata, assembly GCF_050655825.1. NCBI lineage: Eukaryota > Metazoa > Chordata > Aves > Passeriformes > Estrildidae > Lonchura > Lonchura striata. The sequence continues at coordinate 33,843,248 of NC_140741.1, read as the reverse complement.
CTTGTCCTCTACCCTCATCAAAAAGTTTTATTGAAATCTGCCTGCCCAAGTACATACAGTGACTTTGTGTCCACCATTTCCACTGAGGTGTCCTGCAGACAGACTTTGGCTTCTTGATGATGGACATGGTTCATCTGAAGACTGCTCCACAGCCAAAGAGGCATAGCAGCACAAACTTTTTGCTTTCCTAAGACTAATGAAACAATCAACTTTCACAAATAATTGTATTTCATAAATTTTGCCATCTTGATAGACTAGGTACAGCCTTAAAAATCATAACACACACACAAAGAAATCACGACACAAAGAGGCTGTGCCCGTGGTCAGGGGTATAAGAGATACCTTGAAATTTGAACTTAACCACCACATGTTTTGTTCCTGTCAGCAGCCATGAGTAAAGCTTCCAAAAAGTAATGACTGTCATAAAAGTCAGGAACTTAGAAGAAATTATTATATTTTTATATAAAAGTAATTTATATATGTATAATATACATACGCACATATTATACAGAATATACGCATACACATATTCCATATGTTGGACCATTTTTCTTTTCTTTCTTTTAGAGTAATTAGTGGTTTATACTTCCTCACTGAGGATGCTATCCAAACTTTGTTTCTAAGCTGATATTGTTACTGATCCAAATTGAACAAGATGAACTTTTAGAAAAGCACAGCCTATGGGGAATAAGATTACTTGAAGAAACAGAAACCTTGCAGAGGTTTCTTACCTGTACAGCAATATATTCTCTATTTAAAGGAGATAATTGAATATGGAGGACATACTTCTTTATTAGTGCTATTTCTTATTGAACCTATCTCTATATATAGTTACATATGCCTGACATTTTCTCCTTTTTTTTCTTATATCTCATTCTTATTTTTTTCCTCAGACATTTCAAGAGCCTCTAGCTCCCTCCTGCTCCCTTCAGGAAGTTCTCTCTCTTTTCTCTACACCAACACCTTCTTCCCAGATACCTCTTTTCCTTTACACCTGTTCTCCCTACCTCTTCTCACTCTCTTCATCAACCACAACTTGTCTGAACTCAGAAAGAAAAGTAGATAGTAATTGGTTCCTAAAGAGTGATTTAGGATACTCAGTTTGCACTCTGCCTCTCTCCTTTGGCAGCTCATATTCAGAGATGTTCAGTAGAAAGGGCAAAATCTTCTGTAAAATGCAGCAGAACAGGGTCATTCATCACTCTCATCTACTGAGTAAGGCTTCCTTTCCTACAATAGATATTTTCCTAGACATAGTCTCAATGCAGTCAGAGAGCAAAGTCAGCAAAAACAGCATTTGATGTAGGAAAAAAGTCTATTGGATGAGCATTTAACAATTTCTGCAAATTCTCCTTTTCCCTATTTTTATTCATTGCAATTTAACTACAAATCAGTTTACTGTTATCACCACCATACAGCCTTGTTTGAGTGTGTTAGCCTTAGCCTTCCTGGCTAGTGCAATGGAGATTTCCTGCCTAGCTATGACTCTCCAATATCTCTAAGTCCAAATACAGAATAAGTCCTTTTGAAGGTTCTTAAAAGTCCCCCTCAGTTAGCTTGATCCTGTGAGTCTGGCCACACCATCAACATCCTGCTTCAGCAGCTCAGCAGGATGATGAAAGAAGAGGGCCTGAGGAGCTTTCAGTAAGTTCAAAAGCTCCCCCACTCAATTTTTTTTTCCCATCTCAGCAATCCCACTAACAACTCACATTTCTGACAGCATGTCAGTAGTCAGAGCAGAGCTTGCTGATAACCACTTTGCAGTGCTCTGAGAATCAGCTCTCCTGCCTGCCCTCCCACCTGCAGGGAGCAGCTGCCCTTTGCCATTCAGCACGGCCAGGCGCTTCAGTTGGCAGCAAAGTAAACCTTGGCCCTGGGGCTGCGCATAAACCCTTTTTTTCCCACCTAATGTGGTTGAAATATCCATGTCAGCCAACAATAAATTTCACAGAACTGTGTCTTTCTTTAGGAGAACAAGAAAACAATTGTTTCTGTTCTGCCCAAATATTGGGAACCTTAATACTCATCAGCTGTTGAAGATTTTTTTGCTATGGCCAATGCAAAACACTGCTATTTAAACCCAGCTTTAGTACAGATCTTCTGAACATATACCCGTACTTTCCTGACAGGGCTTCAGTCTGCAGCTACTGTAGGCAGTGCATCAGTGTAGTTTTTGGAAATCTCTCTTATACTGTGCACAAATTATTTGTATTAGGGACTAGAGTGCCACTGTACCACTTCTGAATACTACAGCAGCTTTTGATGAGTGAACATCTTTTATTTTGAAATTGTCCTCCCTCAGTCTGTTGCTGCATATGTTAAAAGACCCCATCAAAAACAAAATTACACTAAACTAGATTTAAAAGTGTCAAGTGAATTGAATAAACATTGGAGACATCAAAAGCCTGAGTGGATGCTCCTGACAACAAGTGGTGTGGGAATGCCAGCCTGTGCTGAGCCTGATAAAATTCCATTTCTATCTACTTACTGAAACTGCTTCACAAATATATTTCTGCATATCAGTGTCACCTATCCAGTTCCAGGCACTGGAAGAATTGGTTTAAAATTGTCAACTGAAAGATATCAACACTTTTTTTTTTCCCATGGAGTATCAATGTCATCTACATCTCTTTCAAAGAGGAAAAAAAATGAAAGAAAAAAACAACCGAACAACCCACACAACTTTGAAGCATTTGTTTTTGATGTTTTTAGTCTGTCTTCTCTTTCACCGTTTGTAGTCTTACTTTTTAATCACAGAGTCAACAAAGCACTGAGGTTTATTGAAACAGAATTTGTGGGTTCTGTCAACATGTGAGTTGTCTACACAGCAGAAGTTCATTACCTTGGAATGGGAGTCATATGATATTTACTGAACTAGCCAATTGAAATACCAAGTAAGAGATGTGTCCAAGATCATATTTCTTTTGCAGCCCAAAGTCATTTTCAAAACACCAGAGTGATTCAGATAGTTTTTCTAAAAAGAAGTCTGGAGATGAGGATTATGTTGACAACTCTATTTAGTTTTTCTTAAGAAATGTTAGTTGCCACTAAACTCACATTTATACACTTGAATCTTCACTTAAGATGCATTTCTTCTGTGTAGGGCTAATGGGAGACCATCAAGTCCCTTCCTCTAGGTTAGAAACTGATACAGACAGTGTTTCAGCAAAAGCTAGAGTGTGAAACACGGCTCTTAATCACCTTTAGTAAGCATACAGCCAGAACCAGATCTCCCAAAGGGTTACTCTGAGGCACTGGCCAGACTGAGATAGGAAGGACTCTCTCATCTTCCCATAGTAGCAAAGCCCTGCATGGATTGGTTACACAAAGCTGGAATACAAGTGCAGAGTTGCAGAGCTCCAGGTATATCTGACCTGGTGCCAGAGTCTGGCCTTGACTACTTGAGGTATGTTTGATATTGAATAAAGTATTTGCCAGGCATGTAGGAAATAAGGTAACTGACAAGGTGACAGCTGCCATGAGGAAATACAGCCACAGAATAAGAGAAATTCACTGGCCAAAATCAGACTGCAGAAGTTTCAAAGATCCAAGAACATCTTTACAGATCACAGACTGAGATGCCCAAGTGCCCCTTTAGGCATGTAAGAGGGTTCTGAGAGGTCTTACTTTTTCTATCTGGGATTGGTAGTCCAAATATAACTCTTCAGATCTATAAAAACAATAAAGGGATACAGTTCTATTAAGTAGTTTCAAAATGAACCTGCAAATCTTCTATGTCAGATTTCTAAAGAATGGCAATTTCAGTCCCTATTAGAATAAGAGAATTTCTGTCTGACAGAATTCCCCATACAAGGGGACTAAGTTATTTTCTATATGTTTGAACGTCAATCAGTTTCTTATCTCTGAGCATTTTTCCTTACCCATTTTTTACATTTTATAGCAGATATCCTTTCCACTCACTTGAGACAGCTGAACAAATAATTAACAAAATTTCACTTGAGAGAGAAAAGTGTTAGCTTTATACACACAAGTGTCACAACAATCAGACTCCAGCAAAGAGTAAATTGTTTCAAACTAACTTCTTCATGCACAGAGGAGAGTTTTGTGCCAAATATACAAGAGCAAAAGCAGAGATATTTCTAATGCCTGTGCTGGAGGCCAATGGGCACCCTGAGAATGAAACCTCCCTCTGAGCTGCTGCCCTTCGGGGAGCTGCTGGTGCTGTTCCCCCTGGATCCAGCCCTGTGGGATTGCAGGCAGGAGCTGCACACAGGACAGACTCTGCGGGACACGGGGAGCACCTCATGGCTGCAGCAACAGAAAGGAGACGGCACTTCTGGGACACGTCCTTCCAGTCAGGGATGTTGTATTGCTCTGGGGAATGGGTTTTCCCTCCCCAGAGACCCCTGTAGCTGTGACCTGTTAGTTTGACCCTTCCTTCCTTTCCTGACTCAGCTGGCTGGGAGCCAAGCAGCCCCTCCTGTAGTGAGCCCAGATAAGGCTCTGTCCCTTCCTGGTTTGCTCTCTTTCCCTCTTCCTCCTATGGAATAAACATCTTGGACCACATCAGGGGTTGGAGCCTCTTTTGGAATCTTTGCCTTGCTCCTGGAACACTTCCCCCCAAGGCCTCACAGACCTGGGCTAGCCTGGTAGCTTTGGGGGGCTGCGGGGGGTAGGTGTTTCACAGGGATAGAGCAGGGAGAATGAGTCTCTCCGTACACAAGTAGTATCATCACTTTAAGGCTTATACAAAAAGTTATAGAGGCACAAAAAAGCTCTGCAACTACTGGTAGCTGGCTAGACAGGAGATTATTTGAATCTTTGCACAGGAGCTAGACCAACCATCTTACACCAACATGGTGATTTTTATTTCCCCTCGAGTGAGGGATCCACAAGAGGATTCCTCACTTCAAACCACAAATCATTGCTATTGTTAGTGTTATTTCCACACCTTTTCCTGAAAGAAAAGAAACAAACAGAATAGTCCTCTTCAGACCTCTGTTTTAGTTGGATGAATCTGGGTCACACAATAAGAAAAGCAGAAGCAGCCTTTCTGCATGGGAATTACTGGGTTGTCTTCATGTTACCATTTCACCATAGACTGTGGAAGTCCCAGCTCTACAGTATAAACTTCCAGAAAGATAATTAAGACTCAGGCTCTCATATGAACCTCTTCTTACTACAGTTTTTGAAGCTATAAAACAAAATAATGCTATTTTCCTATATTCTACAGACAATAAGGTGCTCAAGTCTCAAACTACTTAATTTCACTATTTAAGTGTTTATTAAGGCTAAGAAAATTTTTCACAGGTGTGGAACTTCACTTGAAAGCAGCAGTTAAAAAAATCAAAATAAAACAAATTATCAGAAATTGGATATTCTCACACACCTTTTTTTTAAAAAAAAATCTTCTTTATCCATGTCTACATATTGTAGAGAAAAAGGAAGCACTTGAGATTTTTCTCACACTATAACAATTTCCACATCTTATCTTACTTCAGCTCATACTGCTGTAGAAATGAAATCTAAGAAAAAAAATTAACGTTTAAACTTACCAGTTAATAATAGATTCTTGATGTATAGCCAGAATAGATTAATTTATCTATTTAGAATGCAAAAAGCAGCATGTTAAATACTGAACTCTCTCCCTCAGAAGGTGAAAAAAATATATTCTCCTTTTTATTGACTGCAAAACTGCAAATATTAAATCTAAAGAACAGTTGGAAGGTAGAGCCTGCAATACCTGTTTTGATTAGTCAACAGATGTTCTATGGAGTCCAAACTTACTGAGACCCTGAGTTCTGATTTTTACTGTTAACTCAAACAATAACAAAATAGAAACCTAAGCTTCCCCCCAGCTGACTACAGAAACAGCAGCTCTCTAAAACTATCCCTGCTCTAATACTTCATTATATCTGCTCGAGGGAAAGATTCCTATAGCTGAGATAATTTGCACCTGCTTGTATGAGTCACCTGTTAGTACAGCTGCTTCTTAATGATAGTGCCTTGCAGCCGAGATAAGAGTAAATTCAACAACTAAAGATCAAGAGGTGATTTAAGAGTCTAATACATCAGTTTCTTCCACTGAACAGAAAACTTATTTCCTTATTAAAAAAAAATCATTACATGATCCAATAGCTAAAATGAAGAAAGAAAAAACATTAGGACTAGAAATAAGATAAAGATATTTAATGTTGAATGTAACAAATAACTGCAAAACTTTGCTGGACAGTACTTGATATGTAGTGTAAAACAACAGAGTCCAGGCTTCAGGTCATTAGACTTTAACTTATTCAGGAAACTGTCAGGTGTGATCTTATGGCAAGTATGAAAAGTAAAGGAGATCAGGGAAGTTGGCAGGTCTGTCAGTCTCCTACAAGTGCAAGAGCAATCCTCAAGAATAGTCAGGAAGTCATCAAATTTATCAGAAAGTCTGCATGGCTGAACTGGGAACTTACAGCATAGAAAGATTAAAAGGTAATACACAGGAGGACGATGGAAGGGCCAGGAATAGGAGTTTAAAAACAAGTTTTGCCAGACCACCCTGCTATCACTCTAGAGTATAGTAATGGGGTCTTTAGTCAAGGATAGAGCAGGAGATGTCATTTACATTGGCTTTAGCTTTTGACTCTGTCTCACACAGTATTCTTGTGACCAAGTTACAGCTTTACAACCTGTTGGTGAACAAATGGACAGGTAAAAATCCACTCAGACTATCTGGGAAGGGTCATGACTAAGGGGCCATACTCCCATTGGGAGGCTGGTTAAAAAGTTGACTACCACAGGAGTCTATTCTCATAGAACTCATCCTGCTTAACACATTCACCAGTGATCTGCAGGTTTCTGAGACAATAGAGTGCATTTTCACACCAAACTGGGGACACACTGCAGGACAGGGATGTCATATAAAAGGGCCTATACAGGTTTGAGGAACAGGCTAAAAGGATCCTTATGAAGTTTAATAAGGCAAAAGAAATTCTTGCATTTTAGAAAGGAAAAGGTCCTTGCAACAATACAGGCTGGAAACAGATGCATGGGGAGAGGCTCTGCAGAAAAGACCCCTGAAGACAGCAGCATGAGACAGCAGCACCCTGGCAGGAAAGAGGATGAGAAATATCCTAGGCTGTAGTAACAGGAGCAGAACACAGAAGGGATTATCACTCTCCATTCATCAGAGTGGATGGTGATGCACACTGGAGTACTGTGCAAGTGTTGCTTCCCTGGGTACAAGACAGAAGTGGATAAACCAGACCAAGTTCAGCAAAAGGCCACCAAAATGTTTGGGAGCTGAAGTCCTGTGAGGAGAGGTAGAGGGAGCTTGGGTTATTCAGCTTGAAGCAGATCTGGCTCAAGAGGAAGTAAACACCAGTCCTTCAGCATCAGAAGACACAGCCAGACTTCCCAGCCATGAGGCACCAGTGTGAAAGACACCAGCCAAAAAGCTGAAACAATAAAGGTTCAGACTAGCATTAGGAGAAACTTTTACACCATAAGAAGACAGTCAGACAGTGCAATACACTGCCCAGGCAGCATCACTCCATTCTTGAGGGCTTTCAAGGCCCAGCCAGATAAAACCCAGAGCAAGTGGTCAGATCTCATAGCTGACCTTGAGCAGGAGCCTGGGTTATCTTACCTTACTGGTGACTGGACTGAGCTCTGAGTCAAGCGTTCTCTGTAGTTCAGGAAGAGGAACAGGAACCTCCGTTGTGCAATTCATATCTAAATGGACTAATCAACCTCTACTGGAAACCTATTTGTCTCCAGTAACTGCAGAGATTAAAGTCACAGCCTCAATAATATTCAAATATATTTCTGTGTACCAAAGAAGCAGCAAATATTTGTCTTGATTCTCATTTAAATATAGAAGTTAAAAGGAAATAGGCATCATCTGACCTAATTTTAGTCCTTTGATATGTCCTGACAGAGGAAAGTAAATATAACACAGTCACTGAAAACATGCAAGGACCTAAACCTATGCAGATTTTGTTGCTACCTTAAGAATTTCAGCTGCACAGTCAGATTTTGGGTTTACTTTCTCTAAGAATTCCTGTGTAGAAAAGAAATTATATAAAATTTCATGCAGTAAATCATGGAAATTGTAAAAGAGATTTACAAAATATTGCTGAACCTTAAAAATAACACACATGGAAGATTTCCTAGTAAATAAAGAAGCTTTCAATTGTATGGGCAAGAATAGCATGCTGCGACAGCACAAAAAGGGAAATTTGCACTGAACCAAGAAATGAACATCCACAATGACTTAAAATATGCCTATATGCACATAGTGTAGGAATAGACCAGAGCAAAAAATGAGGTCCACTTCCTGCTGGTAAGGATGGTAACTGTCTCTGCAGCAAGCCCCAGGGCACTCCTCACTAGCAAAATGCCAAGGAACTTCTTGGCTTCTCATGCATCCTGATTTTGATACTATAACACGGGCAATAAACTAAGGTTAGGCACATGCATCTCTCTCTGGTAAGGTCCAGTTCCCAGATGTACACGGTGTTCTCCCATGAGTGAGGGGCACTACTAGCCCTAAAGATCACTAGGAATATGAAAGATGACTTCCATGTCTTCCTTCTCTTTTTCATATGCAGAAGCAGTGTCCTACTGAGAATGACAATCTCTGCCATACAGAAAAAATCAAGATATTTTAGCAACATGCTCTTTATGTATTTGGAAAAAAAAAAAAAAAAAAAAAAGAAATTAAAAAAGATTCCACCAACTAGCTAAAAAGGTCAATTTCACTGCAGCAAAGGGATGAAAAACCATATCTGTATTTCTGCCCTTTCCTCATCATTTTGAAGATGCTCTTTGTAAAAAATGTCCATCTTATATAATCTATTTCTTTTTCTTAAATACTGTTACATTAAAAAGCTCTTGAAAAAATCTATTAATTTTCATGTGCATTTACCTCTTCCTCCAGAATACATAGTGTCAGATTTACTTTGCTTTCCAATGTCATTGCATACAGCTACCATTCCAGCACAAGTGCCACTTCAGCTCTAGCCTCCTCAGCATGATGAGCCTTCCCTTGTGCTGTGTGTCCTAGACCACAACAAATGCTCTTTGGCTAAGCCATTGTAAAAATAATTGGTCTGACTGCTGAATATTTCTGCAGGTAAGAAAGAGCCTTTACTCGTTATCATGTTTATCATCTATAAAGCAAGAATAATCTCATTAAGATATAATGTTCCCTTTGCCCACTGTCCATTTTTCAAGAATTATAGAACTCCATACCAACAAAATGGTGTCAATTTTTTCCAAAGGAAAATATTTCAAAATATGTACTTTAATAAATCCTCAGTCTTTGTAATTAGAAATCAAACTTCTATAATTTCTTTAATAAAGCAACATACTAACTATGCTACAAATAAATCAAATAAATTACCATTTTTAATTAGGCATAACAAACAATTAAACAGATGACATTTAAAACTAATTTTCTCTACTGGAGAGAACATGATTTAAATCGGTGCTGAGCCTAGCACTCTCCTTGTGGATATTCCTTCAAATGCAGTGACATTCAAAATCATCATAACATTTTCAGAGACAAGTCTATTTCCATTTTCCAGTATTTGAAGTCTCACTTTTAAGCCAGGTTTTTTCAATTACCAAACTTCCATAGAAATGCTTCATGTCTTAAAGTTTCTGCTCAGCTCCATAGTATGTAATTGCAGAACAGCTGCACAAGCCATACCAACCACTGATAAAAAGGCATTACAAACTTCTAAGCAAATCATATTTATAATGCATAATATTAAAGGCCAAAGAAAATCAGTAGTACTTCAAGGGAAACTTCGGAAAATAGGGCAAGAGCATCTTGGGAAAGTGGTAAATACTGTGCAGCAGTGAAAAGATGCAGCTGTCTAAAACAGAATTCCCGTACAGCACACTGAAAAGAGAATTACCTTACTTTTGGCTGTACTTTGTCTCCCAAATTAAAGCATTATCTACAGTTAACTCTTTAAGGACTGGAGTAAAAAACTCTTAGCAGTCCAGTCCAGGAAAGAGTAGGCACTTGCATGAGTTACCTGATACTAAGCACATGGGTCCTCTCCCAGACACATATTTCAGTACAGGAAAGATTTGCCCATTTGAGCTATTTCAGGTGATCCAGAAGACACGAAAGAAATGGCCTATTTCCTACTCTGAAAGCATTCTGTAATTCTTCATTTGTAATGGTGTAAGTAAAGAGCAAGTCTGTAGGAATCAGTGGATAAAGGCTCTATAAAGGCAGTCAGCAAGGAAATATAGCAGGTGCACATTTCACTTGCAAGCTTTGTCTAACAATTGTCATCACATGTATACACAGTTTTGCAAAGCATCAAATGGTAAAAACACAGCAAAGATGTTTTATATTCACTAAAAGGTGACAGACAACTTCCTAGAAAGCGCAAAATGCAACTGAATATTTAATCCAGATGATTTTCAAGAAAAATCAGAAGCCCAAAATGAAACCATGAATTTTATTTTATTTCTGTTGCCCAAAAGAACTAAATGTAGTATGTTATCTTCCTGTTTGGACTGTATGTGTGACTCCCATCAGCATAAATGAGTGCTGTGTATGTGAATTGAGGGCAGGACAAGTTTGGCTCTGTATATGCCTTCTGGAGTGTGAGAAGGTAGCAGTAAATTTGCTCCAGATGAAAGAAGTGGGAAGCTGAAGTGGCCATTTTTGTAGCTAGCATATCGCTGTTGAAAAGGTAGTTGGAGAAACCTGTTTGTGACACATATTACATCCACCAGTTTAAGACTATAGTTAGTCTGTTTTATATTGACATATAGAAAAATATATATTAAAAATACAAAAGTAGTAAGTTGTTAAAACATTTAAATTATGACATAAATAATTCTTTCTGCTTGGGAAAAAGCCTCAGGGGAACAGTTCTACAGACAAGTCCATGGAAGGGAAGTGCTTCCAGGGAATGCCTCCCTAGACAAATCTCCTGCAGAGCAGAATGCCTCTGGCAAAATGCTTTTGGTAAAATGCTTCTGAAGGGTGATGACTGTCTTGACAAAACCTGTGCTCTCTCTCTCAGAGTGCCCAAAGCCAGGCTTTCATCACAGCAAGGCACAGCCTAGCAGTGGGATGAGCTCACTGTCTCTAACCTATGAAAATAAAAACTGGAACCAATTATTGCCTGTATCCCAATGATTATAAAGCCAGAGACTTCCATAATCACAGTTATTACAAATATTTATACTCTGATTAGGTAATAGTGAGAAATAACTGTCAGAACTAAGGGATTTATGTGTGATAGAGTTACTGAGAAATAATCATACTGGAGTTATGCAAATTACCCCTCATCAACCAATCTTACTGTAAGGATTTGCATATGTGATTACAAATGTGGAGTAATATGCATGTAACTCTGAGCTCTGCCTGCCTGAGAGACAGCTCCTTCTGAGGAATATATAGTCATCTGAAAAATCCTTACATTACACTAGTACTGAAATTTGGTCTTGTTTTTCACAGTCAACTGATAAAAATATACCTACTAAGAAGTTCTTGTGCCCCAGAAATCTTAATTCATATACTCACAACAAACAAGACTACTGTAGTTCCCCTCTTCCTCACTAATCTATTTAATCTCTCACTATCCTCTTGCTGCAGCTACATCCCTTGAGGATAGCATTTTCAGTCCCTGTGAGTGCTACCTAAGAATGAAAAAGCAAAAAGTAGGAAGTGACTGTATTTACTAGAGTGTCAAAAAAGGAGAGCAGAGCACACAGACAGATAAGCATGCTGTACAGATACTCAGGTAATGTCTTTCTTTTTTTTAATAGAATTATCATATCCCAAGCATACTGTCATAAGTAAAATTAGTAACCCTGCTTTTTGTTTTTAACTCTTTAGGGAGTTTTCTTAGAGAAAACTGACAGCTTTCTAGGATCAATTTCTGCTACTTCAGATTCCTTATCTCTTCACAATGGTCACTATGATATAAAGAGCTTTACAACACTAGCTTTTTAGCATTGCAGTAAAAGGCAGGATGTGGAAAGGAGTACAGCTTTACAAAAAATCAGACTTTTTCACAACTTTTCTACCTGAAGTGCTTGTACATCTGTTTAATGATCAATCTGAATATATTTGATATATGGAATTTTCTGCACATAATATTGAAAATGTTAATATATGCTGACAGCCTGGAATCTCTGGTCACATCATAGTTTAGACCTGAGGCCAGATCCTGTTTCCCAAATCCTGCCAGAATGCAAATGTACAAATACACCTTATATTTCCAACAGCAATCCAGCCCTCCAACCTGCATGCATAATCCTTTAAGTATTTTTCTGCTTGTCTAAAATTTTCTTTGGCATTTGAAGTATGTCTTCCATAAGAACATAACTATCATGAAATAGTTTTCTATTATCTCTAATAACCTTGTTTGGAAAAACAGCACTTATTCTCATAATGGAAGGAACTTTGATTCATAACATCAGCTTTTACAACACTCATATTTCCTAATGGCACTCCAAAGTGTGCTATTCTTACATGGTCATTGTCTATTTGCTTTTCTGTCTATATTATGCCAATCTTTTCTGTTGTCAGTGCACAAATACAAGGAAGAAATTATATACACAGAGATCTTTGCAAATAGAAGTATCATTGATGACACTTGAAGGTAATTGCCAAAAAAAACCCCAAGGAAGGCACTTTGCAACACTAAAAACAATGAATACAGCATTTCCAGACACCTGCTTATTCAAATAACTACGTGCTATCAGAGCTGGGTGGGAAAAGGTCTGTACCCCAACAGTAATTTCAAGATTTAAAAATATTTTCTGTTTTGTATGAGGATGGAAACATAACATTCCCAGCTTCTCCACCAAAAAAAAAAAAAAAAACCAAAATCTATATTTTAACACAGGAGATGTTTCTAAAAGGTGTAAAATCAAAATTTAAATGTCCATCAAGGAACCAAAAAGTATTCAGTTGGGACTGGGGGCTATCTGGTAATTACATGTTTTTATAAGCACCGAAACTGCTTAATAGATCTGGAAAACTTTCTAGACTAGAGTTCTCATGAAACTATACACTTGCATTAAAAAATTTGATTCAACTAGTTATAATTTTCAAAGAAAAAAGGAAATGTTCATCATAAAATTCCAGGCAAGTAGTTGCTAGTACCCAAATGTTATCCCAAATGTTATTTCATTTTATCCCATTTTATCTTTGTGGAGCTTTTTATTATTATTTTGTAACAAGTCAATCATTTGTCAATCAAAAAAAATTACAGTTAGTTTCAGACTGTGGTGCTCACTCAAACCAGATATCTAATTAGATGTAGTCAACGTTATGATTCATAAACTAATGAGATTCTTTGATTCTTTCAAAAAGGAATAGGGCTTACCTCACTTGAGAAACCTTTTTCCCACTTTGAATATTAGACCATAGTAATCATGTAATCAAAAGTAATTTATTAAAAGAGTCTATTCCATATGTATAATATCCTATGAGGAAATTTTGAGGTTTTATATAATACCGGAAAAATATTCAAAAAATCACTTACAGAATTGCTCTTTCATTCATTTCTTACATTCAAAACAAAAAAAAACTGGCATTTTATCCTTACCAAAGGCTAACTTGTAGACATAGCAAAGCTCTTTTCTCATCAGACTGGAAAAGTTACAATTCTCATGCCTATATACCAAAAATATAGTGGGGATAACATATGACATGATTTCTTGGCATCACCAATTCCTGAAACCAGATTTTAGTTCAAATTTTAGTTCATTTTTTCTATCATTAAAATGATAGGAAAAATTCCAGGAATTCATAAGGGTTTCTGTATTTTTATTTTTAGAGAAAACTTTAAGCTTTTAAAATTAAGCATCTAGAATACTAATGCATAGTTAATATCCTGAATCTACTTCTTTACACCGATTTATTTTAATATGCTCATTTTTTTCTTACAGAATGTAAGCCCACCCCCAGAATGACTAATTTAAGCCCTGGTGGACATGCATTCCTGGTACCTGCTGAGCTCAACTGCTATCAGTGTTTAAACACACCTTGTACATAAAGGTGAGTGCTCTTGCCACCCTGCACCAGGGCACTGGCAAAGAGGAGAAGGGGAGTCACTAGGCGGTCTAGAAGGTGCAGCTCAGGAAGCTCTTGCTCCTGGAAACCTATATTCATTTTTCTTGACATTACTATTGTTGAAAAAATACACAAAAACAAATGTGTCATCATCCAACTCCTCCCAATTAGGGTCAATTAGAATCAAGTTGCTTTTGCAGTGGCTCATTTTGCTTCATGAAACTGGCACTCCCCATTGCCCAAAGGACGATTCTCTAATGTGCTGAAATAGCTTTGCCCCATAGAATCAGAGAATTATTTATGTTGGAAAACACCCGTAAGATCACCAATTTCAATTGCTAACCCAGCAGTGCCACATCCAGCACTAAAACCATATCCCTAAGCACATCATCTACACATTGTGTAGTTAACTCCAGAGATAGTGACTCAGCCACTTCCCTGAGCAGCCTGTTCCAATACTTGACAACCATGCCAGAGGTTTGGCAACCACTAAAGATGAAGAAAATGTATGGACAGCTCTGACCAGGTTAAGAACAAACTTGTGGTGTCCCATCTTTCATGCTGGTAATCCCACCAGATCCCATCTCCAGGAAAGACTGAAACAAACTGGGATATTTCAGAAGTTAATTTCTCATAATCTCTGCTGCCTACAGTTCTTTCTGTTCTCTGCCTGCCTACTTTGCACCAGACTCTTACCGGGGCATTGGTGTTTAGTATTCCCAGCATCATAGGATGGACACGAAAGCAGGAAAACAGCTACATTCCTGGAAGAGATTTCCCAGTATTTGGGGATTTCCCTTCAAAGTACTTGCAAAGTGTTCATTACTCCTTTGTTAGCTTTCTGCTGCAGGAGCAGGGCTAGTGCTAGGGGAAAATTTATGAGTCCCTCTGCATAAAATTAAATCGATGTGCCCTGAAAGTGGGCACACAATCTGGCTGGGGATGACCCAATGAGTCTTACACAGACTTGAGTCTCAAGGTAACAAAAGAGCTAACAAAGAGGGCTAAAGACTCCAAACCTGACATGTCAGCTAATAACTACTCTGTTTGGTAAGTCTCAAAATGAGAAATAGTCTAAATGCTTGCTCACTTCTTTTTCTTTAGCAATCTTTGTTATGCTTCTATACAACAAATACTCTTCCAAACCTCTTTTGGTATAATTGATGTTTATAGGAATAATACCTATGAAGGATCTCACAAAGTATGTTAGCTGCATTCAGTGCTTCCTAAGTGAAAACTTTTATGTCTTTAAACTCAGGAACAGAAGGTTCATGTGACAGCTCAGCTTGATTTGTAATTAATAAATCCACAGGTCACTCAGCAAGAGTTCCTACTGCAAAGGATTGTTCTTTCATATATTAGGACAGGACCTGACTCCAGCAAGGTTGAGGCTGGTGGCCAGCTAATTTGGGTAGCACATGATGCTGAGCATCTGCTCTGAAACAGATGCTAAAGCTTTCTAAAGCTAGACACACTCCTCTGTCTAGAGGTCCTAGTAGATGCTGCAAATACAAACAGCAGGGGCATACTGGTCCTATTTATAGCTATTCCACATATCTCAAGATCATAATCCTATCAAAATACTAAGGATCTGTATCAAAGGACATCCATATATGTGTTCCACTTCAGACAAGGGATCTGCTTTGTGGAAGCCCAGTCACCACAATGGGACAGCTGACCACTAAGAAACTCTGCAAAACAGACCAAGAAGAATAAACATTGGTCAAGATGAATCATGCTCTAAGACTGTCTTCAGCCTCAAAATAATTTAAAAACCTGAAACAGCTGCAATTCTGCTGACCCCAGCTATTCAGTGGTAGCTCTGGAGGCAAAAAATTCAGAAGTCTTCTGGCAGCTTGTCCACTAAATCTTCATTTTGGCATGAAATTCGTTTACAAAACAGAGATAATAACCTTCAGTAGTTTTTCTGAATAACCTCCAACTTACTCTGCTGAAATTTTAATCTTAAACTATGATCTCAAAAGTCCAGTTAGAAAAAATAACTCAATGGGCAGCATAACAGGGATAAATCTTACTCAAACTAATTCACATTAAGACATCAAAAATGAAAATTTTACTACAATTTTTAGTAAAAAAATGTATCTATTCAGTCCAAAGACAAAGATCTTAGATGTTTGTGTGTAGATAGCTAGAAAGATAGATAGATAGGTAGATAGATAGATAGATAGATAGATAGATAGATAGATAGATAGATAGATAGATAGATGATAGACAGATAAAGTAAGTCATAGGAATGCACACACACACACACACACACACTTCTAATCCTTGAGTGTTGAGACTCTCTTTTTAATGTTATATTTTGCCTACTTTTCCAATAAATGTTTTCATTTGATCTTAAATGACCTGCTAGAACATGGGCCAACTATCAACTCTGTGTTGTAGACATCTAAAAACATGAACTGTAAAGACCATAGTTACTTCACATACATTAATTAGCTATCACAAGTGAAGAATTCTGAGTCACTACAAACATCAGACAGTTTTGAACTTGGAGGTGAAAGTGCAGACACTACAAAGCTGAAAAATGTCAGGGAGTTATATTAACATCTGACTCTCCATTGAAATAAATTACATCTGATGCTGAGGAATAGAAGAAATCATTGCCCTCTGGTGGCCAAAATAGCATTTTTAAAGCACCAAAATTTAAGCAGGGTATATAGGGACAATAATCCACTATCCCAAATGTACAACGAAAAATCTTAAAGGATGCTAATTTTCTTGACATTGATATAAATGGAGAATAATATGGATCTGCCTTTCATAGTTTCAGGATAGAGGCTGTTATCAAACCCTTAACCTAGATTAAGCTTTCCTCCCCTTACCAGAGTTTTTTCTAGTTCTCTACTTTCCTTAATTCAGTGTCAGGAGCAAAGCCCATTTCCAACACCTAACCACCTCTATCAACAGCAGTTTAAACATAGCATTTAAACATAGCAATGCATTATTATATCTGTGTCTGAGAATGCTTTTTTCCCTAGACTTACAGATGGATGTGAAGTACAAACTCAAGCAACACAGCCATTCTACCAGTGGCTCTAAAGGTACTGGGAGCAACCACGCAGGCTTCCTGCAGTACACACACAGACAAAGGCCAAATACCTTGCTGGTGCCTGGGATGCTGGGGTGAGAAGAGGGAATTGTTTTGCTACAGGAAGAGAGAAATAAAACTCCTTCACTGTGCTGAGGGCACATGCACACTCTGTCCATGTGCCATATGAGTGGGTTCAGAAAGGACACTGCCTTCTGTCGCACAGAGTGCCCACATGCATGCTCTGCCTTTGTGTTAGCAAAGACTGGTGCAAACACATAGCACAGCACACTGCTGACTGCCATCTCATATACCAGAAGGCTTCAAGCAATCTTTAATATGAGCTGTGTGATCTTCACCAAGCATCTGTTGACATTGTAGTTGCTTGTAGAGTTGGTTGCTCATCATTTGACAGATACTTTAGCAAGAGAGACCCTTTAGGTTGGCTCCTCATTAAAAGTCACAACTGAGCTGTAGACACAGCAAAGGAGATAAATGATCTGAACCTCTCACTTCTCTCGCAGCCCACCTGAACAGGTCCCACTGAATGCATCTCTAAGTGTCAGTGCAGAAAGTGGGGCCGCCAACCACCCTTTTATGTCTCTAATTGTTCTAAGCACCACTCCTGCACCTAGAAAACTCCCAGGGAATCTGTATCCAAGAGTGAGTTTAGCAACATACATTCATTTAATCCATGGGAAATTTTAAAGTCTGCTTAGAGGCTGGTTTAGCCCACCAATTTTCTTGGGAATTTATACTTTCATTTCTTTACTTTTTCTTTTAACTTCATTCCATCATTGTAACTACACATTTTTATCACTATTTTAAGTGAAGAATAGAAATGGCAGCTGAGCAAAAGCATTTTACAAGAAGGGGGGATAAAAGAAAAAAAATGAGAATCCTAGCAAAAGCAAAGCAGAGCAAATACAGAAAATGAATCATCTAGGAAGCTGTCTATGTTGGAAAGAAGTCAAATTCAGTAAGACATAGTAAAGGTTATGGTCCTTCCAATCCATTGGATGGCTTTATTGAATTCTTAAAGGAGATAGAAACAGGATGGAGAACTCCTTGCTAAAAGGAAGGGTAAGATCTTTATTCTCCAGTCTTAATACTTATTCACATAAGCAGTTATTTATATCAAAGACACTTCTTTGTGTTGTACAACTGACTTATGTGTTCACACCACATGTAAGCTTAAGGTGTTCTTACTACCTATTTAAATATGGTTTTATTAACTAAACCATTCTTGTACCAAAATCTGTCCATTTTATCCAAGCCCAAGTACAAGAGTATTAAACTTCACATACTGCACCAATTAGAGAAGTGAGGTATTGGCCTGTGGTTTGTTTTTTGTCTAAGTATCTTCTAAAATGTGACATACTTAAATTGAATTGCAATTTCTGTGAATGTAATTACCTTTTGAAAGAACAATTACAAAGGCTAACAACAAGCATAGAATGACAGAATCAGATAAATTTTACAAATATTATATTGCCTACAACAAATGAATAATCTTTTTTCCAAGTATATCCTAAAATATAGCATTTGTAATCTCATAGTGATATTCATTTCATTGGAAAATGATAAGCTTATTGCACTTTGGAAAGCACTTTTTAATTTTATAGCTAAACAACTTAGGTGGTTTTCTTCTATCATTCTCAGCAATCAAATATGCTTTAGTCTGGCTATGCCAACAAAGTCCTAAGTGCAAGCAACATTCCTATTGATTGTAGTGCATAAAAATAGTAATCAACCACTTTAGGATGTGATCCAGGGTTTCTGGAATATTGACATTGGAGTAGATATTATGGAATGGTTGTGAAACCACTAGCATTTTTATAAACATCAATGCAGTTCTTAAAATTGAAATTATTTCCCCTAATTGTCATGAAATTAAAAAGTGAACGAACAACTGTTTTAAATTTAAGGGGGTTATACCAAAACATAAGCATCTATCTTCCAAAAATGGGAGCAGTGCCTCTTTTTTAAGTGTTACCCACAGCAGATATACACAGAGGTCATTTTTGGAAACACTATATTTTATCTTTGATCCCAAATACAGATATTTTAAATATAAATAACTCTATTTTTGAAATATTTTCTCCAAGCTTATAATTGCAATAATCTGCCATTTTTGTGATCTGATCCTGTATGGGCATGTTTCTTATAGTAAATATTAACAGGAGCTTAAAATGCCCATAAAACTATGACTGCAATCCCATTCATATTATGTAAGTTTTGCTCTGGAACTTTCTTTGCATAATGTTAAATCTTTGCCTTATGGTAAAAAAGAGTGCCTTCTGCTTTAAAATTGTGTGAGATGCTTGTGCTAGGGAAGACTCAGCAGAACGGAATTGCACACATCAGCAGGACCCTGAGCATTTCATCAGGAAAATCTCCCAGGGAAACAAGAATTTCATCTGGAACAGCAAAGGCAAGATGGGGCTTTAATAAGGGGACGTGTGCTGCTGTGGCTGAGACGAGCCATGGCTGAAGGGTGTGCAGGTGGCAACGCCCTCACAGCTGCTCCAGCACCGGCTGCCTGAGTTTATCTCAGGTAACCTTCTCTTTCTGAACATATTGCAGCAAAGGCAGGGGTTAGCAGGTTCATCAGGCCAGACGGTTTGCCCCTCGGTTTAAATGGATTTTCTTAAACACCGTACATCACAAGTAAATGCTGTTACAACCAAAGATATTTTGTTTTGTTCTAAATATAACTCATAAGGACTCCAAAGGAGTTCTCATAAAATTGTCTTAAAACTTCAAAAGATGAGCCAATTTTCAGAGCAGTCTGGCACCTTTTAACTGGCAGCACACCTCTTGCAGCGGTGCCGAGTCCATTGCACATCATGCGGATGTGGATACTCCGCTTACATCACCCACACCCTCTCACAAGTACCTGTTACGTTACTTAGCGTAGAAGAGGTTAGCTGAGGTCCCTGGTTTAGGTTATCTACTTAGAGATGGCATCACTTCTCTACATTTCCAAGTTCCCTCACAGGCACCTCAAAATGAGCCACTTTATTTAGCTGGACAGAAGAAGCCTTAGTTGAAGACAATCCGGCTGCTTGCAGATGGTTTGTCTATGATGGCAATGCCATAGAAACACAAGACACAACATTCAATTTGAAAAGTTTATAAAGAAAACACTCTAAGGGGGCAATAGAGTGAGATTTTAGAATCCAAGGCTCAAATGTGAGAATCTGAGTATTTCTTTTAAAAGTATTACTGATTATGAGCCAAAAGCCATGTAAACTGCTGGGTAAGACTCCTCAAACAATTGAGAGTTAGGATTTCTTCCTTCTTGTACTGGAATTTGTTGTGATCAATAGAAAGGTTTCTATTCACATTTTCCTTTAGCTCTTTTTTCATTATATACAGAGTCTACAGCCACTCTGATTAGGAAACTTAAAAAGCTTAGACATTAGCTGCTTAAGAATTAACTTCTTAAGATTTAACTTCTTAAGACCATATAAATTTAGATCCTCTGCTGTGACATTCGTCCAACAATTCAAGCAAATGCATTTCCATTTTAAAAAAAGAGGGAAAAAAGAAGAAATTAAAGCAATTCATGTAATTATGCATCTTCAAATACTCAGAACTCTACTGCCTAATTTCTTTCTTTAATCTCAAGTATATAATACACATTTATTTCCAGTAAAAGCTTTACTAGCAAGGTGAACAACCTCAGAGCAAAGCTGATCAACTCTAAGAGTCTTCCAGACTTCATGTTTCAACCACAGCTCTGTTTGCTGGCTCATTAAACCAAAAGAAGTGCAGAGCCAACAGTTCCTTTCCCCCACATCATGACTCACAATTGTTTTCTCTGATCTACTACTGACAGGTATATACCTTCTGTGAGAAACAGACATAACTCTTCCAGGAGACTGACAATGAGCAAATATCAGGTGCAGTTTAAAAGCTTAAAAATTGCAAATAATTTAGCCCATGTCATGCTGTTTTCAGATACTGAAACATTTTAAAATAAATTTGGGTTTCATTGAAACACTGATATTTTAGCCCATGGCCAAATTTTTGAATGCATTTTTATTTCTTAAAATTGATTCAAAATTGATCACTTCTGGATCTAGTGCTTTCAGACAATTCTTATGTCCAGGCTGAGAAGTATATGCCTGAATATGATTGAATTTAAGCACTGCAAACACTGAGACAGGTGCCTAAACTGAACAAAAGAAGCAAGATAGAATAAGAGGGCCTCATTCTGTCCTCTGGATTGCCTGGGCAATCCTCTGCTACTTCATGAGCTGCATTATATTGAACTGTAAGACTTGGATAAATTAAAAACAAAAAGAGCTATTATCTCTTATAAGCAGATCACATATCAATAAAAGTATTACTATTACTATCTATCTAGTCCATCCATCTGTCAGGACAGGATTATCTTTTAAAAGGGCATATTCTGCCACTTTGTTCAGTCCAGGTTAGATGTCATGTGAGATATGACATATTCCTTCCTCAGAAGGCCAGTTGGTCTCAGAAAATATTGCAGACAGAAAAATATAGTCAAGGTCAATGATTATTTACTTTATTTCATTTAACTACTTGTTATAAACTCTGAGATCATCCTAAATCATTCAGAATCATTTTTCTGCAAATATATAGTTCATGGAATCTTATCTCCCCTGTCGATAAAGAAGAAGGGCCAAAATCTCATGCCATCACATGGATTCAGTCACAGGCTTTGGAATTACTCCTGTATCCAACCAATTTCATTATAGCCTGCAATGACTACTTTTTTAACACACACTATTCAGGCCTATAAACTCTTGTAAAATTTAATTTCAGGTTGATCAGCCTTCTGTTTCTATGATTTCTCCTATTTCCTAACTGGGGCTTCCATGTGGGCAAGTCTCTTGTGAAGACAACATGCCTGGAAATGCTGCCAGCCACACTGCTGAAACAGGGCCAGAAAAGGAGACATCAGACTCCCCTGAGTTATTTGATGCTGTTCAGTCTCATGTTGTACAGGCTGCTTTTGCTCTTTCCCAACACTGCAATCACTCATCAGATTTGCTTTCTGTTCCATCCTTGTGTCTTCCAAGATATTTAATCTTGTAATTCTTTTGTTTTGTATCACAAACAATGCCAGTATATTTCCCTGGTCTGGAATCCATTAAATTTTGGAAACTATGGAAAGAAGCCTAATTTCCCTCATTTTCATGCTCATTTTCATAATAGCTCTGGCCTTTCGCTAGACAATTACCCCTAATTTATTATGTATAATTATAAAAAATATGTGTTATATTTATTTCTGTATTTTATTAGTTTTCACATACATTTGCAATTTATTTATAATTATTTTATGTCTTTATTATCACTTATTATATTTTTGTTTGGTTTATTATTATTTACCTATATTTATTACTCAGTATAGTATGACTATAAAAGACTATTCAAATAAGCATGAAAATCAGGATTTCATGAGACATTGTAAAAAAGCTTACTAATACCTAACTTCATTTTATCAGACTGTAGTTCTGCCAAGATCAACAATTGCCTTTGTGAAGCTGTCATTACAAGATCTCTTAAACTTTACAGACCATTAAATAGTTTTTTGGCATTTAAGCTGGTAATTGCAGATCTGTTGCACAGTAGAGATACAACAGTCTTCTCTGAGAGACTCAGTAGGAATGAGACAGAAAGTGTCTCCCTTTTGGGAAGGCATATGGATTTCCCAGCAGCTTTCTAAAAGCCAGGAACATGAACCCTATCTGTATGTGGTTTGATCTGACCTCATCACACATTTCTTTGCTTTCACTTAAGACACACCCACAAATTCCTTCCTTTTGTTCCCCAAGAGTCAAGTAGCTGCATAACACAAAGGGTGCTCAAGCACCATACAAAGTCTGGATGCTATTATGCCAGTTCCTCTTACTTAAAAGTCTTTTTGCAGTTTTTGGAACAAACATAACAAGGCTAAGGATAGATTTGTCCTAGTATACAATCATCTACATGGTAGAAACCACAGCAAGTCCTGTGGCACAATTTTGGCTTCATTCAACAGCTACCAGCTATGTTCAGTCTCACCTGGGAGCAACCTGGGCCAGGCATTCGCCATCCAGGGCACCATACTTTGCAGTATAGGTGTGAGCTACTGGCACAGAGGCAAAGATAAAAATATCAAGGCTGAAAAACAGAGACAAAATAGTCCAAACCAATTTTGTACATATTTTACAAGGAACAAGATCAACCAGTTTCATTCACCATCAGGATTTACGCTTAATCCTGATTTCCAGAGGTCTATGATATTATTTACCAGTTAAGCTGAACTAAATGTTGACAGATCTGACCTACTTAAAATAGGGATGGCTGAGATTTATGGAATTTCCTTATCTGTTTCTCAGCCAGGACAAAGACTCATGGTAATGTTCTATGACCTTATAAGCTCCTATAAGGTGACATACCTCTGTTCTTCCTTCATCTCAGAGTTCAAATTTCCCAAGTAGTCATTTTTTGCTTCATTTTCTTCTCTCACTGCATAACTGCCGTACTATTTTAGCTCTTTAAATCTTTCCTAACAATGATTTCTCCAGACCACAATAATTTCTGTTGTTCACCTTAGAAATGTTGCTCTAATTTGTTCACACAGTAAGAAAAATATAGGTGAAAGATCATACAAATTTTGACATAAACTGCAGTATTTATCCTCTGTGTTGTGATCCTTTCATGAGAGCACAATGAAATCACCCTGTTCTTTTCTATAGCTTTATCACACAGCACATTTTATCTATTTGCTGTCCTTACTAGATAGTAGTTGCCATTGTCACTCATCCTTTTTTCCTTTTTTTTTTTTTTTTCCTGTCCTGGTACTGGGCAATGCCTTTTCTTTTACTGAGTCTCTGGTGCCATCTCTGTTGCTACTGATTTTTGTAAGTGGTCAGACATTTATAAAGTCTCATTAAACATCATCTGTAAAGATTGATTTGTCTCTGTATTTTCCAAGTATTCCCAAATCTGCTTTTTTATCCGTAGCTGTTGTTACATGATCTCAAATGTCTTCTAATTGCCAAGCCTTCCTTTTCTTTCCATTTCTTGCTAAAGACAATATAAAAAAAGGATTTCAATTCCCTGAGTCTTTTTAGGTCACATTTAATTTTATATGTGTCTTATTTATTTTTTAGCTTCCTTTGTCTCTAATCTAATTTTCAAGTTATCTTAGTTTCTTCTGGAAAACCTTTTATAACTCCAAGTAATTTCTGAGAATCAAACTGCATAGCTACCCTTTCCAATTCTCTACTTTTTCCACTTCAGATCATTTTTTAGGATCTCACAGATTTGAAACTTGGAAGCAATTACACTATTTGGAAGGAATACATTTCTTGCTCTACTTTTCATGTGTGAAGGTTCACCTGCTTACCTCTCAATGCCATTCTCAGCTCAAAAGCATTCCCTTCTCCAGCTTTGCAACCACTACTCCAGATTATACTCTCTTTTTATTTCACCTTTTACTTATTGTTTCTTAGTACTGTCTGTCTCCAGTCTGGGCTTTTGTGCAGCAGCAATCACAGACATGTTGGCAAGGGTGAAGGTAATAATGATGCTAATGCAATTTAATATAGCTCCAAAATAGATGTCAGGGATTTACAGGAATTTATTAGCACATACCATTATCCCTGTCTTATTTGTACAATATCTTAAGTCAAAGAACACTTGCCTGCCATCAACCTTTCCCTGTATTTTGTCTTTGTATTGGTGTTTCTCAGAAAACATGATTGTCAAAAAAAGCAAAAAAATTTTTAAAACAACTTCATTTGTGAGACTGGCAGGCTCTAGGCACAGCAGCAGTAGAAAATGCAGTAACTTTTCAAACTGCATGCAGTAATGCAGGTGCAAACCAGGTATTTGATTGACATGGAAAGCTTTAGGTTATCAAGTGATCTTTTAGGGGAAAGGATCTCCTTGGGTAAGAAGGCTTTTTCATTTGATTAGGGAGTAAAGCATAACAGGAATAACACCAGAGAAGAACCAGACATTGTATAAAGCAGAGCTTGCAGAGCTCGATTGTGCTTCTATTTCAGAGACAAATTCCTTTGAGAAGAAGAGGCCCAGACAGTTCAGTGAATAACATTTCTTGATGAAATGATAAACAGGTTACCGTAATAACCTCACAGTGCCTCTGAATGCTGTAAGATATTAAATCTGCTTTTCTGCTTTTGCAGAGATAAAATCTATTTTCAAAAGGGTACCCTTTAAGGAAAAAACTTGATTCATGTCAAAGACAGCAGTAACTTTAATTTCTAAGATATGTAACTTGATACAGTGACACTTCTCCCATTGAAATCACAGCATCATCATTATTATTATTATTATTATTATTTTTATTATACAGGAGGAAACCAAAAATTATCCTCTTTTCTAAGATCTGTGGATTTAAATTTGTTCCCTCTTCTCTACTGCTACAGCAATGTCACCATTTTCATCTTCTCTCACCCCTCTCCACATTTGAAGTTACCTTGCCCAGAAAATACAGACCATATCCTTCAGCATGGTCCTGTGATATACATTCATCTGCCAGCTGCCACCCAGAAAGAGAATGATAACAGCTAGAATTTCAGTCCTGGACCCATGTTATAACCAAAATCCCTATTAGCACCCATTCCTCTAAAAGAGGGGTGCATCTTTGGTTTGTACCTTTTCCAAAGCCATCATGTGAACTATAAGGCTGAGAGAAGATAAAAGCAAAAACTTTCAAACTCCTTTCATGTGTTTGACTATCTGAGGCTCTCACACTACTTCCACAGCTGCCAACCCCTTTAGCATAACCCTTGGTGACGACAAAGCATTCCCAGCCACACCAAATGCCCTTACTGCATCAAGACAGAAGCTCATCCTAATAGGGCTGTTACTGAACAGTGAATTCAGAAAGGTACCTGAGGATATTGGCAAGGAATAAATGTGTTTGCTTATTAAAAGTGTGCATCTCCAAACCTTCTCCATTGATAGCAACCCATGAACTGCAGTGTTGCTCAAATGCCACACTTAAAATTTTGTCTCAAGAGCACAGAAACCATCTGTTCAGAAGTATTCACAAGTAAATGAACTCCACTGCTTTTAAGACTAGGCAGAGGGTCTCCAAGTAGTCTGTCTCACTCACAGCTTGTGGAAAATATGATTTCATTGCTTCATTTTGCAATAGTTTTGGCCAAATTTGAATTGTAGGTCAAATGCCTGCAGTTGATGATTTCTGAATTTTTCTAATGTTTTCTGTTAAAATCTTTTGACAGCTCAGCCCAAGCAGTTATCCTCAGATAATGAAGCACTCACCACCAGATAATAAAGCACTCTGGACAAAAAATACCTGAATTAATTTTTTGCAGGTACTTAGCAGGTCAGGTAGTCTATCAGATTGGTTAATTCATAAGCCAATTTTACTTTAATGGATCTGCTTTAAGTGTGCACAGCCAAGGTCAGCACATTAAGATAAATTTCTCATGTTCATGGAAGAAGAAAATATTTTTGGAACTTAACTTTTCCCCTAAGACAACTGAAGCTAAAGTTCCTCTAACTAATATGGGAATATTTGAAAGGATAAAAGGATACCCATTTCCAATCTTGCCATGATGCCCAAGGAGCTATTTCAATACATTGTAAGAAAAGAACACATGTATTAGCTGACAAAGTACAGAGTTAATTTTACATGGAGTGTGACTCTAGTAAAATTGGTCTAACACTTTGGATATCAACTCTCATACATTCCAGCTTCATACCAAACACAAATCACCCACAAAAGATCTGCAGTTCCTCTTACAGTAGCATATTGGGACAAACCAGAGGTCTTTTTCTGGCAGTGGTCAGTAACAAATACCTCACGAAATGCAAGATAATCAGCACATCTTCTGCCTTTGCACCTCAACAGATCATCTCAGACTAAGCTATTATGGGGAATAAAGGGGTTTTGGTAATTCCAAGGGGACATATACTGCATTTTGCTTCACCTCCATTAATAACTTTAACACCACTTTGGAGGACAGGATGCAGCCAAAAAAAGAAATTAACAATTAACACTTTGCCTTCTTGTGAAAAAAATCCTTACTGAGAACAAAATTCACACAAGGAAAATCACTACCAAAGCTCTACCTAATTGTGCAATTAATGTTTCCTTTCATAAAGCCCTGATCTGTTCTTCTTATATATATAGCTCAAGACATTATTTATTTGGAATACCATAATTGTACTACCTTTGTAACGGAGTGGACATTTACTTGTTTCAATAGAATTACTGTAACCAGTAAGTTAATGTAAGCTCATAACAGAGATGCCATCATTACACAGATTTATGAGAAGAGCACTAAACATAAAATTGAGGTAATTGCCTGTGCGCTGCCAGGCTATTTTGCCAGTTAATATAAATAATATCATTCTCAGCATGAGCCACCAGAAGGACATCATCCTCAAAACTAATTCCTCACCTGCCACTGTCAGAAATTTTCACTGTAAACTTGATGAAGAATGTGTTGCTCAGTGCTACTGGAAATCATATATTATCAGGGAAAGGTGGTTACCTCAAGTACCCCAAACAATCTGTTGTTTTGTTATGTTATCACATAAAATTGATTTAATGCTGCAATTTTCCATTTCTCTCTGGACCACAGACTGCTAATTTATTAGTCACATATATTGAAATTTCTCTTTTCCATTCATGTATAAATTTCCACAGGCAAACTAAACAGACAGTACTTGTTTGGTTCATTTTTAAAACTTAAAGAAATAAATCACATATGAGGTTCTGCTACTCAAGCTATTCAAATGGGTCCTATGAAGCAAGCAAACATTAAAAGTCAAACAGAAGATCAGGGATAGGAAAGGTTGGTACAGAGATAATGAAGATTTATGTGCTTCCTTGGCTTATGAGAAAAGTTAAACAGAACAGTGTTTTGTGCTTTCTTAGTAAACAGTGCAAGAGTGAATTTGATTGGGTACTACAGTACGTATTTGATTTTTTTTTCTTCAAATTTAATTCCTAGCTTCTTTACTTTTTTGAACTGAAAACGAAAAAAAAAAATGAACTGCATATCTGAAACAGCAAGTCTGGAAATGTTTGACTGCCAAGATTTGCACAAGAGCAAAAGCAGGTCCCCCAGCACACAGGAATGCTTGTCTGTGACCAATCTCCTCTTTACCTAACAGCCTCGATGTTTATTGCCATGAAGTCTAAACATTGTTTTAGCTGAACAAAAGAGATTTAAAAGCTTATCAGACACCAGTGCCTCTGAGTCTTCTGAAACACAGGATGATGTTCTGAGCACAATCACTGGATCACTGTCATGCTCTTAGTCGCAGTGAGACCCAAACTGTGGCACATACAGATGAATCCAGGACTCACGTCATGGACTTCTTAAAAGCACTACTGAGCATACCACAGGTGCAGCTGAGAAAGATCTGGAAGAGCAGAAAAAGGAATGAGCCTAGTGGCAAATTACACCGTGCTCGATTGCTCTGCAGCCAATTCTAGAGTGATGCAAAGGACTTAAAAGCCCAACAGCTTTAGGAGAACAGCTAAAGAATAATGAGTAGGCCCTGTTAAAGCTAGGGATTTCCAAAGCAAATTTTGTTTGTTCCAGTAAGGTTCATGGTACCGAAAAAGGGCTGATATTATTATCTTACGGGGAATGGGCTAAGACAGCCACATTAATAGTAGTCATTCCCTTGCAAAAGAAAGTTGCAGAGGGACTATGATTTTTGCAAACAATCTTCTATTTTCCCATCATCCTGCATGTACCAGAAACCTCCCAGCTGAAATGAATAATCAAATGAGATGTTAATACCCTTTTCAGGAATAACTGTATTCTTGAAAACATTGAATAAATGTAGAAAATTTCAGGGCAAATAATTTTCTGACACCTAGTACATCTGTCCAAGCCTAACAAACAATTATAAATTATAAACAAGCATACTTTCTGTCTGTTGGGAAAATGTATTGTTTCCAGCCCAAAAAGACATTTCAAGTGAGAAGAAGCTTGAGACTTTATCTCGCTGAGAGTCAAGCAGCAGAGATAGATTTCAGGTGCCAAATGCTTTCCAGCCAATTAATCTTTTTAAAAGTCCCCTGGCTCAGGACCCTGCAGGCCACAATATTGCAGTAGTAAGTTAGTATTGCTTACATGGTGGTTGCAGCCTGAAACAGATGTGTCTTCTGTCCTCAGCCTCCTGCTGCAATAGCAGTGCCCTGACAGTACCAGGCCCTGATAATTTTGCCTCCTATCCATTGAATTTCAAGAATATACTCTGTGATTCTATGACTAATTTTCACACATTCTTCCAGACTACCCTTTTACAACTTTCCATGTATTACCAATCATTAGGATTAAATCACAAACTAAGCAGTAGCTGTTCTCCCACTCTCATGATAACTCATTGTGATTTTGATAAGACACTACAGGACAATTTTAGCAACAAATTCTGGACTAAGTCAGTATTTGCTAAATTACTTCTGGTTTTAGTAACAGAGACAGAATTTATATTGCAGGATACATAACATGAATAATCTTGACCCACAAATTATATTTCTTTTGTCTCAGTGTGCATGCCTTGAAATAGCTCAGGTGACTGAACTATCAGGAAAAAAATACATTCAAATTATACAAATGGTATCATCTTGCTAAGCTGATGGCAGGAATCTAAGATAGCATAACCAACAGAGACCAGGTATATTTGCTGTAATTTTCTCTGTAGGTTTCCTCCCTGACACACTCTCATTTTCTTGCCTGTCACATGTGCTCTCCTTCTTCCTTCCAATCGCTCATCTCACTTGAAGGCCATCAGAGACCTTATGGCTAATACAGAGATTGCAGCTCCCACCAGTATGCTCTGTTTATATCTCACAGATATTCCTTGAAAACCTTATAAACAAACTGGATAAGATAAAAAGGTTCAAAGAAAACTGGCTGCAACAACTCTTCATTTTTTGGCTCATAATCAAGAAAGGAGTGCCCAGAGTGTCTGTAGAGGAGCACTGGCAACCTGGCAAGAAAATATTTCCTTAACAGAAACAGGCATTGTCATAAGAGCAATATCAGCAGTAGCTAGCAAAGAAGGACTTTTCCCTATGGACTTCCCATCCCTGACAATAAGCTTATCCAGATAAACCCCAGGCTACCTAATTTACTATCAATGTAAAGAAATAAAATTGAAAATATTGAATATATAATTATGATGATCTTATTAAATAAAGTATGCTTAAGGTGCCTCAAGGAATGACATGTGATTCTGAGATTTACAGAAGTCAATGCTGTTATCTTTATGTCTCAAAATCTTGCTAAAAAGACATTCAAGTTTATTTGGCAAGACCTATTTTCCATCCCTCCATGTGGGCTGGCATTCAAGATATTTCATTGTACATTAACACTGGCTTATATCGGTTATGTTATTTTGCCCCTGGCAGGGACTGGTTGCCAGATTCGCTTTCTTTTTCCCTCCTTTCAAAATATTGGCTTCTTCAAGTTCCCTGGCAATACTCATGAAATAAAGCACCACTTAGCAGGAGGAATAAGGCAGATAAAGACATTTCCTGACAACAGGAAATAAAAATCAATTCTACAATCTACACAATATTAGCAACCCCACTGCCTCTAAGCACTGCAGTAAACAGAGGGTGTGGAAGGCCCCAGCTGGGAGCCTGAGTGCCCAGCCTGCTCCCATGCTCACACCTGTGAGCATGCCTAATATATACAGCACCAATCTGCTGGGGACATCTCACCCAGTCTCACTCCTCTTTTTCTGCTTCTCTTCCTAGCAGGATCTCAAGTGAACAAACCACCAGCTCTCTAGGATTTGAGCTTTTTTTACTCAGATTTCTAATTTAAGTTACAGTAAATGTTAACACACAGAATAAATAGGTGAAAAGGTCTGTTGCTATTTAAGTCCTGTATATTAATCACCTGTGGGAGATTAATAATAATAGAAATAATATTGATGATGATAATAATAAGGGATAATAATAAGCATGATAAACACCTACATGTGTGAAATGTAACTGAAAATTAAATTTTAACTGCCTGCAAGTATCTGATCCTTTGTTTTGCAAACATGCAATAATTGGAAAGTATCTGCAGATGTGCTGTGAGTGCAACTCAGGTATTCTGACTGTCATACTGAAAGAAAGATTTTAATGAAATAAATGTCAAGATGATTTCTTGGATGACTGCTTACACTAGGATTTGATCTCTTGTTTATACTTGCTTAATATCCATAAATTATGGCATATGTTTCACAAGCATGTAATTACACTTGTCATTTTGTGTGTTAAATTCCTGAGCACTGCAGACAAAGTGTGCAGTGATAGATGGCCAGTTCAGACATCATTTGCAGCCAGTTAAATCATTAAAAGAAAAAAAAAAAAAACACATGTAGCACTGTAAAATGATCAAGGATACATAGAAGTAATGTTACTTTCCATTATATCAGCAGCAGAATTTTACTAACTTTGCTTTTCTGCTGGTGCTTACTTGATAATCCTTTGCTTAAGAATATATTAAATGCTCTTAAGATTTTCTAGGACAGGTCTGTAGCTGTATTTTGCAATTTGCAGTATTATTATCAAAGGTTGTTAGAGAAAATTTTAAGTCATTCCTATGATCACCATTCATGCCAAAGTGTTACGCTGGCCCGTGTGATGAAAAGACCTAAGTATTCTTTCACTTTTTCCTAAGGTAACCATAAATGCTTCTTAATTGCCACCATTCTGTAATGCTTTCCAGCAGTAACCAAAGGAAGAGGAAACGTCACATATCGTTTTGCACTAAATTTCAGTGGGTCACTTCGTGCCCTTACACGAGCTTCAGACGTTCCCGCTGCAGGGGATGGAAACTGAGCCTGTGCCCGAGGGAGCCCTTGGCCCAGGGTGCTGAGATGTGAGTCCTGCAAAGGCAGAGCCCAGCTGCCCAGGCTTTCCTGGCACACAGGACAACCTGCCACTGTAGGCTAAGGGCAGGCTGCTCCAGCACATCGAAGATCACACATGGCTGCTTTGGTAAATCAAAGCAAGGGCCCCATTTGATACATTGCAAGTGATATATGATGTTAATATTAACATGTGTATAAGTTGGTTTGAGGCATAGGGCAGCTCTGCTTGTTCAAATGAATAGCAACTTCAATCTAGTGATATTGCATTTCTCATCTCCTCAGGTATTCTGGTGCAGTGCCCAGGGGTGGCAGCTGCACTGCAGAGCACTTCCTGCACTCACTTCTCAGGCTCCTGACATCATTTTTTGTTCTCCTTGGCATGTGACATGGCGCAGATAGAGCAGAATTCTGTTCTTACAAAGTGGGAATAAGTATGTGAATAATATTTTTCACTTTTTTCCCTGTTATTGTTAAGAACAGAATCTTTTAATAAAATCAGGAAGATTCATATAGACATCCAACTCTATAACTTCATTATTTTTCAGTCAGTGGATCTGAAAAATGTCCCAAATAAATTCTACTGCTGTATTATTTAATTAGGACTTGCACAAATATTGGCTGTATGCTGCTGCCCTTGCCTTCTCCTGACCTCTCCATATCCTAAGCCTTCAGTTAAGGAATGCCACATCAGTGTTTAGAAAGACTAGTATGTTAGATTCAGAAAGAAAAAAAAAGTTTCCCTCACAGAAAAATAAAACAAATAACTGGACTATTTTGCATTATTTTTATAATTCATTTTCTATGTGTTTTAATATTTGAATGGTCTGTAGTGTCTTTCAGGGAGGAATCTGGAGTGCTTCTGCAAATAGGAACTGGGAAATTAAATACATTATTTATTATTATGAATCAGTCTGCTTAAATAACTGTAGTAACTAAAATAGTCACAACAGTCTGAAGAAATGAAAGAATGAGAAATATCACTGTCAGTAACTGCTGTGGGAGTGTCCTCCAATGTTCTCTATTCAAAACAAAAATTTCTATATTCCTTCTATAAAGTCCTATATGTAAAATATATCAAAAACAATTACAATCTGTATGCCAAGAACAAAAACCATCGACATTTTATGGGAGTAAGAAAATAAGACAGGTTATGGCAAGGCTTTTGCACTGCTGAGATATCAGCCCCAAACACTGAAAGAGCTGCCTGGCATTTAGACAATTCAGAACTGAGAAGGTCAGTGCTGTATGGCAGGAGGTGATTAGAAACTCCCAGTCTTTGAAAACCACTGCATCTGCATCTGTGACTAGCAAATAGACATCGGCACTTCCAGAAGTTCACTTCACTTCAGACTCACGTGGGACAATTCAGTCATTCATACAAATCCAAAGGTCTGTCTTTGAGATCTACGTTCAGCTAAGCAGCTGAAGATGGGGGTGAGATGAATTTTGTGTTACTGCTCTGGCCAAGACTTTCAAGCTTTGTCTTTAAGAAAAATCTTGGTAAACTATGGCTAAAGCATTTAAAGGAATGTTTCATATTCAAATGTGCTTTACTCTTAGGTCTCCCCGTGGCATTTATCAGGACTTCTTAAAATGTTTTCCTTTGGTTCTGGTCTCTATCATCATGTATCTCTCATATTTTTTTTTGTACTTTATCCTCTCAATAACCAAGTATGTTCCAAAAGGAAAAATGAGGCTGCAGTAGCTGCCTGAATTATACTTAACAGCCTGGTGGTTAAAGTACTCAGCTGGGAACAACTAACCATTGAGTTATGGGGGGTTTGGACATGAAAGTCTCTCTTGCTGAAGCTGTTCATGTTTTCACAAACAATTAAACTTCCATTGGACCCGCCTGAGAGTAATTCACTGTATAGTCCAGTATTCAGTGAGGAATGGGAATAGCTAAGTTCAAATCATTACTTTAATGAACATTTAATGAATTTTAGCATGGATGAAGTAAAATTTTCCCATTGTGAAAGCTTATCATCAGTGAATAGACAGCATCTGGCAACAGCAACCTTCACATGCATCCAGCTGTCTAGAGGTAGAAGAGCAAGCAAGGGTTTTCAAGAAGATGAACCATTAGAGACCTGATTTAACAAACAGCTCTAAGATTAGAGCTCTCCAGGGAAAGCCCTGCACACAGCAGACTGGTGAGAAAATACCTGTTCTGGCAAAAAGAAAAGTCACAGGGTGAGAGTTCATTGCATACAGCATGCCCAGGCAGCCCTGTTTCTGCCGAGTTCTCACCCTCTCTGTCCAGAACTCATAATTTTACCATAAAGCAGTCTTGTCTGTGTCTGTGGGAACTGGAGTTGAGCTATGCCATCTCTTAAGTTTTATTTGATTTCCTTCTCTGAATCCAAAAGAATTTGCCCAAGGACCTCATTTAAGTCATGAGTAAACAGTGGTGTAAGAGGGGCACCAGCACTTAATGAATTGTACCCAAGACTGACATTTCAAGCCTATCACTTTTATTTTACATTCTAAAATCTCCAAAATAGAAAGAAAACAAACAAATAAAAAAAGACTTAAAAAAAAAACCTAACTTAAAAAAAGAAGCCCACAGGTTTCACTAAAACATGATCATTTTGGTGCAGAATAAAATGAATGTTTATTTTCAGTTCAGCTTTATTTGCAGAGTCTTGCTCACAATACTGTATTCATGCTTTGGGTAAAAACAACTGAAAAGGAGGCAATTTAAAATTAGGAATCACCTTTTCTAAAAGATGTGGAATCTCCTGTTAGCTCCTGGTAAATAGATGATGCAGTTATTCACCACAGAGCTGCCAGAACTTGCCTATTCTTAGGGATTTTGACTCAATTTAGAGAGAAACAAACAAACTTGTAATGAAATCATCATGGAAAATGGAGGGAAAAGAAGGGTTCCTGAGACACCAAGATACATACCGGCATAATGTTCAGCTAGAAAGTCTTTTACAAAACTGTTTTATTGTTTCTCTTCTCAAACATTTAAAAACACAAGAAGTCGTCTCAGCTTAGTAGAATGTACATTTGCACACACACCTATCTTAATTTTCTTTAATCCCACACTACTTCCTTTCATGCTTTGTCATAAAAATTACAGACATTATTTTTTTCCCTATCACCCTAATATAGGTTGCAGATATGAATTTTAACAGTTTTAGTATTATTGGGCAATAATCCAAATACCTTTTCCTGACTCTGGAGCTCTGTTTCTTTGACTGTCATGGTTTCCTAAGGGGGATGTACAGCCTCTGATTACAGGTCAGGCAGGCTTCACCACTTGCTCCTGAGACTGATGACTTGCATATTTAAATCATACTGCAAGTTGGATAATCTCCTTTCATAGCAAAACCCAGGGGAGAGGACTATGTAAGAGGATACAAGGAATCCCTGGTTAAGGACCAGCTATCTGAAGTACTTATATGCCCCCACCCCTTACTCTTATATCTGATTATCAAGGAGTCTTTATATTCACAAAGCCCTTCAGCCAGAGAAGTGCTCTATCCAGGGAAGCAGGCAGTGAGCCCCACATCAGCCCTCCAGAGCCCCGGGACACTCAGCTCCACAGCCTTCATCCCTCGGGCTGAGGATTCGCTGCTCTCTGACTTGCCCAAGGTCAGAGAAAAACTGTACTGAAGCAAGACAAAGGACGTAAGGCTTCAGCGAGCACTACCACACAGCAAGGGAAGTCTGTCACACTCACACAAAGCTTTGCAGCTTGCCATTGAGCCAAGTGATTATGTGATCCATACCAAAAATACCTTGCATTATCTTCAGCTTTTTACATCTTTACTCTCATTCTTTCCTGCAGGCCACAATAATTATTCGGTGTGCATGCAAACACACAATAAAATAGGTATAACTAGAATGGTGAACCTTCATTCCCAAAGCACAAGTTCTTTGCTATTCAGCCCAAAAATAGAAATAAGAAGAGGGGAAAAAACCCATAAGCTTTGAAACTTGGCAGGAATGTCAGGAAATCATACCTTGAGTCACAGGGCACTCTCAGCATCTGTTCCAACTGCAAGCTTTTCATGCTCCCATATACAGCACAGCTATCTTCCTGTCTTATTCCAGTCACTAAAACTAGCATTAGAAATATTTTTTTTTTCTTTGCACTCTCTAGTATCCTACACATCCGGTTTCCAAAAAGCTAGTTAGTACTGGAGATGTGAACTAGCTCACAGATTATGAGTTTTTGTTGTTCAGATGATATTTGGCAAAACAGTTCCCAGTGGGTTGAAACAACAGCTCTGAGGGCACTTAGGATTTGCAAGTGGAAGTGTTTGCAACATGCACAAAAGAAATGCTGGTTAATAAGACAAATGCTTACATTTAAAACTTTCTAAGGGCATCATCAAATCCTATCCAACAAAGAAGACACAAACGCGTTATTTTTCTCTCATGTTTCATGCTTTTTAATAGCTTTTACTTTCATTACAAACACTTCAGTTCAGCCTGAACTGAGCACAAAGAGAATCAGCCCTTTAATCCTCAGGACAATACATGTTTTCTTCACACTTTGGAAAGCAAATATAGCAGCTGGTAACTTTTAAATCCTGTGCTTTGTTGTGCAAAAGATGGCAAGCAGAACCATCAAATTTAGGAGTGGAAAACACCAGCTACTTTACCTAGATTATTTTCCTACTGGTATAAAAATGTAGATTTTTATACTTCTATCCAACCTAATTTTCAGAAAGCTAGGAAGTAAGAAATTTGGAACTTTTCTCATCACACACAACTGGATTAAACTTTAGACAACATATAAGACAACATCTTGGCAATATTTTTTTTCAATAATCAGCCCATAATTTAATTCCCGAAATAATATCCTAGCTCTAGCTAGGATATGTATGTATGTGCTCTACTAACTCCTCTTTATGAGTGGAATTTGGACTTTTAGGCTTGTAGTTTATCCATATTTTAAAATTATTATTTGGAGAGGCATGTCTGTGGAGATGAAATTGCCAGCTTCCCCAAGATCATTATTGCACCACATTAAAAAAAGAAAAATCTCTTTTAATTGAACATATTCTTATCTATTTTCAGACTGCTACCAATAGTGCATCAACATGATCACAGCTAAAAATTACATAAAGCAATTGAGGACCCATGTTCACTTTTTCTATGTGCCTGCTGGACAAACCCTATTCAAATACAAAGCCTACTAACAGTGTTGACACAATATTTTAATGGGCATAGGACATTATTTGCCTCTGGATAAATCCAGTTTAAGAGTGGTATAATTCACTGGCTCCCCTGGAATTCATTGTTCTCTCAGGGATTCTTCCTCACATAAGGAATAATCCTCACTTCCTCACTAAAAGTCACACAAAAATCAGATTCTGTTTCCCTTTTGAGTAAACAGAACTCAACAAGTAGGTCCTAACCAGTCAGCTGTAGAAAAACTTAGCTATGTACACCACTTGTCTGCATCTCATGAACACAGAAGAAGCCAGAAATTTTAATCCTAAAACAAGTCATGCCCCTGCAGCAAGACTTCTACAGTCTTGGGATTCCAAGGCCTTTGCACTTTCTATTCAGTGTATGATATCAGCCCTGACAGCCTATTTGTCTCTTTCTGTGGTTTTGGTTTGGTCCCAGACATCATAGCAGTGAGCACAGTCTGAATTCCCCAGGTTTTTTTATGCTTCTCCTAATGATATATTTGTTCCTGTCTCAGATTGCCAAGATATATTCTCTTCTTCCACAGCCCTGTCTTGAAAGGTTGTTTGGACTATGTGGTTCACAGACAATGAATTTATAGTAATATAATAACATAGCAAACGTTCTTTACAAAAGCACACATGTATATGCTATCTATTCTCTCCTTTCTGTTATTAGCCAATAGTGCTAATATAGTGCTGAATTTCACATACTCCACTTTATTTAATAGTCCATTTACATATGATCCTAATAGGCAGGTCAGTCTGGAGACCTCCTGCAACCACACCTACATTCATACCACACACACTCTAGACTGGTAGGTTGTCTAGATGGCAGCTCTCAAGGAAGTCAGCTCTTCTAAGACACTTTCTGTGTTTCAGCACTACTCATAAAACCAAAGCATACACAGGGTACCCAGAGAAGAAAGCAGAATGGCAAGAAAACCAGCCCTTTCTTCAGTTCATTTCCTGGGCTTTGCTTCCAAAGTGTCAGTCCTAGAAAACCATTGTAGGATCGATAGCTGCTCCAATGAATTGCCTAAGTAAAACTGTGGTCATAAGTTTTCACTAAGATCTTAATATTTCATGGCACTTTGCAAGCAAAAGACAAAGAAATTTTATCTGAATAACTATTACTTTAGGGAATCAGTGATCCTGTAATGCATGGAGTTCCTTAACAAAATTGTGCCCTGCCTGGGAGACAACTGCAGTGGCATTTTAAATGTAACAGAGCAACTCTCAAAGTAAAAATCTTATGGAAATTGTTAGGCACTTTTCATAGAATGATACCCAAAATGGGCTATCATACTTTTGCTACTTTCCAATTTCTAGAAGAGCTATGTACAAAATGCACTAGTGAAGAACAAGTAGAGATTCTGCCTCTACAAATACCATTGCTACACAACTAAACGCTGGAGGCACCTTTAGTGAAAAAATCTTAAGCCAATACTCAAAAGATTAATTATTCCAGCTAAGAGAAATCACTTTTGCCTGTGTCCTACAGTCTCAAGCTGTAAAAGAAATACAACAGGAAGAGAGATCTCACAATACCATGGAATATCTCAGCATTGCAATCAGAAGTAGTTTACTTCCGAGAAGAGTTAGGGCCCAGTATCTATCTGAAGTGCAAGACCAGAAATCCTACAGGGAGGTGGAAAAAGATAGAGACCCTTGTTCCTTTAGAATACAATCTTTCAACAAGCATTTCCCTTTTTTCCTCTTATTCCCATAGCCAGATCCCTCTCATAAGTTTCCTAATTTACAGCTCTTCCTCCTGCTGACACACTCATCCTCACAACCTGCAGAAACCAAGACTCAGAGTCTTGTTTATTCAGTACGTCTGAAAAAAATTTTCTTTGAAGACTATGGAATTAAATAGCCACTTGAAAAATACTAGCAACAGCAGTCAAAATGTAGCTCTTCTTAATTAACCTAGAGAAAGAAATAAACGTGTTGGAAAAGAAAGAGAAAAGGAGATGAGTAAAGCTCTTTCCAAAGGAAAGTGAAGAATTATTAAGAAACTGGCACCACTAGAACCTTCCAGTGAGAAGAGGTTCTATCTGGTGCAAGTACAAGCATGTATCAACCCATAATCTTTCTGTAAACAAGAAAGATGCATCCACATTCATAGACCTGATCCAGTCCCTTTCTGAAAGAATTTTGTTTGTTCTATTGAGGACACAGACAGCCAAGGGCCAACAGCCTCCTAATTTAAGGCCTCACTTAAATGCTTAATTGTCCTGTCAGAGAGATAGGGGACATGGTATCTTGCTGCGAGTACATATAGATTCCAGCCCAGAGGAGTGTTTTGCTCTTGGCTATTAAATTCATTCCTGTGGAATTTGTGTCTTCCAGTAAGACTTTTGTTCTGATGACTACTTTTCTCTGATTTTTTTCTCTAGGAAGCACAAGGATATACATTGAAGCACTCTAAACCAGTTTCATCCTAAAAGCACAATATGCTTTAGGGAAAATAATGAGAATGGAAATAAGCAAACACACAAAATCTACTATTTGGCTGTAACACAATAGTGCCTGGTTTCTGTGACGGTCAGAATGCAGAGCTATTCATATTGCCCAACTGCTACTGTACTGAAACAATTAAACACCAGGGGGGAAAGGTTGTCTTAATTTGGTTCTCATTGCAGCTAATAAACATTACTGTAGTCAAGCACTGAAAAAGCATAAATGATCCTTGCAGTGTCTTGGCTTCTCTTCAGTGTGACGTATCAGCAGAGCTCTGTCCTGAGAGATCAGCAGCAATGTCTGCGCTGGTAAATCACATTATTTCAGAGCACATCTCTCAGAAACAGCTCAGCTGCCTCCACTGTCAGACTGTCAGGACAGTCCATAACTCGGCCATGACCTGTGCCAGCCAAGTCTCCCAATTTTCTGACAGACTTCAGAAGTCACCATGGGTCAGGAATCATTCCCTCCTGGTAGTTTGCATGCAGACCCATGATTTGGGGAGTAAAGGAGTATGTGATATGGCCATGGATTGTCTGTGTCAGCCATGAAAGGGTGAAATCATTTTCTCTGCATATGCAGTTTCCATCATGTGAGAGAAACATGTGTAGATATATATATAGATATATATTCCCTGCCCTCAGGGAAGTAGACAGAAAATCAGATTGTTGGGCTTTAACAGCTACACTCTCTTTGTAAGGTGCTCATGTATTGTACTTATGGAATGACGCAAAACCCTCAACATCTTAGACAGTTTCAACATGCCTACAAAAGCAGGGGAGACATCTCAAACATTTAACTAATGTTAATCAAGCTTCTGATTGTTCCAGTGAAAACAATTTGCTTAAACACAAGCAAATAAAAATTACAAAAGAGAAGAACAAAAAGGTCAGAAGATGCTTCTCAAGCCTCGCAGCAAAACCAATGACAAGCAAATGAAAATAACACAGAAAAGCAGATTACCCTTTTGCTCTAACCATAGGTTATAGTTCCATCTAGGAATGTGAGAAATCAAAATTCTTAAACTTTTAGAGTATTTAAGAAACTAATAAACTGCAAAATAATGAATGAATGCATCTAGTTGGTTCTGTACTCTTTTGCCTCAAGCAGCTTAGCACAAATAAAATTTGATGCTAATCAGTTCTAGCAGTTTTCACAGAATCTGAAAACCTATTATTTCCTCTGTCTGCAACTAAAAAATTTGGCAACTGTTTCATTATTGATGCTAGCAAATTGCCTCTTGTACCTATAATTTTATCTTGGTGTTGACCCGGTATTTGCCTCTCTTGACCACACACATTTAACCTAGTAATGACAGAAGAATCATGGTTGAGTTAAATGGGGTTTTCTGCATAATCAAGTGTCTACTGCCATGGAAATATAAAGAGAGACGAACAATTATTCTATGCAAAACAAGTTCAATTATGAAAAAGAATACAATTACAATAAAGGTATTTTCCAGCCAATAACAAGACAAGATGGTCAGGCACTAAACAGATATATGCATGTACTAAGCTACAAAAAAGCACTGTAAAATCAAATGGGATGTATTGGTTTTTTTATAGTTAAAAATTATTCAGAAATGTGAATATTATCTAGAACAAAAGTAAAATAAATATGTTCATCTTAAGACCTATTTCAAAATGTTTTAGTCATCTTCTCCCTACATACAACAATTTTTCTTCACACTTCACACAAAATTTTCCACATATGTTTTAACCACCAGGAAAAAAGAATCATCCTATTACACATTTCCAATGGTATGTGGTAGAAAATATTGACACAGTGAACAGAAAATTGATATATTTTAATCAGTGCAGCACATTTTTTTATTAATGAATACCAATATTTTGGGCAGAATTCTTGAGCCTCTTCTTTACTTCTTTAAAGTATACAATACAGCTTTTCCATTACAGAAAGGGCCTGCAGTCACACATGGAACAGACTGACTCCATCTGTGTCTTCCTAGAGCCTTTGAAGTCTGTAATGCTCATGAGGTCCAAATATTTCTGTAGCTATAGAGTCTAGATCAGGATCTGTGTATGCTCCAGGTTACCTCACAAAAATATGTTTGTGGTCTCTGAAATTAGGTGATAAAATGTTACCACATTTTATTTACACTATATTCCTTTCATGAGATGCACTCCATTACCACAATTTAAATTCAATGCCCAGCATTTATGAAGTTCAGTGAGATAAGCCTCTGTACTATGGTAATGCCCTCATTTCTGTTGTCTGCTGCTCTGTGCAGGTCTAGAACACGAGGCAGCAAAAGTGCCAAATGGCAGCCAAACATAAAAAGACCTGCAACTAAGCAAAAAATAGCATCATCCAAGTATAGCCCTGGTAGCTGTGCAAAGATACCAGGCAAAGATATACACTAAACCCAAAATGAGGCAATGCAACAATCAAAGTGGATAAGCAAAATGCTACAGGAACTAATATATTCATTTCTACATTTACTGAAAGATACTATCCCTTGAATTTTGGATGGTTGCCATAAAGTTGAAAGTGTTACTCTGTAATGGCATTTG
The DNA here is from genome assembly GCF_050655825.1 of Lonchura striata. Classification (NCBI taxonomy): domain Eukaryota; kingdom Metazoa; phylum Chordata; class Aves; order Passeriformes; family Estrildidae; genus Lonchura; species Lonchura striata. Next base: position 33,801,173 of record NC_140741.1, on the reverse strand, counting down.
TACTTGTACTTCTATAGAGGTAAACTTGTATGAAATGCATAAGGCAAATGTGCAGGAAGTGAATATTAGTCCCTTCAGACAGCACCTATTAAAGTGGATTATGGCTTTGCAGCAAAAAGGAAATTTGATCAAAAAGAGGAAATATTTAACCTTAGGAAACTGGTGAAACAGAAGGCAAGACAAGGAAAGGTCAGGCAAGGCAAAGTAAGGCAAGGAAGGAATAAAGCTGTCAATGAATATTTTGCCTTATACGCATGTACATAAATATATACATAAAAGCTTGAGATCACAATTCACAAGCATACTGTCCACCCATCTCAATTTGCATGCAAACCATCATCCCTAGGCTGCTCCTAGTGTGACTCCGGCTAGAAGATGTGTGAAGGTGACAGATGGAGCGTACCAAGGAGTGCAGAAATAGTATGTGGGGTTTAGATGTGAGGACACAAGCATAAACAAACACCTCTCTTTTCCCAGCTGATTTTAACCATTGACATAAGTTATTCAGACGTTAAACAAGTAGAAGATTTGAATACAGGGAACATAACATATGAAGTAAGTTACATAGTCTCTTGTTTCCTTCAGGACAAGTTTGGGGGCCTGGGAAACAACCCAGATGCTCATAAGTATCATACAAATAGATAAAAGTTCCCATCTAGTCATGCCTAAGCACCCTAAAGGAAAACAGAATTTCTGTAAAACAAATATAAGGAAGGATGTAAGAGTAATATTTTGACAGATTGAGTCAATAGAAAAGTTCCCTTTGTGATAGTGAGAGCTGCTTAACTGAGACAGCCAGCTCCTCAATAGATACTACCAGCCTACAGTTCCTTTTCTCTGTTGTCTTTGTGAAGCAGCCCACTCCTGATCTTTCCTGATAAAAACAACTTAAAATTATGGCAAAAACAACCTGATGATAATCAAGGAATAAAAAGTCCACTTTCACAGAATTTTATGTTTCCTGTATGCCTCTGGAAAGTCTAAAACCATCAACAGGTGAAATTTAGTCTGTCCAAATTTGTGCCTTAATGTTTTGGACCTGCTAAGGGTAAGACCAATGGAAAATCACCTGTTAAACACCAAGGCACCTCAAAATTCACAGAACGAAAAAGGAGAGAGAAGAATTCAAGGCAAGCCATTTGATCAGGAGAAAGGCTATAGATAGAGGTCATTTTCTGTGGTGGCCTTCCTCCCCTCTTCTCATGGAAACACTTAGATAAAAGAATACATTTGCTATCAGTTTGTGCTATCCACCAGATCATCAGATAGAACTATTGACCTGTATGTTTTCTGTCATAAAATCAATAAAAGAAAGAAAAAAATTGCAAGAAAAAGAAAAACAGCAGCACAAAAGTTCAAGCTGCTGAGAGTAGCACTTCTTAGACTATCTTTGTGTGTTCACATTGAGAGATATACTTCTCACAATTTCATTACAAATTAAAATTTTGCCAGATAATAATGTTCTCAAAAATATGTAGTCCCGGCATTTAGGAACTTCAGAGCAGGTATTAAAGCAATACTGAACTTCAAATTACAGGTTCAACTTTCTAAATAGTACTGTTAAACAGAAATATGGATGAATAACACTTATCCTGGATAAAACGGAAACAGGCATTTGTATGATGGTGATTGCTGACTTCAATGCAAGAACGGACATTTACCCCAGCTGAGGGTCTCACCTTGACATACCAAGATACAGTAAACACAGTTTCATTCCTGGAGCCTCTATGAGCACAGGCCAAGGTCCAGGTCCTCAGCTACAAAGTTGTGGGGATGCATCAGTTGAGATGTCTTTGGTCTGAATACAACCCAAACTGGATTATACATCTAAATTTTAGAAAATGACCCTTAATTTCCTAATCCTCCTGACTATAACCATTGTGAGTGGTTTCTACAGTGCTCCTAACCCAGAGCCTTATCCAGAAGCCTTTATTCATGAAGAGATTCACTTCTGAGAGAAAAGTGTAAAAACAGACTTCACATGTTGGTCCATCATCAGACATTAAAGGGCATAATTTATCTCTTTTTTTACATTATTAAGAATATTTGTACAGGATCTATATTTAAAACTAAAAGAGATGTCTCCTCCTTTTGCTAGCAGCTGTGTTACATCAATTAAATGGGTAAATAAGATCTTTCCCCAGAGGGGATATCACATGACCCTCTATTGATTAAGACTGCAGTAGAATGTTATTTGCAATCTTATTGCATAATGTAAATCAGGAGGTAGCTGTCAAGGTTTCAGAAGACAAATTGCCACTATCTTAGACAATTCATAGGCCTCTTTCCTTCTTGCTGCTCTTAATTCACAGTTAATGCATGTCTTACCAGGCTTAGTTTCTTAAATCAGTCTATAGAACCCCATTCAACTCAAAACTGGATGCAAGTCGTAGTCTACATGGCCCTGCATTACAATGGGTATTAAACTGACCATTCCATCTATCATTATTTCATAAATATACATTATTTAATAGGACAACACAACTTCAAAAAAGGATGTGAACTGAAAAATAGACACCTCCTGCAACATGCCTGATGATTCCCAGGACAGAAAGTCCTCCCCATCAGGCTCCAGAGGTGCTCTCTATATAGAACATTATTTAAGTTTAGCTCAGTTTTGTTTACTTGATTTTAACAAGTAAAACATATGGTTAGAACTAGTCCGCTACTCTCAAACCTGTGCAGTAACTGCAGCTGAGCGTCAGTTTTGAGACTGGAAGAAACACCTGACCACAACCCAGAAGTCACTTTGCTTCTCCACTGAATTGTAAATCATCATTATTTCCTTTGAGGGAGAACCAAAAGGAAAGACTAAAATCTCCATTCAAATTACTAAAATACACTTTGCTGAGAAACCATCAAAAAAAGTTCAATCTTTCGCTACTACTAAACAATCTCAGTTACAACAATTAGAACACAAGTGCAACACTTTTCAAAATACATAACAGCAGTATTAAACATTACCAGAATCTTCTGTACCATACTCAAAGAAATGGTCTTTAAGTCAGTTTTGGTGATTGTAAAGTTGTATAAAATAAGGCAAGAATGGATGAAAGAACAGTGGGTGGTAGGACAGTAATAGATTTAGACATAAATTATAATTGTTCTGCACATAGAAAAGAGTGCCCAACTTACCATCATCTGCTTGGCATTACAAAGGATTAAAAAATTAAATATCTGCTGCCTGATCATTTCCATCCAAGTCTATTGATTAGAATGTGTTCATCTTCACATCTAATTTAGCAAATTTACAAGTGGCAGGTTGACTTTTCCATTATCTAGAATGTCTGAGCTTTACAAAGTATTTGGAAACAAATGCCACTAGAACCATTGCCTAAAAATAATTTCTCACAGAGTCTAGAAAAAATATCACCTTGCAGAAAATATGGAGGAGGTAAAATTTCAAAAAAATCAAAGATTTTACAGTGCATTTCATTTGCTAGACATGCACATCAGTAGCACTAGATTATTACTGGCATATCTTTATAGGTAAGGAAATTATCTGATCCTCCAAAAAAATATTTATGTTAAAAATCTACTTTTTCATTCTCCTGGAAATTTGGGGAATTAAACCTAACATAGTCTTGATGAGCATAAATGCTTAACATGGAGCAAATTTGAGTAGTCTAAAAGTAAGGATACGAATTCCTAAAGAGATTAAATGTGCACACATTGCTCAGAACTTTAACAGAAGCTCTTGGTTCCTTAAAATAAGGTCTGCAAACACTGTTTTTAGGTATTTTCCTCCCTCTGCTCTGAAAGAGAAAACAAGCCATTTCAGATTTTTGAATGTGAAAAATGTCCTTTCTTTTTTGAAAGTATGACAACACAACCACTTCACTTATTTAATTGTTCTTGAAATTAAAAAAATAAAAAATATAGAAAATATTACTTACCTTAAAGAGTCTTAAAATATTTGCAACCATAATGGACACAGAACTTGCTGCAGCACCTATCACACCTGATATCTTGTCTGGCTTAGTGAAAATAGGTGGGTCACCGTTTGCACACTTCACATCTGATCCATCTTTTTCTATCAATGCTTGCACAAATGTTAGGGACTGCTCCAATGCATAAGTGTCCCTGGAACACGTATCAAGGATACGGACACCTAAGGTGATATTGGCAAGAAGATCAGGGTCTTTATTAATTTGATCAACGGCATACAGCATTGCCTCTAGTCTGTGGATCCCCTTCTCCTTCTTGAGCTCCCCACAAGGCACCCCTCTATCCCCTTTTGCATGAACGGGGAACAGTCCTCCCAAGATGATGTCCCCATCCAGTCGAATGGAGTGGGCATATTCCTGGCCATGAGTCCTTTGCATCAGAGTGAGTATCCAGTAGAATCTGGCTGTTAACAGGAAGAAACAATGGCAGGAAACCAATCGTTTGCCTTCGTATACCATTTTCTCTGAAGACTTTGTTGCTATCCAGTATCCAGGTTTTCTTCTTGCTAGAGGATGAGGCTGACCATTTGAAGCCGCACTTTCTGGAGGCTACCATCAGTGCCCAGTAAGTAATATAGAACCATGCGGTAGGTAGGTAGAAAAAAAAATACCTCAGCAGAAGTACATAAAATGTGTTTTACAAAAGATGTCCACTGATGGAACAGGTTGACCAGCTTTTCTGAGGCTGTTTTTCAGTTGCTGTTAATTGATGGTGAGGAGTAGGGTAGTATGCCTGGTCCTGATGCTAAAAGGAGGTCAGTAGCTTATGTCCTTGTATTTTGCCCTACAGCTGAGGTACTTCTGAAAAAAAAAATAAGAAATAATTTTTAAAAACCATGAGAAATACCATTTACTTCAGCAGTTTTATACCTGTCACACAGTGTATTTACTTTTGAATAGCAGTTACATCACCTAGGTTTTACTTTCAATGTTCTTTAACTGAGCAAATTTTGGCCTTCAGTGAATTTGAACACCTGGCTGCACTGCACTATAAGCCAGAAAATTGATGATGCCAGCAGAGCAGGAGCCGAATCAGGGGAACTAAACTTAGCTGGGTGTTCAGATTGTGAACAGTAATTCATATTTACTTTTGTGTTGCATGGCACCCAGAAACAGACCTGATCCATAACACATTATATTTTCTGTTTTACTGCATTATTCTGTTCAACTTTATTATTCTGCTCCAGCCTACAGAAGTGCAATAACCACTTACACTCTCACTCCTGGAGAGGTCTCATTTATGACAATGGAGTAATCAGGGCGCCTGAATTTAAGTACACCCTTCATCCAATGCAGTACAAGCACGTTCAATTCATTTGGATGTTAGACTGATTATTTCTCCAATGGAATACACTTTGAGGGGAGTCTAACTATATATCTAAATCTCCTTCAAGATAATGTCTAACACTAAATTATTTTTATGAAAAGGTAGCTGATTTCTCAAGTAAAAAGAGCATAACATATTATATTAGGAAAACAGCTATACATCCAACATTCCTTTTCCAACATTTGACTTGAGCTGAGGTTTAACATTAACAAGGTCTCTTTTCTCTATTCTCTGCTTGCATCTGGACCACATTAAATAGGAACAATGTTGTGCCTGCAGTGATATTTAGAGGGATCCCACTGATTTAAACAAGATGAGGATTTCAGCCTACATATCTAAACACCTGACTGACTATTATAAATATCTCCAAATTGCCCACACTTTAATTCTCAAGTGAAGGCATTTATTTATTTTAATTCTTAACAAAATTATACATGCCTGAATAAAATTTTAAACCTCTGAGGAAAGTGAGAAGTAATTTTACCTCATACTGGATAGGTACACTGTGGGCAATTGCATCTGAACCAGTCTCTCAATACATCTGTTACAGGCTATGGAGAGCAGTGGACATCCTAGGGTAAATTTATCTTATCCTTTTTTCTACAAAAGTTTTACTTACTATGAAATTGATCACACTGAACAAGTGCCTATATTGCTGCCTGTACAGAAAATCCAGGCATCAGGCTCATCTGTAAATATCTACTTTTCTTAGTGATCTGACTAGTTATTACTAAAAATATGGTCACACTGGAAGACAACTACAGACAAAACCACAAAAATTTTATATATCGTGTGGTAACAAAACTCAAAATGCACTTTGATAATGCTTTAAATTGATACTCCTTGTCTTACACTAATTTTGTTATATGATTTCCTTCCATGATAATACTAAGCTCACAGAAGTTGAAGTCTTCAAATAATGGCTATTTGAAAACCTGAGAAAAAGATTCACAATGGAAAGTCTTCTACTGAATGTGAAACCATCTCACTGTGATCTTGTATTAGAACCAGTTGAAAATAATACATTTGGTAGGTATGAATACAATCACTGCAATTGAGAACAGCACACAGGACTTTGCATGCCTCTCGACATTTCATTTTGCTTGAATTTGGCTCAGGGTTCAATGCAAAATCTGTGCTGTTTTCTGTGATAATCCCACCATTCTCCCTTGGCTCTTTTTAGGCATGCAGGTTACAAAGCTGCCTGGGCTTCGGCCCTGTGGGCCGAACTCAGAGTCATTCATAAACTGAACAACTTGACTCACACTACAGTGCAATTTGATCCAGGCCCATGGGATATTTCTCATATGGTCCACACTATAGAGAAAAGCTTGAACTACTAACTAGCCACAATTATCTGGTTTTTTTATTGCCATAGTAGACCAAAAAAAAAAAAAAAAACAGTTATGGGTTCAAAATATCAAAGAGTAGACCTAAAATAGGTATGGAGGCAATTTGCTTTATGGTTCCACAATGAACTCAGTAGTCCATGCATGTATATACAAACCAGGCAGGGAGAAATTCACCGAGGCAATAAAAGATATGACTACTCTTATTTAACACTATATGGAGAACAAGAAAGCACCACTGACAAAGGGAAAATATTCCCGAAGGAAAGAAACACTGCTTTTTCCCCTTTCTCAGCCACAGGTTAATTCCTTACAGCCAAAGAATGTCCAGAAATTAAAGCAAGTGTCAATCTTCATGCAACAAATAGTGATGAATTCAGCTATTGCAACCTAAATTCTAACAATAGAGAAGCTACAGTGAGTCCAAGATCGTCAGTCTAATACTTTATCTGGAACTGACTGAAAATCAAATGAATTGGCAATTAGCATTTTTCAACATTATAGCCTTCATAAGCATTAATTGCTTTGCCTCAGATTGCATGGTTTCCTGAAGAAGTATGTTTCTTAGCTGCAAGTGTCCACTGCTTGTCTATAAAACAGAAATAAAATTTTAAAGTGTTCTTTTTAAAAATTTAAGGCCCTTTAGTTTTTTTTTAATGTTACCTAAGAAATAAAAGCTTCTATTATACTGCCTAATTTATTCATGGCACACTGCTTTTTATATATTGATTAACATTACCTTTTACAGAACATTTCAAGTCTGTGTAGCTAAGCAGAAAGCATATGATCTAAATTAATTCCATTTTTATCAATGAATTTTAGTGAAAAAGCACAGGCCTCTGGGCTATAAAGCCTGAATGAACTTTTCTCATGTACAGAGATTTCATTTGAAGTAAAATGCTGTCCTTTTCCAAATGACCATAAAAGTTTGAATTAATGCAAATATATACTTGATTTACCAGGTTCCCCACTGTAGTAGCTGGTGTGTTCAGAGAAGAAATTCATATATTTCCCCTGCACAGCCCAAGAGTAAGTGCACCACAAAGCGTCTCTTCCAGTCACCTTGTAATACATGCTTCTCTTGGGTTTATTTAATTAAAAATATCTGGCATTATCAGAACATATTGCTATTTTTAAAGTCAGTATTTCAGCACAAACCTCCACTTGTTCTGCTAGAATATATATTTATTTTTAAACCTAAGGAGGCGGAGTACTGCAAGACAGAGGAGATAGAAACTTCTGCATGTAGTGTCTGGTTCTGAAATTACTTCCTTCATAAAATCATTCAGCTTTATCAGATATTCGGTACTTAAGGTTGTGTATTTTTGTACCACACTGCCAGAACCAGTGCATCAGAATGAACCCAGACCAGTCATTACTCCAACCACAAACTCATTGCACTAAACGACAGGCTTATTATGGAACCTCTCTATGTTAATGAAAAGGTCTAAATAATGGGTTGAGTGACAGATAAATACTTAAATAAATATAGGAAATATTTCTATTTTGTTAATGAGGTTCTTGAAAGAGCATCTTCAGCTGGCACTGAAGTTTTTTGCTGAAAACATGTAGAAAGATTCAATATGTTCATCAGGAATACAGTTTTTAAAAAAAATCTCACAATTACAAATAGCAGCATGAGCAAGGAGTACTCTCTGTAGCATAGGCAGGATGGACATTTTACAGCTGACATTGTTAGACAGACATACATGAACCCTTTATTGAGGGACAAAATAAGCTACCAAGTGAGGGGAAAAAATACCTCAGAAAAAATGTTTTAAATTTTGTGTGAGCCAAAAAAACTAATCTGTTATTGTATTTAAAGCATGGTTGGAACTGCACCAAGATAAAATAAAGCAAATATTATGTGAATTAGGATACAAGAAGTTCTAGAGTGAAAACCCATTCACAAAACATCAGATTGTCCAGTCAATACAAAACTGATCTGGTTTTACTGAATGAAAATAAAACACTGGCAAATTCCATTAATAAGTTCTGAGGAGCAAAAAAACCCCAAATTTTATTGTTATGATGTTTTACTACTGACACCTCTGAACTATGAAAGAATTCTCTTGTAAACATTCATTTCAGTGTTCACAAAAGTTGCTTCTTTCCCCTGTACAGCATTCCACAGCAAGCAAATAGCTGAATTTCCACATAGAACAGGTAAAGAGTTGCCACCTGCACACAGTAGCCCAACACATATAGAAGATTAATGGGTTTTTGCTGACAACAAAAGGGAATTTGGAAAACCTTTGGCCTTGACATCGCAACTCCTAACTTGAAAGAGAATTCTTCACTGATGTAAGTAGTCTTATCTACCTCGGCTCTTCTGTAATGGTTTGCTGTGCCCCTGCCACAGAGGTAACCTTTACACAATAATCAGGACTTCAAGGCGAATCACTCTCAGTATCTCGTTTACAGGAACTATTTCTTCCCTGTGCAGTCTGATGTCTACCTTCAGCCTAATCAGCCCCTTTTCAAATACCCCAGAGCACCTGCCTTCACTTCCTACCCTGCAAATATCCATTTACCAAACAAGATACCCTGTGAAAATCCAGCACAGGTCCTTCTGCTGGGGTAAGACTAAGAGGAGCCTACAATTTTTTAAAAGAGAAACTACATTGAGTATTTTCCTCTGCCCTTGCTTGGACTTAATGAACCCCATCAGAATTAAAACCTTCAGAAAAAGGGCTCACCTCTGGTCCAGGAAATTATGATCAAGAATTTCCCAAGCACCCTAGGAGAGCTTTCTCTGTTGTTTCTGCTTTCATTTGACCCTCTTCCCACTAGACTCCCGCTCCCCAGTCCACACAGCTGTGTTCAGAGCAGGTACGGCTGGTGCAGTCCGGTGCTCTGCAAGAACGGCTTTGCCCCCAGAAATACAGCCGCACGCCGAAATCGTCCCGGGGCACCCGGCAGTAAAGTCCCCCACTGTGTCCACTCCCGACCCCGGCGACGGGCCCAAGCGAGCGGGCGAGTCCCCCGGGCGAGTTCCCCGGGCGAGCATCGCTCCGCATCCCGTTCTCCACATCCCACTCTCCGTATCCGGCGCAGGGCGCGCCCGTGCGTTCCGCACGGCGCTCCGAGCAGCGCTCCGCGATCCGCACCCGCGCGCTCCGCACAGCGCAGCGCAGCCAACGACGCGGACCCTGCACCGCACCCCGCGCAGCCCGCACCCCGCGCAGCACTCCGCGCTGCCGCTCTCTGCCCCTCCGCCCCTCTCCGCCTGCCGCCGGCGCACAGCGGCGGGAGCCAGCAGCCGGCCACGCACCGGCTTTCCGCGCGGCTCCTCCGTGCTTCCCCGGCTCTCCGCGTGCTCGGCACCTTTCCCGGCCCCAGGAAGAGCTACCGCAGCCAGGCCGGCCCCGCCCAGCGGAGGGGCCCGGGGAGCGCCCCCGGGCTGGGCGAGCCGGCTCTCCCCGAGCAACTCCGCGACCATCGCCCATCACCGCTGCGCTTCTCCCTTGAAGGGAGCCCCCTATTGTTCTCCACTTTACTTAGCCGAGCGATTTATTATTTTTTGTCTCTTCCCAGGCTCATCCGTACCCCAGCTAGCTTGTGCTGTGGAGGGATTCCGGCACAGCCCGGTTGCGGCTCTCCTCGCAGCCTCGCTCCTTCCAGCGAGCGGCCGTAGGACGGGTTTGAGCTGCCTCCCGCCGCGGCGTTGCAGCCGAGGCGGCCCGTGGGCGGGGGACGGAGGGAACATACGGAATTCCCGGCTGGAGCCAAGGCTCCGCCGGTCCCCTCCGAGCCCTGGTCCTCGGCCGAGAGTGCTGCACCTCCGTCAGCGGTGATGCAAAAACAAGCGTCTCCTTTTCTTTCCAGCCGCCAGTGATTCCTTCCTCTCCTTGCATCAACTAGTCAGCTTTAATGAGCTTCTGTTCCCACCTCGATGCAAACCTAAGTCTCTTTTAATGAATCCCTGGTCCCAGAGGTCTGAAGCTTGCAAACTCCAAAATGCCAACGTCGGATTTCCATGCACTTTGGGTCACTGATTGATTTTTACTACTTGTGTTGTACGTTTTTGTGTTTGTTTTTCTTATTTCTCTGGTTTCTGTTGCTGTTGGTTGGCTTGTTTGGTTTGGGGTTTTTAACCGTGTCGTACGTTCACCTGCCAACACTTTGCATTCCTGCAATCAGCACATGCCAGCGCTGGGGACGCTGCTCCACGCCGAGGACAGTTAAGCCCTTGCCTCGTGCCGGTACAGCCTCTCGCCTTCTCCCTCGGCGGAAGAAGCCCCCGGAGCTCGGCGGGGATCCTCCTGCCCCTTCCCTCCCCAGGGACGCGGGGGTGTCCCCGGCGGAGTCAAGGAAGCTGAGGCCACCCAGCAAGGCATGGGCGGGCGGCCGGCACCTCGCCCCGACCCTGGCCCCGGAGAACTTGGCGGCGGCGGGCAGGGCTGGCCCGTGCCCCCGGAGCGGCGGAAGCCCCCTCTTTCCTCCTGGCCAGCCAAACGTGAACAAGGTGGCGGGGAGCGCGGGGGAACCCCTGTACCCCCCTCCCCCTGGGGGTGGGAGAGGACCCGGCTAACACAGCCGGGGGGACACCTCACTGCTCGGGAGCTCCGAGATTCTCCCTTTTTGTTCGCTGCTGTGACGGCACCGTGTCCGGGATCTCTTTCGTTAGATCTGATTGGGGGAGGATATCGGCAATAAAAATGATAAATAATTAACGAAAAAAAAAAAAAAAAAGCTCCCGGCGCCACGAAACAGGCGGAGAGGATTGCCCGGGATTCCCCAGCCCAAAAATCTTAACAGGCAAAACGCGCATTTGCCTTCTCATCTCTGCTTAAAATAAGAACTAAAGACGACACACACAGATACACAAATACCTTGATCGAAAAGAGTTGCATATCCATGTTACAGTTGAGGTCCCTGGAATTATACTCGGTGTCGATCGGGAATGGCATGAGGTAATTTCTGTACAAGCCTCGTCTCAGACAGTTTCCCTCAGCAGCGTCAGCTTAATATGCGAGAGCTCAGCCTGGGACAGGTATCCAGGAAAGCGGTTTCAGTCGTGCTGTTTAATACTCGCGAACAGCCAAGCCGAACCTGCTTCACTGACTCCTTCCTCACTTCTCCTCCCCACCCCTAAAAAAAACAACAACAAAAAAAATCCACAAGGTAACTTTTTGGGGTCAGTGGCTCAGCGCCCGTGACGATACCAACCCTCCTCTGCCTTGCCGCTCAGTCGCAGAGCAGACACACGCACCGGCCCGGCCGAGCCGTTCACAGCCAAGCAAGAAAACACGCCAGCCCCCGCCCCCGGCCAGCCCCCGCGCCGCCGGAGCGGGCCGCGCCAGGAGCCCAGGCTCGGAGCCCCCGGCGTCGGCGGGAGCGGCACGACGCTGCCCGCGCTTACCGCGACTCTGGCGGGACGGGCACGGCACGGAACCGCGGGGCACGGCCCGGAATGGCTCAGCGCGGCGGGGCGCGGTAGAGCACGGCTCGGCACAGCGGGGCGGGCGCGTAGCCACACTTGTAGCTGTTCTTGGTGCTGAAGGAGGCGACGCTCCGCGGCCGGACAGGGCAGGGCACGGCCCGGCACGGCACGGCACGGCGCGGCTCCACGTGAATCCCCAGCTGGTCGCGGGCTGCGGCTCCGGGCCCGCCCGCCGCCGTCGGCACCGCCCTCCCCGGCACAGCCGCTCCGCCCGGGGCGCGGTGCCGGCGAACGCCGCGGGATTCCCGAGCCGAGGAAGCCGGTAAAGGCTGAGGCTGTGAGGAGCGGGAGCGAGGGGGACAAAGAGGGGGTCACCGGCGCGGGCCGGCTCTGTTTGATGCGGTCTCCCCCAGCGTGCGGAGCTTCCATCCCCATCCCGCCTTCCGCGGGCGGCGGAGTCGCGTCCCCCGCCACAGGATCGATGACACGGGATAAGATTCCCGACGCTCTTTGTCCCGTCCCCGGGTTTGGCTCGCAGCTCGGATCCCGGGTGGCGGAGTTCCCCTTTATCTCCCGACACCAGGCAGGTTTCGGCAGCGCCGAGCCAGGGCCATCCCGGAGGCTGAGGGACACAGCCGGGAGCGCTCGCCGGAAGGCTCTGGAAGTTTGCTGCGCTCCTAAAGGCTCTGCCCACCACACGAGCATTGCACAGGGATGCCCCGGGCCCGGAGCGCCCGGGCCGGCCCCGCGGAGCCGCGGGAGCGCAGCCCCGGCGGGGCCGCGGCGCCCGCCCGGGAGCGCCGCTCAGCCTCGGTGAGAAGGTTCCACCTCCAGGGCGCTGCCCGCAACTGCACCCGCGGCGCCGGCCGCGCTCCGCTCGGCGCAGGACGGGCTCCGAACCCCAGGAAAGGATGGCCGGCTCGCCAGGCCCCTGACATCAGCCAGATCTTTTCCGTCTCCCCATTTCACGCTAGTCTGAACTACTTTCCTTAAAAGGAACAACATTTTTCTTTGCTTCGCTCAGGGCTGTCTCACTTACTTAGAACATCATTGCTGGAAGGAGGAATTCCAAGAATGCTTAAATATGTCCAACCAGTGCTTCCCCGATCATCTTTGTTGTGTGTTACTGCTTGTGTTTAAGTTAAAGGTCTGCCCCATTAACAAACCACGGGACTCAGACGACGCTCGATGAGTTGTTCAAGCCTGTAACTTCTCTTATGGAAAAGTTCTTTTACAATTGCAAAATGGCACTGGGAATACTGCCAGGTCTTAGGCAGGATATATTATCTCATGTTTGCATTTGTTTTTTTCTCAGAATCTTCCATGACAGAAGATGGAGGAGATGTGGTTTCAATGATCTATCTCAGAAATCAGGAATATAGTCATATGAGTGACTCAATGTCTTGATGTTCAGCCTTGAGCAAAATTCTATTCCAGATATCCTCCTTTACTCCCATCAGGAAAATCAGCCATGCATCATCACTGTTGGATAGACCAATTTCTAACTGCATTTATACTTTGCCTCTCAAGCAGCTTAACAGAAAGTTCAGCAAAGCAAAACCAAGTGATATCCTGAGGGCACATGTGGTGCCTGAACTCTTGTGTGAATCTTGCAGCTGGAGAAACAGGCTGAGGTCAAAAGATTAGGATACAGAAACCTCCAATGTACTTCCAGCTTGGCCACCAACCTGAATGTAACATGGTGCCTCCCCCTGTTTCTTCTAGCCACATCTTTTCTCCAGCACCATTTTGAGGACATGAAGGGTGTATCTTTTACATATATTTGCAATGACTTTTTGGTGGGAATATGATAAATAAATGCACAACTGAAGTTTGCTGTGTTTTAACTAAATGCAAACAGAGAACATTTACTGGGGGGGGGGGGAGGCAGGGAAGATAATAAGAAGCTTCACATGGCCATTCCGTGAGGATAGGTGACACAGGTGAGAGGCAAAACACATCTATGATTCTCTTAGCAGGATTCTGATTCAAACCCAACAGTAGCTAATGTCAGTTTGTACAGAGGGCTAATGTCAGGGCTGGTGACAGCTACTACCTACACAAGTAACTTGGAAGGCAAAAAATCCAGTTCTGGGGACCAAGGTGTCATAAAGGAGATCTTAAATTATGGGGTTTTTTTATTTGTGAACTCCTGACCGTTACAGGCAGCATCTGACACCTAACAAGACTGGCAGGACCATGCTAAAATGGATCATAGAGGCACAGCCTGAGAGGCTGCAGGTTTAACCCCTGCCTGCAATAAATGCTTACTGTAAACATCTCTTTATAGCCAAGCAAAACCAAATGCATCAGTCAATCTCTGTGCCTCTTTTACACAGAAGGTGATGAACCTCTGTGCATCGAAGCAGTGATTTCGACAAAGTAACTCGTGCTCCAATGGCTCTCTTCCATAACTGCAATCACCAGTACAGTTTTCAATGACATTCAAATGGACCTGATTTTTTTTTTTTTCATTTGAAATGGTGTGAAGTTCTGACATTCTGAGTTCTGGATGAGGTTTTTGTTGCTACTTAGGTGAGAAATGTAACTTTCTGAGTTATTCAAAGATGGGAATTGAGCCCACAAAGGCAATAAAACCTCTTGAATAATCATTGTTCAGCAAGAGCCTGCTGCTTAATAGCTATTAAAGAATACAGAACCACAAAGTCACTGACTTCCACTAAGTGGTAGTGGATACTACTGGGTTCTGAGTTACAAGGTGCTACAGAAAAAGTGTGTTTGAATTTTTCAAGAAACATTATTGTTAAAGAAATGAACTTAAAACTTGGGTGTTTTGTGTGCACTTCTTTAAGAATAATGTTTTTTATTAATTTTATTATGTGGAGAAAAAAGAAAAGGTGGAGAAAAGGCATTGCACATCAGTAACTATGACAGAAAGCATTATACGAAGGCCAAAGAAATTGTGCAACTATCTGTTAATAGAATATACCTTCAGAAGGCCCAACTGTGGCTTGTTTCAAATAAGTGTTTCAGCAATGAACAGGAGATGTAAAAGCTTAAACTTTAAAAAGAAAGGTAGCCATCATGTAGGAAATGCAGCCTGGTTTCCAGGCAAGATATTTTCAGAATGTTTCTAATTTCCAAATCTGTCTAACAAACTCCAATATGCTAGAAGATTTTAGCAGCTGGAAACACAGCACATGAACATAACTTGGTAAATGGGTTTTTGAAACCTTTGAAATGGCAGGGACACTAAGTCCCACCAGAGCCAAACTAATGAAGCAGAGTACAGCAGGTCTGGTGGCAGCAACCAAAGTCAGCACATCCCAGAGATTGCTAGACAAGTCACAAGGCTAAGGCAAGTCTGAGGTCAACCCAGGAAGTCAACCTGGGAGATCAGGATCTTCATTAGAGTGGTACATGGCAATGCACAAGCATGGCTGAAACAGCTCCAGGAAGGGCAAAGAAGGAATATCAGAGCTTTAAAAAGCTCTGGGGAGCCCAAAGGAGATTTCTTAGAGGTTTCTCACAAAGCTCTCCTCAGCAGCCTGACCCAGGGTCACCATAGCCTTGTGTCTGAGTTGCCTCGACCAGTGGCTGCCAAAGCCATGGGAGCAGAGTAGGGCTCTTGGCCCCCATTTATATACTGGTCAAAATCTTGTGTCATATTCTCTTACATCTCCTTTTTTTTGCACAGAACTAGAGGATAACAGTGACACATCTCTCCCAAACATGTCAAAAATTTGACAGATTTTCTTAAAGCACAGTATAAGAATTTGCCTCTCAATATGATTGAAATGTGAAGGAGACAGATCTGGAAGTCAAAAATAGTGGACACATACTACATTTAAGTGAAGGATACAGTATATTTATGAATCAAATACAGTATTTCCAAAATAGAAGTGGATGATGAGCCTGCAAAATACTCTCCCACACCAGCCAGAACACTGAAGTCAGCAGAGAGGTTTGTGAAACAGAACATTTGCTAAAGAGAAAAGACTTAATGCTAAGTTAGTTAATTACAACACCCCCAAAGGGAGTTATCCATTCTTACACCATTATAATGGGGACAGTCTCTACTAGCATGTCCTCTAGTATAATGACTATATGGTTTTATACTGATAAAGTGTCTATAGAGGTACTACGTTCAGGTGCTTCTAAACCCCTAGTCTTTCATTTTGTCCTTCAGTAAAGAAAAAATGGAATCATGTTTAAGAGTGCCTCTCACTCTAAGCCACTTTACAAAAACTGATAAAAAGCTATATATAGTGATTACTAGCCTTTGAAATGCTGACATCTTTGAGGTGAGGTACAAAAAATGTTTATAAATCAGAGAGCCAAGCCACATTATCTTTTCAACATGTGATCCATAACCTTTCCTTACACGATAGCAGATGGATACAGGTATTTTACATAGCTGTAAAAAAATTTATATTTATATACCCTTCCAAATAAGTTATTTGCATACCATGTCATTTGCCAAAAGGCAAGTGGAGCTGATCAGGCTCTGCTGTGTTCCAGCCACCTTGTTTACTTTTGGCAAAATCCTCTCAGTTAGCAACGTATGGAAATAGCTAATCTTCAGTTCTGGTATTCCTATCATTTTTGTCGACAGGAGACTTGGGCAGAAGACTGTTTTTTAAACTAAGTGTACAAAATCTCTGTCTACTCCCTAGATAAAAAAAATACTCAAAGCTTGTTATAAAGTAAACTTTTATTCTACTTTTAATACTGCCTATCAGACAACCAAAAAACAAACCATTAATCCATTGTCTAGAATTCAAGACATTATTTTGCACAGCCATTTCTCTTCATGGTTTGTTGCAGAAGCAGCAGAATTGTAGCTCTAGGAATCATCAAAATCATGAATGAAGACTCACTTGAAGCAAAAAAATACTTTTTTGAAATGTGATTGTAAGTTTAAATGTTGCAAGACCCACCCCCATGGAGCAGGGAGAGCATTTCTGATGAGGCTCTGAGAATTGCCCTAAAACCACAGCTTCCATACATGTCCATACAGCAGCAGATACCCAGCCCAGCACTTGGCCTGAAGTTATTCTCTGAGTGGATATGCAAATTCACAAGGTTGATGTTGGGTACATTATGGTGCCACGTTGTGTGTCCAGATCCATCAGAATAAGCACATGAGCATGCCCTATTAGCCAATTCCTCTTGAAACTGTTCTGTAGGAATCATGTAAATACATTTTTGCGTTCTCAGAGGTGACTTTTCTTGGACAAAATACACAGGTCTTCAGGAGAGATTCTCAAACGTCTAAGATGTAAAGTCTTGTATTTAAAACATTCCTGTAGGCTCCCTGTGTAAAAGAAAAATAGGGAAATGGAAAGAAATAGCTCCTTTCCAGGCAGTGAGTCACCTGATACTAGCATAGATGTCTAAATAGAACATGTAACTCGTGCCTCAGAAGTGTCTTTTTCTCTCCATGAACTATAAAAAGAGTCTAAACAACTGGCTCAGATGTAAATGTCTGCAGTGTAGATGATCAAAGCAAGGTGAGGTATCCACCACTGGAGCATGGGAAGGTGGAGACAGGCTCAGGGTCTGGAGCACACACCACCAGCTCATGGCTAGTTTCTCATTGTGCCTGTTCTGGTGGTAGCTAATTCTCCAGCCTTAATGAGTCCTTCCTCTACCCTTCCCACAGTGAGTTGCTGACAAATACTCAAAATGGTCTTAGGAAGTCAATCAACTCTGTGCCAAGTATTTAAAAGTGGAAAATACTTCACAAAAGATTATATTTATTAAGAAGTTACATTTTTATAAGGAAGAAATTCTGCAAATTTTTCCCTAAAACTTAATTT
This sequence comes from Lonchura striata, assembly GCF_050655825.1. Taxonomy (NCBI): domain Eukaryota; kingdom Metazoa; phylum Chordata; class Aves; order Passeriformes; family Estrildidae; genus Lonchura; species Lonchura striata. Next base: position 33,783,381 of record NC_140741.1, on the reverse strand, counting down.
GTACAAAATTAAGTGATCATTTTAATTAATTGCCTGTGAAAAAAAGTCAGGGTTCAGTTTTTTGCTGACCTTTACATGAACAAGATGTAATTAAGCTGCTGCTCTAGATTCACACATTATGACTTTTTACATCCATATTGTACTTCGTAGGGGGAGTTCATGTTAATGAGTGGTTCATCATGACCACATTTTTGAAGTAAACTGTGCAGCTGTCCCTTCTTATGATGTGTTTTGGTTAATGTAACAGAGTAGTCTAAGGGCTCATGGACTGGATTCTTCTCAAGGAAAAACAGAACCTGAAACTGCACTCCAGGACTGCACCCAAAGCATAACAATCACTGGTAGACCAAGCTGGACCTAATCTGAGGCAATCCACACGTGATGTGGACATCAACTCATCAGCACCAAATATTTTGCACTCTAGACCTCTGCTGGGCCATGTGACTTTTTAAGATAAGGTTGAGGTTACTGTCTTGAAAACTGTCCCAGTATTGCCCTGAGGGCCAGAGCTGAAAGACTGCACTGAAACTCTAAGAGAGCTAGACCTTGTAACTAATTAAAGCCTAGCATGATGCATGGCATATTTCACAAGGAAGTTTCACACTTCATTTAATAGTTATCAGCTGTAAATAATGTACACAATTCAATCTTGTATTTGTAAAGTGAAGGTAGAACTTTTTAAATAGACAGGAGGATCAGAAAATGTGTGTAACCATATTTGCTGTAAGTTCTGTGCAACTGAAACAACTCCCTATCAATGCTGTTGGGAGGAAGATTAAGTGTACAGTGACACAACATTCATCCATGTTCTGCTCTGCATCTCTAGTTTGGGAATTACATTCATTTATCAATGATCAGGTCATCTTAATAAAACTCTTCATTGTTTAAACTGTAAGTAAAGTGCAAAACAATGAGCGGTAGTAGCTCAATCAAGAAAGACCAGTTGTAATGTACTCTCATGATAGTGGCATTTTCTTGTATTTAAAAAATAACCTAGGACATCTAAAAGCCATTTAGTCGTGTCATTGGTAATAAGGCTAATGATTTCTTTTCCTGTGCTTCATTGCTTAACTCTGACCTGAAGACAGGTAACCACTAATGATATAATTAGGTGAGTATTTTACACTGATGATGTTTCTGCAGCAGAAGCATTTCCAGTTCTTAAATGCTACCTCATTGGTCTTGTTGGGCAACTCAGGAATGGCATAGAGATGTCTGAGTGTGAAATACAACTACTACATCAACTATACTTGTAAAACTTGACCAAAAAATTGTGTATTTATTAATGTCTCTAGCTGCTTCTCCCATATTGCCTTGTGTTTCCCATTGATATTAACTCTCAATGCCCACAAAGTGTTACTACAAAAATATGTATGCCCATGGCCCAGTAAAACAGGTAAAATTGAGGAAAAAGCTTTTGAAATCAAACCGAAGCCCTTTCCCTCAGTAGTGGAATTAATTCAAGTACCCAGCCAAGAGCTTTCAAGAAATAAAACATTCTTCTGTCAACATAGTATCTCTGTATTTAGACTGAGGATGATCTAATTGGAAAGTCCATAGTCTAAATCTTATTTGGCAGACTAAATTAGAAATGCTTGAACATTTGAAGGAAGATGAAATAAGCAATGAATGACATAAACATAAAATAAATGAGGATCAGATAAAAAATATTTCTTCTTTTTTTTTTTTTTTAAACCTTAAGTACTACTACATTACTTTGTTATTAGTATTGTTGGTTTGAGTTGTTTGTTTGGTTCAGTTTTTTAGTTTGCATTCAACACTTTCCAAAAGGAAATTTGAAAATAAATGGCTGGAGTTATTTAGGAGGAGAAACTGATGGGAGCTCCAACCCTGTAGCTATGCTATTCATCTGCCATGACAGAAGCACATGAAGGCATCCTCTGACTCCTTACACCCAATGATTGAACCCAGCACTCCCTGACACCGAGAAACTGCCCTAATTTCAAACATGCTCCAGGGTGGCTTTCACTGTACGTGTCTATGTTTGCATCTTTGCTTAGGACTGTGATTTTGATGCCTCTTTTCACCACTGCTCACCACTGGGATTGGGCCACAGAGCCACCTTGAACCAGAGCAGATCAGCCCCTCAGATGAAGCCAGAACAAAGCTGTGCCCCAGCTCCAGGGAGCAGCCAGACCTCACCACCAGAGCAGTCCTGTCCAGGGGACACCCCTGGAGCAAGGCCAGTGTGGACACAGGGCCCCAGTGCCCACACCATGGATCTGTTCCTGTTGTGCTACAGGACTTGCTCTGCATAGATTCTTTCCCTCTCTTGTGCAGTTTCCTGCTTCAGGTCAGAAAACACCCACTGGGGCAGAGAGTGAGCTCAGAGCCCAAACAGATGTGCTGACTGGGGGTGAGATTCTGTCTTTTGCTCAAGCAACTCAGGAGGCTCTAGTGATAATGCCCCAGTTCCCTTCAGTTGCAGGAATGCTGCATAAACATTGAGAAAATAACAAAAATTTAAATCAGTTTCAGGCCAGGAGAGATATTTTATCCTGTAATGATTATGCATTGAGGTGTCCCTAACATCTCTTTTCATTACTTTTGCTTCACAGAAAAAATTAAAATCTTGTACTCAATTCTAAATCAGAAAAAAAAAAAAGGGTGTTTTAAAATATCACTAATTTGTTTGTGAGATAAATCCACATAAGCACTATTGCTAAGTGTTGGATGAGAGCTCATAGAAGTTGTACTGTATTTCAGTATGTGTAAACTGTACTCACTAAAATCTGAAGCTGCACTGCTGCAAAATTAGTACTGCAACATGCAATGCTTCATGCCCATTTTAAAATGCAGTGAGATTGGATTAAAATATGTTAAGCATGCTAATGTATCTTTATTACTTATGAGCTTTCAAAACCTTCGCACAGACTCTTGTTTGAAATTTAAAACACATGAAGCAATGAACAAAAATAAACCTCAGTAGCTATAGCACACATTGAATGAGGCTTGTCTATATTACAAAATAACTGCTTTTACAGTATCTAAGTAGCATGTGTTGGTTACACCAGTGGTTTTCAGGCTGGGGTTTGCAGGTAACAGGTGATGAGATGCTAAATGTATTTATCACTAAGCTGAATAGTGCACCATGATCTATGACAAGCTTTGGAGCTTGATGGTGACCTTCCAGAAAAAGTCTAGGAGCCAAGATTCACATGCCCCATTGAATTAGGCATATAAACAGTAACTCTAAGATCTTTTTAAAACCGGGAGGAGAAATAGTCCGTTCCAGAGCAACCACTTCAATCCTGAAAAAGGTGACTTAAAAAAGGTGGTAAATGAACATACAGATGTCACAGTCTCTCTCCATTGATTACAGAGGGAATCTCAGGAGATTAAAAAGGGTAGCATTAGCTTTAGATTAGACCTCACTGCCCTCAGTGTCCCCGTCCATAACCTCAGCACAAACAGCTCAGATGCTCCTGCTCTGAGCCTTGGTTTCTCTGCCTCTTCATGTGAAAGGGCTGCCGCTCCTCCAGGAGCTTGGGAAGGAGGAGGGAAGCACAGTCTCACACCAGCACCCAGGACCCTGCATGGGGCACATCCGTCCCAGGGAGCGCAGTCCAGCAAGAGGGTCTCAGCAGGTATTGGGGCTGCCAGTGCACAGATGGGCTGTGTGTGCTCTGGTTACACGGCCAGAAGTGTCTGGACCAGTGTGGGCATCTTATCTGACCACTTCCATCTAAATCCAGCCTCTGCCTTATTTAGATCACTGTCAGCACAGATATATTGGTACTCACACAGCTGAAATTGAGGAGCTCTGCAGCCTCACATACTCTGGGGAAAGGAAATGCCAACACAAAACTTTATTGGAAACAGGGTTTTACCCTGATTCAGCATATGAGTTTTTCTTCCTGCAAGCCCACAGGGGCCATGAAAATCTTGCACAACACCTTTCAGAGAGGAATCTGAAATTGAAGCAAGCTTGTGCTGGTGTACAACACATCCATATCCTTTAGAAGATTTCCAGAAGGGGGTCCATTTGAGTCCAGGTTTCTCAATGCAATACAGCTGTATCCCGTGAAGTAGCTATTGGATAAAAAGGATTTTAATGCTCAACACTTATAACTGCAGCCTTGTGGAGGAATGTTTTACTCAAGCACACCTCGTTGGGATTCTGAAATGCTTCTGCCTCTGAACTGTAACATATAAAGTTGTCACATCAGCCATGAAGAGAGTTTAATTGACTGAAAAGAAGACTAAAACATACACACATTTGCTAAAAAAAAAAAAAAAAAAAAAGAAAAAATAATCTGGTATTTTCCAGTTAAAAATATGCTTTTACAATTAAATTTAAAATCTCTAGAGAAGTTAATTCAGTTAATGTAGGTAATTTTTAAAGCTCTTTCTCAGTGGAGCCAATTTTAATTTTGGGATTAAATGAACAGCTAATAGAGACATTCAGATTTTTTCCTCTCATACATTTGATGTTTGCTTAAAGATTTTTTTTCTTAACAATCACCCCTTCAAAATAGCACTGTCTTCAGTGAGTATTTAAAACATATGCAGCTTATTAAAAACTTAAAATAAGCCCCAGGTTATTATATTTGCATTCATTAACAATCTTACTTTGAGAAATGTTTTCGCTAAAAGAACATGTTTTAATCGGCTGGTACTACTTGCTTGCATAAAGACTAGAGGAGTTGAATATTTTTTTTTAATTTAAAAGTTATGCAGTCATCAGCAGCTATTGAGGACATACTTGGTAGTAACAAGACTACTACATCCTGATGCATTTTATTTGATACCACCAGTGCCTGTATGTGCCATGTAACACAAGAATTCTTCAGTAGAAAAAAGAATGAAATGAAAATGATGTAAAATAGCGTGGGGGAAAGCAGAAAACTTTTTTGTGGATGTTGACTCCTTGCAAAAATCACCCTGAAATATTCTCTTAGAGTTAAAAAAGTTAACAGGCCTTTTAGGCCTGCAATAAAGCTTAATTTAAAAGTTTTCTAGACAGTAGTTTATATATGATTAAATGACCTATAATGCCAGGTGAATGAATAATTGATCTATTCTGGAATGACCTGAGAGATTTCTTGTTTTCGAGCCTGATCAGTCTGGTACCCACACCATCCATTTACCACTTCTAATGTTCAGCAGCCTGTTCTATAACTCTGCCAGCTTCAGTTCTGCAGCTACAATTCAATCAAAAAGTCATGTCAGGGCTCAGAGTTGTATTAGCTGAAATTAGGAATGCTGGTCATTTATTACACTTGGAGTCATATTTATCTTCTGGGCCTCAGCTTTTCACTGAAGACAAATTCTCAAGGTTTTTATACCAACTAAAGAAAAAATTATTTTTATTTTATTTTTTTAATGGAAACTTAGTGCATCCTGGTTTTCATCCACCTTCCAGGTCTTTACAAATGGTCACATATTTCACAAGAGTTATGGCCCAAATCACAAGAGCTGTCAGCAGTGACATTTACCCATCAACATTACAGGGTGCACAACTGCAAAGATACGTATGAAATCATAAGAGCATAGAAGAATTGTTCAGATATTTTTTTTTCCTACCTTTTTGGGTTAGATCCAGTGAAAGATTTAAAGGTGCCAACACCTAACTTCTAGACTGACTTCCAGAATGAAATTCAGAGTCAGATACCAGAGTTCCTTCCATAATTTAAGTCACTCAGTGGGAAGAAGACTCCTGAGCAGCAGTGAGAACCCTGCTCTCCTCATTCCACTGCATCCTGCCTCTTCACACCTAAATCCTTGTGAGGCTGCTGAGCCACACCCTCCTGGTTTCACCAGGAGACTTCAAACTGCCCCATGGCTACCATGCTTTGCTACAGCAGAGGGGATATGAACCTGAAGTCCTTTAGTTGGAAGAGAGCATCCCATGCATGTCTCTGCCTCCTGGGTGAGTGTAACAGGTAGAAGATGTCCATTAGAAATACTTCACATATAATTACTGCTATGGAGGGACAGTTTTAGCAGTGAGCAAGGCAGGCTCATTCCAATGGATTTTGCATGTTCGTCCACTTACTTTTGGGATCTAATAAAGTTTTGGTAGGAAGGCAGCATTGCAGACTGAGCAGAAGAAAATCTCCGAAGACATTTAGAAACCTTCAAGGTTCAGCAGCAGGTAGGATGTTTGGATAAAAGGCACCAAGAGCTCAGTACAGTTCTCCAGCTGTAAAGGGTGTCTAGGAATGCTTGTCCTGTGCAAGGGAGGTGCAAGTGGGAGATCACCACTGACCATATGGGAGGCATTCATTTCTCTGCACGTACACTGTAGCATCCTACATGGAAAGAGGTGGCAAAGTTTTAGTAACTGAAATAAGCCTATATAATAACCAAATCCCACATTAGTAAGAAGAAACTTTTACCTTGCTTTTGTATTTTGGCTCACTGATAACATACTGTCAGCAGCAGTAAATACCAATTAGTTAGAGGTGACAATAACAAGTTCACCTATATATTCTACTACATTAATAAAATCCTATGGAAACCATTCCATGCCAAAGCACAGACCTAGTTCTGCAGCTGCACATTGTGAAGCCTTTGGGAAGTGGGAATAGAATAAAGTTAGATGTGGCTGCCTCCAATTTCACTCTTTTTAAGGTCAGTGAGGCCTTACACTACTTTAGAGCTGTATGGACAGAGAAATCTGTTCATAAGTCCTTCTAAGAAAATCCACTAGTTTTAGTGAAAGCCCACCCAATGAGATTTGTAAGCAAAATAAGCATCTAAACAATGACATGACTAAGTGTTTACCACAGCAGGCTGTTTGTTTTGGACACAGGCTAGAGAACGCTTTTGCCAGTTTCTGTTTAGCTTGGCAAACCCCATGGCAAATGTAGTCACAGCAAATATATTCCTAAGCCAGATGACACACACAGTTCCAAAGCTGATACAAAATGGGCTGTGGAAGACTAGAGTATAATAAAATAAGTTGAAATACTGTGTGACAATAATAGCTTTGCATACTATTGCCCTCAAAGTATCAAAAGGATCTCACATTTCTTTCAAAGATATGTATTAGTGATGTAGTAATGTCAAAGATGAAATTATATCCAATTTTACACATAGAAAATTGCATTTTTTTTGTCACAAAGGCTGATATTGCACACATTTGCTACAACAGACTCTCAGAAAAATCAAATGCAATCATAAAACAGAAAGCAAAACATTATTTTTTAACGACTGCATTATGTAAGTGGGAAAGAGATGATATCAACCTGCCAGCTGGAAATCAATAGGAACTTGGCCAACTAGCCTAAGGATTTTTTTTTCTGTTGTCCTCAAGGGGATCAGTTTACTAAAATAATAATTTAATCCCATGTGCTTCAGTAATACTGGACATTTTAATCCCGGGCATTGTAAAGCCAACATTTCATGCACATTCTACATTCCAAAGTATAGCATGCAATCTTTATCTGGTCAGTCATGCCTTCTGTCATGTGCAATTCTCACTGATCAATTCAGGTACTTATGATGAAAGTGGATTTGTTTTACTTAACAAACTTTCTTTTTTGTAGTTTTAACAAGTCACAAATCCAGTTCCTTAGGCCACAGGAGATTAAGAAGCATGTATATGTATGGCTCATAAAAACAGTAAAAACTGGAAAACCATTGTACATTTCTGCCATGTTCTGACTCTGTGCTGTACATGTTTGGACTTTACATATTCACATATCCTTTCTGATACTTGAATCTAATAGGGCCATTAGCTGTCTGTTGTCTTTATTGTCATCATTTTATCAATCTCAAATTGCAAGTGGCAGTGAGTGTACCTTAGCTTACCACACCAAAGGTCCTTGTTGCAGTGGGTCAAACCAAATTCAAGGCTACAAAGTATCAAAAAATTGTATTAAAACTCAAAGTAAAGCAAATTCCTCTTCCTTACTGTCTTCACACCTTTGCTGTGAAAGACAATCCTCAGCCAGCCAGGTTCTCCAAGCACACACACACATTTAGTGACTGCATGTTTTCCCTATTTTCCTACCACAGCTGAGGTAGCTGACCAGACTGAAGAGGTAGACATAAAATTTTACCATTTTTAAACTGTCAAACTGTTTGCAAAATTGTAAAATTATTTATAAAAACTTCACCTATTTGATATATAACAAACAAGCAGAGATACCATCCTTTGTTTTTCAGAAAAGGAAGCAGCAGGTTTGTTACCTGCAAGGTGCACCAAGTCCCACAGTACAGGCATGGCAGAGTGAGCTGCACCAAGTCCCACAGTAGAGGCATGGCAGAGTGAGCTGAGACACAGGACAGTTCTTGTTTCCCAGCTTGGGGCCATGCTTAGGGACTTAGTACATGCTGCCTTTCATGCTGCTTTACCCTTCTGTCTGGCTGACCACGTGCCATCAAACACAAGAGGCAAACAAGTAAGGTCTTACCAAGATCACTCTAAGGCTTTGCAGAGGTTACAGTCTAACCCATTTCTCTAAATTATAGTCAAACAAGTATAAAGTTTCACCTGAAACACTATTTCCCGTTGTATATTATACAGGTGTAATACAACTTTAGTTCAAACAGCCTCCCAGCATCTGAGGATAGGATTTGTGAATAGTTGAGACACCCTCAGCACCTCACAGAAGCTAGAAGAGCCTTGTCCTTGAGTTTCTTCAAAAAACAATTAAGTTTGGGAGAAGATTAACATTGATTTTTAAGAAATATTGATATAATGTGGAAAGAAGGAAAAAATGGCAAAAAGCTAATGAGATATTAAGAAGGTTAAAAGGGATGACCTAAAGGGATAGACTGGTATTGATTGCTCACAAAATGTTGGAAGGCTGATAGGGTTGCCATTTGCCATAAGTATGGTAGCATAATCAAGGTCATTCAGTAAGAATTATATAAAACAGGCTTTGTCACACAATACCATTACTACAAGAGATTAGAAATTTAGGTGATAATTTAAATTATACTGACATAACAGGTTTTGACAAATTATTTTACATCATGGTGAAGGACCTTTTGTTTAAAAACAAGTATAAAGCTATAAGAAAAAAAATATGAAAAAACTTCATGCAAGTATCTAGTTCATCACCCACTGGCAGATTCTTGAATATAAAATGGATTTCAACTGAAAATTTGGTTTATACATTTCTAAACAGAAGTATTTCAAATGATATTGCACAGAATTTCTATTCTTGGCTCAACTATAAGAAATACCTTTATTATTGAGCAGAATACAAAAGAATCACTGCAGCTAGTGTACAAATTCCAGCAGCATGCCAGAAGTGATAAGAATGGGTCAGTTCCACACAGAGGCTGTGGTGCTTGAACTGCTAGTTTCATTCAAAGAAAGAATATAGGTCAATCATCCAGATCTGGAAAAGCAGTATCCTGCAATTCAATGACTTAGAGAAGAACTCTGGTTTAAGGGAAATAGCCAACAAAAATAAAAAAGCTTATAACATGACTGTGATTATGAGGGACAGTATGATCTTCAGATGTGTAAATAAGAACAAATCTTTAACACGTAGGACAACTGTATACTGCCCTGCTGATATGAGCTAATTGGGATTTTTTTCCCCTGATAGTCTTCATCAGAAAATTCAACATTCTCAGAGGGAGATGAAGCTTAAATAAGAAAAGAATTTTAGAAAAGAAGATTAAGTTGTTTTGATTTTCATGATACTCCTCTTGTGCTTTTAAATATACACAATTTGGGTTTAAATTTAATATGATTTTTGCATATTTGGTGACATAATATAATATTTAAAAAAATAAAAATAAAACCTATGAAAAGGTTATTAAATTGTAATCAAATGTCTCAAGTTTGCTGTAAGATTACTTTTGAGCTTATAGAAATTGTCAACATCTTCTCTTTCTATTCTGTTTTGGGAGAAAGACTTTCTGAAAATCTATACCTTCTGTCAGCTGAGATTGTAATTCAGATACTGGAACCTGATTCCAAATGTCAGTATTTAAGAATATAGAAAGCCAAGAAATGTTATAAACAAACCACAAGAGTGTTCCAGAGTTGCATTTCTTAAAAATACAGCTTGAAAACAAGGGTTTGGATGCTTTCTTAGCTTATTAGACCAACAGAAACACAACAAAACCTAACATAAAAATCACTAGCCAAAGGAATTCTAATTAAAGGAACATTTATTACCCATTGGAACAACTAAACTGGGATTACTGTAAGTCAGTAATTTTTTGCAGCCTCTCAGATGACATACATTCCTAGAAGGGATGCTTGCAGCTCAGTGACAAACATAAGACTCAATACTGAATCTCTGCAGGCATGCCCTGCAGCTCATACTGTGCAGGAGTTTCTCACAGCTCCTGGGCTTCAACCTGTGAGCACGGGAAAAGAAAAAAAGCAGCACTCAAGTCACTGCTGTGGTCAGGCAGCTGCCTTCTGTAACCAATATATGTTTGCAAGAACAATCATCACTTACCAAAGGGTATGACAGGGAGGAAAAGGGCCATGGTCGGCAGTGTGAGGCACTCACTGAAGACAAGAGATGATGTGCACACAAGGAGATACTGTGAAACCAGCACAGCCATACCACCTGCCATACTACAGGCAAAGCACCTAACCTTTCCATTCAAGTGCTAAAAAGAAAAAGGAAGATTAGTAGATTTTTTTTTTAATAGTAATAGATTATAGGGAAACTTGTCTGAGCAGGACCTAATGTGAGAAATTATTTCAGTTCATAATTCAGTAATTATTAATTTCTCAAGGTTGAGATTGAAGGCATTTGAGACGGCATTTTATGTTCGGACTTAGGTGTTTATTTTTTTTTATCTATGTTACAGTCTCACTACTGTGAGTTTGGTAGGTTTTTCATTAGCAAGGCACAAAATGGCTAACTAAGTTTTGTTACAAGGTCTTTTAAAAATAAAATATCTAATTAAGAAAGGACACTTAGATTATTTTCTTTTTTAACTCAATAATTGATCTTCCAAAGTCCGCAATGCGAACTTTTCTGTTTAATCACAAAACATCACCCAAACCCATGAAGAAGGAAGAAGGTAAAGAAGAACAACTTGCTTCTGCCCTAAAACTTCTATCTTGCTTCATATTTATTTATATATTCTAAAATTTCAAACTCTAAGTTTTTCACTTTGTGATATTACAGACTTTCAACCAACTACACACTCATAATCTTAGTGTTATTAGTCAATTTTAAAAGCTTGTTCTACAACCTCAGGTCAAATGCAGTGTTCTCTTGTGGGTCTGTGCCTTTAAGCATAGAAAGTTCAAAATTCTCAGCATCCAGGATTCCAATGTCTCTGGGGGAGCAGAGGACAAGCTAAAACCTGAAGTACAGAGAACTAAAAAGGAAAGAGAATCAACATACACCCTGCTCCAACACACTGAACACTTGACATCACAAGAAAGACCCCTTCCCACACAGATCACCAGCACCTTACTTTTCTTCCCTGCAGTGAGTCTTTCTGTAAGTGTAACTGCAGCATTACCTTTTTCAAATATCACACCTCCCTGATAAATTGTTCCTTTTAAATCCATAGTAATAATGGTTTTTACCTTAGAGCTTCAGATTAAGAGATACATTTTTGCACATTGCTAATCTTTGTATAACTCATCTTTTAGGAAAGCAGACCTATTAGTAAATACAGATCAAATTGTGAAACGGTATTACAGTATAGGAAATCTTTCTTAATCTAGATAAAAATCCCTCTTCTTAAATCATATAGATCAATCATAAGTATTTTTTTCCATTAGTATCAGATAAGCAATCTTTATCAAATTAAATCAAGCAATCAAATCTTCCTGATTTTTTAGGAATTCAACAAATATAGCTAATCTGTATATATTCACCTCTCTCCAGCCTTAGACTTCAATTTCTCAGGCCAGGGACTGTCTTTTCCTGAATGTATGGAGAGAGAGAGTGCCCAGCTAAGCATGGGCTCCGGCATAAATAAATAATTGCATCATAGTCACCATTATATGACATCATATAATTTTAAATAAAATTATACTCTGATTTAATTGTGAAGCTCCTGTTCCAAAATCCCAGATGAGCAATGATATTCAGAATCCTGCTTTACATTTATCTTATCAGGAGTTTCCTTCTAACAAAACAACTGGAACTGTACATGTCCTGCTCATCTACCCTTTCCCCACACGCTCACCAATGCTCAAGACAATCCCTCTTGCTCAAATGCTATGGGACAGACTCTTTTCTATTTACTGCTTCTAAGTTCTTGTTACTTTCTTTTGCAAACACAGTATCAGCCAGAACTTAAGAGGGAAGAATATCTTTGGAGAGTTGGTTATTGTGATTACAGGATGCTTAAGGCAACAGATGAAGCAGTGAAATCATTGCATGGAAAGAGAACATGCCATGGAGCACCAAGGAGCTGCCAGCTCAGGGAAGAAGAACAAAAAGAACCTCCCAGACATGAGGAGCCTGGATAGAGTTTGCTATAACTCAGGATGTGACTGAATCAGCTAAAGCAAGGACACACCTGAAATAATATAAATTGTTGTGATTTTTTAACTTCATGTTTGCCTTTTTCAAAAGTTCTAAGTTTTCTCAATTTAAAAACTTAGTTTTCTAGTTTTTATTCAAATAAAGTTTGCCTTGTTTGAAATTTAAAAAAAAAAAATAAACCATCAACTTTAGTCTAACTTGAGTGAGAATACAACATAATATAAAAAAAAGATTGCCTGATGCAGAGTCCCATCAGGGATGAAAAGATGACTGCCCTTAGTGCAGTCCCCACTATGAGAGCAAGAAGGGAGACTTTCACGCTGGGAAGATTCACTGCTGTCAGAAGTGGAGCAGGAAGTGTGAAAGAAGGAAAGGAGTGCAAAAATACAAGATAATTTGACTGGTAACAGGCCTCCTCACCTCCCCACACACCAAATGTCTTCCTGCAGGGAAGACAGGTGCAAAAGAGAACAAGCAAAAGAGAATGAAGAGGAAAAGCAAAGAGCAGTCAAAAGTGAAATGAAGGATAAAGGAAAGCTGGGAATCATGACATTGCTGGTAGCAAATAAAAAAAAACAGATTAACAGAACTACACAAGAAGGTTTTCCTTCCCATCATCCAGGCAACTCTGTCATCCTAAACTGAGTCAATCAAGTTCTTGTGATACTGAGTCCCAGAGCAATGAGGCAGCTATTGCTCTCATGAGATGATGTAAGAACACCCAAGACAAGTGACAAAAGTTGGAGAAAAACGTTCCACTGCAATTATAAATGGGAAAAATTATACATCAAGCATCAAAAGTAGTCTTCCTTGAAAAATTGTATTAAGAAAAACAAAAAAAAAGAAGATGGCATAAATGTTCAACTCCTCCTTAACCCTCAGCACTGGAGGGTTAAGCACTCTTCCTAAAAAGTAGGTTCTAATGCATCTGATCTCCCCATGAGAAACAAAAGTTAGAATGGGTCAATGCTGTAAGGTAAACACAGCTGCTGGTACAACTCCAATTTTAACTTTAAAGAATTATTTTATATCAAAAAAAGAGTCACAACTGCCTTTTTTTTTTTTTTAATCACAAAGCTTGTTTTCATTTAACTTTGCAGGGCCTGCTCCGGCTGAGACAAATTATACCTCAAAAAAAAGCATTATATTTGGGGGGAACTACAGCATCACAGTCTTTCTTTCCTCTTCTTCCAGTGTATCAGTCAATATTTTCTCTGCAAAGAGACCTGAACAGTATGCAATAGCAAGACACAGCTTTTAACTTCTGCATTCTTTTAGATGTCCTTACTGTACATGTATTTCTCAGAATTAGGTAGAGAGAAGGTCATTAATGACCTTTTTTAATTACATAAAGCCAGGAGAAAGTAAAAATTACAATCATGTGGCAAAAAAATTCTCAAATTGGGAATCTGCATTTGCATTTTCTCCCAGAGCATTGTTATATATGAGTAAGCATCAGAACAGAAGGATGTGTCACATGGGATTCACCAGGGGTCTGTCCTGGCTGCAATACACCCCAGTATTTACTCCACAATTCAGAGAGTACATATTAAATTTACAGATGGCAAGAACCCAGAAAGAAATTAACCTATTGCAAAGGAAAAAATACTGTGGACAAAAGAAGGAAATAATGTCTGGGAAAAAGAAAACAGAATGCACCCCAACAGGGACAAGCTGAAGTTCTCATAAGAGCAAATGAACCACTCAAATACAGAAGACAGCCAATTACAAATCAGACGTGTAGAAAAGGACCTCAAATGATATAAAAGAGAAGGTGAACAGAAGTCAACATCAAGCTATAACAGGTTTCTTAAGGTACCAACAGAATTATGCATGAGCCAGAATACAGAATAGAAAATCTGTAAGAGCCCTCTGCTCTGCAAGGCACAGCTGCGCATCAATACTGCCTTGTTCTCACAATACAAAAATAAATAAGTAAAAATTCAAGTGGGCCAACAGAAAGGAATGCATAGGAGAGTTGCAAGAAGAGTTCCAGGAAACATGAGCCTGGAGGAAACATTGAGCAGTGAGTTTTTGAATCCAAACAAACTTAGGACCTAAACATGACATGCTAATAGCCTTCAAGCACATACAACACTGCTGCAAGATTGAACAGTTAATTTTCTACATTCATCCAGAAGGAAAAAAGTAACAGGCTTAGATTCTAACAGCAAGGTTTCCACCTCAAGCCAAGAGAATTTTCTGTTGACAAGAATAATGAAATGTAAGAATGAACTGCCTGAAGAAGAGGGCAGACAAACCTTCCTTGAAAAAATCTTGACTTGAAAAAGTCAACTGACCTTGTCTCATAATAAAGACATACTCCACATCTTCCTTGCTCCCCCATTATTCTCAGCTTGCCTAAACACTGTCAGAATAAGAGTCAACATCCTGCATCCTTAAAAGCAATCTCTTCATCATGACCAGCTGGCCTTTTTCACAGATTAAATAACTATGTCTTGCTGTGTTCCTGTTTCTCACCTTCCCCAGATCAGCATGCAGGCTGTCCTCCCCTCTCCAGTACCCTGTGCACATGCCTGGGCCATCTCTGCTTTCCCTGAGCAACACTCTAGAGAGGACACAAAGGCCTTTATGGATGATTAATAGCTACCTTTCAAGGCTTAATGATTTGGCTAAGAAACTACATCTTATAGATCAGTCAGCTAATCTAGACCTTGGCAGTTCTCTTCTGCTCTTTCCAAGAGCTAGACTGAATATTCAGCTCAATATCTCTCCTGCTTTCAAGTCATTTTTCTCCATTATCAACCACCTCTTCAGACAACTATTCCCAAGTTACACCACTTTACACAACACATCATCTCCATTACATTACCAATGGGTAAGCAGAGAAACCTTAAACCTTAATCAAAACAAACAGTCACTAAATACTCAGAAACAATTCAGGAATTAGTCGTATTTTACAGTTCTGTGTGTTCTGTTTTCCAGTTTTCAGCTCTGCAATGATGAGATTGCATTTTATCTAAGGAAGAACACACCATTTTACTACACATTAGGTAACGTATACAATTCCAAACGGCAGAAGTTCTTTCCTTCTGTTGCTGGAAAAAAGATGAATAATAATGTTAAAATTAGTTACAGCCAGTATGCGGTAGATGGACTGTTGCCATATGGTGGTTATGTAAATTAAGTGACAAAATAAGGATCTAGCATTTATAAGCAACTATTGCACACTTCAAAAACCCAGCCTGCCTGTGAAATACCTACGGGCTCCCACTTAAGGGAAAAGATGACATCAAAAGCTTGGATTTTTTTCTGAGACTCTGAACAATTATTTCAAGGAAAACATAAGCTTCTTATTTGCCTAACATATAAATAATATAAAGCCCAATAACCACTCCTGTGCATTGCACAAAGTAGTCTTGTTGTCCAATTTAACATCTATTTTCATTTGGTAAAATTATGTCCCGATTCCACGTCACTCTGTTGCCTGTCTGGAAAGGTGCCTGACTGTACTTCATGGATGACTTAAATGCCCAAACTTAGGACAAAGACAATTTCTCTAAAAGCTGTCAAAGCCACCCACTTTTGCTGACTAAACAGGGAATTTAGGACCGTCTTTAGGAGTCTTGATACTCTATGTGCTTGCCATTGAAACATAAAATGGGGGGACAGCTGGGCAAGATACATCCTAAGCATCATAGCTCAGTCAACTTTAAATATGTTCAAGAGGCAGCATTTCAGACTCTATGTGTAGCAGCTATCATGGAGAAAAGTGATAATTTAAAGTATATAATTTTTTTCTTATTTCAGCAGGCAGGGCCACTAGGTATCAAACATATAATTGGATCAGAAATCACAAAACAGTTTCTTCTAAAGCTGGGTCACTATTTTAAAAAAACTAGTTCTCATTTCTCAGGTTATAATGAAAACATAGCTCCTGCTATGAAAAATAGAAGTTGAAATTAATTATGGTATATAACAGCTTCGTGAATTCTTGACATAAAGCACAGATTAAATTTTAGACTCCTACTGTCCCACCACAAAAAAACATTAGTCTTTTCTCTCTAACCATATGCACAGAGGCTAATTAACACAAAATCCTTTTTCCTAACTGAAAAAGGAGTCTTCAGGCTTTATTAGAAAAACAGGAAAGCAATTAACTAAAGATTAAAGGAGCTCCATCTGCATGAAGCATGATAGAAATTGCCAAAAGGAGCAGGAGACAGGTAACAGAGGATATAACAAAAGGGAGGTGGGGGTAGAAAGAGAGAATGAGCAACAGAAGGTTAATATTAAAATCACAACTGGAGATCTTTCTCAGTAACCTGTTGGAAGTCATCCAGAGGGGATAACTGTAATATAGGCACATATATTTTTGCTTAGGCAAAAGTCTATGGACTCTGTTCAGGTTAGATTATCTGATCATAATGGTCCTTTCCACCCTCATAAATCTGAATTACACATGTTTGAAGACAAAAGTGAATACTAAGCAAAAAATCAAGGAAAGGTTTAAATCTAAGTTGAACTAAAACCCTTACATTATTATCACCATAGCAAAAGGCCTATGTAAAAGGCACTAAGTTTATTCTTGACATCTCTAGCCAAGTATTTGTCCCTCTATCAGTCTTCACAGGAAGTGCTGTCTCATAGGAAGTAGCTGCTTGGCATCTTTCTGAAAAAAGACTATATGACAACTCTGCCAAAAGTATCACCCTCTTTGACTCTCCTATCTTAGGGTAACTCTGGGTTGGTAACATATGAGCTCCTCATACAGATTTCTAGCACTGGAACTTTATTTAAAAGCCATAAAAATCACACAGTTCTGACTGAGTGTATCTAACAAGCTATATTCCAACACAATCTGATGGAGGTGGAAGCCTCAATTTATTCATACAACCAGGCCTTTTGCCCTATGGCAAATTCTAATAGATCTTAACTGGCTTAGTTCTGTCCACACAAAAGTTGGCATGTATCTGAAGTCTTCCCTTGCAGCAGTTACTACAGGATCAGGAAGGGTCAAAAAGGGAGGTATGAACCCATTAGAAGGTCAGTAAGTCTCGGGGTCCCGCGTTCCTTCGACATGTACTGCTGGATTTGTCAAAGGTCCTGTCATGAGCACTGACATTACATTACATATTAGATCTACTTAAAAGTGCATTGTGGCAGAAAGATGCAAATGTGAACCACACCACAAGCATGTCATACAGCTCCTACAACACCTTGGATGGATTCACTGCCTGTAGCTCCATGACAGACCACAACCAAAACCAGGTGCTGCTGTGCACCTCACCATGGCTCACATGCTCTCAGTGACCAGAGGGAACGCTGACAACACAGAGCTTCTCAGGGGTCATCAAAACCTAAGAGTTCCTTAAGGATAGTGACTCATCTAGTGGATCAGCTGGCAATGAAAACATGACAGTCAATTTGGCAGGTGCAGCATCCTGTTAGCTCATCTCCGCTGCAGACAAAAATAGTCTGCATGTTGGATGAACAGCTTTCTCCCTAATTCTATCTGGCCATCACTGATACTACAATATCACCAGAATATCACAACAATAGCCCTAAAAGAAGAGCCTAGTCTCATATAAAATCTCTTTTCTCTTCAGACAAAACAGAATTTAATGGGATAGTGTCATCTTTGTAAAAAATTTCAAGGAATCACATCTATAAGATAGTATACTCAACTTCTGTTTTCAGCTAAAACAGAAAGATATGCAAATCCCACATGAACAGAAAGGACTGAAATCTCATGGTGGTACTGGTAGCATGTCACTCACCTTAAGAATACATTAACTTCAGTAAGAAAACAAAATAAATTAATCTATCATTGATGCAATTCAAACACCCTCCTATGCTGTCAGATGTCTGTTAGAGACATCTGGTTGTTAGGTGTATGCTGCAATCACAACAGCTGTACAGGGACAAAACAGGGATGGATATGAGGATTCAATGAGCCTCCATCTAGAATTCTTCAGAGCCTGGAGCATACTCTTTAAGGAGCTGAAGCTTGAGCTACTTGCACACCTCCAAGCTTATAATGAGCAGTAGATATAACCTGGTTGAAAGGGGCTGTATGCAAGCAGAGATAAACAAAAGGCCAAAAGAGGAAAGGCACTCCTGGGAATAGCAAATAACACATCTTTTCCTTTTCTCAGAAAAGGTCACTGTGTGAAGAAAGCTGGCTAAGATATTGCATTAGTTGCAGGCAGAGAAGAGCTGGGGTACAGCAGGAACACCCCAGGAAGCAGCACAGGAGACCCAAAGTGATCATGACACCAGTGAGCTGGGCAGCCTCCTCACTGACTCAATGCACTCTCACAGTAACCATGCAGTGTTATGTTCTGGTGTATAATTTAGGCATTCAAGACTTCTGGATGTTCAGAATTGCAGATATAACCACTGCAGAGAGCTCATTTGTAGCAAGTTCATCATTTAACTTAAACGTTAAAATGTGCATGTTGTGAATCCAATAAATCTGACACAAAGGGCTACTTGCTTGCACATATAAATGGGTCCACAGGCAACAGATTGGCACCTACACATTAAATCACATATGTCCTGAAGAGGTCTGATTTGACTGTCTACAACCAGAATAATCAAGCTCACTGCAGATGCTTTATTTAGTACACATACACATTTCTTTACAAGCAGAATTAGAAGCTGTGAAAAAGAGGGGCTCTGATGTGGCATGACTGGCTTTAGCCATCATTCAAAACACAGAACAGTCACTATACTGTCTACTGACCGGCAGATGCTTCATTATAGCAACCAACATAGTATTGTATTCCCTGCAGTCACTGCTCAGAATATGAGATACTGAGATATTTTCCACTTTGAAGAAAAAAAACCAAACAAACATGTAACAGTAACAACAACCACCTCAAGACAAAATTACACACCAAAACCACACAAATGCTCATTTGGAAAACATACTAACTGCTTTTCAATTAATACTATTCTCTTTCTTTTGGCTGTGTTAACTTGAAATTAGGTGGTCATCTATAGCAAAAGTATAAAAGAGATGGTATCTATCTGGAGACATGACCCATGTTTCTCCTTTCCAAACAATAAGTCTGGGAACAGAATTGGATTTGAGGTCTGCGAACATGTTAATAAATGCTAAATGACGTAACAGCGCAGAAATTTCTATTTACCATATGCCTTCCACCATTCCCAAGACAAAGTTTCTGCATTTTAAAAGATGGAGGTAATCTTGTGTTCAGCATTTCATTTCTTAAATATATAGATAAGTTAAATGAAGCTTAGAGGAGGTGAAAGACATTAGAAAAATACAAATCCTCTCTTGATACTCAGCAAGGGACTAAATAACAAAAAAGGAGTTTAAGTGCTATTGATCTGCACAGGTTGTGCATCTAATTTTGAGAGAGCACCTTGGTAGATGACACCTAACCCCTCTATCATCATCCCCAGCTCTTCCGCAGCCTCGGGGACAAAGAGCGAGTGCAATCAAGCAAACCGTTAAGTCTTCATCCTTACAAACATCATTCAAGAATCTCAAACGCCACGACCTACGACCGGCTCTCAGCTGCCGGTGACACTCCGCTGTGAGGGGCCACGGCCGCGCCCCGCTGCAGCTGCGCCCCCGCGCCGCCTGCCTGCGGCCGGGCCGCGCTCCCTGCCGCCCCCTGGCGGCGCCGGCCGGCCGCGCACCCCGGGGCGCATCGCAAAGGCCGTGCCTGGAAACAGCCGAAATCCCGGCTTCGCATTCCGTTCCGAAAGCCAGAGCAGCGCAGCTCAGGGTGACTGCCCACCGCGCCCCTTCCATCCCAGAAAAGGACCAAGGTGTGCTCCAGGCGTTGTTGGGCTTCCTTGGCACTGATTCCCCATCGATATTCAGGCTCCTTTCCTCAAAAGCCAGCGCAAACCTGTAAAACCTTATTCCTCGCCAACCCTGAGCTGCTCCCACAGGAAGATTTTCTTTCTGCTCCTCTGCTTGCATTCACCACTCCAAAAATGAGATTACTTCCAGGCTCAGGGTCTTCTGACTCCCCTTCCAAAATCTCCCTGGTCCAGGGAAGAGGGTGTGGCATTATGGCAGTGTACACTTACAGCCTAATAACTATAGCCCTACTGCCTCTCCTGTCCACACACAAAACACTTGCCCAAAGCCTTTCACTCGTTATACGAAGGCAAAGACAATAATTGTTTTGTAAGGCAGTGAATGCTGTAGAATTACCCTGTCCCTCTCACATGCACCTAGTATAAGGCAGTTCAAAACAAAAGCACCAGCCTCAAGTGCTTTCATCAGCCTTGCTATAGTTACCTTGTCACTCTTATTAATTTTATTTATTGATTCATTATTTTTTGCTCCAAAGTTAGAAAGTGTAGCTACACAGGCAGCAAGCCCCTTCGGAGCAGAGAAACCAGGATCTGGTAATGATTTGAATTACATGTTACCTTCAACTTCTCCAAACAACAGTTTAGTAACTAAGGAGAAGACAATCCAAGAGCACCAAACTGCAAAGGAAGAAGAAAAAAAAAAAAAAAAAAAAACCACAAGAGGAAAAATAAACACTTCACTTCTAATTCAGGCACACAGAAATAGTGAGAAAATAGAGCTGGACAGGGCCTTGAAGTTCTTGAGCTATTTATCACGTGCCTAGTGCAGGGAGAGAAATATTACTTCTGCCAGTTGTTTCTCTAATCTATTTTTAAAGGCATAAATATATGAGGGTCCACATTGTTCCTGCCTGGATCTCTTCTTGTCTTTTCTAAAATCACTCTCTAGAAGACTCCATAACCAAAATCTCAATGACCAAATCAGTGGTGTTTTGATCACCTCATCCTCAATAAAAAAAAAATCACAAAAACACTGACCCAACACTAAGTGCCAAGTGTTTTTAAAGCAGCTTTCAAGACAGAAACAAATAATTCTGCTTCAAACATTAGGGGTTTAAAGAAGCTAACATGATAAGCATATAGATAATTCAGGATAATTCAACCACAGCCAAACAGTAAAATACAAAAAAAAAATTGAACTGGGAACTACACAGGTGAGTAATGGACCTTCCACAAGGGAAGAGATTTTTTATGAAAGAATAATTGTCTTGTAGCTGTGCTAATGTAGCTATCAAAGTGACATAGTTTTATCCTTTCCTTCTTTAACAGAATCTTATTAACATATTAAGCCTTACCCCTCCAAAACTGTTTTAAAATATATTAGGAATTCTACTACTTTTGGATTATATTGCCCTGTGTTATCCTGGTGTAGGCAAAGAATCTAGTAAAGTGAGAAAATTAGCTCTAAGATACAAAAGCATTTTTTTCTGCTTTTCAGGATACAGGAGTATCTTAGTCTGTTACCAGTCTTGTTTTGAAGCCAAGAATGGTAATATTTTGCTGGCCATTTCCAATCATTGTGGGTCAGTCCATAGCTGTGGAGGCACTTAGTTTCAACGGCATCCTCCACACTTCTCAGTACGTTTCTCCAAGACAAAATTTCTTTCTGAAAGTCAAAGTCAAAACACAACCGAGTACCTGACTCTGCATTGCTGTGATCAGTTACTTGCCTTAACGTTTACAGGGAGAAAACAAGGAAAGCAAAACATCCTACCACTGCACCCAGATAAGGTAATTGTAAACTGAAAGACAACTTGCTGAAAATAACTCTTCCAAGTGGAATATCTCCAGTATCACCTTAAAAAGCAGAAAAGCAAATTGTGAAGTTAAAATCATGAAATAATGATAATTAAGCAGTAACTCAGAATAGCAAATGCCAGATGAAGTACAATTTATGAGGTGTTTGCATGTTGTTATACTGCAAAAGCAATGACCTGTACAAACTGAACTGATTCCAGCCCGAGCTTCAGGACATTACTGACACTTAAAACAGTTCCTTCAATCTCTTCAGTGTCAAACACCATTTTATAATGCCTAATTTGTTCAAATATGCAAGTGATCCGTGAGGAAGAAAATGGCAATATTTATGTAAAGAGATTTAATAAAAGAGACCAGAGTCACAATCTGTTCAGTTCTGAGGAGGTCAACAAAGTCACACACCTTGTTTTCCTTGCTTATACTAATAGGGACAAGTACTCTGAAACAGCACAGACACCCGATCCTAAGCCTTGTCAAACCAGGCACCACCTAATGCACTAACAGTTTGACACCATGCAGAGAAATGTCTCACTGAATTAGGAAAGCCATTACCACTTTTATACCTGAGACAAATTATTGATCTCCTTATCTGTCAATATAATGAATGTGCTTTTGATAGAAAATGCAGCTTTACACACTTAAAGGACGATGCATCTATCTTAGACTTGTTCATTCTTAGGTAGTTATTTCTTCAAAGAGAGAGTAGCAGTTGAAATTTAGATGTATGCTGTGAAGGCAGCTGATTACAATTTACACATCCAATTCAGTCTAAGATCCACCCAATCTGCCTTGCACAAGACAGTAACTTCAAAAAATCCCTTTGTTTCTTGCAGAAAGTCACAAGCTGAGAACTGTAAAACCACAACATCCTGGAGAAGAAAACATCTGAGCAACAGAGTGAAAAAAACTAAGTGCATGTACACATAAGATCTGCTTCAAACACCAGACTGCACTTTTTAGTCTGCTCTGCCACCAAGCCCACTCAGCTCTTTCCAGTGACATCAACAGCTGTGGAAGATCATCAAAGCAGACTGTTTTGCCCCTAATAATGGAGCTGACTCTCAGGCTCAAAGCATGTAAGTAATGTGAAAGAGCAAATCCAGCTCAGCCAAGAGCTGAACCAGCTAGCACTGGAAAGGCTTGTGCTGAGAACACAGACCAGGTACATTCAGGTTGCCTTAGACTGAAATGGCATCAAAACAAAAAATATATCAGTATTATCAGAGGCTGTGGATTATTGACACAGAGAACCTCAATCTATCTATAACTGAGGCAAGATCACCATAAAATCTACTTCTGAAGAGTAATATTAGAGCAAGATGAAAAAGCACATTCTCCTCACCCATCCAGACTTTGAAACAACTACGGCAGTACTATTCCTAGCAATGCAGTGAAACAATATAGTTTCATCTGTTTTGCAGAAAAATGTATTTGGTCCATGTGCTATAAATGGCTCAGGTGATCTTCATTTCCCAATAAATCTTCTGAAGTCAACGATATTGGTTCCTAATTTGAGACATTATTTCAAGCATACAACATTTCTATTAAGATTACCAGTATCTTGATAATACCCAAAGGGATGAATGAACCCAAACCAACTTTCCAAATTACATTGCACCTTGTGTCTATGAAATCACTACTTTAAGACTGTAACTGATGGATACTGTAAAGCAAGCAACTTAAAAAAGGGAACTAAAGCTTCCCCTCTGATGTCCTTTTCAAGATGAGCAGAGACCCTTTATACCCAGCCAGCAGTCCTTCTTGCAAGTCTCCTCATTAGTACAAACACCACAGCTTCTCCATTAATAAAATCATCAAGGGCCCGTTCTTCTCCAAACAACACACTGCTCTACCTGTGGTTAACCAGCTCTTGTATTTCACTATTCAGCAAAAGGGAATTATGCAAAATACCTACAAACAGTTCTTTCAGCCACCACTCAAAACTGACCTCATTTTCCAAGTACTTCAAGCACCTGAGCAGTTACACAAATCCTTCACACAGATTTAAGTTCATCCCAAGAGAATCCAATCAAACACAAATGGTGGTAATGGCCATCAACTATCTAAGCTAGATTTCTTTATTCTCCTAAAAAACTGAGGAAACCAAGCACTACAAGGGCTTCAAGCCTAACATTTTAGACATTTTAGACAGAAATCTAATATTTCAGATAGAAAAGGGTTGTAAAACATAAGACTAGAAATCACTAAAAATTAAGACAAAAAAAAAAAAACCCAGGAAGACCATCAACCCTAGCTGAGACAAAGAAAAGATGATTCTGACATATGCCAGCATATTAGACTTTAGCAAGCCTGATGCCACCATATCGGTGCAATTCCCTTGTTGGTAAATGAGAGTTCATGTCTCTGAAAGCTAGTCCCTCCAGCCTTAGCATTAGAAGACATGCATCACTTAATATTAAAAAAATAATAAAAAAAGACAAATTTGGATACAAAATATTTAGATAATCCCAAGTCTTCTGTAAATTATCTCATCGCACATTCATTCTAAATAAAAATCTCTTTCAACAAGACTCAACATTAATTCTGAAGGTCCACCAAAGAGGCCCAAACCAATGTGCCCCACAAATGATGCAAGACTGCATCTTAATTAAAGACTCATATCTAGTGTGCTGGTGAGCAGAAAACATACCTTTGATATAGGAGTAACTTCCTCTTCACATATTTCAAGATGTAGATAACAAACTTACCCAGAACAGACAGCAGAAACCACAAGGATAAATTGAGAAATGAACAGTTATTCTATCCCTATGCTTGCATTTTAATTTCCCAATCTTTATCTGCAGGCACTCAGGAACATGACTTAAAATACACTTACATTAAGAGCCTAATGTCTTCTTTTATAAAACAATAAACAATGGTTATGGCCATTCCTTTTTATATCCAACCATGCAGCCATCAATATTATTTCAAATGGAAAACTAGGTGATCCTATTTTCTTGTAAAAAAAAACCTCAATATAGCCTACCTTCTTCAGTATTTTGCTCTAAAAGAGTAACAACAACGAGAGCTCCTCAGTTAAGGAAGAGGTTCCTTTAAAAGAAGCAAAAGGCCAATATGAGGAGTGTTTGCCAAAAATACAGCAAGAGTTGACCACCAGCATAAAGTGTTCACTCCACAAGTGCCAAATTTTTAATAAAAAAACCCCATTTATTACAACAGAATATTACAAAGAACTAGCTTCAATGATCAACAAATAAAACTTTACAAAATGCAAACAATGTAATTTCCGACTGTGGAGTCACATATATCCCAAGTTTACAAACACAACATCTTTTTGTTTATGCCCACTTAAAAATCATTTCCAGTCTGCTTTATTTTCCATCAAATACAGTACATTTATCCAAACAAAAGCATGTACATTCAACATAGAACATTTTCAGCAAAACTACAATCTTAGTTCCCATTCACAGTATTTTTAGTGCAATGCACTAACAGGGCCAAATAGTTCTCTATCCATAAAAGCATTTTTACTCCTGATCTTGTGATCAACATTTAGATATATTTTATACAAAAAAAGTATATATGAACACAAGGTACCTCCCTAAGTAAGGGAGTGAACCGATATAAAAAACATGGTATTTTTTCTGATGTACAATACCTTTCAAATTGTAGCAATTTGACACAAATCACTAAACAAAATATTTTCTAAAAGGTAAAAAATAAAAATAAAAAACAACAAAAAACCCCAAACAACAAAAAGAAACCCCTGAAACAAAACCCACGATTGCATGAAACCTGCCAAGAACTTCATAATGGTAGGCATGCAACTGTTTTACTACAATCTTGATTAAAAGGTTTAAAAAAAGGGTATCTAAACATTTTCCAATTACACAAAGTCAAGTGTTACCCATAGTGGTCATTTACAATTTTGAGAGAAAATATATTTTGAGTTTCTCCCAAACTATCCTCCCTTTTTATTAATATTTAATGAAATAAGCTATCATTATAAGTGGTTGTGCACAGATTGTCTATAATACATCAGCAAATATTCACTACCTTCATATTAACATTAGTGTGTTGATCTTTCAAAAATAAACTGCAAAAATAAACTGCAACTATCATTAAAGTGCTTGTGTATAATTTTTTTAAAAAATTAAAGAATAGAGGAATGTGGATATTCTTGTAAACTTTCTAGATGTTTACAAACTTTTCCTATCAACCACATATGGAAACAAAATGGAGGTCTCTGAAGCAACTTCAGCACAGTGAAATTCAGAATGTCCTTGAACTGGGAAATTAGTCAACATGAACAAACTGAATTTATGGCAAATACTAAAAATTAGTAGAATTCAGCCAATAAACACTACATTTCTTGCTCTTATACATTCATTTGTAATAAATTTAAAACAATATATAATACAACATTTACCAAAGTAGGGTATCACATCAAAGTTTGAGCTGTCCATCAATTAGCACTGTCAGGGAGGACCAGTATGCATGATGAGTTTCCTGAAGATTTCCTAAATGAGGAAAATCCACCTTCTTCCAAAGCTGCTGCTCTTTAATTTGTCTCTTGTATACTCTTTTTCAATTTCAGAGGTTTGTTCAATACTGGGTCAAACTACAACTACATAGAGATAACTGCTAATTTAAAAGCATGTGCATTTCACTTCAACTACTTCAGTGTTTTGGGAAGTGGTACTGTCCTACAAGCAGTCAGAATGATTATTAGTATAGTAAGAAAAAAAACAGCTTATGAAAATATTCTCTCCTTATAGTACCATTATCAAGAATTAGCAGTTCCACCAACAAACTAAAGTCTTTTTCATTCAAATGAACTTCAAACTTTCCGAACATCACTTGAACCTATCTGAAGAGAAATGGGAATAAATTAATACTTTGAGTTTACCCATATAATTCTGTTTTAAACTACACAACATAAATAATTTATAAGGTTAAATTCTTAATTCTTATTCAAAATGCAGAAGTCACTCCCCCTCTAGAATTCAGCATATTCAGGGTTCAACTCAGTTCATTTTTGAAGTTCTGCCTAATTTGGTCAGAATTTATTAGAAAGTCATGAAAGCACCACATCACAATTTAATATAACTAGGTGGTTATTCACTGTGAAAACTGAACTCTAATCAAATCACCTCCCAGAAAATAGCGTTTCAGAGCTGAAACATAGAACAAGGCACATGTACTTTGTTTTCTTTTTACCAAATATGCTAGAAAGATGATTCAGAATAAGGATGTTAAAAACTCCTAAAATTGTCACTACAATCTCTCTTCATCATATTTTTGTACAATCCCCAACCTTCAGCCATCAGTTGGTCAGTTTGAAATACAAAGTGACTGCACACAAATATTTTCTTTTTTAAAAGATCCTCTAAAATTAGGCCATGGCAAGGCCTATAGAAAACTGAGTAGCTCCAAATACAACCCCTCCAAGTGTAAAAAATTCCAAGAGCACCACATAAGCCGAAGTTTAGAAAATCCTAGGGCAGATTTCAATACATATCAAGGCTTAAAGCAAAGACTTTGATAAGATTTAAACAATTTAAAATACTAAATGACCACAAGTGTCCAAACCTGGGCTTATATAAATAACCACTAAAGAATAGAATTCTAAATTTGATGGTTTCAAAGGTATTTGCAGACACCTAACCCATAATGATTTTAAATCAAAGCAATTAAGCAACCCAATTATATTAAAAAACCTGTTCTATGCACTTTTGTTGACAGTATGTTGGTAATACACATTAAAATAAAAATTTAAATTCACAAATGCTAATTCCAGTAAGTTCACAGAGATTTTTTCTATTATCAGCTTTTACTTTAGTACTTTTAGTACTTCAAGTGGTCACAGCAAAGTTAATTAAATGAGTTAAGTTATTCAATCCAAACAAAATTGTTACTTTTTAAAAATTACTATTTTTAAAATGTACTTATATTAGCCTTTTTACAACAGATGCCTTACGACAGTTTAAAGAGTTGACTTAGTACAGCTTAATCTAAATTCCATCTTTCTACAATGACAAATTTAGTTTTAACTCTTTTCCAAAATGCTAAAAAAAAGAAACAAATTTGACATCAACTTTTGCATTTAAGCCACTAAACCATAAAATCTATAGGAAAATATGTTTTAAGTAATAAATCAACAACAGCAAAGAAATGCAGTAGTATTGTTGTTTGGGTTTTTTTAATTAAAAAAAAAGAACAAAACACTTTTTCTTTTTCCTCACCAGACAACAGCTTTAGATCTTGTACTTCTGCCTTTGGTTTTACTTTCTTCAGGTGAATGAGATACATTTGCTTTGTGGGTTTTCTTGTGATGTTCTAGAAAAGCTTTTCTGGCAAATGCTTTCCCACATTTATTGCATCGGTGCAGAGAGAAGTTTTTTGTTACTTTTACTTCAATGCCAACATCAGCTCCTTCATACTTTTTATTGGGAGAATTAGAGGTGACGTCCTGTTTTGAACCAATATGTTTTGTTTCATCCTTCTGAGAACCTCTTTTTGTCACCTTATTTAGAACAAGATCAATTGGCTTCTTTATTGCTCTTATTTCTAAACTTGCTGTTATTTTCCCGAGGTAGCGTGGCGACTTTTTATGAACCACAGTTATGTGTCTGATCACATCACGCTTGCGACGCGTTTCGTAAGAGCAGAGTGGACACCTGTAGTATTTAACATAAATATTATTTCCATCTGTGTGTAATTCAATGTGTTTTGTTAAATTCTGTTTAGACGTAAATTGGCGCTTACAGAGTTTACAGTAAAGCTGCTTGAAATCAAAGCCAGCTGAAAGTTTTGGCTTCCTGGTTTTTTGCTGGCCACCTGCAGCAGATGCATTGGTTGATTTAGGGGTTGATTTAGTGGTTGATTTGCAGGTTGATTTAGTGCTTGATTTAGTGGTTGATTTTGTGGTTGATTTAGGGTTTTCAGGGTCCTGTTTAACCTTATTTTTCTGTGCTGACGGTGTGTTCTTTTTTTCATTTGAATGATTTGTTCCCTTTAATTCATTCTGTGGAGAAAGCACAATAGAAGGGGGTGAAGGTTCTACAGAAGCTGCTGGTTCAACTTTGATTTCTGTGCCATTGGTAGTACTGTTGGGTCCTTTCTCTCTTTTAGAGTTCTTTCCAGAAAGAATTATCTTGTGAACAATTTGCATATGCCTTTTCAGCATTATCTGTGAACTATATTTTCTCTTGCACAGGAGGCATTTGCATGCACTTAAATTGTATTCAGCCTTTGAAGACGACTTTTGTTTTCTGGTCTTAAAAGTTTTTTTAGCAGAAACTGTATCCAAGAACAAAGGTTGCCCAGGCTTTGTAGCTATATCAGGAGTAATGGAATCCCTTCTTAATCCTCTATGAACTTCATCAAAATGCCTCCTTACATTGGCTTTTGTGGCAAATGATTTATAACACACAGGACAACTTCTACCTAATGTGACAAGAACATTCTTATTTCGTCCTTTTGCAGAGCACTGGTTTGGTTTCTTTTTTGTTTCTATATACTTCTTTAGTTCTTCCATCTTTTTTTTGTGTACTTTTCGAATGTGCCGGCGTACACTGCGTCTTGAATGAAATTCCTTCCTACAGAGGCAACAAATCAGCTGGTGGCCATAATCAGAATTATCCAGAGAGTCGGAGTCAGGATTTACCACAGCTGGCTGCTCTTCAGGAGTAGATATCACCTTGTTGGTAACAGGATCAGCAGGAGGTAATTCTACAGTATCCCCAGCTGGGACTGGGGCTGGAGCTGAAACAGTCTTGGGTTGCTCAGTGCTGGGTTCCTGGATCTGTACCGGAGCTTGATCAGGGGTATGGCTACTTTCTGTGTTCTCAGCTGGGCAATCAGTCCTTGACACATATTGAAACACAGCATTTTGATTAGTTTCTATAGGTTCTAATGTAATGATATATTCTTGCTTATCTACCCTTGGATAGATTGCTTCAAGAAGGTCATTTATGGCTTGACTCTGCTTATCTTTTGTATCTGGGAGGTCTGTGAAAAGAGGAAATGGCATTTTTTAATGATTTGGTAATTTCCAATTATTTCAATTTCAAAGTAGCTTTTAACCACTGTGTGAATTCAGTTTACAAAATTCCACAAATCCTCTTTTGTACTCTCTGAACACTCAAAGGCTTTGAGAAATCATTGCAAGTTGCCTTTTTATTAAAAGCCAGCATCGGAAATAACTCTCCTGGCATGCTAATGTGAAAGCCACCTGAACTAAAAATTTGTATGACTGGAATTAGGCTGGTCTTTAAAAAAAACTATATCAATTGCAAGAATAACATCATTCGACTGAGCTTGTTTTGCAGGTGTGCAACTAAGCCTGAAGTATCATTAAAAACCGATTTTCCTACCATGGGATACAGGCACTCTCAATAAAGGAACCTAATTCTGGAAATAAGCTCTTCTCTGTAAATTCTGAACAATCCTTACCAAAGAATGAAACAGCTGTGTAACCTGAGGTAGATATAAGTAGATAATATTTATAGGTCTCAGTAATATTCTCTTTTTAAAAATGCCAAATTAGTTCAGTGCTCTAGTTCCCAGTGTGACACTCAAAGCATCTGCAATGGCAAAACTAGGAAGCTGGGGTCCTACAGCACAGAAGGTGCTGAGATGACATAGCTCAAATTATTGTGGATAATTTTAAAGAAGTGAGTCTTGGTAATAGCTAATTAAAAACCCACAGTCAGAGTTATTGCTTCCACACCCAGCAATATATGGAAAGTGTTAGTATAAAAAATAGGCTGTTTTGTTGCTCCAACCCCACTTTTAACACTGAATTTTTAACAGCTTTTACCATCAGTTTCAAATGAGCCTAGCTACATAGCTTTTACCACAAGTAAAAAGTCCTTCCTATTTTATAGATCTTTTAAGACTACTTCATGATTATATTGAGTGTATGGATTTTTCACAATGGTTTGCTGAACTTTTATTCCTGCCTCTTGTTCACCATCTTTTATTTCTTGAAAAAACTCCCACTTAGCTCAATAACTACACTCAATTTTATATAATGCACAAGTATATATACAGTTATATTCAGAGTGTGTAGTATTATTCCTTTTATTTGCACCTCTCATAGTGAACAGTGGAAGTTATCTTATTTGTATGTTACTTGCACATTATTTCATATTAATATCTGGAAGTTAATCAGAAAGTTAAATGAAGGCTAGAATGCCAGGAGCTCAACATTAAGTCTTTCCTCAAGGCAATCTTACTTTGCTTTGAAACTATTACATCTAAGGTCACATGCACTTGTAACTTTGCTTTGAAACTACGAGTCACCCCTTCTCACACAGAAGCTCTGTGACTCTAACTGGCCAAGCAATCTCATTTAAGGAAGGTGACAGTACGAGCCTTTTCACCTTCTCCTTTCAGCTGACACCATGTGCGAAAAGAAACATCAAAATGTATCTCTGTTTATTCCTAATTTTTGTAGTACTGAGGCAGGAAGGCATTACTCAGGAAAGAAAAATCCTCACTGCACCTATATTGATCTAGAGAAGAGCTCAAGATAATTAGCTTTACAAACATTTTTGAATTCTGACATTTCCAGATTAATCAATTTTACTCAGATTAACAAAAAGTCATCACTGGAATGAGACTGTAATAATTTTTTCTTTCCATAAAAATATAGTCCTTACCTTTTTCCTCATAATTTAAGTAACTTCTTTAATAATAAAGCTTATTTTCCACAACAACAATGTATGGCTAGGCATGATCACATCGGATATGTTAAAGCAGCATACAGTTAAGTGAAACAGGGGCAAAGAGACAGCATTATACAAGCACAGATCCCTAAATAAAAGGGTAAACTTTTAGTCTGTATTTCATACTGACTAAAACCAAAAGACTGCATCCATGACACACACACTGTATTCTCTCAGTACAAGAGAATATTAAGGATATTGACCTAGGTCACTTCACAGGAGTGGAATCACCCTGTCAGAGCCACTGTCTTCTGTGAGATTAGCTTCCCAGTCCTTTGACACGCTTTTGATATCTTTCTCAGTAATGGACAGATGGGAAAGAAAAAGGGTAAGGCTAGGTGTATAAACTAGCTATCTAATTATGATATTGGCATGGCTCTTGGTTGTTAATTCATATAAAGTCATTGCTGTAGCTCCTTCAATAACATAAAAGTGATCTACATACCTTACTACAGAAATTTAGATCCACCTCGTTTTTTTGCATTTTGTTTCAGGTATGTTTGTGTAAACAGTAATGAAAGATAAATTTTTCAACTTCACATAGCTTTATTAAACATTTAAACAAGACATTAATAAGACTTACTATCATCCATCTGAAGACTTGGAGGACAATAAAACTTTTTATGAGTAATTAAATTTGGTAATCCTCTGAAGAGACTCCGGCACAATTTACACTCAAAAATGGTGTCCACATCTCTTAACAAGATATGTTTAAGTTGTTTCGTTCCTGTAATAAAATAAATATTACACTTATGGAAGGCTTTCTGTTCATCTCTTAATTCACATCATCCCATGAAAGTGGAAACATTTTAGACCATGAATAATTATAATAGCATTTATCTTTTGTTAGTGCTACTTAATTTGTAATGGAAGTTTATGACACATGCTCCAAATTTCACTATGAAGACAGGAATGAAAAAAAAAACCCTCAAGGATTACACACATTACAGTTTACAGAGAAGGTGCAATTATTTACAATAAAAACTAACATCTAACATTAGGAAAGCGTTCTTACTACAGTATTTGGTTGTTGCAATACAATTGCCCAATAGGAAAGAATAAGCACATAGAGCATTCAAAGAAGCCTGTAGTATTTTTTCTTTAGGGTTACCCTACAGTGCTAAGAAAACAAGACACATACAGCTATTTCACATAGAAATGGCACCTGGTAAGGCAAAAAACTAAAGCATTAAATAGACCAAAGAGAATCACTAACACGTCAAGAAAGGTTACTACACTTAGATATCTAACCCAAGTCTGAGATGATGACACTTAGGTGAGATAGTAGAAATGTAGGCAAATTTTCAGCCTGAAGAAAGGAAAATACATACAACTTAAATCTGAAATATCTCTATTAAAACATAGAGAGTGTGATAAAATGTCAGCTTCCCAGACTATTATGTATTGTATACAAAGATAATTAGATCTAGCATTGTTGAAATGTTCCAGCTCCTGTCATTTTTTCTACTCTTCAAACTTAGTCCTTCATTTTTCATCTCATGAAAATTATGACTGTAAAACCTAAAATTAGCAAAAGATTACTAAATTATGCTTACCCACTCCAAATTAGAAAGGAGCACTAATTAACAAAATTCAGCTATTTTACCTATCTTGATTTTTTTTTTTTAGAATTTAATTATTCAAAACTAATCAAACAAGGAAAAACATAATGAAGCTGGGCCACCAATAAATAATATAAACACCTATGGAACAGCAGCAGAAAGACATTCTTCAAGCTGAACTACAAGGTCAAGTGTTCTGTCATCTCATCACACTTCTCCTAAGAATTCCTTTCAAATGCCTTTCTCAGAGTCAAACTGCAGAACTATTGTCTAAATTACAATCTTTCAAATATTAAAAATTTCACAATCGGCTATAGTTCTTCAATACAAATGGGCCTTACCAAGAACACTTATTTCTTGGTGCAATAAGAATACTACAAAGCTTTCTAAATCTGAATTTCAGCAAAGCACAGTGTCTTCTTCAACATTCCTTAAAAATGGTATCCAAACTCAACCATCCGAGGCTACCACAGTTTCTGTCCCTTCCTACGCTTTCCCAAGCCATATCCACTGCTCTGTCTTTGAGTGACACTAATTTCACCCTCATTTGACCTGCATTTTTACAAACAGACTACTGAACTGTATCTACTAGTATATATACTACTATATTTAGTAGTAACAACAAATAAAAATTGTACAGAATTCCCCACAAAAGCAAGTTGTTTACTCTGATCTCACCAACATTTGAATTTCTGCATATAAACAAAATCTAGCTGAACAAAACTGAAAATGCTCCATGTAGATAAAATTCTATGCAGTTCATGCATGCCCTAGCTACAAGTCTCATTCTCAAAAAAAAAAAATCGAATTCTCCATTACTACCCAGTCAAAGGACATACACGTTCTTCTTTCTCTCCCCTATTATATTGGTATTCAGTCTCCTGGTCAGGACTGAAAAGTTTTTTTTTTCAAGGACTTAAGAATTACTGGATGAGATTAAAGGATTTATGACATATTGGAAATTATTCTATATGACATGGTAGTCATTCTGACTGCAAATCATCCTTATGCATCTGTGAAACCTTTCACAGGTGGGAGTAAAGAAAAATAATTGGTCCTTTTGAAATAAACTACAGATATTCAGGAACTTCTCAAAACAGCAAAAAAATTTAAGTTACTGAACTCTTTTCTATTTTGTAGTTACATCTAATTGCATATTGAGATGGCAATGCAGGTAATACCTTGTCGAATTCTGTTAATATTTGTAAATGTTGATGCTAGAATAACATCACAGTCACAATAAATTGGTAGAGAACACCAGTCATAAATATCTCTATCAGAAATTCCAAAATTTGTGACTTTTGCAAGCATTTATTTTTTAGAAAAAAAACCCTCCAATTTACTTTTTATTCTTAATGCTTTGAATGACAGGAGCTTTTGATAAATCTATTTAAACAGTTATGTACAATACTCTGTCTTAAATTTCTATTCCTTCACACAAGAATCAAATACTCTCTTTCCATAATGAAATGCTGCTTCTTCAAAAGCAGCCAGTAAAATCCTTGTCTAAGTCCTCTTGCCTTCTGTCCAACCTCCCTGATGCAGGTGACTGATGATATCAAAGTAAGCTATCCATTTAACATCTGCCAGTGAGGACAATGTGCAAGTAGCTCAGAGACAAGCCTGCAACTAGTTTGTGCTATTACCAGTAGCAGATTAATGGAATAATCTGCTTCAAGCAAAAGTCTGTCACGCATCTCTGAGGCCTCAAGCAAGCTAAAAAAGGTTACTAATGAATAATCACACATCCTGTTTTTGTATTAAGTTACTGAACAACTTAAATACTGTACCCATTTACAAGACTCAGACCAGATATGCATCTCATTGCACAGCAGCAGTGTTTTAATACACAATGCATTTCATATAGTTAAAAGATCTACAGGAAAAAATCTAGATACACATAGATAGTAGCACTAAAGACCAAGAGTTGTGAAAGTAAAATGTTTGGTTTGCCACATCAGAAGTGTAGAAACAGCTTGAAAACACTGAAGGTTTGAATCTTCCCTGGCATGCCTCCTCAAATGCTTAGCTGTTCATTGCTACGTATTGCAACTCACAAACTCAATCAAGGAACAGCTTAAAAGTAATATGATGAAGCAATTTAAGATGTTCAAGATTAATTTTTTTCTTCACCTCAGGAGTTTTATGATAAACTCATTGATCATAGCAGCAGAAATGACACAAAGCAGAACAACAAACTTAAAAATTAAGGTTTTTGAAGGATAACTATACAGCAAGATCTGTATCTTCATTACTTTCTATGAAAACCCTTATGAAAAGGAATACCTAATTCCAAAAATGTACAAATATTTTGTAGATATGCATAGTCAGGTGCTGGTTATTTTAATACACTGAATAAACATAACTCTTTTAATAAGGTAATGAACTTCTTAAGGGTAAGGCATGGTTTCCTACCTGATCGAAAACACTCAATGATTTGCTGAATACCAGATTTTGATGTTTGCAGAGGCTGCTGCAATAACGGAGGATCACCAGGTTCCAACAGATGCACTGAAATACATGAAAGGATAATTAAGACATTAGAAAACACTCAGTTAATTTTTGTAATTTAAGAATCGCCCATACATACAGTAAACTAGCTAAAAAGAACAGCCAGGACTACTAAAAAGTAGTCTTACTCTAAAATTTTCAGTTATATTGAATTAAAAAACAGTCAACACTGAACTTTCCAGCTATGATACCTTCTGGCAGTTTGCTGTCATTTTGATCACTTTTTTGTCTGTATTCAAAGCTACATGTAAAAAACACAGAAATATTTAAATATATAAAACCAAATTAACTCACTAGAAATGTCCATCAATTTATTCCCCAGAACAATCTACTTGATTCCCATTGTTAAAACTAAATGACATGTACAAAAGAGCATTACCAAATACTGATTACCAGCATTAGCAAATACTTCACAGCACATTACCTGACTTCAATGTCACCAGTATGCACCTAAACACTGAAGCCAAATTTAAGCAGCAATGATCAGAAAGAAAGCACAAGCAAAGCTACATAGCATATACCAAAAAACCTTTTGTGTAACCACAAAAGCTACATTCAGGAAACTGTTCAGGCTCAAATAAACTGCTGAGGGAATACTTTATTTCTGATGTTTCTTTCCATATCATATTCTTTGTAAAAGCTATCAAAACTAAAGCATATGTTAATCAGAGTTTTTATCAATTCCAATATGCAGTATTTATGCACATCAAAATTAATAGCACTCCACTGCTGTATATAGATATGGCAATTAAGCTTTGCCCAGAGGGAACCCAAATTTACAGGAATAAGAATACTTCTTGAAGCATGCACTTGCAAAATCTTTAGTTAGGTCTTCTTTTATATTTCTTATTGACTAAACAGCCAGCCTCACACTTCATAAACTGGCTCCCACCTTAACCATTTGGTTTGATTTTAATCCCATTGTAAGGTTTTCATTTCTAAATGTAGCACTGAGATCTCTAATAAATTTATTTTTAATAAAGGCCAGTTGAGACATAGTATAAAACTATTTAGAGATAATAAGTGCAAAAAGGCTAAACAAATTTTGACAGGAATGTTGAGCTAAAAGGTTATAAATAAATTCTAGCTGAAAAAAACATCAAAAGACAAAGCATTGTAGAAAAGGACAACAGAATGAACATTCCACCCGACTATCCAGGTTCCATAATATACCATTATAAATACAAACACATAACAACCATGACAAATCAGCTAATCATCTGGGGATCTCTAACACAGTGGCATATTGTATTCTACTAGCCTAATCCCTACACTTCCAAATAAAACATTTTGGCTTGTATACAGTCTCTAATATGCATGTACAACACCAACTGACATCAACAGGAGTAACACAGGTGAAGCAGACCTAACACATCACTGTTAATTTGTCAGGCAAGAAAAATACTTTTGTTTTTTTCAAGCATTAGAACAACTCAAAACCATTTCATCGTCAACATAAAGCAATGTTTCTGCTAACTGAACAATATCTATTCTCAAATTACATTTCACTCAAAGTCACTGTGCTCACATTTTCATCTGTTAATTCCCCAAACTGATGCCTTTCTTCTCAAAACAGAAGTGAAAGCATCCAAATAAACTCCACAAGAAGGCCAAAAGAAATAATATAGCATTTTAAAATACTAATAAGCAGAATAATTTCAGAAGTATCTAACAGGTTGGCCGAATCTTCAGAATATTCATAATAGTTTCTACTGATCACATCTTTCACATCATTCAGGCATGGAACATAAAGAGTAGTTCTAGGATTTAGTGGGGTTTTTCTCCTCTGAGACTAAGATTTTTAAATTTCATCACAGTTCACCAGAGGAGAGACAGTAAAAATATAAACAACAAATGCAAATGATTGCAAGAAACACCATTTTACAAAAAAAAAAAAACAAAAACAACAAAACTTAAAAACACAGCACTTTTTGGAAACAAAATGATCAGTTGCTTTATACAAGTTCTTGCCTTCCTCTGCTCACTGCACACAATGCCCATGAGGTGGCCTGAGGATTATCCCACATACTGGAACTAAAATAGTCTCTTCCTGAAATAATTTTAAGGTGAAAGTTCAAGGATACTAAAAAAAAACCCATTTCCAAACAAAATTCAGAAACTTTTTATACCTAGAGCTGACACTAATGATACACATTTGCAATCCGATCAACGGTTCCTGCAAGCTTTAAATGAAGGAGACATGCAAAAGAGCCGAAGCATCACACACCACTATACCTGGGTCACAGCATCCATGGTGATGGTGGTCGGTCTGACAACACTTGTCCCTTAGAGGCATTTTCCGTGCACACGACCTACTTCCCTTCTACATCCAGCAGCTCGGTTCTGCCAAAATAAGCAAACTGGCAATCACCGCCCAAGCACAAGCGGCTCAGGAGCGCGCCAGCCCCGCGCACCCACTTCCACGGCAGCACGGCCGCGCAGGCCGGTGGCAGCGGCGCCCCGGCGCAGGAGAAAGTTCCCATTGTTTTCCGCAGGTCTCAGACGCCCTCTGCAAGGGCACAGCACGGCCCCGCTCCCGCCCCGCCGCCGCCTGCGCCCCGGCCGGCGGGAGAGCCCCGGGCCGCCGCCCTCCCCACCGAGCGCGGCCCGGCCGCACCGCCCCGCGCCCCGTCCGTGGCGGCGCCGCCGCGTTCCGGCCGTACCTCTCAGCCTCGCCCCGCAGCCCCGCCGATGGGACGGCGCCCCTGGGTCCCGCGGGAAGCCGCGCTGCCGGCGGGCCGGGCGCTCCGCGGCGCCGCCGCAGCCGGAGCGGGGCGCGCCCGCCACGCGCGGCCGGGCGGGAGGCGCGCGCGGCCGCAGGTGACAGCGGGCGCCGACGCCGGGACGGGGCGGGCGCGGCGGGCGGGCACCGCGGGCCGGCCCTACCTGGAGAGGACGGGCGGGCTCCCCCTCCCCGAATTAAACTTTATTCGCCCCTGTCCCGCCAGAGCGGCGGCCGCTGACCCCGGAGCCGGATGGGCACGGGGGCAGGAAGTGACTGCGGTCCTGGCGGCGAGCGCCCGCCCAGTACGCAGGCGCCGCACCGCCGCTCCCCGGCCGGGCCGCACAGGTGCCGGGCGGCGGCCGGGCCGGGCCGGGGCGGCGCGGCCCGCGCGGCTGTGGCGGCACACGGCGGCGGCCCCGGGCGCGCTGAGGCGCAGCGCCTGCCACGGGAGCCAGCCGCCGGGCGGAGCCGCGGCGGGAACCGGCGCCGTCTTTGTCCCGCGGGGAGAAAGGCCCGCGCTGACCGCCGCGCACGCCCGTGATGCGCAGCGCTGCCCTCGGACCGGCGCCCGGACGCACATGGGAGCAGCCAGCATCCCTGGAGCTGGCATTTCTGCCCTTTCAGCCTGGTCTGCGCCATTACAGTGTAAAAAAAGTATGAACCAAACCACCAGTTGTTCTAGTAGACCTACCGAGATTTATGTTCTGAACACTTGGAGGAAAAACTCGTGTTCTGAAAGGGAACGGTGTGATGTGTACGCTAAATGCCGGCCACAGGACGTCGGTGCAGTGGAGTGAGTGGCAGGGCAGCCCGTGTCTCCAGGCACATTTCCACAGGGTCCTGTTTAGTCCTGTGCTGTCTTAGTGCCCTTCTGTAGACACCTCGGGTTCTCGAATAGGTGACACTTGGCTTTTGCCAAAGGAAACGGTACGATTAAGTCTTCATATACTTAAGGAACAACTTCTGCCACTGA
This sequence comes from Lonchura striata, assembly GCF_050655825.1. Classification (NCBI taxonomy): domain Eukaryota; kingdom Metazoa; phylum Chordata; class Aves; order Passeriformes; family Estrildidae; genus Lonchura; species Lonchura striata. Next base: position 33,743,929 of record NC_140741.1, on the reverse strand, counting down.
AGAAAAATCTGTAAGGTAATGTGAGGAATAAACACATCATCACAGGAAAAAAGGCTTAGTGATGGTACTAACACAAAAACAATCTGTGAAGCTTTAGCTTGTAATAGCATCTCTTAATGGAGATAGGACTGATGGTTTGAGACAAAGTTCCAAGTCACTTTACAGTCTGTGTGATAGTAACATGTCTCACACTTTCTCAAATGAGACATGGAGAGACCTTACCATCTGTGGCCATCAACTAGTACCCAATAATGTCTTCTTTTAAAGTATAGACATTAATTTAATTAATAAGTCTTTTTCCCAAGCAAAATGAGACCAAATTCAAGCTCCATCAGTTGCATTTGTATTTTGGTTAATAAACTGGAAACCTCTTTAGTGTCAGAGAACAGTTCCAACAGCTGAGTGCCAAATAGTATCTTAACCCTGAAGTACAGCAAAAGTCCATTGTCCTTTGTGTCAGACAACCAAACACAGGTCGTTGTGTATTCTCATCTTGAGTTTAGCTACATCCTGAGCTCGGCTCTATGTGTTTTAGACACACAGTGGAAGAGGTATAATCTTTGCCAGCCATGCAGCTGTGTTCAGCCATGTAGAGAGCACTTGGATAGAACTCATGGGTAACAAAGTGCAATAAACACAGCTGTGTGCCCTAGTTCTGCACAACAGCCTACTGACTGTTGTACTTGTCCAAAAAGTATTGAACTTGGAGAATTAATATTCCCCACCTCCCAGGAGATGTGGGAATCACGGTAAATGATTTTACATTCTCACTGATAACACTACGCTACGAGTACTGAAATAGTAGGGTTAGATCAGGAAACTTTGCATCTGGGACATTTACTAGGAACACTGGTAGCCTTGTCACCAATATAATTTTACTCAGTGGTCAAAAAGTAAGAAAGGAAAAATCAACTGGCAAATCATAAACCAGCAGTGGAAATTTAGAATCTTTTGGCTATATTAGGGTTTCTGTGTTTAGCCACTCTCAACAGAACTTTTTTCCTCCTTCTAATCCAATGAAAGTTTCTCTTTTTGCAACCTATGGCCTACATTTTGCTTGCATGGCAAGATTTTGGTATTGAGTGGCTTGCCTGAGAAGCTTCTGGAAGCTTCCCTCATGCTAATGCCAGCCAGCTCCAAGATGGACCCACCACTGGTCAAGGCTGAGTTAGCCATTGATAGTAGTAAAGCCTCTGTGATAACATGCTCAAGAAAAAAAGTTACTGCACAGAAGTAACTGTGACCAGAGAAGGGAGGAGTGAGAATATGCGAGAGAAACAGCCCTGCAGACAGCAAAGTCAGTGATGAAAGATGGGGAGGGAGGAGGTGCTCCAGGCACTGGGGCTGGGATTCCCCTTCACCCGTGGTGCAGGCCATGGGAGGCAGCTGTGCCCCTGCAGCCCATGGAGGGCCATGGGGGAGCAGAGATCCCTGGAACACCCTACACCAGAGCAGGTGGATGTCCAAAGGCGGCTGTGACCCTGTGAGAAGCTCATCGTGGAGCAGGTTCCTGGCAGAACCCGTGGCCTATGGAGAAAGGAGCCCACCATAGAGCAGGTTTGCTGGCAGGACTTGTGATCCCATGGGGACCCATGCTGGAACAGTTTGTTCCTGAAGGATTTCCCCTCTGTTGAAAAAAAGGACCCAGGCTGAAGCAATTCCTGAAAAGTTGCAGCCTGTGGGAAGGACTCCTCTCCCTGAGAAGGAAGCAGCAGCAGAAATAATGTAATTAACTGACCATAACAGTAACCACCTGTCCCTGTGCACCACTGCTGGGGAGGAGGTAGAGATTTGGGAATAAAGTTAATCCCTGGAAAGAGGGTGAAGTGGGGAAAATGTGTTTTTAAAATTCATTTTACTTCTGATTATCCTATTCTGATTTTGATTATGATCAATTGATTTCTCCAAGCTGAGTCTGTTTTGTCCAGGTCAGTGGAAGATCTCTCCCCATCATTTTCTCAGGTCATGAGGTTTCATTATTTTTTCCCTCCCCTGTCCAGCTGAGGGAAGGGATAGAACAGCTTTGGAGGGCAGCTGGCATCCAGACAATACCATGACCATTCTTTCTTGTCCTTTTCTTATTCACCTCCAGAAAAGGGAAAAGTTCCTCTGTGAGAAGATTATGCCAACATTCCTCCTTCTTAATAACCTCCATTCCGTGAAACATTGGGATTATGTCCTCTCAAAATGAAGGTGAATTCCTTTAGCCTCTCCCTCTGTCACATGCTCCAACCCCTGGAACCACGTTGGTTACCTTCTTCTGGATACTTTTAATCTTCTAAGTATTCCTTGCATACTTAGAAGCCCAAGCTCCATGCAGTGTTGCAGATGTGGTTTCACAAATGGCAAGTAGAGAATAAGGCTCTCCCTTCACCCGCTGTGATGTTGATGTGGCACAGTATAGTGGTTAGGCTTAATTACCCAAAGTTGCACTGCTGATCCTCATTTCACTTTTTAACTGGGACACACAGGTCCTTTTTGTGGAGCTGCTGTCTCATTAGTCAGTCCTCAGCCTATACCAATGCTAGGCTTTTTTGCCCTAGGTGCAAGGCTTTGCCCTGTCAGGATGTTCTCCAGCTTGTTGAAGGCAGAGCAATCCTGCCTTCCAGTATGTCAGACAGTCCCTGGTTTCAGCCCCTTTTTTCATTATAAAAGACCATGACATGGGTTATACAAAATGTGCCTTTCTGCCTTCCCCCTCTCCAATTTTAGAAATTCCAACTAACATCAAGTTGCTGTATTTTTTGGGAGGTGGAAGTGCATATTTTTGGAAGAGGGCCAAACAGAAACAGCAACTGGAATCTTATTCTATCTTAAACACATTTTCATAATTTTTGTGTTCCATAACTTTGTGTGAACTTTTTGTTTATAACTTAAGGAAGACCTTAAATGGTCACTATTGCATGAATGTGTAAATCTTAGTAATTTAGCTGACCTTGTAACCTCTTTGTGGGTGGAAGACCCTAATCTGTATATTGCTGTTTAACTCCTCATAGAGTTTACGATGTAACTAATTAGTAACATGGACAAACAACCACACCCAAATTTTGACCAGTAAGTCAGTCATGTGCAAAGTGTCTCTGGGACTGATAAAAGCTGCCAGCACAGATCGGGTAGTTCCACCTGATCTGGTAGAAAGGAGAGAATTAATGCTGTGACACTGCCGGAACAGAGTTCATTTTTGCAGAGGTGAAGTTGGATTAACCCTGAAGGATCTCACATGCAGTATGTGTTAATCAAGAAAAGTGCAAAATGGAGTCCTTTCAGCCGGTAGCCTGCCATTGAATGAGAGAAATTTGGATCAGGGTAGCAAAGATTCCAATACAGCTCACTTCGCAATACAGTGCTGCAGTTGTTCATCCAAGAAGTTAAACTGAAACTTAAATCCAATTTGAGTTTCATTGTGTGTAAAAAGAACAAGCATATGATGTTGCCTGACTTTGAAAAATAAAATATTCCTCTGTAAAATATGAACAGTAATTAATATTTATAATAACTTTCTTTTTGTCTTGTATTGATAAGATTCAATGAAAATGAAAAAGATTTTTTGAACAATATATAATTCTTCATACAATCCATAATTAGCTTGTGTCCAGGGAACATGGCAATTCACAGTGAAACCAGATACAGAATGCATTTGCATATAACAAATGTAAAGATTAAAATATTTTTGATGCACTTCATGTAAATTCTAGGCATAAAATATATTATTAGGGGAGGGGGGTTTGAGTTTAGCTTTCATTCTCTGGCCAGTGTTCTCAACATAACCATCAGGTTTTGAAGCAGAATCTTTATTTATTCATTATCTTCTAGATGATGGGGAGCTGGTGAGAAGTTTTGAACTAAGTCTTGTGTTATTTTTTATTATTTCTGGATTGTGAATATGGCTTTGAAAAAATTCAAAATTCAGAACAATTTCTCTTAGTTACAGGATTGTACTTTCAAAATATATGACCTATTCTAGCAAGGGAGGTATACTTTTGGTAGAGGATATTTTAGTGTTGTCTCAAACAGTTGTGATAGTAGGTTTAGTATCCACTGAGAGGTTTTGTCTTGCCAAAAGGCTGGCAGTAACACCTGCTGAGATGCCTTGCCATCTGTTTATACAGCTAAGAACTGTAAGATTTGATTACTAAACTTTTCCTCATATGGTATGACCACTAACATTTTTTCTGTATTTGGGATGCATTTTGGATGAAGCACCTGGCTTCACAGTAATTTTTCCTAGAAGAAAATAATTGTAAATTGGAGTGAATTAATGCTGTGATGCTGTCTGAACAGAGTTCATTTTTGCAGAGGTGAAGGCAAAGTTGCATTAACCCTGAAGGATCTCACATGTAGTATGTGCTAATCAAGAAATATCACAAATCATAGTCATAAAGTGTTTCACTGCAAATACAGATATTCTAGCACTCCTTAATATATCACTCTTCATCTATTTACTCATTTGATGTGGCTTTATGTAATGTCCTTGCTGAAAGCATCTCATGAAAACTGTATATTCAGAAACTCCATATTAAACAAATTAATTATTAAAAATTGTAACAAATTAAACATAGAAGCCTGAGAGAAATTCAGACTCCTTCAAGGACAGAGCCACCCTGCAGAGAAACCTCAATGAATCAGAAAGATGGATAATCACCATCTGTATGAAGTTTAACAAACACAAGTGACAGAATCTGCATCTGAGACAGGGCTATTCTGTCTGTGTGTATGGGCTGGGGAACAGGAGGCTGGAGAGCAGCACCACAGAAAGGGACTTGGGATCCTGGTCAATGCAGGTTGGATGAGCCAGCAGTGCCCTGGCAGCCAGGACGACCAACCCTGTCCTGGGGTGCATCAGGCACAGCATCACAGCCAGGCAAGGGAGGGGATTATCCTGTTCTGCTCTGAGCTGGGACAGCCTCACCTCCAGTGCTGGGGGCAGATTGGGGCACCACATTTAAAAAAATATTCTGAGTTATCAAAGATCATCCAAAGAGGGGCCAGAATGATGTTGAAGGTTCTGAGAAGGAAGCCAGATGAGGAGCTGCTGAGATCTCTTGGTCTGTTCACCCTGGAGAAGATTGAGGGTAGTCCTCATGGTGGTCTTCAGCAACCTCACAAGGGGAAGTGGAGGGACAGACACTGATCTCTTTACTCTCGTAAGTAGTGAACAGGACTTGAGAGAAGGGTATGAAGCTGAGTTGGAGGAGATTTTGGTTGGATATCAGGAAAGTTTTTCACCAAGAGGAGGGTCAGTCACTGGAACAGGCTCTCTCAGGAAGTAGTCACAACACCAAGACTGACAGAGTTCAGGAAGTGTTTGGCCAACACTGTCATGCAGATGGTGTGATTCTTAGGGTGTGCTATGCAGGGACAGGATTTAGACTTAATCGACCTGAAGGGTCCCTTCCAATTCAATATATTCTATGATTTGAGCACATTTGAAAATGAACACATTTTCACCCTTTGTTAGAGTCTCTGACCATGATGGCCAGATGGGTAGAACATCTGCCAAGGAAGTAGAATACCTTGATTTCAAAACCCTAGACTACAAGTTAGAGACCCCCTTTTAAGCACAAGGCACAGTTAAATCAGGAATTCAAGATCTGGGGAACTGTAAAGACAATTAACAAGGTCAGCCTGATTCTACTGAGAGTGAACTTAACTTGAGGAAGGGCAAAAACAATCTTGCATTCTGGTTGCAATTCCCAATGTTGTTCATTTCTTTCTATCCAAAGATGTATTAATGGGAAATAAATAAACTAGTCTTTAGAGCACAAATATGTTAACTTTCAGATAAAGGTGAGAGCACTCAGACTATTCTGTGTAGCTTTTTCCTGTATCAGTCACCTCAAAAAAGTACATTATAAGTTTTCTTTGTACTACAAATGAAATTATATGAGCTGGTTATCATTATATGATTCTATAATATCATGCAACTTGCTTACAGTATTTAAACTGTGCATTCTTATGTGCCTCAATTTTTGGTGAAATCTTAAAACTAAATTCAGTTATTTTTGCATCAAGCCCACATTTGCATAATTGCAATGTTTACACTATTCTTATGCTTAGCCTTGACAGTATCTTACAGAAAATCCCTGGGCTAGAATAATTCTGAATCTTAGTCAATGTGTATTCCAATCTAACAAGGAGCTGCATCTTCATGCTCTGTTCCCCAATTAACATAAAGCTTCATTACCCTTTTGGGATAAAAAAAAAAAAAAAAAAAAAAAAAAAAAAAAAAAAAAACACCAACCTGCTATGTGTATTGTCTTAGCCATAATTCATTTATTTACAGAGTTATTAAAACTCATAATTAATTAGACTTCTCATGAGGTCTAATTCCCTTCTGTGCTTTCTGGTGCATGGCTATAAAGTATAGCAAGGGGAACAATTTGCATTTCATCTCTCCCCTGGAGGTCCTTGTCATTATTTGATCATGGATTCAACCAATTCTGTTGTTTTCCCTTTACACCCTTCAGCTTTGATTCCTGGTTGCACAGTGACACAGCTTCACACAGAGGAAGGAAAAAATTTCTGGCCTAAAAGTATTTAGCTTGTGATTACAGCAGCTCTGTAGAAAGAATGAGCTGGTGGTTCAGCCATCAGCAAGGCTGCTTGGGGGCTGGAATCCAGCCCACCCATTTCAGTGCTGCACCTTCTGACAAGTGCTGCACCTTCTGACAGTGGGTTCTGGCAGGAGTTACAGAGCATGCAGAGCTAATCCTCTGTTTGAGAAAAAAATCTGTGCAGCTGGAAACAACTGAGATGGCAAGGAGTGACCATTGTAATGCCCCAGGAAAACATTCATCTGACATCATCAGACCAGTGCAGTCAGAAACCAAGTCCTACAAGAGACAGGGAAGAAAAGGTCTAACTGAATTGATTCTATAGTTTGGGTGTTTTATGTAGGATTTGGACACTTGTGCTGTTGGGAACTCAACTTCAACTAGCCAAGAAGTTCAAGTATTAATCTTTCCTCCTCACAGATCACTAACAAGTACTGAATGACTTGCCTCTTCAAAATCATTGCTTACCTTTACTTAAGAGAGGCATTATTCGGTGTAAATATTCTCACCTTTTTGTTTACCTGCCTGGCTAGGTAAAAAAAAAGAAGATATGCTTCCCATAGGACAGGTAGTTTACTTAACAAATTAATTAATCTAGTAAAATATATTAGGAAAAATGAATGACTTGTTTACAGTGTTATATAATGAATTTGCATCTTCTTACCGCATTCAGTTTTCTTCCAGTCCAGTGATTTTTTTCCTGTACACTCTTCCTGTAGAGTGAACATAAAGTTAATTTAATTCATATTCTTATCCCTGATTAATCTGATTAATACAAAACACATACAGATATGCAACAAAATGAGCTTCATGCTTTCAGAAATCATTGAATTGAGGCATATATATTCTAAGGCTTTGTAATATGTGCTAGGAAATGAGGATAATGCATTTGGATAAGCAAATTTAGGCCAAATGCAGACCTGGTCTAGCATGCTGATTCACAAGGTGATCATGTTCTCTACTAAATAATCCCTAATTATGCATTTAGTGAAGTTTAAAATAAAGTGTTTCCAGCTGTCTATTTCTTATGTAGGAGGTGGCAAATGATCTAGACTGTTGAAGACAGAAAAGAGGGGTGTAAAGAGAAGGTGTAAGAATTTCTAAGTCTTTCAGAGGAAAATATAAAGGAGCATGTTCCTAAACTTATCTCAAAATGTGCTGGGGAAAGTCCTACAGAAAAATGGACAAAGTCTTCTGTTTCTCTGTATGTACATATGGTGTATGTCCACACACAGTTGTGTGGATATAGCATGGGGAGGGATAGGAAGCAGTAGAGTGAGAGAGGTGAGAAATATATCTGGAAGGAGGCTTAGACAAGGAAAGGGAAAATGAGATTCATGAGAAGAGGGGAGAAAGAAGGCACAGGAAAGATTCAGAATCAAAGGATGCAGTAAGGCACAGTAGCTTAAAAGTAATGCAGGCAAAACTGAGAGCAAGAAGCAGAGCAGAAAAGAGGAGGAGTAAGTAGGAAGTCAAGAAAGAAAGAACAAGCAGTAGAATTCTGCTTTATGGGGTTCTATGACTTGCAATGAGACTATCACTTGCTGACCATTTTCTTAGGTTTTGTATTAAAAACAAGGAAGTATAAAAATAAACATCCAGGTCCTGGATCTAATCAGAGCAAAAGTGCTTAGAAAATCCAGAAATAAGAACATTTCTATTCAAAAGGAAGCAACTATTTTTGGAAGTTCTTTTATATATGTGTCTGTACCTAAATCAAGTCCTATATTGCAGGGTAATAGGAACCGTTCAAATTTTGAGATATTATGATTCCAAAAGGAAACTTGCAAGATGTTACTCAAAATCAAGGAACATATGCAAATATTTCAAGATGTCCGAGGACAAGCCGTGAAAACCAAATAAAACAAATAACAAACACACAAACAAACAACCCAAAAAAAAAGCAAGCTGAATTCCAGAAATAATATTATCAAAAGTACCAAGAACAAGTATTTGTAGAAATGCAATGTACAATTAACCCAAGCAGCATAAGATTACTGTTTCATATAAAGAAGGACTTCAGATGATAAATCATTAAATGAGCTGAAAGAAAAATGAAAGTTTCACGGCCTAAAGAAAACTGGTGATAGGCAGCTAATGAGCTAGTCTACATTGTCTAAAGCAGAGAAAATCTGTGGAAATGAATTGTGGTGCTGCTCTGCCCTCAATGGGAGACTGATTCAGTTTCTACACTCTGCCTGGCTCTACTCAGTTTGTGGGAATGTTGTAACACTGAGACCTTGAGCACTGTCAAAATCAGTTGAAATTTTCAAGAAGGTTCCAAAGCTTATTGCAAGATTTAGACTGATAGAATGTGCAATAGAGTAAATTTTGCTTCCTTAGGAAGGGAGGCAAAACCTGTAGAATAGCAAAAAGAGATAGGTAGCCTGTTGATTGCCAGTACATTAAAGCTAAATGCAGTTTACATTTGCACTGCAAATTAGATTTGCTTCTTGGATGGCAGAACATGACATGCCTAATTTGGACTGTAAGTTCAAAATAAAGGACACATTCATCAAAATAAAGTTAATGACAGCAACCTAAAGGTACAAATGGGAAGTCAAATGCACAACACAATTAACTAAAGGTATAAATTGGGAGATACAAAGCACAACACAATTCTGGGTAAGAGAAAATGCACAGTAAATGTGACAGACAGGCTTGTGACACAAGGCTGCACCTATTTCAGTGCTCAAAATTCATGAATGCATAAGAAAAATATGCACTAAAAAATCAGGAATCAGAAGAATAATAAGTGATTCCATAAATAGTATTCAGCATATTATTCAGTATATTCCAGTTAATACTATTCAGCAATAAAAGAGAGCAGTGTAAATATATTTCAGCAATCTCCATACAAGTTGAATATGGATGGCAATGACAAATAGTCCCAAGGAATCAAACCTCTAACAGAGAATCAATCCCTGTAATGAGCAGGACTGATCTGCTGTGACACTGACCTACTGAGTTTCTCTTCCACATTTTGACAGTACTTGAGTGAATGGAATTTTTGCTAATGAAACTGAACTGAACTGAGGCTGGCACAGGATATTTTGTCAGTCATGACTCTCGTTAAAACTTCTTATCCCACAGCTTCTACTAATTGTATTTTTTAATGTGTCAAAGAAAAATTTGGTGAGCAGATCATAATTTTTCATTCATCAGCTTGGCAAGCTTTTCTGTGTTTTCGTGCAAGCTAACTTAGTATGTGATATTTAATTGGCCACTCAAAAGATATTGTCCAAGCACCATGCCAGCTGCCTCTCAGATGAATTAATTCTGTCATTTACTTTGCTTGTAACACATCTCCTCTAACTACTGGAGAGTTAGTAACCATATACTATTAAGCAGTGTAGATATTAGAGAATGGTTCTGAAAACCATATGAATTTGGTCTTATAACTAGTCTGGAAAACATTTTTGTCTTAACAGTTTTTACTGTTCCATAGACTATGTAGCATAGATTTCATCATAGACAACTAGTGAGTTCAGTGTGTTATGTGGATAGGAATAAGCTACAGCCCATAGAGGATTGTGGTAGCCCTGGGCTATTGCACAGCAAAAGAATAGTTGTTAATTAATTATTGATGTTAACTCATTCTGTACTATAAGATATAAGCATTGGAAGAGGGTAAACTCACTATATATATTTTTAAAAAGAAAAGGACAAGAGAAAAATTTAACAAGCTTGACAGTTTACCTTTGGTCCCCCCAGATAATGAAGGAAGTATTGAAAGACACAATTTTTAAGTATTTAGAAGATAAAGATGTACAAAAGATGTAAAAGTCAACTATACCTGCTGATTACTAATATTAACAGGTCACCTAATTTCCTTCTTAATGAGTAATAGGCCTCAAGAAAAAGAGAAGTGGAATCTAGCAGGGTTTCAGGAAGGCTTTTGGTGTTTTAAGCGTTTTAAGACTCTGGTTGATTACCATTAAGTATGTTTATTCATAACTAGGTGTGTTTGTTCAATTCATAGATGATTTCAAGTTGAAGGATCTACGAAAGGCCAGCATGAGAATTGAAAATTATTTTGATTAATTCAAAGACCGGTCCACAAAAAGAACCACAGAATCACAGAATGGGTCAATCAATACAGTGTGGGTGGCATGCAGGCATTACTAATTAGAAATAATGTTGAAGAATTCAGTAAGGATGCTACAGAGTATACGTGTACATGAACCTCTGTGAATTATATTCACAAAAAGAAGTATGATATTAGTGCTGCAGTCCATCATGTTACCAGACTGGTAACAATTACCACAAACTCATGAAGAAATTAGTGAGATCAAAAATTATAATAATTACAGTCTTCATTTATCTGCTGTCATGCTGTTAAGATTTCCAGCAATCGGGAGTGAATAGCCCATCTTGAGATTGTAAAGGCTATGGAAAAAATGGGACAAGACTTCTCCAGCAGTAACATTCTAATTTTTAGAAGAAAATAAAAATTTGAAAGAAGTTTAAAAAAAATTACTTTGGATTGGAGACTATAAAAACATCATGCTATATGCCAAATATCAATAAATATCTTCTAATTGGAAGACACCGAAAGAATTAAAAGCATTTAAAACCAAAATAACATTGCTGTGATTCACCTACAAAAAAATACTAAAATACAGAAATAACTTTTTAAAAAATGGAGTAATGTCCAAAAGAGAGGAAAAAATAAGATGAAGAATCCCTATGAGGTGTAATCACAGAAAACTCCAAAACTACTATTTTGAAAACCTAGATAAATGTTCACAGCCATCTTAACCACATTGAAAAGAAGCAGCTGACTAGACCATTAGTGCAACAGCAAGCAGTACTCAACAAACATAAACAATATCAGAAACTAATTATTTGCATCAGTTTTCACTGAAGAGAAGGTCACATCAATTCTTAGCACCCCTCTTTATGAGTGATTAATTGGAGGAACTGTAGAACTAACTACTTATAACCACCCTAAGTAACAAGGATGAGATGATTATCAACCCAGAGTTGTAAAGAAATTCAAACATTCGAGGAGGAGTGGTATGGATATATATATATAACCTGTGGTTTAAATCAATTTCTCAGTGCCAGTGGTCTGGACAATTAAAACCAACACCAAGAGAAATTCTGGATACTGATACCTCATAAATCTGATTTATCTTTTCAATCAGTTTTCTATTTAATTAAATATTATACAACTAGATACATAGATAAATGCAATGTACTGACAGACAACCAGCAGAAGAACTCTGTTTAGGAGTCATGCTTTACCATCTGTTAGAGATTGCTAAAGGAAATACCTGTCATCTGTTTAATATTTTTTTCATAGATATTCTAATCCAAGGCACCTAAATAACTTACAATGTTATACATAAGACATAAAAATAACAATAGGGTTAAATAATCAGATTTTACAATGAGAAGAAACTATGAGAGGAGATCCCCCTAAGAATATGAGTTAGAATATTTGGTGTGTAAAATAGTCATAACCATATGGAAAAGAGGCAATTATGAAAGAACAAAATTTTCAGATGATGATGTATTATGCATGCTAGACAAACATAAAACTGACTGCAAAGAAATTCACAGAGATCTCAAAATACTGAAGGTCTGTTCAGTAAAAACAACCAAATAAAATTGTGACAACTATAATGACATGTATATGAGGTAAAAATAAGTATATAACAGCTGTCTCAAAGTGTGGCATCTATTATCTTTCAGATAGAGATCTGAGACCACTGGAGATGGGGAAAAAACAATAAAGAGAATGTTAGAAATTACTAGGTATAGGGAGACCAAAACAGACAATCCCATTTATCACTGTCAACTCATCCTGGTCCTCCTCTTGAACATTTCATACATTTTAAGGTGTTTTGAAAAGAGGTGTTGGAGAATTTTTTCAAAATACTACAAAAGAGAGACAGTCACTGAGCAAGGCAGCAGTTTCTGTACAAGGGACAAGAAAAAGTGCCAAGAATTTCCATACTTGTGGAAGATAGAGAGGGATATGATACAGAACTATGAAATAGTAAATGGTTTGAATAAGATGAATAAGAAGTGTTTATTAATTATTTCTAAACTCATAAAAACTATCAAACCCGTAAGGAAATTATCAGGGAGCAATGTCAATATTACAAAATCTTAATATATTACATTAGTAAGTTGTGGGTCTCATTGTCACAGAATACTTTGGAAACTAAAAGGACAAATGAGTTCCAAAAGTGATGGATTGATGGATAAATAGATGCAGCAAAGTCCATTTGTAGCTTTAAAATATTATTTCCTTCTGTCCAGGGAGATCTTTGACTGAAAAGACATAACAGGTAGGACCAGGGTTACACTTTTCTTGGCAGTTTTGCATTCTGAATTCAGCTTTGAATGTGGTTCTGGGTTTCACTGCCTTTAAGACAAGCACAAAAGACCACAGATTCTTATGAAATGCTTGTGATATTCTACACAGAAGATCTGCAGAAAAGGTTCTTGGGGATATAGTATATGCCAAGCAGAGAAAGTGTCAGAAATGTCAGAGAGAAAATGGAAAGTGTCAAATGGTGAAGACATGAACTTGAAGGAATATTTCTCTTCAGTTCAGCTCTGGTAAATCACTAGCTGGAAAACTGGCCAGATTTTGGCATTGTGTTTCAAGCAAAATTATCCAGAAAAAAAAATCTCTAAGCATAAAAATAGTCCAAGGAATATGACCTATAAGAAACATGGTAAACATTTGTATATCTTTAATGTATACTGAAGACTTTCAATATGTATTAGGTAGAATCAAAGAAGAAAAAACTGTTTAGTACTAAAGTCATAAGGATAAAGACTAAAATGCAGAAAGCTATTTCAAAGAAGATTTGAGGTAGACCACAGAGAGGATTTTTTTACAGGAAGATCCTCAAATACTTATGTAGATTGCCTAAGAAAGTGTAGAATCTCTATCATCCTTGGATTTTAAGACATATCTTAGACCCATATCTTTACAGTTTGAGTGCAGTAAGTGGGCTATATGTGTTCTACATTCATTATAGTTCTATTTTTTTCTAACATTTGAGGAATAGCTTGTCTGAAATGTGTATGATCAATTCATATTATTTTGACTGCATGCTGGCATGCAGCTATTCATGCTGTCTTTGTGTATATTTATTTTCTTTCTCACTCCATCTCTAATCATCTATAATTTCATTTACATGCTCGGCGATTGTTTCTCACAGTCAAATTCCTCTCCGCTGGCTTGACACTCACTGTTTAGTGTTATTCCCTGTGTTTTGTCATTCTCCTAGCTCATTTTTCAAACAGCTAGTGGTAATTTGTTCTCATTTTTAAAAGGACAATTTCAAATTTATTTTTACTTATTTATTTTTAAAAGCATGATATGTAACAATTGAGCACGTTGTACTAAGATCAATGCCATCCCCTGATTCAATGTATTCTCTCAGAAAATATTTATTCCTTGGATAAAAACTCAGGTCAAGTTGCCCAAATATTTTGCTTAATCATGCTTGGGGGAGAAATACTTTTTGCTTTAAATTTAGTACTATGTGGCAACATTTGTACTCTAAGGTTAGAGTTAAGGATGAGGCAAGGAACAAGGAGCCAAGATGACAAAGATTTATATGTGTTTCTTCATCCCTGACACTAGCAGCTGCCACCTGTGGTTGTACCACAGCAAGCCCTGCACTCTCTTGGCATGGTGCTTCCACAGGGGCACATTCTTCTCTGCCTGGGGCTGAGCCAGCCTGTCCAGGCAGAGCCTGAGCAGTCAAGGAGGTCCCGAATAGGCACCAGATTTCTTCTTCCAGAAAGCTTTAAAACCTGTGTCCACACTTAACTAAATGCCTGCTTGCAAAAAAAACACCTAATGGGTCTTGAGAACACAGCAAGCTAATATTCATTATGGTCTGTATGCCCACATCTGCACACTGGAACAGGCAGAATTTTTTGTGGATTATAGATCACTAGAGCAGAGCACACAGGATGCACCAGGAGAGTCTACTTCCCATTACTTATATCAGCAGATATAAGAGTACAAAAGTCCAGCAGCAGAAGCAAACCCTATATTTCACCTGAGGAGGAAATGCACCTCCTGCCTTCTTTCACAGAAGAAAACCTGAGATAACCTTTTTTAGAATCTTCAGTATCAGCTATTTGCTTTGAATGCAAGGCCTTTAAAGGAAATGAGTTTTCCAAAAGTATTTATCCCCGCTTTCTAAAAATCTAGCTCTGAGAGACAAAAAAAATTATCCATATATATTACAGTTATTGACTGTTATTCAAAAGAACAAGTATCCATTCACTCAGATCTGTCTGCAGAGTAAAGACCTGAGTGAGCCATGCCATTTTTACAAACTGTCATTTAAACCAACATGGTAATATTTTTGTGCAGAACTATGGGGTGGGTAACAGCTCTGTATCTGTTATATTCCAAAAGAAACATAAATATATGTTTCTAAAGGCACATATTGTTTCCTTCATAATTGGACAGAGCCTTCAAATGGCTTGGGATAAACTCAACTCCTAGAAACAAAGGTAGGGACACACGTACTCTACTACCCGTTAAACTACAACAGGATTGTTCACAGATCTGTGTCACTTCATCCTCCCCCTTAGAATAAGCCCAAATGCAGCAAATGAGAGCAAAGTTGCTGTGAGGGATGGAATAGACCGAGAGTAATCCGGGCTAACTGCATCAGTATCAGAAATGAGCCATCAATCTTGAAACCTTGTATCGTTCTACCTTGAAGAATACTATCACTGCACTAGAGAATCATAAGGACTTCTTTTATAGTTGTCCCTCTCAATGTACATAATCCTTTGACATGCTTAATGTTCCTTGATTATATATGCTGTTTCTGCCTTGGTGATTGGCAGTGATATTGTTGTGCCAGAAGAGGTTTAAAAGTTTTTGTAATTTGTTTCCTTGTTGCAGGCAGCTATGATCAAAGTCTTTGACTGTTTTGTCTTATTCTCTGAAGTTGGGTTTATTTAACCCAATATTTTCACCCCTTTTTTTTTTAAATGACTTTCATTTAGAATTCTTGTAGATGTCCCATACAGTTTTATGGTACCCTTTCTTTCCTTGGCTGCACTAGCCAATCCTGAAATTCAATATTCTTAAAAAGCTGTCCCAAGCAGGCCTCTGATTCTTTTCATATATGCCCAGGAAAAGTGTAACTGTATACATCTACTCCAAGCCACTGCTTCATGTTGACTCTCAAAGGTAATAAATATTTTTATTGTGTTTTTACCCTGTTAGTCCTGAAATGGTTTTAACCACCTTTGTTATTGTTTAATTTTATGTAATTTTGACAGGCTAGTAATATAAATATCAGTCCTGGTGTTGCCTGATTCTGCTGTAGAATAGAAAGGATGTAAAAAGGCATCAAACATTCCCCTGAGATCTGCATTTGTTATTGGAGCTATGTAAATGGAAAGTAGTAAATAACAAGATTAAAAGAGTAAGAGAAACAAATTGAAACAAAGATGATCCTTTGCTTTGTGACTGCTTAACTTCTTCTCACTTATTATTATAATTCCACTTAACAAGTCTCTGTAGTTGAAACTAAGAAAATGTTCAGAAAATTCTTTTTAAAAGAAAGGAATACCTTTGGTTTTACGCACAGATCACAAAACTCTAAAATATGTATAGATAATAAGAAGGATTTCAGAATTGGTTTTACAGTATAAAATAGCATTTTCCATACAGTAAAACATGTCATAAAATTATCTTCCACCATTTCTATAAACTAAAATTATTCTACTCTATAAAAATTCTATTCTAAATATCGTTTTCTAAAAGCCTGTGCTTAATTCTGCTAGAAGTACTGCAGACTGCTGCTGAAGATATTAAACATAAAAAGTGCATTAGCAGAACAGTGAAGTTGCAAAGCTCATGTGCACCCAGTGCCTGTAATGCACTGAGCTCTTTTAACAACCAATTCTCCACTAAACTATTTTCTCTTCCTTGTGCCATGTAGTTTATGCCCTATTTATTATACACAATTCAACTCCTACTCTGAATTTATAATTTGCTTTCTTCCATAATAACATGAGTATAGGAGTTGAATACTTCCCAAACATTTTCACAAATGAGATTGGAGATTACTACTCTCTTTTACCAACTAGTAAACACACAGAGACATTAAGGTCAAAGGTACTTACTAATTTTCATTAGTCGTTTTGAGACTCTCCTGATGTGATTTTTTTCATGTAAGCAGCAGAATGCTGACTTCATTAATTTTTAAGTGTATTTGTTAACTTCAGAGGTTGCTATGGGCACTCTCTCAAATGAAATTGCAGTGCTTCAAGTCCAATATCCAGAAAACAAATGCAAAATTGATGATCACGTAAGATAAGAGAAGCCTTGGATAATATTTAACTATGTGACAGAGACAGAAAATAAAAGTAACTTCCCAAGATTGTCCCATCAGACCAATCCAGTTTTTTCTTCTTTCTCTTTCCTGCACTGTTTCCCACTGATGATTGCTTATTCTCTACCATTCACTGCAAGAATAACCAAACCTTTGGATTCCTTAAACTGAATGCCAACAGTGGTTGAGTGGTTGTTCTGAATGAACAGAATACTTATTAGAGGATAGTAATGGTGATACTCAGAACTCCAGAGGGATGGAGAGGAATGGAAGGAGAAACCCTACCTCCTACCTACACCAGTCAGTATGACCAGCTGGTGCAAAGAGCTGTTCCTATAGTATAAGAATATACACTGGGATCAATAGAAGTATTGCTGAGTTACTCTTAGTGTGTGCACCAGGGGTGGATTTCAGAGTGCATTTTGAAGGAGAAAATCTTTCCTCCCCTCCATCCTCTGCTATGTGACACAGAGGAGGCTATGCAACCCTTGTCTATATTGCATGAGCATCCATGCTGTACCAGTAGTCCTATAGCAGGAACAGCAAAAATCCTAAGGATTCACAGGAGCCATTGTAACTGAGCTCATATGGTGGTGAAGATCTGCACCATTCACATTGCAGGTCAATGTGTATGGGCTGTAGTACGTCATGTCTTCACAATTAAAAGACAGCTGATTGTGTATTTGCAAACTACAGGGTTTTTTCTGCATAAATATGTTAACTGACATTTATGCCAAACATATTATATACTCATGTCAAGAGAATAGAACCCATCTGTACTGCAGAGATGTAATTAGCATTAATTAATATGTTCGCATTGTCTGGTTGCTCGTATATTTTGCCCTGAAGTCATAAATGTGGCATGGCATTTAGTGAGGCGATATTCATGAGTCTTCATCTAAATTCCAAACATTTGGATTTTGTGATGCTTTTAGTGCCCCTTGGTTTTAACTGTTTCTTAGCATGTATGGAAAGGGAGTTTTGCTCATGGCAGTGTTTGAGAAATTGCTGTTCCTGGTAAGAACTTGTTATAAGCTTCTTCAGTAATTGATACTCTAGCATAAAAATAAACAGTTACAATAATCTTGTGGCACAGTAATGAAGAAACTTGTTTTTCATAAACATGAAGCAATTAACAACAAATGTTTGAATAGGTTATTAACATGATACAATAAAATATTTTCATTCAAGCCATTTGGTAAACAACATCTATATATTATTTGAAAAGTTGGCAAATGATTCAGGAACAAATGCACGTCTTCTACAGTAGCACTGATTTTACCATTTCTGATTCAGCAGAGAGCCTCAAACTAGTGAATCCACTTGCATGCCCTAGTCATGACCAATATGTATTTGTGGAAAACATTCTCCTTTTCTTACCAAATATCTTTAAAGGCATGTGAGATTCCCTATTACCACTTTTACTGTCTCTGCAAATCTCTCCTCTGGTTATAGTCATTCTGAATATTGATGCATAAAAAACTGAGGGCTTTGGAGTAAATTTCCTAATTGGAAATCTTTTGAGTATTAATGTTCCTTCAAAAGTTATTATATATGGAGTCACGTGTACATCCTGCACAGTTTTCTGTAATATTTCCTTTATCTTCTATTTCTAAGGGCCTCTTCTCCCCCATTTACTTTTAGCTGTAAGCAATTTTTCCTTTTGTTTGATGTTTATTCATAAGTTAACAACAATAGTTGCAATTGCTAGATATACATATAATTGGATACCTTTCACAGAATCACTGGTTGAATGCCCCAATAATTAAAAGTAGCTGGGCTAGGCCACCTTAATAATAATTCAGTATTCCTACAGTGAATGCAGCATCCACAGATCCAGTAGCCATGAGCATCTGAATGGGTTAACTAGTATTTTTAGCTGTCCAAATTTTTAAAAGCCACAAACAAGGTTCAATCTCTAGAAGCAATATGGCCCTGCTCTAGGAGTGGCAAATCTGCCTTTGGATAAATCAGAAGTAATTTTGTCCCATTTTAATTGTATGCCACTAAATACACAGCCAGTTTATTTCTCATGCTTTCAGATGCACAGCTTTATTGTAAGCAGCTGCCACAAATGTGATTTGCTCCATTTTTATACATCAAGCCATCATGTATGTGTCTGTCAGTGCCCTAATCTTGATGAGATTTGACTGGCAGCTTTTTGATGCTCATTTAGAGTGTGACCCCATGCACCTTTTTCTTGCAGCAATGCAGCCTTGCAGAATCATCTTCACCAGCCTTAGACATTTATTTACCATCTTCGTTGTGCTGGCCCAATGTTTTGTAGGGCTGTGTGGAAAACTGGACTGGTTCACTGATGTAACTGAAATACAATTTGGCAGGAGGAACAGCTATTCACAGCACTAGTCTGGTTTACCATGAGAACCAAAAAATTCCAAGTCATAGCACAAGTGAGAAAGCAACAGAGGATGGGAAATCATTTCATGGATATACTGCAGAGGAATAGGTGCACAATAAGTCCATATGATTGCATGCACTGGGGTTGTACCAACAAGGGCTAGTCAAACCCATCTGCTAAGATGTTGAGCTGCTAATCAAATGACATTTTTAGTTGCATCATCACAAAATGTGGTGACTCTTACTTTAGCAAAGCTGGTGTAGGTCACTGCTCCTTACTCAGAGTAGGTAAACTGCCTGGAAGAAGAAATTTAACTTAAATTTATCTGAACTGACTCCTTCAGCAAAGATAAACCTTAAACCTTTTGAAGCAGGTCAAGGGAAATGTATCACTTGATTTTTCACCTGTCTTTTAATTTGTGGTACAATATCATATTTAGAGAGTAGTGTGATTTTTGTATTAAAAAACAGAGAGGAAAAAGTCAGAAACAAGTTGTACCTTCAGGATAGCTGACTCTTTTCTATATTGGAAAAGGAATCCTTGCTTCCTTTTATCAGTATCTTTGTCAGCATACTCAGAATTTAAACAGAGTGAAAGTCCTTCTTAACAAGTCTTTCCTTTTTTCCAGTTTGGACAGAGTCTATGTGGGGAGCACAAAAATGAGGACAATTCAAGCTCTTGGACTGGGGAAACACCTATGGTGTAATTTTGTTGGTAATAGAAGAGCATTAGCTCCTACAAGAATTCTACCAGCCAAGCTGCTCAGGCACAGTAATGAGCTTACTATTTGCCTCTCTGTGCACAGTTATGACTCTGTCATGCATCAATATGTGGGTATCAGTGCCTGCAGAATCAAAATCTGAAGATATTAGTAGAAAACTACATACTGAGTGTGTGGAATGTGTTAGCTACAGATATTGGAAACACAGAGTTTGAAGGGGTTTGCCACACCAGTTTAAATTTAGTAAATATTCCTATTCATAGGAATATTTACTACATATTTCAGCTCAGTAATTTTCTTCATGAAAAGTTTGAAGAATTACATTTAACATATTACTGAGTTATCCAGGAGGAAAAAAACCTGAACCATTTTCTGTAAATATGAAAACCACAGGGTATTCACAATATTCAGATTATTAAAAATAAACTGAATATATTTCCTTTTAACTTTAGAGAAATATGCATATATGAGGGAATATATGTGAGAATTTTAGCTTATATAGTCACATTATGGAAAAATTAAATAGCTGAAAATGGAAGACTAAAATTTCAGGGTGCTTTTATTCAGGGGTCTGTTACTGCAACACGAACTTTGCAATAAATCACATGCAAAAGAAATCTTGCATGTCTGCTATTTCAAGTGGCTCAGTTTCATAAAAAGATATGCAAGCTGCTATACTACTTGGAATTTATTATAAGATCCTATCAAATTAGGCTATGGGTACTTCCATATACAAGTGTACATAGGCTAGTGTTTTTAAATAGAATTGCAATTCTCTGGAATTAATTTAAATAACCTTAATTACATGTCCACTAATGAAAATGGTAGGTTCTACACTAAAACAAAGTAATCATAATGAAAATGACAGAAAACACATAATAAAGATTAAATTTTATGTGTATGTGTGTGCAAGATGTTTACCAAAATATCTGCAAGTTTCTGTCCTGAAAATCAACAAATAGGCAGTGTTGTTCAGAAATGTGATTTTTTTTAAAATTTTGTTTCTCTTGCATTGTAGAAGGCTTATATTAGTACTGACATTCAATCTTATTGATAATAAAAATTATCTGCTATAGAGGAAATTGCTTGTTCCAGGAGTTTTCAGAGCTCTTGTTTGATGCCTTTAGTGCAGAAACAACAAAAGCTAGCAATTTCTCTTCTAGGAGGATCAGTAATTTCTTATGTGTTCTTTTAGCCTTATCTCTGAAAATCAAAAGATAAGGGAGTAATATAATAGACCTAGACTTGAATATTAGGCACCATACCTCCTTGGAAAAAAATGGCTGAAAAAAGCACTAAAAATAAATATAAAAGTTTTTGCCTGCAAGAGTGCATCTTTTCATGATATTTTCAGGAAGAAAGTGAGGAGGAGATTGTGTTTCCCCAAAAGAAAAGCCTACCCTCAGAATCTTCCTGGATTGTTGGAGGTTTTTTTTAAACAGGAAACAGGACAGGTGAGAAAAGTATACAAACATAATAACATTTGAATGCAAATGTCTGCTGCCCCTTTGTGGCTGTTTTTAGAGTCTCTTGAGGTTTTCAAACAAATTGAATTAATATCTCATTAAATTTACCTAATATCAAGAATTAGCAAAACATATATGTGTCATCTGAATGCTATGTAATTTTTTTTAATCTAGATCATGTTAGGACTATTTCAAATGTAAGACATTATAGTAGTAAGCATACACAGCAAGAAGCAGAAACAGTAGTTGTCACAACCAAAAGATAAAAATGAGTATCTAAAGTGTAGGATGAAGTGTCATCCTTCTTTGATTTTGAAAAAATGCCTGGGCACTTCGAAACAGTTTGTACTAATTTTTATTTATTGATCTAATAAAAATTGTTATCTTGTGCTGCAACCTGGTATATTAATACACAGCTACAGTTGGAAGGATTTGTTTAGACTCTAGAATTTCCTTAGTCAGAGGAGGGATATTACCACAGACATATCTGGTATCCTGAATTATACAAGGACAGTGGAGAAAATAAAGTGTTGGCAAGATGTGCAGGGGAAAAGATATATTGGCCTGGATGGCTCCTGCCAATGTCCAGTAGAGGGAAGAACCTGGAATCCAGGCAAACCTAGAGACAGGCAGAAAGAGACCAGATTAGCTGTAGGAGGTACCCAAGAAATATTCTGCAAGTTCATTGGCAATATGTTTCTATGTTAACTTCTGGTTTACTCTTTTCATTTATAAAAAATCTCTTGCTATTTCTCATAACACACTGTGTGAGGTGTTTAGTTCCTTCGGTGCTTTCTAATTGCAGTGAGAATCAAAAAATGTTTTCCATTCTGCAAGAAAGGGCCTGAAGCTCAAGGACAATCCACTGATTGTTTCTGTCTACAAGCAGCCTCTTTTCCCCTACCACAATGTGCAATACTGCAGGACTCAGACAATATGAGACACAACACAACTCCAGGCTATCAGGTCACATTTTTGTGTATATCCACTGCAGGAGCCAAACTCATTCTGTGGTGGAAACCTAAAGGACACCGCCCATAACAACCCATGAATCAGGACTGAGAAGTTAAACATAATTTTAAATTTATGGGGCATAAACTCTTACACTTGGCATTTCCAGGAACCAGGTCTTGATGTGTTCTATGGTGGTGTGGTTTAACCCCAGCTGGCAGCCCAGCCCCACACAGCCCATTGCTCACCCCCTCAGTGGGATGGGGGACTGAATCAGAAGATGAAAGTGATGAATCTTGTGTATTGAGATAAAAACAGTTTAATAGGTGAAGCAAAAGCTGCACACAAAGCAAAACAAAGAATTCATTCACTGCTTCCCATGGGCAGGCAGGTGTTGGGCCATTCCCAGGAAAGCAGAGCTCTATAACACCTAGTGGTTACTTTGGAAGACAAAATCAAACATCCTTTCCTTTCTTCTCCCCCCAGCTCATACTGAGCATGACACCATATGGTCTGGAAAATATCTTGGGTCAATTGGGGTCACCGTGCCTGGCTGTGCCCCCTCCCAGCTCCTTCTGCATCCCCAGCCTCCTTGCTGGTAGGGTTGGGTGAGCAGCAGAAGAGGCCTCAACTCTCTGTAAGCTCTGCTCAGCAATAGTAAAAACATAAAAACATCCCTGTGTTATCAACACTCTTTTCCAGCATAAATCCAAACCACAGCCTCATACTACCTACTACAAGAAAATTAACTCTATCCCAGAAAAAAACAGCACACATGCCTGCTGCTCTGATTAAGGAAAATACCTTTAGTAGCTTTAAGGGCTTTTCTTAGTTGCTCTTTACTGAAAAGCTCTTTACTGATTTTACCTAAGAAAAACCCAAAATTACTGTCCTCAACAGTACAGTCTTTTGAGTTACTAGAACCTGCATCTCAGGTTTACCTGTAGATAGTCCTGTCTAATTTTTAAAACCAGTCTAACACAGAAATGTTATTTTCAAAAAGCTGTTTGCATAAAATAAGCATACATGAAGCTTATAAAGCTCTGTGCCTTTATTCTGTGCAATTGGAAAAGTAACATTTTGAAAGACACAGGATGTTGTATCTCTTCAAAATTATGTAATGCATTCCTATACTGAATCCTGGCAGAGTTTATGTTTTCTTTCCATATTTAACTTCCCAGCTGAATTTGAGCCAGTCATATGTATAAAATGATAATTTTTTTTGACAGGATCACACAAAATTTTTAAGATTATTTTCTGATTTGGTGCTGTGTTTCTGAAAAACATGCAGCTCCTAAAGATGTTTGTTGTGCACTGTGGACAATATAGATTTCACAGTTGAATTCCTAGTCTAGTTTAGTCCCACTCAACACCCAGGAAAGAAAGGTTTCATAAAGCCTTAGGTCTCCTTGGATTGTATTAGCTTTAATTTTTGAAAAATGTCAACATCCTTTGAAAAACCACTATTGCACTAGATTTACAGAAATTAATTCTGCACAGTGTCCACATTGCTATTCCTTAGCCTGAATATGAAGAAAAATTATTTAAATTTTTTTAAACATATGAGAAATTTCCACCATTAAGTTCCATTTGCTCTTGCACTATGGAATTTCTTTAATGAAAAAATACAGGGGGGGCCAATAGCTTTAGAGAGCACCTCTTTAAATAGACATATCACAGCTAAGATACTCTGAATCCTGTTTACTTTAGCAATATAGAGCTGTATACTACATTCCTGAATTTAAACAGAAAAAGGGCCATACAGGGAAGTATCAGGGACTATTAAATGCCAATTTTTGTTATAAATACTTTTCAAATGTGCATAGACACCATCTATAGTACAAAAAGCAATAAGCACATGTCTTAATATCTTTCCTGTTTATACAGCAGCACAAAGGTATAGCTACAGCATCACTCAACTGTTTTGACACAAGTTGTCAACAATTTTACCTCAGTGCTATTGATGATAATCATTACAAATCTAAGGACTGTGATTCCTCTCAAGAGTCCATCCATCCTGTTTCCCAAACCTAAGTGACAAGGATGATTTGATGTTACCAAAGAAAGGTGGGGTGGGAGTTCATTGATGATACCCCTTGAACAATGAGTAAAACCTTTCTTCCAAAGTATAAGCTTTTAAAGGTTTGTTTTTTTTTTAATATTATCCATCAGCTTTACTGTTCAGAAGCTTAAACGCCACTCACAGGAGTAAAACCAAATGAAATGTTTTGTCATGGAAGTTAGACTAGGAGCTAGTTACACCATGTGTGCAATTCTGATTAGTTTCACTAGCTCCAGTAGGATGAGATGTCTGCAGCAGTTCACCAGATGTAAGAATTCTTCCTTGATGTATAAATGGCTTTAGTTTAATATGAATAAAGCCAGTACTGGTGACACATTAAGGAGTTCCCAGGCTGAGTGAAAAAGCAGAATTACATTATTCATAAAATCCTGTATCCTACCTTCTCAATGGATGAGCTTTTTATCAAACCATAGCATTTTTATCAAACGATAGTATTTTTCAAACTCCAGAGGGAAAGATTCGGTGGTACTCTGCATTTCTAGCAATAAGCTTATACTATGTCATAGTTTATATTTCTGAATACAAACAATAAGTTTTTTTATAAAGCAAGTCTATTGTCAAATATCCTCCAGACCTTTAATTAATAAACCACACAGAAAACCAGCACCATTTGTAATTCTATCCAAAAATGGCCTTGGCGCAAAAGAAAAGGAAGTCAGTCAGGTAGGATTAAATTTTTTAATGAAAGATTCCATGTCCAAAAGAACAATAAGGCTTTGAAATAAAAGTTTCAAGGCCAATCCGTGCATTACTTATACCTGCAATTATTCTACTTATACCTGTGGACTAATAGATTTATAAAATTGCTGTTAAAATCAATCTTTGTGAGGACTGCATATTAAATATGTTATATATTACAGAAGTTACATATTTCTGTGGTAGCTCTATAGAATATTTAAAAGTCTATGATGCTTCAGAGAGGTGGGTTTGGCCAGTTCATCAAGGCTTTCACTATATAAAGATAATATCTTACTAATTGTTGCTTAGTTAGCATAAATCATGCGAAATTACATATTCATATTATATATGTTCAAGTCTCCAGCAGGCTCAGGATTTCTCTTCCTCTCTTCCCAAATGTGTTTTTCACAGGGCAGTTGTGCATCTCCTTGCTTTCACATTCCTTTCTTCTTTATTACAAAAGGCATCTAAAGAGAGAAACAGAAATAGAAATCAAGAATTACAAACATTAAAAAGAAAATCCCATACAGATTAAAGAATGGACCACCTACCTCATGAATTAGGCCTACAGCTGTTGTTCTTAAAATACCTTGACTCAGTATTCAGAATTAACGAACCTGGTCTCTTGTTCCTGCTTTCTTCTTCTTTCCTGCACCAGAAGAGCAAATCTTTCTTCACAGTTCTTGCTTTCATTTGACATCATACAGAGATTTTTAACATGGAAATTTTCTTGTCAGTAGAATGCAGCAAACCCCAAGTTGCAATATTCAATAAAGAAATGTCGTGTAGATTTTATAGTGGAAAGGCATGCCCTTGTCTGCCAACTGTTTTTTTATTTGAAAGCAGGTCTTCAAATAATCATTGACAGGACCAAGGAAGGAAGGATTCACACAGTAACAATTTGCAATTCTTTCATAAGTAGCGTTATAAGTTTGAAGAAGTCTGACAACTCCAGAGGGAGAATATAGTGGAAAGGGAAAACATGGAAGATCCATCCAATCCAGAGGAGATCCTAGTGGTATGCAGATCCTTTTATATTTCAAAATAGCAGTCATAATTTTACTTTCAGTGTTACTTATAGAAAAATGGATATATTATATATAAATAATTGAAATCACTTTGGCTTCATGAGGTTACATGTATGGTGAGTAAACTTTGGCTGCCTATCACACACCCATCCAGGTGCTCTCACCCTCCTGCTTCTCAGCAGGACAAGAGAAGAAAAAAAGTGGAAGAAAGAAATCTGATGAGTCTATATAAGGACAGTGACATCACTTAGTATCTACCATTACAGGACCAACACATTTGACAATACATTTGACTTCGGGAAAATTTAGATTATTCCTAATTCAATTAGATTTGAATAGAAAAAAAAATTAAAACAGTACCCTCCCCCCACCCATACCCTTTTCCTAGGTCCAGCTTCATTCCTTTATTCCCAATTCTTCTACCCAGCCTAAACTTCAAGCTGCACAGAGAGGAGGAGAACTGGGGGCTGTGGTCATATTCCTCACACTTCTCCCCTGTTTCAATGTGGATTCTCCCAATGGGCTGTACTCTTTTCAGAAATATCTGCTCCCATGTGGACTCTCCAGAAAATGCAGTCCTTCAGGAAATATCCATCTGCTCCACAGGCTACAAAGTCTCTGTTCCAGCACCCAAAGCATTTCTTTCCCTCCTCCTTCTTTGACCATGATGTCACAGGGCTGTTCATCACACTTTCCCTCTCACTCCTCATTGCCATAAAGTGTTTTCCCCTTTTTAAAATACATTTTCCCAGAGGTACTGCCAGCATGGCTGAGAGGCCCAGCTGTGCCATGTGTGAATCAGTTGGAGGCACCTGGAATTGTTCATGTCCATCACAGCACAGCCACAGGCTCTCCACAGCCACAGACACTGCCCCACAGCTGTATGGCCAGGGCCCGGGCACCTGCACCTAGGACAACTTAGAGTTCCCAGAATTAGCAATGTCTTCTGCTGCCAACACGAGTAGCTTCTTGTCTTCTCAGGGTAATACAACTTTCATTCAAATGGTGGCACAATGAAAACAATTGGGAATTAAAGGGCAGGAATAATGAACATAAATACCAGGCTTCAGATCATGATGCCAGGCAAAATAACCAAGACGACTAATGAGAAAACAAGTTGATGTGTGTTATCTTGAAATAATAAGAAACATGTTGCATAATCTAAACATTTATCAACCAGAATGAGTACCTTTAGAGTGAAATATGAAAGCATGAAGTGCATCTCTGATGTGATAGGAAACAACAGAAAGTTTATAGGGCCCACACCAAACTCCAGCATTTGGAGTTAGAGCAGATTTACTCCTGCTGACAGACCTAGAAGAACAGTCAGGAGCCAAGAATGAAACATCCTACACACAGATCCCTAGAGATCAGGTACAAAATGGGTCCACATGGCCCGAGTGTGCTGAGCATGACATCTGGGCCTGAGGATCTCAAAGACTGGACTCATCACTCATACATCACCTGTGAAAAGCACAAGAACTTCCAATATGCCTGTGCTAAATATATAACATAATTAAAGAATCAAAAAAGGAAATATGGACACATTGCAAGGAGATCCTTCGTAATCTTTGTAACAGTGAAATGCACACTGTAGAAAAGCCTGATAATCTGTAACTGAACAAAAATTGTATTCATGTTCATGGGCACAAAAAGCTGTGCAGCAATAGACATTGCAAACTTTTCTGTACATCTCCATCACAGCCACAACATGTGAAGCCCCAGCCTTGGCTTCAACATTTTGTAGACATTAGGAGATCATAGAATCATTTAGGTTGGAAAAAAATTCAAGATCATTTAGTTCAGCCTTTGACCAAACACCACCATGTCAACTAAACCATAGCATTAAATGACACATCCACTCATTGCTACCATGGATGGTGACTCCACCACATCCCTGGCCAACATATTCCAATGCCAGACCATCCTTTCAGTGAAGAAAGTCCTCCTGATATCTGATATGAACCTCCTCTGCCACAGCTTGAGGTCATTTCCTCTTGTCCTGTCACTTGGCCTGGGAGAACAGACCAACACCCCGTTCCTACAATCTCTTTTAGGACAGTTGTAGAGAGCAATAATGTCACCCTTCAGCCTCCTTTTCTCCAGGCTAAACTCCCACATCTCCCTCAGCCACTCCTTGTATGACACCTTCTAGACCCTTCACTGGCTTTGTTGCCCCTCTCTGGATATCTTAAATATTAGTAGAAGTTTTATAGGAATAGAGTTAGTAGGCAAGGAGCCATCATAGTAGTGGTGATATAATTTGCTGCAGGGAATCTCTGCAGATAACACTTCTATTACAGCTGAACAAATACATCGTGAATAACTGGATGGATCAATCTTGCTTCTGTTCAAGAGCTGTTGAAGAGTAGTTTACAGTTTCTTTAATTATATATTTGTTGCTCACAGTGGATAATTAGATGAACAAGATTTGCTCTGAAGGTTCACGCAAGCAGCTCATACCAACATCTACAATTTTAAAAGTTTCAATTAGATTTCATTGCTCATGTAGGTCTTGTGTGATTGGGTCTGACTCATGCCAGTATGAGTATTGCTCTTGGAATCCAGAATGTGATGTGAAGATTTACTTAAAATTCAAAACATAGATTGATCAGATATTCTCCAACAACATTTCTGTAAACATTCCTGCCTTTACAAAAGACAACAGAGAATATCCCAAGGCACCAGCAACAAAAATGTCTTAATTATTTCCACCTTTTAGTTTCACTATATATTTATGGATTAGATGTGAGATATTTGTTGACATCAAATGCTAAATTTTAAGTGAAAAAGGCATATAAATAATGTAAAAATATCTGAGCAATGATCTGTTTTCTCTGCACTCACTTTCTGTACACTGTAGAGACAGTTAAATCCTGAAGCACTCAAATGCAGTGTTTTGACAATTAAAATTATATCGTCTTCCCTCCTACACAAAGCTTTTTTTAAGCTTTCAGGTGCCATTTTCTTCAAGAGTACATGGTGTTCCTACATTTAGGAATGGAAAATTTGTAAAATTTCTGAAAGCAGGAAAATGTGTATTTTCTAAGGTTGTATTATTTTTAAAGTTTAATGTTTGAAATTATAATGTAAACCCTTTCTCCTTGAAGCAAGCCAGATCTTAGGTCTTAATCAAAGAAAATCAGAAACGTAGATGAAGCCCAAGAAAGGAACAAGACAATATTATTATTACATGATAAGAAAAAATCCCTTATCTGTGAGGACATTTTTTTTTTTTTATTTGTCCTTTTCCTTTTTCTCATTTCCTTTTCCAGAATTATCCATGTGTGGTAAGAGTAGGGGTAATACCTAGAATGCCATTAGTCAAAGAAAGATAAATTCAGCATCAAGCTACCAACGAATGAACAGCTAGTCTTAGAAGACCAAGAAAAAATAGTACAAAAATGTAGAATCTACATCACTTCTGTATTCTCTGGAAAAATCTGGAAATGTGTTCCAACTTAGTCATCCACCACTATCAAGATCATTGCTAAAATGAAACTGTTGGCAGCATCACAGAAAAGATGAAACTGGGGTTAACACACCTGTGGTATAATTTCTTCTACTCCGTGCAATCATTCCACCTGCCAAGGAAGAGTAAATGCACAAGCTGCAAATCTCAGCCTGGAGAGAAGGAAGTAATTTCAGTCAAGGAATGTTCAAACTGCTGTAAATTTTATCTTCATTTGCTCAAAAAATATCCTCAGAGGAAGAAGACAGGATTTTTAGTTCACTGAACTTTCTGTTCCTCACCATGTGTACACAAAAGTTCAGGAAAAAAACTGAGATATTCAGCTCTCAAACTACCAGGCCCCATGATCGCCAATTTCTCTAAAAATCACAGCAACAAAAAAATAAAGCAAAATTTTGATGCTGAAAATTTCCACATTATGGGTGACTCTATTTCTTAATAACTAAACATGAATGTTTGTTATGCAGAATGAAAGGTGAGAGACAAAGATTATTTTCTTTCCTACATTTCAAATTCTCAGAGTCAAAGAAATAACGTATAGGTTATACATATTTAACTCTGGTAAGTTTAACCTATAATACATTATAAGTTAAACATATTTATTTTTAACTCTGTCCAGTATTCTGGTGTATATTTTGCTGAGCTCTCTTGGGTCAAAGACATAGTGCAAAAATATTTGCATTTTGCTTTAATTTAGGGAGACAGGGATTTCCAGAGCCAGTCCTAAGCCTGGAGAGAAGGTGCTTCTGATGAAGTCTTGTCCAGCAACAGGCCTGTCTGGAAGTGTTTTCAACAAATAATTTTAGACTCAAGTTGAACGCCTACCCAACCTAGGTCTTTCAGCAGAATCAATTGCATCCAAATAACTTCTTATAATTGTTTAACCTCATCTTTAGAATCTTGTCTAATTTCTTTAAACTTCTTATCTAGCCTATACATAAAAATTCCAAACACCACAAGTGCCTTTGACCACCTTTCTGACGGTTTATTCGTTCTGAGTGTTAAAAATTTCTCCATGTCAAATCCAAATTTCCCTTGCTAGCATTTATGGCTATTTTTTGTCTCCAGTGAATATGGAGAATGCTTTCTTCCTTTCCTCTTCACCTATTTTACAATTTATCTTTTATGTACTACAAGATTGATTTCCCTTCAGATTCTGTTCTTAAGCTAAAATACATGCCCAACAAAATTAAAGAGAGAATCTTGTGTTCAAATTCCATCAGGAAAAGAAATGAAAGTCTCAAGAAAAGCTATTGTGACATCTGGTGAGCTTGAGCACTTTCTATTTGGGAAATTGTTATGTCTGCCTCCTGGCTTTCCTCCTTTCAAAAAATATTTTATCATTGTAGAAAAAAATTATTTTATTTCTTAAACAATGAAGAAGGGGTTTTTTGGTTCTCAGGTTAATTTGGTTTTTGTATTCTCTATTTTTAATTAGCAGCTCTCTGCTTTAAATCATATGTTTCATCAGATTATGGACATCAATAGAGCACAGTATCAAGTATCATGTCACATTCTTTAGCCATGAAAATAAGTTATTGCATGACTTATAGAGGATTATACAGTCTAAAAATAGTCAAGATGAAAAAACTTATTAAGAAAATTATATTAACCAAGATACATAGGAAAGAAAGCATCTCAGTTATAACTAGGTTTTAAAAACAGTACTACTGTTACCTTCTTTCAGCAAGAAAATTAATCTTTAAAATATATCTCTTCTGATGAAAGTCTCTTAACGCTGTGACCTATTCAGGTGACAGTTTAATCTATAAAGGTTGCATTTAAGTTCAAATAAACCATTTTTCTTGCCACTGTAATAGACTAAGAGCTCATGGTCAGTGAATTGTAAAGAGAAGTAACTTGCTGGAGAATGAACAGTTAATTCTTCAGTTGCATTAACTCTACTTGCTTGAATTTATGCCTGTACAAATTTCAGTATAGACTGTTCAGAATATAGCTCATTTCCTAGCATCTTGACTTCAAGTTTCACATCACTCTTGTTCAAATAACACACATCCAATGACCTTTTGCATTTTCCCAGTTAGTGGGTGAGCTGTGCTTGTTCTGGGAGCTGCATGTGTAGTATTGCCTTTGGAAGACCACTACTGACTGCAGGTTTAGCAGCCTTCCCATTAATAACATTTAGATTCAATGCCGGCAGGTAAGAGAAGAAAAAAGAATGTTTGTTGCTGAAGGCTTTGGGACTGGAAGGGAGGTAGACTCTGCAAATGATCTGGGGTTAAGCCATGGTTTCTATGCCCAGTGCTGGAGTTAGAGAGATTATCTATGCAATTGCTTTCTGTCCCTCATTAGCAATGATTCTTGGTTATTTAAATTGTTATCCTAAAAGACTTTCAAATCCTTGTTTCAGGGGATTTCTCTTGAAATTTGAAGTTAATTTCTTGCCTTCTCCCTTGTATTTCTCTTCAGCCAGCTCATTTTGCCTTCAATCTTCATCTCAGTGTTTCATTTAATTTTTACCTGGTCAAAGTAGCTGATTACAACTTTTTGAAGATAGCTAAACCAAGGAGGAATAATCACACTAGTCCACATTAACAGATTGCTGACCAGAAACAATGCTGTCACTTTTCAAACAGAACTAGATGAATGAGACAGAGCAGGGTATCTGCTTGACGTGATTCAAGGCCAGCATGTGGAATGCATTGCACTGATCCCAAAGGCAATACCCACAGAACCAGTCTAATTCTCCTGGGTTTGCACCTTGAAGGAGGTGTCTGTGAAAGCACAAAGCTTCTGCTTACTCATGTCCAGAGAGTTCTGGTTTCAGGAGACACTGTTTACACACTTGAGGGTTATTGTGAGTGAGGTGATCCCTGCTTTCAGAAGCAACACTTCACACACCTCACTGTAAGTTTGAAACTTCAGTGATGTCAGGGGCCAGGAACAGACAAGGGATCATTAACTAGCAATTTGCCTTGTGATCTTGTGTCTTCATATGAATTTTAGCTAGCTAATTGCTAATTTGTGGTTAAAAAAAAGGAAAATGTTTTCTAGAATGTGAATTTCAGGGGATCAGCTCTGTTTGGAGGATACATTTCGAAAACTCAGAGGAATGTATACCTGGAAGGCCCAGCAGGAGCCTCTAGGAACAGTGCAAGGCTATGTTGAGTACTGTGCCATCAGGCAAGCCCTAGGTGGCACAGCCAACTCTAAGAAAGAAAATTCAGTCCCTGAGGTTACATTGGCAATAACATCATATTCCATTACCCAGCAGTCATCTAAAAAACAGTCCTATGTTAAATGCTTGTGATATAAATTATTTTCCTGTGTTTACACTCAGCTGTGTCACTACAGACATGAGGTGCATTATGCCCCAATAGACTGTGCAAATATTTAGATAATATTTGGAACCTTAAAATAAATAAAACCCACTGCTAAATCATAAAACTTACGCTTTATCATCTTTTATATTAATGTGAATCATCTGTAACAATAATACCATGCCAATCATCTTTTATACTAATATAATAAAGTAACTGATGCATTTTACTTTTGCTGAGCATTTGCAGTTTTGTGTCTGTAACTTCTAGTGACATGAGTAAGACAGGTTATAGATGGTATTTGATTTTCTTTCATACACCATATAAAGTGTGACACATGCAAGCACTGTTGCCATCTTTTTTACTAAAGTTGAACCTACATTCCCATTTAATTTGCTTCAGCATGTCCTATGGAATTACTGTTCTTCTTCAGAAGAGCTATGACATATGATATTGCAGAAAGAATTTAGATGACTGCAAACAGGATGTCTTGCCACAACAAACCAGTATACAACCCTCTGTTGCTTTCTGTCAGAGAAGTGTGACAGGTATTGATGAGGACCATGCCATTTTTTCTCCAGGCCACTACTTCTTTAAGCAGCAGACAGTAAGGGGAGGGAGGGGCAGGCAGGGGGAGAAATGAAGGCACAAATTTCTAATTAGTCCGTCATGCCCCATATTTTCTGTCTTGATGATCTATATTTGGTCTGGCTGTGATAGAGTCATCTGTCTTCTTAGCAGCCTATAAGCTGGTGCATTTTGGATCTCTGACTAAACCAGTGTTGATGACACAGCAGTGTCCCACTTTTGGCTGTACATCTCCTGCACAGTGAGTAGGCTACTGGTAGGTGAGAAACCAAGAAGGGCCTAAGCCAGGACAGCCAACCTGAGCTGGCCAAAGGGATAGTCCATACCACATGAAATTGTTTTCAGGAAGAATATCTCAAGGAAAGAAAGACTAAGGGGTGATGTTTGTATTTATGGCATTATACATGCTGAGATGCTGCTTTCCAAGCATTGAAAAGTAATGTATAAATGCCTTTTTTTTTTCTTTCCCTGCATATTCAGCCTTTGCTTCAACAATTATATTGTTTTGATTTCAATACACAACTATTTTTACTGTCTAATTTCTCCTCATACTAGGGGGAAAGGGGAGTAAGCAAGCAGGAGAGTGAGCTCTCAGCTGCTGGCTAGGGTCAACCCTAACATAAGCTTTATGATTTTCATCTACGTCAAAGCAACCCTGATACTGGGCTTCAGTTCAACTCTGGCTTTGTTTCCATCAACAACATAAACCAGCAACAGCTGCCATTATATACTCTCAGTAAGACACTTGCAGGTGTGTCACAAAGCCAAGATTTCTGTGACTGGTTTCTTACTAAACTTAGCAACAGTGTTAGACTCTCATGAGTTAACTTCTGTTGAAAAATTTCTTTAGTGTATACAATGCAAATATGCTCTGCATCAGCAGTAGCATTATAAACCTGCTTATTTCACTTATTTCTTCACAAACATCTACACTACACAATGTAATAAAAATCCTTTGCTGTCAACTTCTGTTATCAAGTTCAGTATTTTCACATATTCTATAGCACTGAAACAGAGATATTTATTCATTTACTTTACACAAATATGAAACAGGCTGTCTACCTTTCCTTTCCAAGGAGCCAATGCAATAGGGCACTGTGCACATGTGGCATTTACATGTTTTGCTATGTTTAAGTATCAGGTGCTTTTTACTTCCTTATAACTATTGTATACAGCACCTAGTCAGCACATTGCAGCAGGTAACTCTTGGGCAGTAGTGATTATTTATTTCCCAAATTCAACAGTTTTCCTGGAAAAGGAAATTGTAACTAGATATCCACCATCCTACTCTTGTATCTTTTCTGCTTTGCACTGTGCTGTTTTAATCATGTTTTTCAAAGGAACAAAGAAAGTCTTTAATATGCTAGTAAATATTGCTGTCTTCAGCTGTCCTGGCTTCAGCTAGGGTGGAGTCAATTTCTTTTCACAAGCTGTTACAGTGCTGTATTTAGGATTTATAGTGGGAATGGTGCTGATAACACCCTGATGTTTTGGGGTTTTGCTAAGTCATGCTTATTCTAAGTCAAGCACTATGTTTTCATGCTCTGCCAGTGATGAGATATGCAAATAAAAAAACCAATCTGGGAGGAAGCATAGCTGGGACTGCAGGGCATGTGACCCTAACTGACCAAAGCAATATTCAACACCCTAAATCATCATGCCCAGAGTATAAACTGGGGGAGTTATCCTGTTGCCCTCAAGGGCAGCCAGTCTGGGTTCAGGAAGAGGGTCTGGGATCAATCAGTGGGTTGTGAGCAAGTGCACTGTGCATCACTTGGATTTTTTTCAGTATCATTGTTATTTACATTTATTGCTGTATTTTACTTTATTTTCAATTATTAAATTGTTCTTATCACAGCACACAAGTTTTACCTTGATTCTCCTCCTCATTCCATCAGGGTGGGAGGAAAAGGGGGAGTGAGTGAGCAGCTGCATGGTGTTTCATCTCCAGCTGGGCTTAAAACCACAACAAACCCATTATCTTTTAAATCACGATTTTAAGACAAGGCTTTGGGAGCTCAGCTTCTAGTATTTGAACAACTGAGACTGACAGTCCTGCATCACACAGCTGCATAAATAAGGAAGACTTAGTGACAAATGAATAATTTCTCAGGTTATAATCTATCACATATAAACCTTTTTTCTTTTTATGAGTCAGACACATTC
The DNA here is from genome assembly GCF_050655825.1 of Lonchura striata. Classification (NCBI taxonomy): domain Eukaryota; kingdom Metazoa; phylum Chordata; class Aves; order Passeriformes; family Estrildidae; genus Lonchura; species Lonchura striata. Next base: position 33,708,239 of record NC_140741.1, on the reverse strand, counting down.
TTAGATACAGCTTTCACACTTCCCAAAATTATAACACCAAAAAATATTGCCTTTAAGCACAAAACCCAGTGAAACTTCTCATTTTTTACCACCACCTAGGATTTTCCAAAGTAAATCTTTAATACCTGTCCCCATGGTTTTTTCAGAACTGTATCCTCAGCAAGTAATAAAATTTTTAAAATTAATAGTACCCTTACTCATCCAGAGAGAAGATTGTTAAATGCTTGACAGGTCACAGCAGATGGAATTAAGAATGAGGAAAGGTGTCTTAATATGATGCTGAAGTAAGGAGAAAATTCTTTTGTCCCTCAAAATGAAAAAAGATAAAACAGGAATCTCTTGCATATACAAAATATGTGAAAAGATCTCCTTATCTTTTTCTTTCAGTGATGCCACTGTGGGCTAGATATGTTCAGCACATCCCTGCCAGGCAGGGTGGCATACAGACACCCAGTGTGTGAGTTCTGAAGACCTCTGGACAGAAATAGATGCTGAGCTGTTCTGCTTAGCTAATATGGGAATTTACCTGCTCTTGTCTATTAGAAATGTAGGTACCACACCAGATTTCTGCTACAAATCATAGGCTCTATGAGTTGTATGAAAACTCACTAAGGCAAATATTTCAGAGGAAGAGAGGAAGACTCTTTATACATTTGCTATTTATAATCTTAACTATGAATGCAGATCTTTAGTTTAGGCAGCACTGTTAAAATATTTTGGCTTTGACATTTGAAAATGATCCAGCAAATCTTAGTCCTGTCACATGTAGCCTTAATTTAACTTAAAATTCTCTATGACTATATTATTGTTGTCACTATCAAAAAAAGAAATATATATATATATATTTACTTGTTGCTGTACAAAAAATAAAGAAATGTTTTTTTCATAAACATCTTAAAGCAACATACTTAACCATATTCCTTTGATGAATCAAACCAAGAGACTATAGACAACTTTAACACTTATTTAAGCTGCCAGTACTGCAAGTTTCTTTGCCATCAGCTAGATTTTCAGTGCATTGTATCCTTCCTTTCACTTCCCAAACACTGTCATTATATATTACTGTATCACTAGATGAGCTTTGTTTAATTTAGCAATCTTCAGTATGAAACATTCTCCAAATAGCCTTCATTACCATGCATGACCAGGAAAAATACTTCTTTTTGTAGCAGTTCTTGAGACAGGATGTGCCAAAGCCATATGTGCATCTGTGTGTGTGGTGTGTTACTGAAGCATCTGAAGCAAAGCTTCTCTGGCAAAGCAGAGCAGGAGCAGACCCTGGGCAATAAAAACACACTACAATACTGACACCTGTTGGTAACGAGTGTGCCAAACTGTGACAGCAGCTTTACAATCCCACATTTTCAGGAGGTCCAAGAGTTCAATCTAAATTAATACACCTACATCTCCACATGTAAAGCACCTGGATATGAAGAACCAAATGCGAGACAAAAAGTGAAGATTTGATGTCCAGTGTTTTTGGAAGTAGATATCCATATCTGCTGACATCCATACACAGCTGATGTCTAACAGCTCCAACAAATAAATACACACCAGTACATATTGCATGTCTAGAGGCTGTTTCCTGAGATCTGCATGTCAACCCGAGCAAGCAATGCATCTTGCAAGGCACTAAGAGACGTAGTGTAACTTAAACACAAAAGCTTTTCCATCTGGATGGCTCTGAGGATAAGATAGAACCTGGAAATGAAATACCAGTCTTCAGGACAGCAGCAGCTTAAATGAAAGCTAAGAATAAGCTACCAATGTGGTATCTTTTCCATTGCTCCCTTCCTGCAAAAAAGTGAGATGAGTGAAGAGTCAAGTTGTACTGCTGCATTCCTCCTATCCTAGCAGTGGGCAGAGCTTTTACATGAGGAATTGCTAGAAGAGGAGGTAAGCTTTACAGAAAAACAAACAAAGAGGCAAGAGGATCTGCTTGCTTTTAGCATAACAACGAGCTTCTCTACTGGGTGCCCTCACAGATAATAAAGACTTGCTACTACAATCAGTTACTATAATTACACTCCAGAACAAAGATGTGTGATTTGAGAACTGAGGCTTTCCAAGTTCAGCACCTAATGAACAAAGCCAACTTTCATGACCCTGTTCCAGAGTGTATTTAGCAAAGCAAATTGACACATTAGTAACAACCATCAAAATAAACTCTTGCTGACCTAAGAAGCAATGTTTCAGTATGTGCCCTGTGTTTTCTACTGTATGGCTCCAGCATTTTTGGAAAGAAGCAACATCAGCAACAAACTGAACGCTAAATTGAATTGGCAGCAAATCCTGTAGTCATTCAAGGTCACAATAGTCTCGTCTTTTCTTGTCTGGTGAGTGGTAGGCTCCTCTTCAACAGTTAAATAAATTAATTCAGCCTTCAGCACATTAAAAAATAATTCCTCTTCCAATGTAAATGAGAGTTCAATAAGCATCCCATTTCCCAGTTTGTGTCATGTATGGGCTTCAGCACTATCCCTGAGACCTGTGTGCCCTTCTTTGCTCAGAGGAATAGTGTCTTGATCATTACTACATCTCCTCAACACATTACTAACTCCTAAATGTGCTTTATGCACTACTGTGATGCCAGTATTTACAGGAAAGAAAACAGGGGATGGGATCAGCCTAGATATTCCAACCTGCATAGAGCAAGTTAGAGTGGCAGACCACGATTAGCCAAAGTGAACTGTGTCCACTGTAAGATCTAAACTTGATGATCTCACAGGACTCTTCCACTCCTGCTGTGTCATCATCTATTCTGAGGTTATTGTCTGTGTCACACATTTGTATCTAAGACAGGAAATACAAAATGGCTAAGATTCACATTAATTCAAGGTGATTAAAACTTCAGGCAAGATTCTGTTTGTTGTGGTTCAGTATGTTTCAGAGCTCTGGAGTATAGTATCAGTGAATGGTACTAGACAAAGAAAATACCAAGTATTTTTAGGCAGAAGGGTGAGAGAGAAATGGCATAACCACTTTTATTTTTTATTTATTTACTGTATATTCTGGAAGTATATTCTGGTTAATATGGATCCAGTATGATGCTCTGAATCAAAAGGGAACATGGCATTCCTGCACCAAATCACAGGAGTTGGTAAATTTAAACCTGTTACTCTCACCTTGTTCATTAAAACAAAAAAAAACTTTATTCACTGGAGAGTTTCATGAAGCTGGGGAAAGACAGAAAAAACTCCACCCAACTGGCAACATCTCTCATGAAAAGCATTAGTGGGCTATGTGCTGGAAAAACATTCTCACACTGACAACAATTAGCAGAGTTTTGCATTCATCAGTGCAGAGGGCATGTATTCCTACGTGTTTGTGAAACAGCTACAATCATAATTTATCTACAAATCTGATCAGAGAATCTGGAGATTAAACCAGCAAAAATATTAAGTCCCAGCACTTCTGCAATTCTTGCACAGCCTGCCAACTCCTCTAATACACAAACAAACTGGTGTAAGATTTTTGTGTAAAGGCTTTCACCACATTTACTGCCACAAGGGTTTTAGTTTGAGGTTATGGGTTTTTAGGAAAGGAATTATGCAAGTACTGTATTACAGGCAAAATGCACAGTTCATATTGAACTAAAATAATTGAGATGTGAGTGACAAAATAATTATATATATCTTGGGTATTTAGCTATTTTTATATTATAATTACTAGCTTTGCTGCATCAGAAAGAATAGAGTGCTCTCAAAGATTAAGAATGTTGTGTGAGTTGATACACAAGAATGTAACTTTCTTGTTGTAGATCATCCAGCAAATTAAAAAGTTGCCTGTCACAAATCAGTAAACTCATATTCCTGAGCACATGGTGATGTTATTAACCTTACTTATTTTAAACCTTTGATGAAATTACTAGCTTTCTTCATGATCCATGACTTTTTTTTTTTTTTGTTAGTGGTCACTCCAGCTTTTAAGTCAGAATCATTATTTCAGAATATAATATTAAATGTCAATATTGGTTTGTTGTTGCTATAAACTATATAAACTCCTATAGCTTTTTTAGTGATGAAACAAGCTGAAGGACTGCAGGTGTTGCTCAGAGATAACAGATGCATTTTGCCCTTACACCTGCTGCATCATGCAATATTAAACACTAATTTGATGCAAAGACTTATTTTGCACATGCTTTGCAGTCATGAATATGGTAGAAATTGAAGTAATGGAATTTGTTAAAAAGCAGGAAATAAAAAAGACATTGAATAGTGATTATCTGAGATTCATTAGATCAGGTCTGCAATTTGAAGTGCAAGATAAAAGGATATTAACCAGCTAAAGGCTTGGCTACAGATGCATTGCAAAAGCCATTTAGATATTTGACTGATTGCTCATTTTATTAAACTGGACCTGATATGGGCATAATAGTATCCTACAAACATTTCACCTTTTTCTGAAAAATCAAATTATTTTGTGAATGCTCTTATATTAAGCTATCCAGAACAATGAATATAGTTAACAGTGTTGATGGAGCCATTGTCTGACTTTAAAAAAGGCATGATCACATCAACCTATAGTGTTGGATTTCCTCCTGTTCTCAGAAAAAACAAGCTCATTCAGAATGTCCTCAAGAAGCTGGTGCCAAGTACTGCTTTCCCAGAGTTTCTGCACACAGCAGCAGCTTTGCTGGCCAGATCAGAGCACTGATCAGCCAAGCAGCTGATTAGTGGTCCCCTGCTTCTGCGATGGACACTGCCTGCTCCTCACCTCTCAGGGTAGAATGAATTTAGCAGAAAATTCTATTCCTCATATAGGAAGCATGCCTCTGTGACTGACAGCACATTCTGCTTGGGTTTGTTCATTAGCTCCTTGTGTTTTACTAGTCTAATTAAGGCTATATTTACTATGAGGAGGAAATTTTCCCCTCCACTTCTGATAATGGCATTCCCTATCCCTCCTGCTATTCTTGTAGTGGATTCTGCAGTACCACACCATGGCTACTCTGTATCTCTCCCACAGAATCACTGTGCTGTTATCATGAAATATTTCAAATATTTGTAGCAATAGGATTTACCTGCCAAAGCAAGAAGTATTTTAATTTCCTGATATGGGATTTTGACCAGTCATCATACTAGTCAATGCATTGGCACCTTGTCTTCTCAGGCAAAATTGCAGTCATTTTGCTTGGACGAGGACCTTGCCACAGTGAGCTGTGCCTGTGCTGCTGCCAAATGAGATTATTATGATACATTCTACATGTGGCCGGTTTGAAGACCACTGGCAGCTTCAGCCAGAGCAGTATGGAGTTATCCATGAGATTAATAGTGTTGGCTCTGAGATACACAGTACAACAACTTTCCCAACACTGAACTTTGCACCAAGTTTCATATGGCTGCAAAGTGCAAGGTAGCTGCAGGCAGCCTGTGTCTGTGGCAGAGGCAGCATTTTAGAGCAACTGAGCTGTGCTGGCTTGGAATCTGAGACTGGAGACACAGGGCAGTCTCACTGCAACCCTTGGCAGAACAGTCCTCACCTATCTGGCAGAGCTTACAGCAGTAGATCAAATGATCAACACAGTGGAATTCATATCAATTTTTCATAAACCTCTGTTTTAACAATTGATTTTTAGGTTTTAAGTAGAGACTAACTGCAATCCATGTATAAATCTTGACACTGACTTGTGGAGTGGTATACACTAATGCCCCTAGCAGCAGCACACACCAAAAAAAAAAAAAAAAATCACATATCTAGAGAACAGAGCATAATCTATTATTCCCAAGAATGATGCAAACATTCTAAACAGCAAACAAGGAAATACAGTTTTGTCTATTTTTGCTTTTCTCTATTTTCTTCTGTCAGAGATCAAGCAGTTGGGCTTCTCTGGTCCTGCTCTTTATGTGTCCCCACCATAGCTTGCACATTATTATCCTGACAAGCCTCATCCCTCGTATCACTGATGGATTTATATTCTGCTGAGCTCAACTGAGTAGTTAGATAGTCAAAATCTGATCTCATTACCTGTGTGTCAGCAGAACTAACTCCAGGGAAGTCAATGGAACCAAGTTGATTTACAGACTTGGAGACAAATATTTAATTTACCATCCAACATCTGTCATAACCTAAAATTGAAACTCTCCATGGACATGACCTACATTTCTAAAATTTACAGATGGTATTTTAATATTTCTATAAAAAGAAAAATCCTGTGTGCCAAAGAAGTGTACTCAGTTCTTCTCATCTGAAACATCTGATATGAGCCCTAATTCCTCAAGGACCATTTATAAGGGCAGCCAGTTGGAGCTAAGACAAAAGGAATAGGAAGAGAAAAGAAGGCAAGTATGCCAACTGAAATGTCAAGGTGCTGGCTAGCCTAAAGCTCAGTTCTCCTAATTGGAAAGGAGAATTCATATAAATATGTGTGTGTGTGTGTGTATTTACTACATATCCACTGATTCCTGTGTATTATAACTTTCAGTGACCTCATCGAAACTACACTTGCCCTGAAAAGTCTGGAATTACCAGTGCTTGCTCAGAATAGCTTTGAAACAATTTTCCTTTTGGTTTTTGATGATGGAGTCTAAAATATATTCTGCTTCAGAGTTAAACACAGAAAGAGTTCTCATGTTTGGACATACTTTTTCCACTTAGGCTTTTTGTCTTTGCATTTTACACTGCAAAGAGCATTGATTAATGTGAATGTTTTAGCTATAGTTGTTGTTTGTGTATAAACTTTTGTTAAAACAAGTACTGCAGAATAAATGACCTTTATACAGACACCTATTAAGGCACTAAAAGGCTTGGCTACATTCATCTGAGACGCGTACACATAACGTTTGGAACAATAAAGGGATCAGCAGCTGCAAGGGGTTTGAATTGAATTCTTTAACAATAGAAAAGTTTTTCAGCCCTAAATACCAGCAAAGAGAATTTTTTGCAGATAATCCAGAAGAAAGAATATAATAAAAAAAAAATGCTAGCCAACTTTGCAGCAGTTAGCATAAGGGTGCCATCTGAAACATGTCAGCTTAAAAGTGTCCCATAGTACCATTCTTTTACACAACCATAGTATTCAGAACTGTTTCCCCAAATAATCCCAGATGGCAAGCCACAAAATTTCAATTCATTTTAAAAGCTTTCTTTGCTGTTATTATGTGATTGAAAGTGCAAAAGCAAGTTGCCATTCTCATGGCACTATTTGCATTGCCTATTATCCCCTAAAATCCCCTTTAAACAGCTACATTGTCAGCCCATAGGCCTCATTTAGAACTACAAAAAAGACCAGATTAATTCGATCAAAGGGAGAGCCAAGTACAAAATGCACTTTTCAAACTGTATCAGAGTAGGTTCCCTTTACAGATCACTGCATGGCTAGAGCAATGCAAAAAAACCCTTGCCTGAAAAAAAGCACTAACAGAAATAGCTGTGTATGTTTCACATGAAGCTGTTGGGGCTCTTCCAGAGTAAATCTCTCACTACAAATTATTACAATAAAATATATTTAACATAAGTAAATTAAATAGCCAAGCATCCATTTTTGTCCATTTGGCTTTCTGCCTCCACTTTCAAGAGGCACTGATGTAGTGCTTGGATAATGTAGCCAGCCATAGACATTCCTGAAGTCTCTGTCAATTGGAATTTTCAATTAATTAATTAAACATTGAGAAGTGAAACTTTCAAAATATACAATAAGTTCCCCCATTACTATTTTTCCCTAGAGTAAAAAATCATCACTGATTAAGCAAAGAAGATAATAAAAGCTTTTGGTATCATTTCTGCAAAATATTCTTTTTCTAAGGTGAACCATTTTGAGTCAAGCATAATTCAGGTCCATAGCTTTACAGCCAAAAAGGCTCTAGTGGCTTTTCAATCTCACCTGGGGTTCGATGACAGGCAATAATGGTGATATTTTTGTTTTTCACAGAAGATCCTTTGGTGTCTCTGCACTGTCTCGTTCTCTCAGTCTCTACTGGAGTTTGCTTAGTGATCCTGCCATCAGTTCTCTCACCCTCGGTCTGAAGCAGTTTCTTCAGCAGCTGCTTTTGTGCACCGAGAAGAACATTTTACAGAGTAAAGAGCTGCAGCACAAAGGTAGAGCAATTGAACATGTGCAGCAATATGTGCCATTGCCTCTTAAAGGACACATCAGGCTGAGAGGGACACGCTGAAAAGCTGAGCACCTGCAACTAATATTACACTCATCTGCTGTAGGATGGAGCTGACTGGATGCTTTTGTTTGCCACTTCCAATGGGGTTTAGATTTTTTGAACAGTACCCTTTTAATATAGCTGTTGTATTTGTTTTCTTATATTTTATGGAATGTTTGTGTAGTGTCAGTTAAAAATACTGTGTAGCAAGAAAGTATTCCTGTGGAGACAGAAATAGCTCCCACTGAAACAAAAGGCCTAGACAATAAATGTAGCTTTATAAATATTATTAATTTGCTAGCATACAAACCTTGTTTTAATCCATAATTATGAGAGCCATTATTTGTAATACTGGGGGGAAAAAAGAGAAAAAGTTAATGTAAAATTAGTTATGATTTCAAGAGTGCACATTTTGAAAATAAAACGCAGCTGGACTGCAAAATAGTACATATGCAATTACAGACAGCTCTTACAAATCTGTCAGATGTAAACATTTGCATGTCATTCCACCTGTTCAATACAAATAAATGCCAGAAGTTAATATCAGTCAAAAATAGGGATTTAGGACATTTTACAGAGTAGTATACAGAAAAGTACTTTAAGTAAGCTGCTTTGTCCTAAAAAAATAACTTCAATTAATATTTATCCCAGATATAGCTTTACTTTAAGATTATTACACTAGGTTTGTAGAATCATTCATGTAGAACTCATTACTAGATCCAAACACACTTTTAGGTGTCCAATTTTCTATGAAAATACCTATTTTAAACATAAAGATCTTTAAGCACATACTTAGGAATTTTTGCCTAGCCCTGAAAATGCCTAATCACTCCTTAATTCCCAACAATAAAGTCCTGTTAACTGAATCAGTCTGTAAGTATTCCCAGAAGAGGCTTCATTACCTGGAAGTAAAGCACAGCCCCCAGTTAGATCATCTGTAGAGATCATTACCTCAGACAGCCTCTAAAAACCCCACATTGCAGCATCAAGAGTGGCCATGCTGAAATCCAGTCTTGGCGAGCCTTTACTAGCAAACCAATGCATCTTCCACAGAGGTGCCTTTTTCTTGCAGATTGAGATTGTTTCTATTGTGTGTGCTTAGAAGAGATTGAAGTCAACCAGGACTTTACTGATATCAGCAGTTTCAAGTTTTGACCTAACTCACTCTCATTCTTATGAGTTACAGACACTTCTAATCAGTTCAATCCAGTTTAAACTGCTATATTTTCAAACTGAATAACAGAATACTGAAGAAAGGATAGTGATAGGTCATGTTTTAACACCACAGGTATGCAAATCTGGAATAACTTCATCAAAATCTGTGGAATTAAAATGTCATACAGGTAAAAAAATGGTTCAGACCAAACAGTTTTCACAGTTGTTTCACATTTTTCCAAGATCAAAACTTCTAAGCATCATCATCTCAGTCTGAGCTTGAGACACTCAATATCTGTCCTATACATGCACTTTATTTTTTCTTTCCTTTGCTATTGCTGGTGTGAGAACATTAGATTTCAAGGTTTCTAAGTGCTGTTATTTCCTTAGCCCGGGTTTTCATAAGTCACTTATTAGTGAAATCCCTGTCAGTGCAAGATTTAAACTGCATTATTATACAGTTTTCCTTCAGTATTAACAAACAGAAATTAATCATTCTTCTAGCACAAATTAAGCCATAAGAAGGCTTTTTTTTTTTTTCAGATAAATAAGAAATTTCAGAAAAATAAGGGTTGGCAGCATCCTTCAGTTTCACAAACAAACCTTTTCATGTGTAAGAAATCAGTAATTGTTGGTAATCTTATTAATAGACACAACATTTTTATCACTGAACACCCACATCCACTTCCAGACTTCATTTTGATTTCGCCATTTGTATGTTTACCAGGTTATTCAGGAGATTTCAGAGAGAAGCTTCCAACTCAGAGCTGTAGGAAGGACTATCCAAAGAAGACAACAGAACCACAGAATGCTTGGGCTTGGGAAGGACCTGTGGAGATCACGTAGTCCAAGCCCCCTGCTGAAGGAGGTTCGCTGAGAGCAGTTTGTACAGGATCACATCCAGGTGGGTTTTGAGTAACTCCAGAGAAAGACACTTCATCTCTCTGAGCAGCCTCTTCCAGCACACTTGCTCTCAAAGTAAGTAATCTTTTCCTCATATTGCAATGGAATTTCCTGTGTTTCAGTTTGTGCCTCTTGTCCCTCATACTGTCACTGAGCACCACTGAAAAGAGCCTGGCTCCATCCTCTTCATACCTGCCCTGAAGATATTTGTATACACTGATAAGTTCCCTCTCAGCTGTCTCTTCTCCAGGCTAAACAGGCCAAAGTCCCTCAGTCTTTCATCATAAGAGAGTTGCTCTAGCCCCCTAATGTGTGATTTAGGAATGGTATTCCCCAGTTTAGTGCTCCAACTAAAAAGAAAACCTTCCCCCTCCAATGAGAAACACAAAAACCAGAGATCACAGATTGAGATAAGAACAGTTTACTGGAAACAGTAATGAGATAAGAAAACAAACAGTAAGACCATCAGTATTAGCACAAAAAGTGTACAGATAGAGGGTGATTTACGTGCAAAATGCTGACCAAGCCCACCTCACACAGCATGACCCTGAGGCATTGAACTATGGCTGCTGGGTTCTCCACCCCACCACACTTTGCTCCACCAGAGAGGGATGCCCTTCTTCCTGGAAGTGGGAGTGGGAGTCCCTTTTCCCCACCTCTGGCAATTATGTAAGACAGTAATGACAAACATTGTGTGAATTACATTCACAGTGTCTTGGTCACACCCCCTTACACTGACCTGGGAAGGAGCCAGGACACCTGATCGTCTTCATAGCCCCATAGTCCATCTCTGATGGACTCCCTGGTACTTCCTTGTCTCTCTTGACTGCTGTGTTAAAATGGCCTGAGACAAATGTGTTCAGTCAGCCTGAGAGTTGGAAGATGTCATATGGGTTCTCCTGGAAATATATCCTACCCAAGGCATGTTGATAAAGTAAAAGGAGGATGAGCAGAGAATGGACAGTGCTTTGGCTGAATCAAAAAATTACTGCACCAGTTAAGTAGAAAAAAGAATATAAGGAAATACAGCAAAGCTAAATAAGGTGAGAGATTAAAGCTGCACTCTTGCATAACAAAGTGGAGAAGAGGATTGTCTTTTCCCTATCTAAATCCTATTATTCTCCACCCCACTATCCACCCATTACTTAATCCTCCCATGAAGATGTCAAACTTGGAAGCAAAATTGCAAAAAGTCCACACCCTGATAGTACAAACAGCCCAGCACAATGAGGCCTGGCAGTGCAGTAGCTAATCTGTGAACAGTTCTTATTTCACAGGTGGTACCAATAAAGTCAGTTTGAGTCTTTCTGCCTCCATCCCTCAGCTGGGATAATTGTATTTCCTTTGCAGTGCTGATCACTTGAATATTTCAAGTATAATTGCTGAGAATTGTGAGGATAATTTCTGCAGCTTTGGACTTGTTTTTTTCAATAGTCTTTTTCTGGAAACTTATCATAAATGTGTTACAAGTTATAGCCTTATTTCTTGACTCAACCTTTTTCTAACAAAGGTAGAGATGGCTTTTGGCTCCTCTGGCCAAAAGAAGTGATCATATTTGCAAAGTTCCCACAGAGTATCTAACTTCAGGCACATCTACATGCATTTAACAGCTGGTTCTTGCCCAGGTTCTTATAAGTCAGAACAAAAATTTTAAGCATCAGTTTTATGTGGATAGAAAACTTAAATGAGAAATTTCCATTAGAAAGAAGTAACACACTTCTATTCTTCATATCACCCATGAAAACAATAGTAGTGATAATTACTACAACTGGCACTGAACTAAGCATCTGAGAGAATTTAAGTAGTCACTTCTCAGAAAAAACTTCTTCCTATTTCTAGGATGAAGAAACAAAAGGGAGACTTGTCAGCGCTTTGGTCACACAACAGCATTTGATTTTGGTTCCTCAATTTGGGGCAGTGTCTACCCCAATTTCACCTTTCCATTTTACAGGATTTGTGATAAGTTTGGATGTCCTTCTCATTGATTGAACAGATAGTAAGAAAGTATTTTAAAAGAAAGAATTCTTGATTTTCTTTTTTGGAGGGGCTTTTTTTCTGGTTTGGTTTTGTTTTTCTGTAGCTGAGATTACAGACAGGGCAGTTTTATCTACTAATGATTTAACTAGATGTGGGAATCAGTCAAACAGTTTTCAGTGCTTATAATTGTTATGCCCTATACTTTAAATAGTATATGTAATAAATTTGGGACCTCTTTACATAGGAAAGTTTGCAGAATTCAAATATTGGTATGAATTTCATTATATGTGCTGGTTTGCACTACCTTGTAGAGACACAGTTTGTGCTGTGATACCGCAGTTTGTGGTAATTGGGAGCGGGGCTGTGGCCCAGCCTCATCCCCAGTGGGCACAGCTGTGAGAAGCAGGTGAGCAGCACTGACAGCAATGAGCCAGGGAGTGCCCAGGGTCACTGACCAACCACCAAAGGGAACAGTGGGCACACAGGTGTAATGCATCAACATGAGGGGTGTAAAAAGTTGGGCTAAAGAACAAGAAGGGCTGATGCTTGCAGCTTTCTGATGAGGTACGGCATTACTTTGCATGGGGCTGTTTAAAACCTTCTACTATTGTGTGGTGATACTCTGTGTACTGTGGCTGTCTCAACTGTGATATATGCTGCAATATTAACTCTGTATTTCAACAACCCTAGAGCAATGTATAGTGATATTTGAAGCTGCTCTCAGCCAGTTTTCCAGAGCCTCCAGTGAGGCAGCACAAGCTCCTTTATGACTACTACAACTAAAACAAGAGAAAACCTTTTTTTATATTTTCTGGTTTCAGTATCTTATTTGTTGTACTGCAACCATCATCACTGGAGTGAGCTTCTTGGCACGTAGTTTTCTACTTAAAATTAAAGAAAGTCAAATGTCCAGGTATTTCCTGAATTACTTCTCTTACATAATTTCCTAATCAGGAAGTTCTTGTGGGGACCACAGGATGCTACCAAAGAGTCAAGGTGAAGTCAAAGAAGTGTTCAGCTGCCCTCTCACTGTGTTGAAGGCAACAGGTGAAGCTCAGCTTTAGCCAGCAGTAGTAATAACACTTCAAGGGGATTTCTCAGGGAAGGTTTAGGTTGGCTCTTAGAAAAAAATCTTTCACTGAAAGAATAATAAAATACTGGAATTGTCTTCCTAGGGAGGTGTGGAATCACCATCTCTGGATATGTTTAAAAAAAGACTGGACTTGGCACTTGGTGCTATAGTCTAGTTGTGGTGTTAGGGCATAGGTTGGACTTGATGATCCTAGAGGTCTCTTCCAACCTCATTATTCTGTGATTCTGTAATAAACCTGGGAAAGCACATGTTCAGTTATACAAGACTAAGCATTATGAGACAGGGCCCTTGTAAATGCAGTCTTGCTTTTTTTTCCCCCAGCCTTTACCTAGGGCTCCAGAAATATCCACCATAATTTAAGATTATATGTGCTCCCACATTAATTAATTAATTCCTCCTACCTTCAACTAGCAACAACCTAATCTAAATAGTATTTTGGTTTCCAGATATTTGTCATCCATCAACCTCCAGCCTATAACAGCTTCACAGAGGAAGCTATTTATTTAGGCAAACTGAAACACATAGCACCAAATAGTATCTGTAACACTTTGTAGACACTGGTTTGTGCCTACTGAGGAGATTTGGAGAGCCCATTGGGCTTCCCTAAGTTTAAAGAAGTCTCAACCACATGTATTGAAAAGTATATGCAGAATTCTTTCCTGACCCGTGAGTCAGCAATGAGCCATTCCAGTCAGAGTCTGTGTTCATGGTGCTGATCTAATCTAAATAGGCACACATCAAAGGCAGGCTCAAAAGGTCTGGTGTGTCTACACTGCTATACTGGACACATGTGACTTACCCTTCACGCACATTCAGTGCCATTTTCTGTATGCCAGGGTAATTTGGGGGAAAACACACAGCTGTTGCAGGTATATAATAAATATCCTTTCTCCAAGCTTCCTAAAATGGAGCAATTCCCAAAGTGAAATTGGATTTCATTGTATAAGATTGGGTAACAGATCTTTCCCCAGCCGCAGTTCTGGCTGACAGATCTCAGGCACTTGGAAACGATACCCCATGCTTTGTCACTGCACCAATATAGTTTCAGGTCCTCCCATTATTTCTCACTTTTCTTACAGAGACAGCAGCTCTGTGTGAACATCCCTGAGTGGTGCAGGACAGACACACACAAGCAAGTACCAAAATATTCATACATGATTTTCAAAAGCACTTGCACTTGACTTGCCTCTGCTTTCTCTTGAAATTTGTGATAAACCTTCCTTGTGAGAAGGTTGTTTCTTTTGCTTGAGGTTTTGGGGTTTGTTTTTGGTGGGTTTTTTTTTTTTTTGTTTGGGGTGTTTTTGATACTTAAAGAAGACCTAAACACTTTTTGAAATCTAATTGTTTTTCAAAAGCCGCTCTAGAGCATAAACTCAGACTTTGGAAAGGGAGGTGCAGCCCTACATCCCAATAAAGCAAGGGATTGAAAGCTAGGTAGAGGTAAAGCTGCTGCGAGAAGGTTGTCATTTAAAAAATTAAAATATTCTAACTAGGTGTCTACAGGGAAGGAATACTTGCCTTTCCTTGTCACTACTGCTGTTTACTTCTTGTTAATTCAACTGCCTGGTAAAGCATTTATGGGGTAGCAAGAGCCTACAGCTTGCACTGAGGCTGGCACCACCAGAGCATGTGGACAGCCCTTATGACCTGGTCCTGCCCTCCATTCCACAAACTCCTTTACACAAAAGGGCAGCCGTCTTCCTGCACCTCTGGGAGAGTTGACATTGGTCCAGGAGACTGTGAGGTGAGCAAAGTCAGCTGCTGCTGCCTCTGTTTGGCACCAGAGAGCTGTAGGGGCCTTGGGAGATGCAGCTTCACTGTCCCTGCTCAGAGGCTGTAAGAAACTGTGTCCACCCCAGTAAACACAAGAAAAGTGAGAAAACCAAGGAAATGTTTGACACAAGGTAGTTTAAAAGTTAGACTGGAGACTAGGGAAACTGCAGTTGACACTCCTAAGAAGCCCACTACCCAAAAGCAGGCAGCCAACTTATTGGGGAAATGGTTGGTTGCAAAGGTATCACAATGTCATCTGGTTGATAGCTCACCACAGCTGGCAGCACATTTAAAGCATTAAATTTAATTAATCATTAAAACATTTCAGGTAGTATACCTAGCTGTTTCTTGACCGAATTTAAACTCATCAGCAAAGTCAGATGGATTTTAAATCACAGAATTCTGTGTTATGATTCTGAGTTATATACTCCTCCTGAGCCCTGGTAGGTGCCCAGCAGGGTCAGCCTCCAGTCAGAAGCTGGAGGAAGCAGCCACCAGCAAGTTGTAAATCTGGGGAAGTGAAACATCAGCACTGATAGTGGCTCCAATTTCCTGGCACTGTCTTTTGAGGGATTTCTGTTTCTGCAGATGAGAGCTGCAGCTCTAACCTGGGGCCAAGCAGCCATTTTTCTGAGACTGCTTTTCATCCACAGATGGAGGCAAGGGAAAAATCCATATAACAGAAAGCAAAGGAGAGCTAGAGAAATCTGCTAGTTAAGGCTAGTTAAGTTAATGGCATGAGAAAATATGGCAATAGAATGTTTCACTTATTATGTAATCTTGATAGCTGTGGTTTATGCATTTCATCGTTATGATATTAAACTACACTTATTGTAATTATTAAGTAGTATTCGTACATTTGTAGTTTATCTTCAGAAGAATTTCAGTCCATTTTATAGCAATAGAACTGAGAATCTTTTTAACATAAGGACAGAAGTTTTGCATGTGTACATATATACTTACATTTAGGTGTATTTACTTAGCTAGTAATGACAAGAAACTCTAAGCCAATAAATTGAGGATGCTTTATATTTTTTGCATTTTTTCTCTATTTTTTAATAAAAAAACTTTTCTTTACAAGTATACAATAAGTAAAGGCTCTACACACAGCTATGTCAAATTAAAGAAAAAATTTGCTGTAGCTGGTTTTTTCCCCAGCAATCTGCAAAGTCACCAACATCATCAATGATGCAAATATTTCCACATAAACTTTGTAGTAAATGGAACCCTTTCCTTATAAGCTGTAAAACTCAGCATTTATGTAACTGATCAGAGGGGTTTTATTATCCATTTCTTATTTTTTCTGTCTTCATTACAAAGCCCTGCTCAGGAAAGGATTTAAAGGCAAGGTAGGAAGAGGGTCAGGTGGGATCAAGTCAAGCCTGAAAAAAGGTTTAGTGATGTGAACAGAAAGAATGAAAACTGGGGAAAATTAGCATTTTATGCTCATTAGACTTAAATGAAGATAATATTTTTATCAAAATCAGATAATAGAATTATATAAAAGCTGAGTTTATGACTGCAAAAAATCTTTACAATTGAAAAGAAATGTCTCTGGGCAACATAGTGGATAAGAGCATTCAGTTAGTAGAGGGTTACTAGGACCCAATGGTCTGTCCTAAAAGTTGGGGGCTGGATTATTAAAGAAAGGGGAAGCAGGCTTAGAAAGGGTGTGTTCCCTTTCTGCTTCCCTTGGGTGCTCTGTGGTTTTAGTTTGATTGTTCGATTCCCTGACTGCCCTCTGGACAATAAAGCATTCTCTGAGGGAGAGTCTCTAAAAGAATTTGGACTGCAAGTTTACTTTCCTTCCCTGCAGTAATTCACACAGACTAAGGGATTCTTGATGCATTGAAATATCTCCTAGTGCCTGCTGCTAGAATTAGCTATTAGACTGGAGTAAATCAAAGTGTCTACCTACTATGGAAGCCTATTTGTGCTTAAAGTAGCAAAGGCAATCATGTCTATATAGGATGCTACTGCTGGGAATTTTTCCATTGTGGTGGCTTCTTTTGACAATGTGTGAAAATTTAACTGGCTGCAGTTTAAGACCAAAAGTGCAAACCATACCATTCATAAGAATTGTGTTTTACAATACAGACCTACTATACAACACACGCCACTGTAGGAATTACAGATTAAAACTGATGGGGCGAATAAACTCTGTGTTTGGCTAGGGCAGAAAGAGGTTAAAAGTCTGACCTGCAAACAAATCTGGTACTAGCTCTACCTCACAATTGATATTTAAAGTAATTTAAATATGCCCTCAAACAAAGGATCCAGTTTAGTAAATCAGACTTTCTGACTAAACAGCCCACAAAATTTCTTGTGTTTGCTTTAATCATAACATATTACATAACATAATTTGTTCCAAGAGTAGCCACAAAGTTAAAAAGAACTAGAGGAACTTTTGTCATCTAAAACCATCTAAGAATGACCAAGCAGCTACATAGACTTCAAATAATGCACTGATATATCAGCAAGTCATAGAAATTCTTTCCACATTTTCCATTATCTTGTCACAATCTTACGTCATCTTGACTTTTATCTTGATTAAGCTTTAGTCTGGCAACTATAGTCCAGGACTTACCATCAATTAGTTATTAAATGCAGAAGGAGGTATTCAGACCAGCTCAGGTCTAGAGCTCTGGTTATGAGGAACGTGCTAGCAACTGAACAACTGGTGAAGTAAGCCAGGTACCTTTTTCCTCACTGTCATTTACATGTTAATGATGACTTGTGGGGAAATGGAGATCAATTCAGTGGAAGACAGAGTATACAGAAACGTTCAGACACCTGTGTCTGACCTTTGTGCATGTACAATTTAGAATTGCAATGCAAGAACATCTAATAGAGATTATCCAAAATATCAGAGCTGGCTGGTTGGATACTTGTGTGTTCTGCTTTAGCTTTGATCACCTTTTTTACCATCCAGTGTGAAAAAAAACATAAAAGGGTGGCAATGACTTAGAAAAATTATGGATCTTGTCATCTGGCAGAGTAGACAGAGACGAAACAATTTCCAGTGAGATTTTACAGGACACGCAGCTCCCAGGAGCAGCACATTTTTGAGCATCACTTACCAGTCCACTATGATACCTGGGTTGCCCTAATTTAAAGCCATGTCCAGCTGCCAAGGATTGCACTCGTGGGAGTGGATTTGTTTAAATTACTTCAAACTAAGCCTAAGCTATTCCTTGTTGCGGCGCGGTCTGTACGGCCAATGGCTTGATGAGTGGGCAGCGCCAGGCAGGAGGTGCAGCAGGAGTCCCGGGGCTTGCTGCAGCGGCGCTGATGCTCTGGCCGCGAAGCATCAGCGGCAGCAGCTTCCCGGGGTTGGTTTTTCTTGCAGCACAACAGCACCATCAAGTGTCCCTGCGCCACAGCACCGCGGGACGGCTGCCCTGCACCGAAAAGGAATAGCTTTCCAGGAATCAAGTGTCTCTTAAACGTCAGGTGAGACTTTACCTCAAGAAAGTGTTCGTGTTTAATAGCTCCTCTCCTATGACAGCATCCACAAATGTTGTACTTTGATCAAAAACACCAGCGACCTTATTTCTCATATTTGTAAAGAAAGGTAATAATTTGTAATTAAACTAGTTTCATATAAAACTTAATATTTGGGTTGCACATAGCCTAATTAGACAGGTGATTTTAAAAATTATTGTTCTTTCTCACTTTCCCCATTATCTATATTCATTTTTCACACTAAAAATGAAAGTTAAGAGCATATAAATAAAGAGCAGGTAATGCAGTCTCAAATCATGACAGCCTACATTTTCACTATTGACCTTTCCATTATTTCCTGCAGAGAATTATGGCTTGAATATTTGTCTACATTTTTTTCTATAGAATTCTATCCACTTGTACCCTGTGGAGAATTATTCCTTTGTTCCCTCTATTTGAAGAGGAATTGGATACTGCTTGGTGCTTGGGTTTTCTTAGCTCCATTTTCCTTTTTGCTTGGTAACCTGTGATGCTGCTTTTTTACTCTTGGAAATGAATGGTAATGAACAAAGTAATCAGAACTTTTCAGACATCATGTGTTAATGTGACTCCCCTTCCCAAAACTTCCTAGCCTCTGTCTTTCCAGAGGGAAAAGCTACTATGGGGAAAAAAAAAAAAAATCTATGTAGCAGCTTTATTGTGTCATTTTAGAGTCAATATATGTGAGTAGACGTCCAGGACTTGGCCTGATCCTATATAGCCTGGCACTTTTCTTGGGGGTTAGCTGGACTCTGTCTCTCACCAAATCTCAGCAGAGGGGAAATTGCCACCACTTCCAGTGTAGTTTCCACACTCCTCCTGATGTTTCACTAACTTGACCTTAATGTTCTGGTTTGAATCTGAAGCACATGCTGAAAACAGATCTATACATAATTTAAATGTACATTTCTAAGTTTGTTCTGGAATCGCACCTCCTCCCTTCATTCTAAGGTTCTTTATTGCTAAGAGTTGACCCTTGCTGGTTGCCAGGTGCCCATCAAAGCTGCTCAATTTACCTCCTCAGCTAGATGGGGAGAGAAAATATAGCAAAAGATTTATGGGTTGAGGTTAGAACAGGAAGAGATCACTCATCAATTACCATCGTGAGCAAAACAGACTTGGAGAAAATGAATCACTTACCAATCAAATCAGAGTAGGATAATAAGAAATAAAACCAAAGCACTTTCTCTCCACCCCTCACTTCTTCCCAGGTTTCATTTTATTCCCGAGTTGTCTATCTCCGCCCCTGCAACAGCACAAGGTAGATAAGAGAAGGGGTTAGGAGGGATTCTTTTATCCAGATGCTGGAGATTTCATAGCATTCTTGGGCTTCTGTGCTTTATTATCCTAGTTAGACAGTTGTGTCAGTAGAATAAAAATTATTTACTTATTTTTATAATCATCTTCTCTACAAAAGTTGTTTTACACAATGGAAGACTGTTTTGAAAATCTTCCTTTGATCCATTTGATTTTTCTTCCTTAGATTTAACTATACCACTTTCTTCACATTCTATTTCTAAGCATCTTTATCTTATTCTTCTTTGGACTCTCAAATAAAGGCAATTGAGAAAATTGGTTTACTTTTAACAGAAAAAAAAAAAAAAAGAAGGCAAATGAAAAAAAGATAGGTGAAAAGAAAGGATTAATGATGAAAGCTTTTGAAGGCGTGCCACAGATCCTGAGATACAGTGAAATGTGCCTAAATCTGACCCATTGCTGTGAACCTGTCACTATATGTTATTAGGACAATGCCTGTTATATTCTTTGGGGAAGCTTTTTCAATGGTCCCAAATGTACCTGTAATCAAATTATTTTTTCATTCTTCTTTCCTTTTTGGTGATAAAGATATACAAGGATAAAGATATAATGATATAATCTATCTGTCTCTTCTGCTCACTCAGTCAAGTATTGTCTATTGTATGTGTAAAGTCTAATCATAATTTTGTGCCTGCCTTAAGCACAATCACAAGTAAAATAGGCATACAGGAATATAACTCGTAATCTCTGTGTCACTTAAGCAGAGAAGGACTGATTAAGAAAATATATCTGTTCATCTATTCTTTATTACAAAGTCAGAATGACCGCAAAAATCACAATCATTCCCTAAAAGCTGTCATTATATATGACTGGGAGAAAAACGGGGAACTTGCCAGGTGAGATCTTTTGATCTTTTCATTCCTAAAATATGGCTTTTCCTTGTACACAAGCCTTTCCTTTAATGAAGCTAAGTTGTTTGGGTTTTGGTTTTTTTCCTGAAAGGGACTATCTGTTTATGAATACTGCTTCTTGAAGGGCAAAAAGCTTTATCAAATTACCATAACCATGGAGAATATAGGCCTTATTCCCATTTTATATTTGGAAATCTCTGAACATCTTGATTCATGTGTGTCAGGTGATACACCATCAGCCAGGGCTTTGAGAAATAAGAACTGTAAGCCTTTATGCTTGTATACATCTATCAGTGAACAGCCATTATCATACTACACTGAAAGAATCCTTTTAAACACAGGATCAGCCATTTCAATGGGCCCTTATGAGCAGGAAGATTCAAATGATAAGCAGTAATTAAGTAAGCCACTATCTCAGTCTCCTCAGCCAGCAGCCTGGCTGTCCTGGCTGTTCTGGCATGTTCGTACCATGAAGGCAGAGCAAGTGGCTAAAAACTTCTTGAGAATCAGGTTATGTTAGTCTTAAAATCATGAACAAGTTTGGACAATGAAAGATAGGTATTTATTCTTAATTCTTGAAGAAAGCGACAGAAAAAGACTAGAATAGAGGGTTATGTAAAATGTGAGAATATGAAAATAAGGGGGAATGAATGTTCAGTACTTACCAACCAGTATTCTCTCATCACATTCCTGGAGTTCAGAGACCTACAAAAATATCTTCATGTTGAAAAAGAGAAAAAATAATGCTTAAATGTTCCCGGGTTTTGGTGAAAAGAAACATGGCAAATAACCATCTTAATGTCTGGTGCCAGTTTCTATTTGTTCAACATGATGTTGAACATCATCATCACAGATGATCTGGTTACCTTTTCTCACTTACATCCCTGTATATAAAGTGCACAATTGATCTAATTTTGCTGCATTTGAAGCACACATTCCAGCATGCAAGATGGTGTTAAAGGCCTGGTTGCTTGGGCGCATAATAAATGTAGTTTTAATACTTGTGCTCAAGATGGCAGCACGAAAACATAAAACAAATGCTTCAGTGGCAACTTTCCAGAGCGCCAGCGGATCTTCCCTATTCATTTTATTGCATTCTGTTCAATAAGACTGAGCAGTTTGAAGCACAGAACGGTGGGCAATGCAAAACACCCAGGGAGTAAATATTCAAGAAGAGGGAAAAATATTATTAAAATTTGTTTATTAGAAATAGAGTAATGGTGAAATAATGAACCTTCTGATGGTAGTTCATTAACAGTTAAAATACCAAATCAGAAAAATAAGCATCAACTAGATCCTGGTGAATTCCTACCAAATCTTTAAGCTGCAATGAATGTAATTGTGATTATTGGCTTTTCCCATCAAAATGACAAATATGATATTTTAAAATAACATCTTTGTTGTTATTGTGTTAATATTTTCCTGCATTTAAATGTATTCCTCACCACAGATGTATCCCTTCTATCCTTTTGCTTCTCTGAGTTATGCATGTATATTTTCCTATCAATGCACATGCATTTTCTAATTGTTTTTTTCCCAATAAATATTTAATGTGCTTAGCTACAAACCAACATAGCACATTTGCCTTTAGAGATGAAAAATACTTAATTTATTACTCATAGATTATGTAGAGTTTGGTGCCAAGAAGCTTTGGTACCGTGAGCTGTGATACATTGAAAAGTTCTTGTCAGGTATCATTATGAATTGTATTTTATCACACAGAAGATTTCACTAGGGTAGAAGAGAAGGGGTAAAATTAGGCTAAACCAGAAACTTGACAGTAAATCACTGACCAACATTAGGAAATATTAATAGAGTGAGCAGACACAATCCACCTGGAGCCAAATAAATCTATATAAGAATTTTCCAAAAGAAACTCATGCAAAAGTGTAGTGCTTCCATGAAGGTAGGAACTGGGTTATGTTAACTCTCCAAGACATTGTAGCAATATTAGACTAACAATGCTTAAATGCTCCAGGCCCCATTTTTATTTTTAAATCTTCACATCAGCATATTTTCATTGACAGCAAACTAGAACAATATGTGAGAGACAGAGAAAGATCTATGGTGTTACAGGTTGTGCTAAATCTGTATAATAAGAGAGTTTTCTGTTATGTTTAGAAAACAGTATGGTGATTTACAGAAGAGTACAGGCTGTGTGTCATCTCTTACAGATGTGACACTGTACATCTCCCTTTAGGAAACAGGAGTGGCTGCTAAATTGACCTAAGGGAGAACTCTTAAAAAGGAAGTACTAGAGTAGATTTTGCTGTATTCTTGATGATACTGTAATATTTATGGATTTTCATAGTAATTTGAACTTTAAAGCTGTCCCAAGTTTGCCAGTGTAGGGTAGATCAAGTAAGTAAACTAGTCATCATTGGAAAATGCCTTGAATCTGGGTCAGCATTTTTTTCTTCCTTTCCTAAAATGGAAAAATGATCTGCAAATGCCCACGACAACTGACATTATTTACCAGAGGAGATATAGTATTGTAATCTTCTCTCCCTATTAATGGAAGTCATGGAAAAAAGAAGGAAGTATTTGTAAGACTTACTTCAGTTTCTTAGTCCCCGTCTGTAGCAGCATTTCCACAGAGTCACATGTAGCCATCTGGTTACCATCTGGGTTTTACCAAACAGCATGGGACATTTCCAAGTAGTTATGTAGAAAAAAACTGAGCATCAACAGTGTGTGTGTTAAAGTACCTGAAAGAAATATGCATACTCTGCCATGGAAGCTCCATCATACAGAGCATATGACCAGCTTTTTATCCAGTGCTTTATTTGAAAATCTATTCATTTTGATGACAGTAACCCCCCTGACTTGTTGCAGACTGAGCCTTTGCTTTCTGAGCTATAATCAGTCTAGCTGAATTGTACCTTCTGGTATCAATGATGTAAGACTTGATTTTTCCAGCACTTACCCATTACAAGGACTTAAAATTCAGTTAAAGGCAGTTGTACATGCTGAGCATGGCTTTGTGGATGTTCTGCTGAAGAAAGAAGCACTTTTCAACTCTCCTGTATTTTTTGCTTTGCAACAGTACCTATTCCTTGGGTTTCTTTGGAGCAATGGAATGTCCAAAGGATTTTTATACCTCTAAAATCCATTTCCAGGCATATGCCCAGTTTCAGCATAGAATCATAGAATATCCTTAGATGGAAGGAATTCACAAGGATTATCAAACTCCCCATCCTGCGCAGGACAACCCCAACAATTACACCATGTGCCTGAGGGCATTTAACAGGAATGCAGTAAGCCCAGCATGAACATTTGAGTTTAGAGAGGAATGAATGATTGTGTGCCTTTGCAGCTGCCATGATTGGACAACAGGTCACCTCTTCACGTGTAAAGAAAATAAAAATCTGCAGCACCTTTTGTAGCATGTCTTGGTTTCAAATATTGGTCATTCTGCCCTTCAATTCTTCTTATATCTTGCTGGCTGCACAATTTACAGGGCTCTGAAAACAGCAATATAATATGAATCCTCTAATCCTCTAACTGGTTTTGCTGAGATTCTACCCCATGCAAAAATACCCAAACAAAATAAAACAAAGCAAAACAAAACAAAATTAAAACAAGCAAACAATCAAAACCTCAAAGCAAAACAAACCAAAAGGAGCAATTAATGAAATAAATCAGAAGTCATGGCTTTGATTTCTCCTGTCCTCTTTCCAGCTCTATTAAGCTACTATTTGAAAGAGACTCTAATGGACAGATTCCTCCAGTTACATACACTGGTTTAATTTCATTTAAGTAATGAACCCCCAAATTGCACCCAGTTAATGATTTATCCCTAGGCCTACTATGACTACTGACAAAATAATATGTTACCATCCCTTCCTGAGATCAAGCTGAAAGTGCCTTTTGAAATGGTTGAATCCATTTATTTGGTTTTGTTAGTCATCTTTCTTTGTAACATTTGTTGCAGTCCTCTTACTCCTCTGAGGGATTTCATAATCCTAAACTTGTATTTGTCTTGAGCTGTAAAAAGCAAAACTCTTGGGAGGAAGGAGGAGGCAATACTTCTATTCCTATAAGCAAAAGGTCAACAAGTTGATAGAAAACTAGCAATATTGTTTAAGGTAATTTTGTGTCTAGGTAAAGACAAAAAGTTGAAAACATGACAGAACATTTCAGGAGGGCTCTCTACAGAAGAGGGAATTTGTCTGTCCTCTTGCTTTTCAGTTTGGGTTAAAATCAAAAAATTCTCCTGCATTTTAAAAAGCACATCCACACACGATATTTAAGGTTCCTGAAGATAATTAGTGATCTTCCATATAAGAGGAAAATAGGAGACAGACAGATAGGAGAGTCCTTAGAAAGCAAAGAAAAGTTCTGCTCTGAAAAAAAATAAATTCTGAAGTAAGTATATGGAGATTCCTTTGTTTCCTGTCTTGCCAAAGGAGATGCAGGTTGTAGAGACACTACAATAAAGGGGATTAGGAAGTTGGGGCATAAAAGGAACTACAACTATGAAAATAATCCATGTAGTTTCTCTGTAGGAGGACACCCAGACTCTTTTGATATATATGATAGCTGAAAAATGATACAGTAATAAAATCTCTGGAATTCAGTGGAAGGTTAGTTATATTGGTATGTAAAGTACTTTTGCCTTTACAGAAATGTATTTGCATATTTGCTTACTCAAGGCAAGCAGCAGTCATTATAATTGAACCAAAGTTTTAGCTTCCACCTAAAAACTCACTGATCTACCACAAAAAAAAATTGTATGGGAACTGGAACTTTAAATTTACTAGCTTAAAAAAAAAGAAAAATATATACAAAAAACCTTGTGCCAAAGAAACACACTCCAATGTTCTCATTGATTTATGAAAGATTATTCACTGTTAGACAGTTTTAGGAATGTTATGATTGAGTTAGTGGAATATTTTAGACTATTTTGCTTTTTTTTGACTTGCCAGCTTTTGTCCCCCTCAGGTAATATGCTTAAAGCTCTCTTTTCTATTGGTTTTCTTCTTTTTTTAAATATACCCAGCTTCTCAAATCAAAGCTTTCTTTCACGAGTAAGAATTAGACTTTACAGCTAATAGTGTTAAGAGATCTTCCAGCTTTTGACTGATCACAGCTGAAAAATAACTAACTGCTGAGCTTCAGTGAGCTGGCAGCATTGACCCAGACAAAAGCTTACAGAGGCATGAAGATGGAAGCATGAAGGCTAAGCCAGAAGAAGTTTCTTTATTTCTTTAAAGCTGTGAACTTGTAGGAAAAGACAGTGATGGTGGCTAAGCATTTAGCCACAAAACTCTTACATTTTCTGACACCATCAGGATTACTGGATGTGAAGGTTTTAGCATCTACATTGTTCATTAGTGGAACCTTCTCAGGATCTGTTAACTCATGAAGTGTGGACAGGCAGGACTCATGAGAGAGGACCTCGGTGCTACAGTGTAGGCAGTGATCAACACATATGTGAGTCTGACTGTAGGAAGAGTCAGAAGCACAAACAACTTCAGATTTTCAAACCTGTATTTGGCAAAATCTGAAGTACAGAAATAAGTGAAGGAGGCAACATAAGACCATGGGGACAGGGAGAGATGAGGCAAGAGCAAGAGAGTTTTAGACACAGGCTTGCTCCATGAGAAAATGAATAGAAAAGGCAAGATGGCAATGAAAAAAGAAAAACTGTTTTCACTAAAATGAAAATAAGGCCGGAACTGAGAGGCCAAGGGAAACATAAATGATTTTCAAGATGATAAGGAGGAGAAGGAAACAAGACTCTTAGACAGAAGAGAGAGAATAAAGAACTGAACCCTCTTAAAATCATGGTGGAGATGCAGGTTTTCATTAGTCAGGAGTCCTGGCTAAGGAATTGTATATTTGTCATTTGAGCAGATCCAGCAGAAAATGTGCTGCTTGTCAGGTTGCATTTGGTAAGACTGTAAGTTAGATTAAACTGTAAGGTTTTAGAGACTTCTGGTAAAGCCAGAAGAATGAATTAATATCTTTCATGCTGGAGCAAGTGACACAAGTGTCCCATTAGGTGGGTCTTTTGGTTGGAGAATACATTCAGTAATTTAAAATTTCATGGTAGTTAAAGAAGTTTTCAAGTCCATATGAAAAAAAGCAAAAGCATGGCAAGATCAGGAAGCAGAAGGGTAACATAAGACAGCAAGTGCTATGGAAAAGATCTGAAGGAAGAAGAGTCTACAAGGAATGCAGAACTGTGGTTACAGAGAGAAGAGTATTAGAGTAAAATGATATCATCAAACAGGACATTTAGTGTAAAGTGAGAATAAGGCAGAATATGTCTTGGCAAACTACAAGAAAAAAATAAACCAGTTAGCCATGACCATCTCAGTTTCTTATAAAACAATGAAAACTACATGAAGTATCATCAGTTTTCATTAATGACAGTAATTCAAAATGCATAATTAAAGGTATAATTTCTTATAGAAGTTCAAGGAAAGAAAAACGTAAGAGCTTTTTTCTAAGAACTTGATTAGTGATGTAAAATTCAGAAGCCTCTTCCATACAGAGAAGTATCTTGTTTTCATGCAATATCAGACAACCTTGAAGACTTTTTTAAAATAGTAATTGAATAGCAGTTGATGTTTCAAAAAGCTGCATATACAGAGCAATAGCAAATTTTTTTGCTATAAATGGGAAGAACTTTGTGACTGGGAGGAAATGAACCGAGATGCTCAGCTAATCAGCTGAGACCTCTGATTTGTTAGCAGAGAGAGGGCTAAGAACCTAAGACATAACAGGAAGTACTTCCAGAAGAATAAACAGAAAAATGTTAAGGTCACCAAATGAATTTTGTAACTTTGAGTACTGTGTACAATACTGATCAACTGCAGAATGACAAGCTCATAGTGTGAGAGAAATTCTACCAAGTTACTGCATATCTTAGAAACAGAGCTATAAATAGAGCTACAAAAGGGACTTGCACTGGGCAGTATATATATATGTGCAATGTGTGTTGATGACCTAACTTTCAGAAGATTAGCAAGGGACAAAATTAATCATACTTGGTTTTACATAGCATGTGAATTTAATTACATTATGCAGCTATCCAAAAGTGCCTGATTTAATGTAACCTCTCAAATTCCTTTCCCCTTCCCTCCTTTTTTTTCTGACAAAAATATATCTTGGTTTTAAGTGGATTCTAATGGAATTTACAGAGCTGACCCTGCAGCTTTCCAATTCTTATAAGTTACTGAATTTTCAAAGCGTTGAAGTATTCTGACCCTAATGATGGAAATCCCAAAGGAGTATAAAACAGCAATGCAGGTAAAAAACAAAAATAAACAAAATATTTTAAACTAAATTTATTGCACTATCACCATAAACTAGGTTTTATTGATAATAGATCTAAGGCTGAGAGTCTTGATGTGAAGAATTCTAAGAAATAACTCAATCTTAATTTCAGATCTATGTGAAAGATATTCCTTTTGCTTAGCTTTCTGACCACAAATAGAGGAAAAAACTGTATAAACATAAAAATAGCACAGCCCTTGTGTCACAAATTTTAAGGCATCTGGGTACAGCTGTGCAAATGTGAAATAATTAAAATAATTAATTACATCTTAGTGTTGTAAAAATCTCAGCCTATTTAGTACTATAAGAATCTTGACCTATTTTTGTGTAGGTCCCAGTCTTCATTTCCACATGCGATATCCTTAATAAAAACATTTCCTTTATTATAGGATTGATGACTGAATTATTTTTAGTAACTAATGACATAGTGATAGGCTTCAATAGTTGTTTAGAAGTTTCAGTTCAGACAGAAAAAAAGAAAGTTCAAATTCTCAAAGCTAAGAATCTCTTTGAGTGTACTATTTTCCTCTTCTGTTGCCAATAGCTATAGTCTTCTTATTGCCCTCTTCTTCATTAAAACCATTTCTCTGACACTGATGTGTTTTTGTTTCTATGCTGTCTCTTCCTGCTTGTACTACAAAGATGAGATCTCTACAAGCTGTGGATCAGAATGATACTCAGGAGGAGAGCTCAGAGCTATAACCTTGGGTTTTTTTTGGAGTATGTGCTATAGAACTCTTGTGTTTCTCACCTTTCCAGTCTGACCTTCATTTTGAACTTGGAGATGTGTAATGATGAACCTGGGCACAGGATGAAAGAAAGGCTGCTTACTGCTGTTAGCATTTGCTTGACTGGTAACAGATGTTCATGAAAGAGATAATTTTTTTAACTGTCTTGTGGTCTAATGTACAAGGCATGGAGATTATTAACATTCTGATCAATTACCATGCTTTCCATTAATCCATTTTTCTCACTGTTAATGGGAGCCAGTGATCACATATTTTTCACAAGATGTTATCAATTTAACAGTAGTTTCTACTCAAATAATTTCAAAATTAAGTGTAATCCAAGGATGTAATACTAGAATCAACATTTGATCTATTTTAATACTTTTGCTGTGGCCTATGTCAGTTTATGTGTTATATTCTATTCAGCAGCAAAAAAAGGAAAGACCTGTGATTTTTCACTCTCAAGGACACAGCAGTTCCACTGAGAGTCATCTTTCCTCTCTCATTCCTGTAGAAATCCCTGCACCTGTGCTTGAAGTCTTTGAGGTCTTGGCTAATGAAGTAGGTGCTATTTATAACTCTCCAAATCTCCAACAGTTTTTGATGAAAAACAGTCAGTCCTGAAAGCATCTGTGCCACACAAATTGTTCCTCAGGCTTGAACTTTAGACCAGCTCAGTTCAGAGAAGACAATCTGTCCTTTCTGCCTTCTCTTCTTTATGTCAGATGTTGTGTACCAGGACAATTTCACATTTTCACTTCAAAAAAATAGAAGGAATCTGAAAATGTCAACTGAATAATGTCAACTGAAAACTTAGTAATAATTGCACCAGGTTACTCCTGATCAAGTTTCTATGGTCTGACAACTTCTGCTCAGCTGGCATAGAGACTGTCAGCCTAGGTTGCCAAAGTGTTACATGAAATCATACAGCTTCAGCTTCATTCCCACAGTTAGCACACCTCACTTCAGCACAGTAAGCTACAGTATTTTGTTGGAAGCCTGAGTCCTAAACTTCTATGCATTAGTCAGTTCTCCTTCTATGCAGGAAATCAGTGTCAAGAGAGAAGTTTTTGGAGATTTGAGCCGAATAGTTTAAGTACAAATGTGTGATGCCTTGGCCCACATTCTCTGTAGAATCATTATGGTTGTGAAATTTCCTATGTGGTCATACTCATCCTTTTTTCCCTTTGTCAGCCATCAATAATTTCAGTCACATAAATTGGCTAAATGACTCTGCAATCAAAAGTAATGTCTTCCAGCTCTGGACAGAAGACATTTGACTGATCGCAGAGAAGAAGTTGATTGCGGCCATAAAAATTCCCTGAAGAGTCCAGATCCAGGCAGACTAGACCTGATCAATTTTCCTGTAGCATGCTTTCCCTTGCTAAGGGAGAGGACAGAGGAAGGAATCAGTGAGGAAGAGCTAGCCTCCAAGCTACCCTCTTGGTAGTTATCCAACAGCTCGTAGGACTCTAGTCAGTCTCTGAAAGAAATATTCACGGGAACTTTACCTTGTTTTATAAAATGGAGGACTGGAGCTTCCATTCTCTCTACAAAATAGAAAAGGTATGGGATCAATTCCTTAGCTTGCATTTAGTACCTTTTTCAATGGAATTTTCTTCAAATTAAGCTGAATGAAAACCAAAAAAAAGGATCTATGCAATTGCTCCAGCTCTACAGAAACTTGCAGTTGCCTCATTCTTCCCTCCAAATAATATATTCCATGCATTCACCTCATCAACTCTGCTCATAGCACACTGTGGCACCAGCCTGTTACAGCACAGAGGAAGGACTGAAAGGGTCCATTCTAATGCACAAAAACTTCAAGACTCAGCCCTGCTGTCACTGAGTCTTTGATTTCAAATGAGGGAGAAAGCACTACTGTGTAGGCATGAGAATGGACAGCCTGAAGCAGCCACCTGCTAGGGAGAGAGAGAATATACTTATCACACATGATATAGTAGCAACTATGCTGCTAAGTGTATGCCTCACATACAGTGTCAATGGGCAGTCTATGACTGCAGAAATAAACCTGTCCCATATTCCCCACTGAAGAGAGGACAGGAGGATGATAAGTAAGAAGCTTATTTTAGCTGACTGGGTTACTAAACATGGACAGAATTGACAGTTTTGCTGATATAGCAAAATTGAACTTATTTGTCTTATACAAACAACAAACAGAGAGCAATGAAAAATGAGAGGAGCCAAGCAGACTATCTCAAGACAAGCTGAAATTACTCATGTTAATTTATACTGTGGCTCTAATGTTTTCCATTCAATAAGGACTTTGTATGGTAGCTGTTACCAATTAAGCTTGTAAAAACTTTCTGTCATAGAAGCAGGATCTGGGGTCACCTCAGATCGTGCAACCTGGGAAGAATTAAGCAGAGGTGTTCTGGTGGCTCTACCTAGGACCAGACCTACTCAGATTATTCACCTTGTATGTGTGAACTCCACTCTCCAATGCTACTGATTTGGGGAGGCTTCTCAACACAGACACAGCACAACATCAGATTTGCCCTAGCATTGTCATGCTTCTTAGTTTACCCTGACAAGCCCACTCAAAATCTGAGGCTGTAAGATTTTGCAATATCACCCTTAGGTCCAGCAGTATCAGCTCTGAACAGGAGCTAAGAATTCAAATTTGACCAAAGCCATCCAGATGAGTGTTGACACTTCATAAATAATAGGAAAAAGAGAGACACCCACACCAAGTCTGCATGCAGCAGAGTAGGTTTATGTGAGTTACTGGTGTCGGGTCTATACCACATGAAAACTGATTAAATGCTTCAACTGCACCTCAGTAATCCAAGCCAAAACCAACCAGCTGGGCAGAGAGACAGCTCCATTTTCTTACATCCATGACATGGTTAATTGGCAACATGGATAAAGAGTCCATGGATAATTAAGAGTGAAGTACATAATATATCAGCATTCTCTTGGCACATTGGAGTACTGACACATCATTTATTTCCCACAGACTGTGGATACAAAGCTGAAAACAGAATGTTCATTTCTCACAGAGAAAATGGGAAGATTCTCCATTTTTTACACATCTATACAATTTTGCCTATAAATACCTTTTTTCTGCCTATAAACCAGCTACTTAAATATCTGATTTAGGGAGAATCCCCATGTACTGTAGTCCTGTTTTTGAGCCCATGTCATTATGAACCTTGCCTCAGAATACACTGTGAGCAAGAAGGACAAATACATTATGAGGGTTTGGGTAGTTGGCTAAAACCTGGAAAATACTTAGCATTAGTTTCTGTGCTCAAGCTGTAGAGGTTCCACAAGTATGTTTTACCTTTTGAGGATGCGGGCCCTCAGGGGGTATCTGTAGCAGTCTTAGAGCCACTGATTTCAGTTTTTTTCTCAAGCCTTAATTGACTCAACTTGCATTGAGTCATTTTGTGTTATTTGAGTTTCAAGTATCTCATAGCTTCCCTTACCAGATCTCCCAGCACTAGCATCTGAAATCTCTCTGCAGGTTTTTAATTACTGGAGTCTTTTTTCTGGGATTGCAGATTTCTCTCAGCTCTACCCTTAAACACACTTCCCTCTAACAGAATTGCAATATAGATCTCCTTCAGCTGATAATCTGTGTCCAAAGACTGCTGCTTTATGAGAAGATAGGTAATCGAGTCCCTGAGAATGAATCCCCTATGAATTAATCTCTGCCTTGGAAATAGCAGGGTTCTCCACAGTTCATGAGCCTAAATTCTAAGTTCTTGTGTCTAAAGTCCCATATCTATTGGTACCTTGTCTAGCTCTCGTAATATTATGTGAGAGAATTTCAAACATTCCTCTGCTGACAAGACATTTGGAAATAGGTAGAACTTATGCTGTCTAAATATATCCTTAAGTACCAGATGCATGAGGATATTTCAGGACCCAGCCTCCCACTGATTTCAACAGATCCAGTAACTGCTTCTTACTTGGAAAATTAGTCACCTGTGTTTTATGCAGATAGATTTTAAGGGTGTTGTTTTCCCTGTGTCCTCAGCAGATTTACCTGCAGACAAGTCAAAAACACAAGCCAGCCATGCCAGCATATCTTATTTTGTACTTGCTGATGTGGCTCTCATTTTGCACTTCCTACTTTCTTTTAAAGTAAGTAGAACACATTTGCTTGTTCTAGTATAAAAATAGCAAACAGAAAAGAAATCATGTAAATTGAATAAAAAACCAGCAAGCTGTAAAAATTCTATGTAGTGTGATGGGAAATCTTTTATCTAGAAAAGTGATGATTTAAATGGGAAATGGAAAGTATTACTATACTTCTAACAAATTATTACTAGAAACTGCCAGTTTCTGGCAGGTTTGGGATGGGGGAGGAATGTCTGTTGATTCAGCACTTCCGTCATGTGAAGCTCTTTATGGTGGAAGTCAGACTTCAAAAGATAGAAGCATGCATAAGAAAAAATTTAAATAACAACATCAAGTCAAAATTAAAAATCTATACTATGAGTCATGTTTACACAGTGATGGACATCACAGTTTTTAATATCAGATAAGTGGCTAGATAAATACATCTACTGGCAAAGAAACCAAACTGGGTAAAATTAATTCATCTTGAGAGGAGCAGGAGTATAGACACCAGATGAAATCTATCCATATCTTGTTTCCACTAGAGAACATCACACAGTAACCTTGATATAACTCAGATACATTGCTATTTAGATTATAATGCATCCAAAAAAGAGCAGCAAAGCTGAAGAACAGTATGGAGCAGAAATCTTATAAGGAGCTGAGGGAGCTGGGGTTATTTAGCCTGGTGAAATGAGGT
The DNA here is from genome assembly GCF_050655825.1 of Lonchura striata. NCBI lineage: Eukaryota > Metazoa > Chordata > Aves > Passeriformes > Estrildidae > Lonchura > Lonchura striata. Next base: position 33,674,790 of record NC_140741.1, on the reverse strand, counting down.
TCAGGGAAGACCTTTTTCACTCTGCACATCTACCTGAAAAGAGGTTGAAGCCAGGCTGGGGTCAATCTCTTTTCCCAAGTAACAAGCAATAGAAATAAAGAAATGGCCTCAAATTGCATCAGGATAAGTTTAGATTGAATATTACAAGGAACTTCTGCACCAAATAATTATTGAACATAGGAACGGGCTGCCTAGTGAAGTGGTTGAGTCATCATCCTCGGATATAATTAAAAGATGTGGCATTTAGGGAGACAGACTCATGGTGGACTTGGCAGTATTAGTTCTACAGGTCAAGTCAGTGAACTTAAAAGTTCTTTCCAACCTAAATGATTCTATAATTCTATAATGCCAGGAATAGTTTTGCAGACAAATATGTCAAAATGAAAAGTAAGAGTCTCTTCTAAGAACTCATATAGTCTAGGGTTTAATGGAGTAATGGTGACATCGCTTTAAAGTCTAATTTCATGATTCCAGTATTCATCACATATTTCCTCATTCACAGGACCCTCCATATTTGTGCTTTCTGTTAATACTTTCTTGGATCTGAGGAATCACCATGTCTGCACACAACTACTAATGCTTCAAGATAGGAAAATATTAGCCCAAGTAAAGCCTTAAAAATGAGTTTCCAGTTTTCTATTACCAACTAATTAAGTTCTTCTGAACAAAGGCCAATCATGATCATTCTTTGCACTTCAATTTTCCTGAGGATTTTCACTCATCCTTTTTTGGTTCTTCTCCATCCCATTATTTTATGAAACGCTGCCCTTTCTTTTTGATTTAGTTAGGATAAAAATTGCAAGTAGGCCAAACTGTCTGAGAAAATATAGGTTTTTTTCAGAGATTAGTTATAAGCATGTAACAGAACATCAGGTTCTTCAATACATCCTTCTCTCTTCAAAGTCAAGCTGTTGCATATGAAAGTTCCAAATCCCACATCTTTCCTCCCAGACATAATTTACACTGAACAAACCAAAGTACCATTTTGGGTTTGGAACTGTAGGCACCTTACTGTTATAACATACTAAAACTAATTACTTAATTTAGGATTGCCTTGTGCTGTTTGGCTACTAGGCTTGGGAATCTGTTGCTTAAGGAGACTCACTCACATCATGCCAGCTGAGATTTCCTAAAGCAACCAAGTTGTGTCAGTGAACCAGATGATCATTGTAGGCCCTCCCAACCAAAATGATTATATTCTATTCTGTTCTATTCTATTCTACTCTGTCATACTGACAGCATGATGGGTCTAAAAGGAGACCTTCATGGGAGGTAGGGGAGGATACACACACAGCACCATATGCCTAATTTTTGCCAGCTGACTCTGTCCCAGGTGTCCTGCAAGTCATGAATGTCTGACCTGACTGTGTCTGGTCTATTTGACCTGTTACATTCTGGGGCACAATCAGCTTTATTTGTTCCAGTTGTGGCTGGTTAAGAAGCTTTCTGGTGCTAACAAGCAATGTTAAACACCTTTTCTCCCGTTATGGAAGGTGGAAAAGGTATTGACCTAATTTCAGAGGTAGTCCTTTATGGCCTCACAAAAACCTCACATGAGGCCTGCAGCCATGGACTTCTATCAGAGAAATGCATGCAACATATTCCTGGTATTGTAACAGCTGATCTTAGTGACAGGAGACAATACATTTCTTCCTTTTGTTGTCTGCTCTTTCTTCTGTGAATCCCAAACACTTCTTACATCATCTTCAAAAGCTGCAAGAATTCTAAACCTTTATATTAAACACAATACCTGCAGTAGGCAAACTGTAGCTCATGGGTTATGAATCTGCACCGCATTAGCCAGTTGTACTGAAAATAATAGAGATTAGGGATTACAGGTTGAAATCCAAATGCCATACCTATTAACAGTCATTAATATGTCCAATCTACTATGTCTGGGAGAGAGAACATTAATAAACATAACTCCTTATGCAGTTATCATATATTCTAATGCACAGCTACACTTGCACAATTAAAATAGCAGTTGAGAAGAAGTTTATGTGATTTAGAATGAGCAGAGCTCTTCCTTGGACAACACAAACAAATCAGTTGCTCCTGAGAGGTCATTTTTCTCTGTGCTGTCAAGAGAGTTCATTTGATTGACCTAGTTTATGTGTTTGCTGTAGATGACAGGCATTATTAAATTCCTCAGGAATTCTGTTCATTTCTCTGAGATCCACTTAAGATGTCAGTATTCACATTCTTCTCTAATTTCATTTAATTCTTGTACCATTGCTTTGAAAATACTTTTCTTGTGTTTCAGTTTCATGTGGAGGATAGTATTGTCTGTATTTCTGTAAAGGGTCAGAATCAATCTCCTTTGCTTGAGTTAAGTAAGAGCCATCAAGGACATAAGGTGCATTAAAGGCTTATACGGTCAGGAAAAAAGACTACTTTCTATTTGTATTTTTCCCATGCCATCGGAATTCATTTCATGTGGATGAAGGCAGAAGCTAAGGTGAAACTCTTTCATTTTTCCAGAGAACTTTTAGTGGTAATAAAAGTAGCCTGTCAAAGGTCCATTTGTTGTCATTTTCAGTAAAAATTGTTTTATCTCCTTGAACCACGAGTGAAGAAAACAAATTCTTTTTCCATTCCAAAAATTCTGTAATGGAACAATTTGCCATTGCAACCGCTGAAGGCAGAACATTCCAATCTGGTTTGTGGCTAGCCCTTGTTGACAAAGTATCCTTGAGTATCTCTCTAAATATTGGAAATGTATCTGATTAGGTTACAATCTTAACTTCTGGTGTTAATGTTTTATTAAATCAAATTTATTAAGTTCAGAGATATTAGTTTGCTATGGAATGGTGCGCAGGCATATGTATGGTTATCCCAGCTGCATTGTGACAAATGGAGTAAAAAACTATAGGAAATGGGTCACAGGAGAACAATCAATAAACTAGTACTTTTTCTTTTATTTTTCACTCCCAGAGTCCTGTTCTGCAAATACATTAAATTCCTAACTGCCTGACAGAGGATGGTATCAATCTGCATGTTAGTGCTTATTGATTAGCTTTGCTAGGATATGTGCTGCTAGCTGTAATAACCAAGAGCATTTCGAATGAAATTGATTACATCAGTCCTAAAAGTTAGAACATTGTTGTGGGAAGTCCACATGCAACCATCTGATTTAAAACTTTCTAGTTTCAAAATCAATATTCTCAGACCACAGCTGGAGGAGATTGTTTCTAATGGATTTTTTAAAGTTGTTTGCTACTAAGTACCAATACTAACATAGTACAAATGAATTTGAGGCCATGTTGATCATATTTATTTTATTATCTTTCTAAACAGACCAAGACTTATCTGCATTACCAAATAATTTATCACAATAGAATATTAGTAAATCAAAGGAGTTAGTACAGTGACAATCACATCTACATGTTACAAGGTTTTGGATAGAGATGACTACATTCATAAACAAATGTTCCAAACACCCCTGTGAGTTAAGGCTGTCCTAAGACCTATTCAAGAGTTTTGATCTTATGTTCCCATTACAGTGCTGAGTCCATTAGATACAGGTCTCAAGTAGACTTTCTTAGTTTTCTCTGAAAGTGCTCTAGTTGACACACACCAACATGGCTTTGCAAACTAAACCAGTGCAGTGAGTAATGGTGATCAGACATTTCACTTCAGAACTGTTGTACCACTGCAAACCAAAATGTTAATTTAAATGGAGAAATCTAGCCTTCATTTTCTGCTTCAGTTTTTTTAAATATATAAACATAAAAAGAAAAGAGGAAGGAAAAAAAAATATATAACCTTAATAAAGGAAAGAATCTGAATATACTGTAAAAGAGAGTTTTCTTTTACAAAGGAGAAGTAAAAAATCCCCATCTTCACCTGTCAGAGCTACACAAGGAATCTAAATGTTTGTCCAGAGTTATCAAGCTGTGACCATATACCTACAAAACATGAAGCAGCTCTTGCTCAGTGCCACACACTACTGCATCATGAATAGTAAGCATTGTTTTGGTATTGCTGTCTATATTACAAATACACAAAAAGGGAAAGAGAGGATGGCAGCTGCTGCATGATAAAATATAGGAAAATACTTCTGGGAGAGGTTTGATGAGAGAGCACACTATCAGTAGCAGAAAAAAATAATGCCTGAATGCTCTATCAGAAACACAAAGACAAGGCAGAAACACTGAGCAAACCAAAAACTAAATAATGAATAGGCAATGGGGTATCAGTGAATATGCCAGCAGGTTACAAAGACTTCCACAGCATTACAGATTTCAAAATGGAACAGCAAACAGCAAAGGCTAATTAAAATTATATGCACCACTACTTGGATGTTGCAAATTCTAAGCAGAATTTTAAATTCAGTCCAAGGTTCTTGAGCCATTCAATGGGCTCTGAGAAAACATGTAGCATTTCTTGTGCTCCTCTCTGAGAAATGGTTTAGCATTAAGTTGATGGTAAGTTAGGTTATAGCCTAAGAGTCATTGCAGTAGAAGTAAGGTGAGTCAGTGTTTTTTTATAGACTTATAAATATCTTCCACAGATTGTCTGAACATGGCTGTACATTCACCAGAATAATTCAGGGAAGGGGAAACTGGCACTTTTCTGATACAACTCCCAGTGGGAGTTCCCCGTTTGGACCATCACAGGCCATGGCTCTACTGATTTAAAACAGCCTACACCAGGGAGACAGAGTCCAGAGAAGAAGAATGCTTAATATTACAGATACAGAAAGTCTTACTGAAATAAATTAATTATGAACATATTTAAACTATATGGGGAACAAGTAATTCATACACTAGATATATAAAGAAAACGGAAAATAAATCCTGGCGATATACTGCAGCATTCTTGTATCAAGTTCTATATGAAGGTTAGGATATTTCCTGAATATAATTTGCTTGGAAATAGTTAAAAACAATTCACCAACCACAACTGTTGTCTCATACCTGTCATTCTGTTGTGAGGAAAAATATATAGAAATTATGAAGTGAGTGGGAAAAGGAGGTGTTACTGCCAAACTTGGCTAAACTGCACTTAGTTACACTGCATATTTACATATACTTAAGGATTGTTCTCATGTGCTTTCAGCTAAATTAAACATGACCTGCATGCTCTGTACTGTTGTTGCCAAAGCCAAGAATTACAGAAGTGAATGGGTACATTGTTTTATATTGCATAGCATTGAGTAGTTATAGATGCTTGGGAACATGACTAGGAATCAATTTACAAAGGAAGAATATCAGTTTAACCAGCAATAGGGACTGTTAAAATTCAAGGAAATCCAAATGGATGCATAGCATTCCAGTGTATTAATGTGGAGACAGCTTTGAGGAATTTGCAACAGATAGCAATGACACCAAGTGCTACGCTCAGCAACAGGAGGGAAATAAATAGATGTCTCTCTGGCAGAATTGCAGTTGACTGCAGTTCTTGGGACACTTGGGAAGAGATTCAGCTTTTCTAACTTCAGGCATTTCTAGAATGCATACACTTGACCTATTTTGGATATCTATATTAGGATGAAATGAATCATACATTGGAAGTGTTTTTCTTAAAACTGACTTTAAGAGAACCTGCACTAGTTACTCCAAGGATTAGGCCAGATGAACTGTACTGCCCTCCCAGGCACTCTGACCTGAAGCAATGAATAAAAGCAACCTGGCAGGTGCTTGTGCATTACAAAAACACAGGAAGACCTAAACAGCCATATATATTTCAGTTTCAGCAAAAAAGTCTCAGAGTAAATTATGTAATAAAAATTAACAAATACCAGAGGTTTTTTTCATGCTCTTTTTTTTTTTTTTCAGCTGGGCCAGAGAATATACACCATCAGTCTTTGAGAAATGTGGATGTAATGGAGAGACCCAATGTGTACTAAAAAGCAGATTTTCAGATCTTACAGATGCCAGTAATATTTGCAAGATGTATCTAGAAATGGTAATTCTATGTGGTAAAAGCAAGTCAGTCATTAAAACTGGTAAGACTGAATTAGAATGCTGCAAAGAAGGAATAGAAGGGGAAGTTGTGTTTGGAAGGAAAACATCTGTATTCTGATTATTCAGTAAGCACAGATGCATGCTTGATATTAAGAGATACACTCACCTCAGAGCTTGTTTTAGCTATTTGAATGTATGTTAATTAGTACAGATATCAGTGGTGGCAAATAAAATATGCATACCAAGACCAAAAATCACAGCAAGTATACTTCAACTAGCTCTGCATATTTTCTTTGAATAAACTGTGTAGAAGTAAGTCACATGTTTTAAGCAATAATGGAACTCAACAAGGTATACAGGCATGCATGAAAGCCACAGACACTTTCATTCACTAGGCACAAGCCATATACACCTATGTGGAGTTGGAAGAAACCTTTGTAACATTCAAATTTGATCAGCAGGATGCAAAAGAAACACTGAATAATGAGTGGCTGATACTGAATGGAGGTTAGCAAACTGCTGCAAGGTATGCACAAGGCTTATTATATAATAGAAAGCCTTAGGAGAAAGCTCTCTGCAAATCAGAGGAAAATGCCTTACTGCTTTGATTCATTTTCTTTGTCACATTTAGCTTCATTAGGCTAGAGAGGTGACCTCCTCCCACAGCTGGAGCAGTACCTGTCACAGATAATCCAGCAGGGATCATGAATCAGATGTTTTAACTGCTGCAGTTTACAGCCAGTGAATTAACTTAAACTGCCATTGACTTTAGGTTATGTACCTAAACCAGATGTGAATTGTAGTAGCTAATGATTATGCTAGTAGCATTTTCATCATTGTACCCATTCTGCCCCTTCTGGCAAATCATAAAGGATATTCATCTAGATTATCTTCCAATACTGCATCTAAAATCTAGGGAGAGCTCTTGGCTCCTAAGCTGCCAAACAACTTAATAAAATTGGAAAGTTGCTGTTCCTGTTATGCCCAAGATGTTTTTGTTTTTATGAAGTGTAATAGAATATTAACTAAGAGGTTTATGATACTCCTACTTAATTCTGTTATCTCAAGAAGCACAACAAGAGACATTACACCTGGCACATTCTCAAGGTATGTTTATGTAATTCTTCTGCAAGAAACAGCTAAGCAGGGAAGAGGATTACTTATTGAGAGTAAGGGCTTCTCAAAACTTAGGCAAAACTAGCTTCAATTCCCACACACAAATCTAGTAAACAGCATTGTGGTCTAAAGACTCTTGAACTATATCTGACATCTCTCATACACTTGATCCAAAGTGTTAAACCACAGAGTTTTATCATAAGGAAAAGGAAAATGTAATAAACACTAGTGAGGGGACAATGGGTAATAGATAAATTCTCAATGAGACTAGAGGCCTAATGTGGAAAACAAGGATACATATTTGTGTGGATACAACTACATCACATTATTTACCTCTGCTGTTCTGGATGAGGCAGTGTTCACAGAGCTAGTCTCCTTAGTATTTAGGAGACTACATGTTGGCCTCTAGCTGGATACTTCCAAGGTCTCCTTCCAGTACTGTGACCCAGCCTCTCACCAGTGCCTGAATGCAGGTGGGCAGCTGTCACAGTCCCACTCCTTCCTAAAAAGCATCCTCAGAAATCTCCAAATAGGAGCCAGACCTTAAAAAACATTGACACCATGGGAATTCATATGCCAGCTGAAGTGACTGATAGACATGTTAGCAGGCAGGCAAGCCCTCACTTACCTCTCTGCTTTAGGCTGCTGTTGTTTGCCATTCCTCCTGCTTTCACTCTTCCTGGCATTCTCTGGGTACTGCCCAGTCTTGTCATGACCTTGACTTTGACAGAAAACATGCTGAGGTTCATTCACAACTTTCCTTTACTCGGTGCAGACTTCTGTGCAAGGGGTGCCTTGACACAGTTGGGCATTCTGACACAGTTTTGTCCTTCAGTTTCTTTACCTTCCAACATCTTGCAGAAGGACTCTGTTCATCAGGACGCTTTGGAGATTCTAAGGCCAGCCTTTTCCCCATAGCCCTGCAGCTGCTAACAGCATATCCCTTGTTTTTCGAGGTCATCAAGTCACTGACTTTCCAGATTGTGTACAGAAATTAATTTCATGTGACTGAACTAACTAGGTGTAAGAGCACTGTAATGTGGAGAAAAGAATGAAGACCTAGTGGTCTGTAAGGGTCTTATTTCTTTCTTCTTTGTACATGATCTTTACAGCCTCAATGGCTTGTCCAGCTATATTGAAGTGGCTGACTGTCACATCAACAGTTTTTAGCTCAGAAGTGGGACTGTGTAAGATCACCCTGAACTGGTAATGTTTATTAATTACACCTTTGATGGGCAACATGTTACAAAAAATCCAACTATTCTTAATATTGTATTGTGGGAGACCATAGTATGTTCAATGCTTCCTTGATAAGCTAAAGTCTTTATTTTCACTCGGTATTATCACAGCATTCTTCATAACTAAAGATATCTAATAATTAAAATGTAAAATTTTCCCCTTAAAACTGTCATGCTTCATATCTACTCAGGCCTAGGCCTTGTACCTATAGTCACCTTATTAAGTAATAATTCAGATGTCAATTCAGCACATAAATGAACTCCACAGCCCATTAAATGTCCCTTTCTCCAGCAAGTAGGTGAGGTACAGAGAAATCTTGTTCACTTTACAAAGCTCTAAGCTAAGAAGGATTAATCCAGGCCCAAATCAAGATAAACTCTGCACTGCTGCCCTGGACACCCTATATAGACCACATTTGCATCACAGCCACTGCACCCATCCAAGCTGCACTACAAACTTCCCTGAACTTGTGAGCTACACAGTAGGAACCTGACTGAAGTTTCATACTGAACTTTATCAAAGTGTATACCAAGAGCCAGATAAAATGCATCACATACCTGGAGTAGTCACAGTTCTCGCTTTTCCACTCCAAGATTCACCTGGGTTGGACATTGAAGTGAGTCCCAGGGCAACCAACCCTCTCTCTCACTTTCAGCAGTTCCTTCAACTCTCTTCCTGCCTGAGACAGGGATTGCATGAGCATCGCCTTTGGTTATGACATGCATCCCCAGCTTGGGAGTCATACTGGAGCCCTTTGCGAGTCGCATGTGGCCCAGAAGGCTGTGAGGCCTTGTGCTATTCTGTAAATGCAACAGCTGTGATTGACATAGAAAAATGAAGTAAAAACACATTTATTATGCTTTCTGGATTTTTTTCCTCCCAGCTGAGATGGAAGCACCATTGGCTGCAACCCAACAGCAGTAAAACTGTTCAACTTCTAACCTCACTAAAAAGTACTGTCAAAATGGTATTAAGTCAATAGTGAATGCCTGAGCCTGTGAGAAGAAACAAAAAGTAGTTCATGGATACATGAGTGAGTTTATTGACAACTCTGGGACTTGCAATACCCTGACTTCAGAGTCTGAGCAGTGATAAATAGGCTGTCAGAGTGAACTGTTTGGGCATGAAAGAATAAAGAATATACCAGGACTGGGGGGGGGCGGGAGGCTATTTCATGTAACTGAAAGAAGAATCAGATGACCTGTCATAAGCTTTTAAATGTTATATCACTGGGAATCATAAATTGGAATAGGGATTATCAAAACCCCTGATAGACAATGTCACCTATCTATATTTATTTACCATACATCCTTCAGTTTTAAGCCAGGACCTTCACCAGAGTGTTACAATCTTGATGTCTCATACTTTTCTGCGCCTTCTCAGAATCTCAGCCATTTTTTCTTCGCTTTCCACCCTTTACCCTACCTTCTCAACCTTGTGCTCTTTATCCTCCCAGGCCTCTCCTGCCACACCACTTTATCTGGAAGCCACATGGTAACCAGAGCATGTCAGCTTTCTACTGTCCCAGGTGTCACAGGTCAGCTGAAGGAAGGTGCCAGGTGGGCAGGGCAGCCAGGATCTTCAGCAGGTACATGAACAGTATGTTCCTCACTGGCTGGGGCAATAGAGTGTATCAAAATTCTCCCTGGAGGATAGGGACAAGAAGCAAAACACAAGAAAACTGAAGGCCTCTAAAGAGGTACTCTAATCTTCCTATGGCCACAATTAAATGTACAGGGAAATACCAAGGGATATGGCATAGACATAGGAAGATTCATGTTTTTCTGGGTTACATAAAAGAGTCCTTAGGGATAAGACCTTCTTTTTCGTTCTTCTAGAATTTTGGATCTTTAGCTAACACCACTGGAAACTGAGCAATCAAGAACAAATCCATTTTATTAGCCAGATGTGAGACTTTCATTCTTGGCAGCTGACAGCTGAGAACTTGTAAATGTGCATTCACCTACTTAATTTTTAAGCAACATCATTGCCAACTAACGAATTTGCCCTGACACTCAGTAATTTCTTTTGTCCATCTTCCCCCATCTCTACCTCAACAATGAGGGCAATTTGTCAATTGTTTTTTGTTTTGTTTTTATTTCCTATTCTTTTAACCATCAGGAAGCTGCTTTCAGAAAGCCATCTGCACTTATTCACTGCCAACACTCAACATGGTTTTAATAAGCCTTGTGTGGTCTTGACTTTAACACTTGTTTCCCTGTGCATAAAAGCCTATTTCCTTAGCTGTCACAGTTTGTCACTTCAATAAAGTTTCTCAGTTGCCTTCTAAGTAGGATGGTTTTTACTCTTACTTTCTTAAGCAGCAAGTTAAATCTGAGCACAACAGCAACACTGATAATTATCCAAACTAATAAATGTTCATTGTTTTGAGCATGAGCTTCCCACTGAACAGAATCCTTCATAATACATGCAGGTATCTGTAGAAATACTGAACTTTGAAAAATGATGCCAATCATACTTTATGGTTTAATGACAGCTTATATTAATAACTTTGGAATCAAACAGGCTCCATTCACAGGGTGATTTAATGAACTTGCATCTCTACAAAGCTCACCTGGGACTGGAAAGTAAAGTCTGGTATTTTTCTTGCTCACAAAATCACTAGCAGTGACAATTCTTAGCAAGAAGGGGATTTCTGCAAGACTGATGATAGATGTTGGAAAGGACTTCTGGGCGTTCTCATTGCTCTCCTGAGTAGTGGCAATAGCAATCTTCATTAATAATAGTAATACTGGAGAAGTAAAAATTAATTAATGTTATCATTTGGGTGCTGTTTGACAGGAAAGACAGAGTTGCTCTCACAGCTTCCAGCTGCCAGTCTTTCCAGGCTCTTCTGCTGAAGGTATATTTCACCCACATCTCTTGCTCCATCCCTGCCCCTCAGTGAGGCAGCTCATTTGCCCTCCTGCCTGGAAGGTGTCCATGGAAAACAGAGCGGGGGGGAGGGAGGAGACTGTGCCACCAGGTGGGCAGGATGCAGGAAGAGGATGGGAAAAGGAATAGAACAAGAGCTTATAAGCTACAGCAGGAAAGACCACCCTGAGCAAATCTCTGGTCAATGCATAGCACTGCAGCCTTATTTTTTCCTTCCAGCCTGCAAGTTTTTTTCATGCTGTATTTAGATTGTAACTGTTTTGGTCAGGGACTATTTCTTGTTAAATATCCTCAGAAGATAATGTTTTTCACTGAATAAGTCTTGGATCTGGAGTCAGATGTCCTGATTGTTATTCCTGCTTTGGCTCTTTTGCCCCCACTTGCCAGACATTAGGAAAATTATTTCATTTTCTTATGTTTCTGATTTCACCATGTCTATATTGTCTATTTAAAACTGAGGTCTCCCAGGCAGAGACTGGAACAATTAATCTTAATCTTTGATTATTAGCACCTAACCAAGATGTTAATAAGTGTCTAATACTTGTAAATAGTACACACAAACATCAACAAATATTCAGATGACAGATCAATCCCTGCATTTTACAGTGAATTAAAAATAGGGTAAAGGAATGCAAAGAAAACCAAATAACTCATCTGTACCTGAGAAAGCTTTGCAGCAGAAACAAGAATAAGGCTACAGTGAAAATTCTAAATCTCTAGAGTAAACATCAAACAGGTGCTGTATTTCTTTTTCTCGTACACACTTCTGAGCCAGAATCTCACTTTAATCAGAAAGATTTTATAGTCCAGAGTTTCCTGCAAATCTCTGTTTAATGTAAATTTTAATACCTTTGTCATATTTTGGCTGCCAGACTATTATTTACTTGATGCATCTCAAGCAAGTTTTAAATTATGCTGCTAAAAGAAAAACTATGTCAGATTTGGTAGATAGTAAAATTATTTTGTAAAACAACATTGTAGGAACCTTCAGTTACTGCCCATCATTGATTTCTCTGCATTCAGTTCTAAGATATCTTCAGTATATAGGTAAAATGATGGCTGGGTGGGTTTACTAGAAGGACTTTGGCCTTGCTAATCATGGACCAGGAAAATCAGGCTGGACTTACATTATTACAGCAGATCAAGGGATAAGATTGGGTAAATTATGCTTTTAAGATTAATCTTTTCAGAAGTCTGTTTTAAAAGGAAGTCTTGTTAAAAAATGTGCCCAACTTCTGGGCCATAAACTCCTACTACAAGAAAGAGGAGATAAAACTGAGAGAAAACAGAAAAAATAGTCCTCTTAGAATTATTTGCCATCAAGAGATAATACATATCCCCAATCCAAAATTTGTTTTTTCTCTGCTTTAGGCTCATACCCTGGTCTTTCTCTCACAGGGATTGAAACCAGATGATCTTTAAAGGCTCCTTCGAACACACAACATTCCATAATTCTATAAATAACTGTGTTGGGCATTGAGTTACTGATAATGAAAGGCTGAAAAACTATTAATGGAAAAGTAGATTCTAATGTGTGAGAATGTGAAACAAAGTATTGAATAATGAGAATCTTCTGGTGTTTCTCTAGTTCTGCAATTAGATTGCTACAGCATGCACCTTGTCATATATTTAATTTAGAAATCAGATTAGTAAATTAGCTAAAGTAAGAAGCTAAAAGAAATGAGCTCCTGTATCTGCCTCACAATACAGATTATAAATGAAGAACTATGAGGCTCATACTGCAGCATATCAACTTTGTACTTCTCCAGGTGTTTCAGATCAGCTGATGGATGGAGCTGGATGAGCAGGGCAGGAAGGGTATTTAATGGGCACATGTACCTTGCCTGTCTGAACAAGAAAGTGTATCAAAACTCTTCCTGAGGGAGGACAAACAAAAACACACCACAAGAAAGCTGAAGGTGATTAAATGGACAATTTAATCCTCCTACAGCAAAATTTTTCTAAGGACACATTGAAATTTACAGGAAGTTTCTCAAAGTCATCTCTTATAATACATGAATGTGGGAAGAGTCATATTGATCTATCTTAAAAATCAGAGTTATTAGGGATAAGATTTTTTTTCCTTTTTTTTTCCAGATGTTTTACACTCATAGCTATCACTATTAGTAAGAACCAATGTATATATTAGCCAGATATATACCCATTCCAAACCAGGTGTAATGAGTTGATACTGGCTGAATGCCAGACACCCACTAAAGCCTCTCTCTCGCTCACCTCTGCTGGGAAGGGGAGAACAAAGGGGAGAGGAAGTATAATAAAGGGTTCATGGCTTGAGATAGAGATATTAATTGAATGTACTACTAATAAAATCAGAGCAGATAAGGAGTAGTAAAAGGAGATCTTAAAAACACCCTCCCCCACTCCTCCCTCCTTCCCAACTCCACTGCCTACCCCAGCAACACAGGGAGATGGGATGGGGGTTGAAGTCAGTTCATCACTCTGTTTCTCCTGCTGCTCGGGAAGAATCATTCCTGTTCTGCACTGTGGGGTCCCTCCCACAGGAGAGAGCTCTCCATTAACTTCTCTGATGGGGCTCCTTCTCATAAGAAGTAGTTCCCCGAAATCTGCTTCAACATGAGTTTATCCCACAGGCAGCATCACCCCCTCAGACTGCTGAGGCGTGGGTCACTCCCACAGGGTGCACTCCTCCAAGAGCAGGCTGCTCTAGCATGGGGCCCTGTCTCCATGGGTCTCCCACAGGACTTTAGCCTCCTCTAGACACCCACCTGCTCCTGTGCTGGGTCCTCCATGGGCTGCAGGTGGATCTCTGTATGCCCATGGTCCTCCATGGGCTGCAGGGGCACAGCTGCTTCACCATGGTCCTCACCACGGCCTGCAGAGGAATCTCAGCTCTCCTCCCCCTCCTTCTTCATTGATATTAGTGTGTGCATGGTTGTTCATCTCACACATTCTCATTCTGCTCTTCACTAGCTGCAATTACAACTGTGCAATAACATTTTTTTTTTTTAATCTATTATCACAGAGGCATTGCCACCACTTCTACTTGGCCCAGCCTCGGCCAGTGGCATGTCTGCCTTTGGAGCTCTGCCAGACATGAAGGAAGCATCTGGCAGCTTCTCACAGAAACCACTGCTGTAGCCCCCCTGCTGCCAAAGCCTGGCCATGCAAGCCCAATAACCATGCCAGATACTGGGCCCTTGGGACCTGCTGGTCAGTTGGATAACCACTCCGTATCACAGTTAACTGTGGTGTAGATTGACCAGATCTGTGCATATTGAGCTAAAGAAACCTCTGCCTTGTTTGATTGGCTTATCTAGTTAATCTTCAATTTCTAAAGGTTTAAAATCCCTGCATGGGATTAATTTAACATCATTGCTCAGTTTCAGGAACAAAGAAGTTCTGTAGCAATGTGGTTTAAGACATTCTGGCCTCATAGGCCACATCACTTGCTGATAGACAACATTTTTTTATGGTACCATGTGAAAACTGAATAGGAAACAAGGCTAGCATTAAAAAAAAATCCCTGGAAAAAAAAAAAAGAGGAAGAGTTTTTTAGTTCTTAGTTTAGCCAACATTCAAATTTATGTTTAAATTAGATACCTCAAAGTCCTTGTGTAATCTATAGAAAGAAAATGGCATTTCCAGGATGCATCTCATCTCATCTCATCTTGTTTTAATGTAGATGTGACCTAAAATAAAGCAGACAAATCAGACTCTGAAAGTGCCTATTTCTCTCCACTGACTATAAAAGGAGCACAGGCTGGCTAGCTCAGATGGAGACGCCTACACTCTGGATGTCTAAAGATAGGTGAGCTAAATCCTGCCATACATCTGCTGCTGTTTCTCATATGGATTTCCCCTCTTTGCTGCTCTTACACATGAGGTTTCAGTATGATATTGAAATGCCTGTAAATGTGTAGGTGAGGCATACACAGATAAATGTGATCTCCATTAGCAAAAACAATGTCTTGGGATACAAGGACATTTTTTCTGGTGGCATAGTCAGTTTATGAAGTTTGCATCTATTGAGTTGAATGCTGACATTTGTCAGTCAAACTGTGTTTTAATGTTGATTTTGTAATACTGAAAATCTCTCTTCCAAGAAGGATGACTGAAATACTTTTGGGATATCAGCAGAGCACTCCTGATATTGTCAGACAGAGAGCTCATTCTGCTGTAACTGTTGCCTGGAATTTCAAACTATGTCTAGATGACCAGCTGGGACACACTCCTGTCTTTTTGAATAATGCTCCTCCAGTTGTCCAGATCAGGGACTGAGTAAGGAGTTCCCTGCAGTTCCTTGTCAGACACCGATGGCAGGGATGTGGCTCAGGCCTGGGGAGCCAAGAGTTCCCAAATCTGTAATAATTCCCTTTACCAAGGAATTTTACCAGACTTGTTTCTTCCTGCACTGAATAATGCTGAGATCTCTCGCTTCACCACTTCCCAGAAAATGACTGCTAGTTCTCTCCTCGATGCCTCAAATGTTGTTAGTGCTCCTTAATACAAGCATACCTTCCTATCTCTTTGCAAGCTTTAGTGTGGTAGGCACATCCTACTTTTTTAGGAAATCCTGAATATGTTCAAAATGAATTAGATAGATATGGTGAAGTGGAGCCAAGAGATTTGAAACCATAGAAAACTTTTATTAGAATATGAAATGTGGTAATCTATTAGAGCATATGTCAGCTTTGTAGTGAAAAAAATATACACCATCACTACAGGATTTCAGCTCCCTTATAATTTATATAATTTATCTTCCAATATTAGCAGGCTTCCAAAATCTCCTGCTGTTACTTGAATATCTGAGGCTGTAGTGCTCTACACTCTATTCTCTCTCTCCTCATTTTCATATGCTGGCTCTCTCAACTGATCAAGAACTAAGCCTAAAGTTCTCTGTCTCTTATAGATACATTGCCATGGCTGTTGCACATGGCTTATTAGCTGGCCTAGCAGCAGACCTGCGTAGTCCTAACAAGTTTTTCATGCATAGGTCTCCACAAAACTGGAATGTTTACATGTGTTTCTTCATTGAGTTCATGCCTGTGATCAATGCCCAACTTTTTATCAATACCTATTATTTCTCTTATAAAGCTTTGGCAATGGCTCACACATACATTGGAAAGGAGCATTCTTTCTTTGTAGAGTATCCTATAGATAATATTAATTTCTTTATTTTTCCAGACTAGTGAGTACACAAGTAACATGGGAGTACCAACACAGTATTTTTTCATTCCTAGTCTGTAGCAGCTCACTCCATAATGATAACATTTATTCAGGTCATCAGAAATGTTTCTACAAAATGCTGATGTTGATTTAATTGGTTTGGGGTTTTTTGCTTGTTCTTAAGTTTTCTAACTTTCCTCACATTCAATCACCTGATTAACTACATGGTTTTCATGGTTTGGTACTAGCCTTTTTTAGGCAATAACATGTATTATTTTTCATATTTTTCTGCTGATTTCTCTTCTTGTACTGCTGTTTCCTGTTAAGAGAACATGAGTTTTTTAACAGAAATTATATCTTAATAAAGGAATATAGTATTTCCCACTGTTGTGACAGCCACCATTATGCCAACCATTTGGCTATTCTTGGTAAACAGCTTGAAGTTGTCATTCAGTGTTTACTAGAGCATTTGTAAAAGCCAAGAAAGAAAAATGTTAGTTTTTGAAAAAGAAAAATATTATTTTCCAGGCTAGCAAAGAGGTAAATACATGGAAGTGGCAACCACTCTCCTCATATGCATATGATTTCAGACTTCTCCATTAAGAGCCATTGCTGACCTATGACCAGTTCTGAAAGGCTCTGAATTCTTTCTGGGTAAAGAACGTAGAATTTATTACAAAAACACCACATTTTTTTGTCTTCCAGGAAACTTTTCTCCTTATAAAAGCTAAACATATTTTGAAACATAAAATCAATTGCCA
This sequence comes from Lonchura striata, assembly GCF_050655825.1. Classification (NCBI taxonomy): domain Eukaryota; kingdom Metazoa; phylum Chordata; class Aves; order Passeriformes; family Estrildidae; genus Lonchura; species Lonchura striata. The sequence goes on along the minus strand of NC_140741.1, from coordinate 33,657,722 downwards.
AATGTTTTTTTATCTCACACGCTCACCTAGGTATATGCTTAAATAATATGTAACCTATTATTCACTTGTTATCTCAGGCTCTTTGCCCTCTGGGGCAAGCAAAACAAGAAGTGATGTCCTAGAAGACACTGCAAGATATGTCTAACATCTGACCTAGTCTGTGAGCTTGCTTCAGTGGCCTAGGACATGAACTGGTCTTTGCTCCTATCACACCAGCAGCCAATATGGTCTTATCTTCATGACTGCATTATAAATTCATTCAGACTTCTTTGTTGGAGAGAAGACATTGTGGAAGTGTTAATTGACTGGTTGATTCATGGAAATTATTTGTTTTACATTGAGCCTCAGGAGAGTTTGGGAACATAGACTATCTTTTCTAATCTAAAATTACCTTACCAGATGTTATACATTTTCAAAGCTTATAGACTTTACATTTTGATTCACACTGATACCTTATCCTTTTACTGTGGCAATTATCTTCCTTTATAGATGCCAGTAAAGCAAAATGAGACTGCATTTCATTTTTGAATATACATATATATGCAAACACATATGCATGCATGTACACAAAGCTATATAAATCAGAATGCCTAAACTGAGGACATTCCATTAGGTTTATCAATGTTAAACTTGAATGCTTTGCAGATAAGATGCAGAGGAATTTCTGACATATTTTGGTTCCTTGAAGGGGGAAATAATGTTAATTTTTAATGTTTTAAGCTTTACTAGATATGGATTTATGGTTCTTACATCGCAGATAGTCAACATAACAGAACCACATGAAAAAATATTCTGGTTTGGAGCTATAAAGTGTTAGAGCTGACTTTCCCTGCTTGGTTATAAACCAGAATGAGTTATATGTTAGTAGCATATTTCTATTTACAGAACAAAAAAAAAAATTAAAAAAAAAAATATAGCAGAGTCAACTGTCAAGTAATGAAAACACACAGCTTACCTTTCCATTTTAGAAAAATCTTCATGCTCTGTATCTGATCCCTTGTTGCAGTACTTGAACAATTTGGTTTAATCATTTTTTTGTTGTGTATTTTTTTCAAATTTGTTGCAGTGCACTGGTACACATTTTGTGGTGATGAATTAGACAAATATCCTATGGAACCTTCGAAAAGGAACATAGACTGTGTTTGCAGAAGAGTTTATATGATAACCCAGGTGACATATCAGAGCCATCAACCTTACCTAGGTCTAGAGGAGCACAGGGTCCTTCTTAAAGAGACTACAGACAGGGATCAGGACACAGCCCAGACAACCAAGTTCAATCTTCTGAATTCTAGACTTCTGTATCAGTGAAAGGAGAGACAGATAACTTCTGGCTTTGCCAAGAAGGATAAGGACTTGATTCTGAAGAGCTGAGTGGTGTTAAAGAAGGCTTTATTTATTTCTTGTTCTTTTGAAATTAAAAATAGATTATGAGGTACTTACATTGGAGCTGTTGAGGTGTTTGACAGAAAGCAAGGCCAGCCTATGAAATTTTCCCTGAACAGAATGCTGAGTAAATGCACTGGTTTATGCAGATGCTTCCTAGAAATGACCATTGGAAAGGTGGAAGAGTACTGGCATGATGAAGGGTACACAATCTACTTGCAAATTGCATTTCCAATGCTCTTTCATTCCTGTCATATCCAGTGTTAATGCTTGCTCTAAGCAGTACCTTACGTTACTATAAATGATACAAATTTAAGATATGTTCCCTTTTTTTAATTATGAATTTTACCTGTTATGCTATGGCTTTGGTAGATTTTTATTTTGCTTCCTGCCTCATGCGTAAGTCTGAATATTACTGTTGTACACTGCTTCAGGGGAAAAATACAGTGATTTCTTCAACCCATACAGCTGTGGATATGTGGCAAGCAGAAGTCCAGCAGTGACCTAATATTTAAAGTACTAGCCTAGCTTCAAACACCTGCCCTAAAATAAACTCCCTGTGGGCCCATGAAGAAGCTACTCAGATTCTCTGTAGTTCACTTATTCTCAGTAAAATAATGAGTCCTTCTCCCTCAGAAGTAATCTTATGGAAAATCATATCACTAAAGCTAAAGGATAGTTAGGCATGAAGGTTGGAACTATCAGATTTTAGGTAGGTGTAAGGTAAGGGGCAGCAATTTCCATCCCTGGATAGGAGTCCATGTGGGCTTTAGAAGGAGAAGAATAAGAACAGCTATTATATTAGACACTGCCAAAGCTTTTGCAGCCTTTTGCTTATAACATCTTCATGTAGACATTTCTTCCAATAACCAAAGCCCAGATCTTGCATTACTAAGTTATGCCATAGATTGGAGTTGATTCAGCCTTTGTGTGTGTACATGATTATGATACTTTGATATTTATGCACACAGCAAGAAAAAGCAACATTCCATCTCAAAGAATATGACCAGCATCTACAGACAGCTTCCTATAAAGTCTTGCAAAGTAGATCAGTAAATCAAATAACTGATAATACATTGCATTTTATGAATTGTTGAAAGCAGGCAAAAATAACCTCACTTCATGTATTTGCACTTTTATTTCCTGTTTATGAAATCAGTTTGACAATCTAATTTCATTTTTTGCCAAATTCTTCCTAATCATCTAAGTTTACTAAAAGAAAACTGTACAGTGTGAGATGACACTTCTCAACATATCAGTAGACTTGGTTCTCTGTACCCTTAAAAGCTTTGGGGGGTTTCTGCTCTTTTTATTTTTTCTTATTTCCTGTAGAAATTACCAGCATGTTACAGAAGGGGGGAATTTTACTATAAACACACAAAATGGAAAATCTTGAAAAATCATCAAGTTCAAAAGTCATTGCCTTTCTTGGCATCTGTGAAGGTTCTGCTTGACCTAAAAACAGATTCAGACTCACAGCTAAGGTGAGAAGAGGCAGCTCTGAAAGTCAGAAGTCTCAGCAATATGACACCAGTCTGGAAAGCAAAGGTTGTGCCATATTGTACTGATTTCTTTTTTCCATTCACCTACTACAATTGCAGCTTCAAATACATGTAAGAACATGTCAGCTTAAGGGAAGCTCTGGCTTTTGTGAAAAGTTGTCCTTATTAAAGTTGAGCAGTTCATAAGATAAAGATTTGTAGGAAATAATCTTCCTCTTACATTTAAACCATTAATTCTTCCTGGGCTGAATAAAAGATTTCAATTTTTCTCTTTTCCTATAACAGCCTTCATTCACCAAATATAAGGGAAAAGTAATTCAGTGAAAAATTCACTGAAATCATATGTTCTTTTATTTTTAGTCTATTCAAAAAGTAACTTTTATAAAACACCAACATATTGGGTTGGGGTTTTGGGGAGTTGGGAAAACCAAAAATCTTGCCTCTAGAAACTGAGAGTTGTACATTTAGAGGAGCTTGTTCTAACACTGTATGCAGCTATCTTGTTTATGCCATCTTTTTCTATTTCTCCTTGTTTCCCTGCATTATTACCTCTGCTTATAGCCTCATCTACTGTAACTTTGTACTTTTTTAGTTGCCCCTTGTTCTTGATAAAATCTTATTCACTTAGGACCTTCATCCACTGGAAATACAATTTGGTTGCTTGGGAAGTAAGCAGATGTAATATAAGATGGAAAGGACTGAAAAATTTTGTTTAAGATTCTATGAATGTCAGAAGACTATACAGAGCAATAAATAATTTTTGTGAGTCATTTAATGCCGAAATATTTTATGTGTCTTCAATGTAATTCTTCTCTTGTGCTAAAAAATAGAAAATATAAATAAAGATTACAGAAACACAAACAGAAATAAATAACAAGAAGCTATAATTGTTAATTTCTTTGCATCTCTATGGTTTGGGTTTTTTTCAGTTTGACGAAGGAAGTGATAAAACTAAGAGTGTGTAAACTAGAAAAAGCATAATGGCAAATCAGAGACCTGCAAAGAACATCTGCAATGAGCAAAGTGATCAAAGATCATCTGAAATGATACAGTGCAGGGATAGGCAGAGCAGAGCAGTCAGTAATAGATAAAACTGGGAGCCAGGAAAGAAATGAAAAATATACATATCATTCTGCAGCTGAAAATGGGAAAGGAAGGATAGTATAGGATGATTGAGGGAAAGAAGAATGGTCTTTGGGAAGGTGAGAATCAAAGAGACTGAAGAAGTGAGCAGGTAGCCATGCTACCCAGTGAAAGGCAGCACATTTCCAGCTGGTATCAAGGTATCCACAGGCCTCTCCAGATTACCTGGGAGTACTGTTGGGTTAGTCCCACAGCCTTTATTTGCAAAGTTTCCCTCACACTGTTGCTGGTGATCAGTACAGGGAATTCTTTGTCAAGGAATGTGCCATCTGGGAGAACATCACACTCTAGCATTGAAGAGAAGGCTGAGCATGATTTGGTTATGACAATTCAGTGTTTGTACAGAGTGCTGCCTAGAGTGTGGTGGCTGCATGTACTGTGTGTGCCATCTAATCTAGGTAATACAAACAATAAGTAACCAGTAAGTACATCAAACATTACATGCTCAACAGAAAGAATCATAAAACACAATTAGTCTATTGTCTTTCTGTAAAAAGCAGCCCTCTTTGTCTGAGGGGTGGATTGGCACTGTAGTGTTCACCTAGCAAATTATACCAGTGATGACAAGTAATTTTAATGACAATTCTCACATTGGTGTTTTGGTTTAAGCATTATTCCAGTTTCAGATCACTGGGAGTATATAAGCAGAGTCTTGATAAGGGTCTGGAATCCTATAATATCTTGAGTGGAAAAAAAAGGCTAGAATCTTTATGTTGTTCAGATCTGATCCATTTCTTCAACTACTTGTCTAGTAGATATGCTTTTGATTCCTCTGTTCTGTAACCACAAATCCATTTAGTGCAAGGAAAGCCAAAGAGCAAGAACATTATTCCTATTATTCAAAAAGTCACAGTGTAAAAGGTGGTGCAGTTTAACACCAGTCTCAAGACCAGTCTGGATGGAGGTTTGAGCAACTGGGTCTAGAAGAAGGTGTCCTATGGCAGAGTGATTGGAGCTAAATGACCTTTAAGGTTCCTTCCATTTTATGATTTTATTATTCTACATTCAGTGTATGATACTTTCTCTTAAACTTTTTTTCTTTTTGTGAAATTGATGTGTACCTGATAGTTGGTTGTTGTTGATACTTTATTTTTATCTCTGATGAGGTTTTGCAGCGAATGCTAGGGCATCTACTCTGTTTGAACTCATGCATGTGTTTGTTATTTAATGCATGAATTTGAGGAGATTCAGAACAGCAGCTTAGGTGAAGTAAAGGAGTACTCTCAAGCTATTTACTCTTGACAGGTGTCCTCGTTAAAAAAACTGCTCACCATATCTGCTAGCTGGAAATCAGCCAAAAATCTCATAGAGGAATGAGTCTGAACTTCCTTTTAGGTGAGGGTCTGTGTAGTTTGGCACATCAAAACACTCTCATTTTCTGCTATTCTTTCTCAGAGATAAAAAATACTTAATTTTTAGAACAAGATCTAAGCATTAACACAAAGATCGACATACCCTTACAAAGCTTTTATTTACTGGGACAAGGAATGCATTGAAATGATATCCAGAAAATTACTACTGGGGAAGAAAATATCTAGTAATAAGAGATTTGTGAGGTGATTTGGAGAAATTGGGTTGCAGATATGTGTGCATTCTTGATGTTATCATGTTTTAATATGATTGTGAATAATGTCAGTAACAATAAAGGAGGTTAAAGATGAATCAGCCGCATGGCACTGAATGGAGTTTGCCTTGAACTGCACTGGTTGCTGTCTCTTTTCAGCATAGTTGGACAATGATTCCTCCTCCATTTCTGACATGTTGCTAACCACTACCCAAGAGAGAGGTAAAAATGCCAAAAATAGTTTCCAAATAAGATTTCACTTGAACAAATGATGACTTCTGCATTTTATATCAGCCTTTGTTCAGGAGGTAACTTTGTATGTGATTGCTTTCTTTAATATTGTGTTAAGACAGCACAATAAACAGAAAGTCAAGGTTCTTACAATCCACATCAAACCAAAATTTTACCTAAAATACTGTCAAAACAAAATCTGAGCCTAATCCATTTTCTTTTTGAATCACTCACTGCACTCAATTTCTGCATAACCCTGATTTTCATTTCCATTTCCTTCAGCTTCATTTTCAGCCCATCACATAAGTAATGAGGAAGAGAGAAAAATAATTTGTCCAGATATTTTGAAGTTTAGGGGTTTGTAGTTTATTTTATCCTCAGGACAAATATTATTAATAACTTGAGTGAATCCTGTGCATTACAGGGTAGGTTTTTGCCCAAATCTGAGAAAAAAGGGTGGAGGGCTGAAAACATTCAATTTGGTCTTAAAGAAAAAAGAACAGTTCATCTCCATCTTCTCTGCTCAGATGGAAGTACACCACAGACCAAATCTGGACTGTAGACCATCAACTAGATAAATGAGCAGTACCCTTCCCCTGAATACTAAAAGCAGAACTTAATAAACACTTGTAAATTAAATTATAAATAATCTCTTCATGACCTTTCTCCAGGTTATCTTTTATTTAGAAAACCCATGTGAGAAAGAAAGAATAAAATTGTATTTAATGGCAGAAGTGCATATATGGTGTGTGTACATGTTCTGAGTATCTGCAGCCTTCCAAAACAGCAGTCAGAGGGAGAGATGTACTATGTTGTACAGCTGGTTGATACAGCTATTATGAGGGTGACTGATGAAGAATGGGAATGCTGGACAACACCAGATTTGCCTGGAAAAAGAAAAATCACAAATAGAATATGGATGATCTGTCCAAAAATATATGGTGATGGAAGGATAGAACCATTATAATCACATTCAATGTATCTACAAAAGGCCATAATGAAATTGCAAAATTATCAAAACATGGTTGGATTTTTAAAATCCTACAGCACCGAAAGTTCCCTTGCCATCCATCCCCTATATAACAGCTTGATGTATTAGGAATAACATAGTGCTGAAGGTCCTGTGTCCTGATTTAGCTTTTATTGTGCCAAATAATATTTTGCAATGAGATACACCATTTTGGAAATAAATTAATGGCAGAATGATCAGACACACAAAACTCCCTTAAATGTTTTATCCCTGAAGGCATCCTATGTAGGTAACTATGAAGCAGCAGAAAAATTTTCTTCCTCTCTGCACATTGCTCTGGCTGTACTGAGAAAGCCTCTCTACGAAGATGAACCTGAATCACACACATGTGGTTTAAGAGTGTTTTTTCTCATAAATACCTCTCCTAAGTCATATGAAGGTTCTTTTAATGAAAGAGCAGGACTGGGACCAGGTAGTCCAAAATATACCACATTTTTCTTCCCCTGGGCCAAACAGCCTAGAGGTGAGAATAACCCTCAAAACAATTTCCTTCTTACTAGTTCTGGTCTGGATCAGACTATTCATGGAACTTACTTTAATCATCTGATTCTAAACAACTATGTTAGGAGGCTATTTTACATGTGTAGTAAGTAGACAGAGAGGGCTACTCCAACAGGTGATGTAAATATGTTCCACATTACTTCAGGCACTTACTTAAATAAATTACCTTGATCAGTGGAGAATTTGGCATCTCTTCTCCAGAAGGCAACTTAGATTCCAGGGTTTCAAGATCTATTTCTCAGAAGTGTTCCTCTCCTAAACCTCTCCTCTTTCCCTCCTCCCCCCCCCACCCATTTCCCACTCTCACTTTGATTGCTTAATTGAACAAGGACAGCTCTGATATAATTAACCCACCTTAGTTAAATGCTTGAGTCAGATGATATAAAACCAAGTCTAAGCCCCTAACTTAGAGATCTAAATGTAGATATTGAAAGGAATCATTGTAAATACCTGCCAAACTAGCATGTGATAAACACCAGCTCCTCATGTAGTAAGGAAATACCATTCTCTTATTGTCTTTGTCCATTTGCACAAACAAGTCTTCATAAATATTCTCAATGAATGTATTTATTGCCTACCTAAATTAGCAGCACTTCTGATGATTGGAATGTTTCAAGCAGCAGCTGAGCTCTTTGTACTGTGTGTTCCTTTTTAACAGATAGACTATTGCTTTCTTACTGTTTTAAGCAAATAGAAGACTCAGTTGTGCTGTAAATATAAACAGAATTAATTCCAGCAACACAGATCTTGAAAAGCTTTAAAACCAGACAGGGTGGCTAGCCATTGCTATGCAGCCCAAGGGGATAGTGGGATATGTGGCAATGTAAATTAGTGCTCAGCTGTGTAAAGCCCAGTCTTCCCTCAGCCAATACTTTGGGGGGCTACTGTTGTTACCACTTCGACAGCAGATGTGAACTAGTTTCTCTAACTGATAGAATCAGACATCTGAATCTGGGTGGTCAAATTTAAAATTTAGAAGCACAATGCTGCCTGATTATCTGTGAAGGCAAGTTGCAGCCACTGGCAAGCCTTTGGGATACCACAGTAACCAAGACCAGAATTCAACCTTACATAATATCCCATTAAAATAAAAATAAAACAGAATTACTAAATTGAAAGCAACACAAAAATGACAGTGTGCTGAGCTGAGTGATGAATTCATAACATACTTTGTCCTTAATGAAAACAGAGCTAGTTTATGAAATAGTAGGAAAAAATGAAGAAATTCAAGGGGAAAAGGTTATATGTCTAGTTTTTTTGTTTGTGTGAAAGTATGTATGGTATGTTCTCAGGGTGACTACAGGAATTCAAGTGTGTTTTTAGCTGTATGGCTCCAACATCACAAGCTTGTTCCACTTCACAAAGTTATAAATCTGCTCCATCTTGTCAGGACTGTTTTTGACTCATTTACATAAAGTTCATGGCTAGAATTTATACTTTTCTCTAGATAATTCAAAAGATTCCTGTCACAGTGAAGGTAGCATGAGAGGGAGGTCCTGTGCTGAGCCTGACTACAGCACAATGCGTGGATCTGTTGCCTATGTCCTGAGACCTCCTGAGTCTGTCTCCTGGGAGATTCATGACTGAAGACAATACCAGTGAAGGTCCAGTCCTTTTAACTTAGTAAAATTTGCAATAAATACCATTAATTTAGAAAAGCATTTGATTTTTGTCACAAAACTTTAATTTTGCTGAGTATAGTTTCAAGTGCTTCACCTTTACTGAGTTTCAGAGGTTTCCTGATGTGTATCCAGAAGTTGAGCCTGAGTGGCTACAAGGTTTGCCTCTATACACTCTTCTCTCTTTCATATCTTCCCATTAGTTATCTATATCTGCATGTCATGATATCACTTCAACCATCCCTCATTGCCATTTTCACATGCCATGACACTTATGGCAAAATTAGGCCTAGAATATGCCTTGCAGCAGACCAATAATTGAGGTCAGCTCTGAGCAAATCAATCTTTTGTCACTTCTACCCTGCCTCACTACAAGTATATGCATGTACACTGGTTCATCCTGTGCATTGCTAAAGCTCTATCCCTCTCTTGCATGAGCCAAAAGTAACGGGCAACAAAATTTGAATGCTTCAAAAATTATGTGAAGCATACTGGTGCAAAAATTATGGGCAAAACTTCAACAGGAAAACAAAGCCTCACTTAACCTCATTTTCACATGTTTTTTTCAAAGTTGAAACCTTGCTTTGGATTGCTGTTCCACAGTTAGCTGCCTTACATAGCTTATTCTTCCTAGAAGTTTACAAGCAGATCTACAGAACAATGGGAAAATCCAAAGCAAGGAGGTTGTCCACACAGGGCAACTCACTGCCACCATAGACTAACTTGCCATGGGAAAATACTATGTTGAAATAAAAAAAGTAATGTCAATCCAGCTTTGAAAATGAAATAATTGCTGAAATTATAGACAATTCCACAGGGCAGAGCCACTCCAGACAAACACTTACTCACACAATTGTCCTTGCTACAGTAATGAATTCATAGAGGCAAGGCCACTCTGGGTCACAGGTAAGAACCCAGTAAGCACCAAACAAAAAAAGCTAAAAGATACTCCTGCCAACATCATCATCATTTCCAAGGTAATACAGGACAAAAATGAAGAGAACAAGTGGTGGTAAGGCCCCATTCTGTTGTTGCTTTCTGATAGAAAAAAAAAAAAAAAAAAAAAAAAAGGATGAGGGAGAGCTAAAATAATTCCCAGTATAGGTCCTAAATGTATGCCACAGCAGCACAGATTATCTGACTCCCATCTTGTATTTACACCATTAAAGCAAGATTCTTTATTTAAAAGCTTCAAAAACATGGTACTTCAAGTATGTTTATTGGTAGGCAAGCTTCTATTTCACTCTGGTCAAATTACAAACTGAATAATTACAGCCTGTCTGCTAAAAACTCCCACCATAATTTCATTTGGCTCTAGTGTTCTAAACTACTGTGCAGCATAGCTGTATGCTAACAGCTTCCCTGCAAAAATGGGCAAAGCAATTACACATGCCAACAAAAAGGCTCCCCAACCCGTTTTAAAGTTTGGAAAGCACTTCACCTTTTACCTGGGTGGAAAAGGAAGTCACTAACCAAAAATGTGCTATATGCTGAAACATCTGTGTTTGAACAGAATACCAAATACACTTACAAGGCATGGTCCACAGGAAAGCTATGTTTTCAGGAAAAAAAAAAAGTCCACCACAATAAGTAAATTGTATTTTAATAGAGGAGGGGAAATCAGAAAAACACACACTTTTAATTATTTTCTCATTGTTTTCTCTACAAAGATTCATAGACTATGGTCTCTCTTGAAGGCCACTATTCCACCCATACTGCCTCTGTATGTGGTCTGTGAATTTCATACTCCTCAAACATTTTCCCAAGAAATTGTCTGTGCTAACCTTTGTTGATAGGTGTCAAAATATTTCACAGCAAAAAGCCACAGCATGCGTTGTAAATAGCAAACCGACCCAGTTTTGCAGATATTTTGCTTTTTATAGTACAGTGGGAATTCTATCAAATGAAACAGCTTCACTGCTTCTGTATGTCATATCAAGCTGAACAAGTGAACTAGGTATAAGTATCTCCACTGCTTTTATCAAGACATGAAATTGAGCAATAAAGTGAATTTTGCTGATGAGAAGGTGGATGGCGCTTCGGTACAGCACCAGCTGAAGGAAAAGGGCTTCTCAGTTGCTCATCCTCAGGAACCCAGACAGGAAATCTCACCCCCAGATTTTACCCTTTGTTACCTGCTCCCTCGGCAATATCTGTTCACACCGTCCACACAATGCAGTCATTCTCTTTCAGCTGATGAGCTCCGGGTATATCCATGTCAAACAGCAAAGTATTTTGATTGCAACACAGGCCTTTGAACTAAAGCTTCAGAGGAATGTTGGCACAGAACTAACAATGCCGAGCAATTAGCTTAAGTGCTCTCCCACTGAAATGCAATCACCATCTGAAACAAACCAGCTCCTGCTCAGAGAGCAAGGAGAGGTTGATTTTGGTCGGAAGTCCCCTGGCAGGGTTTCTCCCTGCCCGAGAGGACTGAAGAGGTGCCGCATTTGCCGCTGCTGGCCGGGCGTGAATGAGCCCTCCCGCTCCCGCCTGCGGGAGGCTTCTGGCGTGATGGAGGTGTGCTGGAAATATCGTGAAAAACTGGTTTGCTCAGGCATCCGGAGCTCTCCTGAGCCTGTAGGAACGTCAGCATTAAAGGGGGCAGTCGGGACTCCCGGGAGCACTGCAGCTCTCAGAGTGGCTCCCAAGGGAGCACAGAGAGGAGGCATCCGTATCTGGACAGCAAACTGAGAGTAACAGACCATCCTTCGCTGCATTTTGTTACACTGCTGCCTTTCCCACACACTCAAAACACTGTATTAACCCAAGGCTGCACTGGACACCAACAAGGACAGAACATTATGACATCCTACTAGACACTGAAAATGTACTGGTATCTTCCTATACAGTCAGATGAAGTCTTTGGTAAGAAAAAAGCTCTTGTAGAGGCTTTAGTGACCCAAGCTCACAAGTAAAGAGAAAGATTTTGTGTTATTCCAAAGTTTGCTGTGCCAAGCACTCTTGGCAGTGTGCTTAAGTCAGAAACTAGTATGTACAAGGATCCTTCTCTATGCCTTCCAAAAATGAAGGCTGCTGGAGCATGCAATAGACAAGTAAGTAGCAAGAATTCCTAAATAATACCAGTAATAAAATCCTCTTCCTTTTGACCTGGGATAGTTTTCCTGATGATACATCTGAGAGTAAGATATTGCAGATAAGGGCAGAGTGGAATGAAAGTAAGCCCTCCTGCATCTGCCTTTGCTTTAGAGAAAAAGGCAGTCAGCACCATGCCCATAGCAGGTCTGCACAAAGGCTGATGGGGCTGTGCCAAATGATCCTCACAAACGTCAAATGGGGAATATGATAAACTGGACATAAGAGAGCAATAGCAATGCAAAGATCTTGATTATAAGCCAGAATCAAATGCCTAAAAATGTCTTCCCTCTTTACTCTGGATGAGCTAAATTGGAATCTGTGCACTGCATAATACTGCTTCCCTACTTTCTGTGAAGGGACACATCCAGGTGATTCAGGTGTTCATCACACCCCAGGCATACCTGCTTCCAGTCTATTCCCTTAAACTGATGCAGGACTAACAGTAATTTGAACATTCTTGACAGATGACTCTTTAGTTCCTTGACAACACCAATTCTACAACCTCCCCATAGACAGTTCTGGTCTATTGAGAGAATGATGCTAATAAGGCCAGGGCTGTAGTTTCAATCCCCATACTGGCCATTAGCTATAGAGTTGGACTTAATGATCCTTTTGGGTCCCTTCCAACACCAGATATTCTGTAACAAAAAATAAGACTGCAAATATAAAAAAATCCTTGCTATATTACTGATTCTTTCTGACAAAAATGAAATTAACTAGTACTTGCCTTGTCCTCAGCAAAAATCTAAAAGTTCTTATTGCTGTTTTGTTTTAAAATGTAGGACAGAAGATTAACATGTTCCCTTAGACAAGGCCTCCTGATGTCCAAGAATAAAACACAATAGCATAAATATCTTCTTGTAATTGCCTCCTTGTCAATTCTGCTGCTGCTTGCTGCCACGTGTTTGGCAACTAATTTTTGCTCCCTAAGTATACCAGTTTGTCCTACTCATCACTGAAGTTCCTTTTACCATTTTAAACCAATCCAACTGCTTACCAAAGTCATCCTGAATTTTGATCTTGTCTTTCACAGCCTATTTAATGTTTGTATCTATGTAGATTTTCTCTCTACCTTACCATTCACTGCTGTTGAAACCAGCAGAGGAATAGAACCATTTTTGCCTCCTGGTTTGAGAAGTAACCACTGGCAAATTCTCTGAATGAAGCTTTCTATCCTTCTGTGTAAGTCCATATGAATCCTCTTTCCCTGGGTTGTCAGTCACATGATTCTGTATCAAAACTTATCCTAAAATGAAGATATACTGATTCTACTCTTTCCTCTTATCCTCTAACCTAGTTAACCTGTCCAGAAAGGATGTCTGATTGATTTGACATTATATAAGTGTAGATAAATGCATATTAGTTTTTTCTTACAGACTTAGGGGCCTGAAATAATTAATAATTTTATTTTATATCTTTTGAATTATAAATATATTTTAATCCTTTCTATCTCTCTTCTCCCTAACTTTTTTTTTTTTTGTAGTTAGTTTGTGGTCACAGCTAGATTTTTTTTCAACTGTGGAGACAAAGAATAGCACTGAATATTTCAGTCTTCCCTCTATTTTGTTCATTAGTTGCTTAGTTCCCCATAAAAAATGGAATCTTCTTTAATCATCCCCTTACTTCTAATATAAAGTTATTGATTAATAAAGCTGTGGTTGCATAACAGTCTTTCCAGGGTGATAAATGTTCTGAATTTCCCAGCATTCTATAAAATTTTAAATTGCTCTAAGCAGAATTTTTCAGCCATTTTGTATTCATGTTGTAGTTCAGCTGAATTTACATTTCTTGAGTTTGCTTATGAGAATGTTGTGTGAGGCTGCGTGAAAAGCTACAATAAAACCAAACTAGTGTACAGCTCCTTCTTTAAAGAAACTTTTTCCATCCTGCTCCACAAAGAAAACATACAGTGTTTAATTGCTGGTGCATACATAAAACTAAATGCCCAAAAAGGAGACAGTTTTTAAAGCAATCCCAACCAGACCTATGAGGACCCTTACGTGACAGTGCTCCCCACAGCTTCCACTTGTTACCAAACGTGCACTATAGGTGCTCAGAGCCTTTGCTTTCCTCAGTGTTTATGAAAGTATAATCCTGTTTTTTAAGCTGGATGTAATTAGTGGTAAGAAACTCCCATCAAATGAAACAGAGACTGTTAGAGAGAAATGCAACAAAGCTAGGCTCCAATCTTGTGACTGCCAATAAACCTACCTGCCAGCAGCTCTGCTGTGCAGATCCAGCATCACAGATTATGGGACTACACATCAGAATATGTTCCATCTGCCCTTGAGCAGTGTCTGATTATGTGAGTCTCGGACATTAATGTATCTGTTCACATGGATAATTGGAGCCAGTCCTGTTCAACATCTTCACTGACAATCTGGATGGGGATATTGAGTGCAGCTTCAGTAAATTTGAAGATGACGCTAAATTGAGTGGAAGTGTTGATCTGCTCAAGGGTTGGAAGACTCTGCAGGGAGACCTGGACAGACCAAATCAATGGGCTAAGGACAAAGAGATGAGGTTCAAAAAGGTGAAGTGATGGATACTGCACTTGAGTTGCAGCAACCACATGCAGTGCTACAGTCTTGGGGGGAGTTGACTTGAGAGCTGTTCATTAGAAAAGGACTTGGGACTGCTGGTTGACAGCCAGCTCAGTATGAGTCAGCATGTGCCTAGGTAGTCAAGAAGGCAAATGATATCTTGGCCTTTATCAAGAGTAGCATAGCCAGCAGGACTAAAGATGTGATCATCCCCCTGTACGCTGCAAGGGCGAGGCCTCACCTTGAGTGCCCAGTTCTGAGTCCCTCACTTTACAACAAGCATTGAGGAGTGTGTCCAGCAAAGGGCAACAAAGCTCATGAAAGGTCTAGGAACATGTCTTCAGACGAGCAGCTAAGGGAGCTGGGTTTGTTTAGTCTCAGGGAGGAGCTCATCATGCTCTACAGCTCTCTGAAAGGAGGCTGTGGTGATTGGGGACCAGTGTCTTCTACTGGGCCTTCAGTGAGACAACCAGAGGAAATGGCTTTATGCTGAGACAGGGGAGATTCAGAATGGATAACAGAAAAAATGTTTTCACTCTTAGGGTGGTCATGCATTGGAATGGTTGCCTAGTGAGGTGGTGGAGCCACCATCCCTGAAAGTGTTTATCTGGATCTGGCACTGCGTGATGGTTTAGGGGTCACAGTGGCAATGCTGGATGGGTGGTTGGTCTGGATGCTCTCAAGGTCTCTCGCAGCCTTGGTGATTCTATGATTCTGTGGTATCTGTACTCCTCTACTATAATGTTTTCCACAATGACACTGGATTAAGGAAGCAGCTGGGAAATTGAGGCACAAGGGAAACATGCACTATGTCCACAGCTACACTGGCTGTGGCCAAGTGGGCATTCTGGCCTCATAGTGCAGTCAGCCAGCACTTCCCCAAAAGGCCAACATAGTCTGAGTACTTATTCCATTTTCTATTTGTGTTCAGTGGTTAAGTTTGGAAGGTTACTTGTGCCATGACCAGCTCCTTAACTCCGTCAGATCAGCATTCACATCTTTCCTCCATACCCTAAACACTAAGTTCTATTGTATGAAATGGTCCTTTAAACTAAATACGTTTGAAACTGCTTACATGTTGTTTCATTTTCCATTTTTCCTGATATCTCTTCTCTTCCTAATAATTTTGCTTTATTATTTTGCCAGTCTATTTGCGTCCCTGCTATTGAATAATTATCCTGTCTTCATCCTGTGGATTGTCTTCAAAATCACTCTGAATTTCACCCTGACAAAAAAAAAATTCTCTTTTCTTCTCTTTTTTGTGCTTCTGTTCTCTACTTTACCTTGTGTTTATTTGCTTTGACTTGCTTTCTTTTTACATTTTAAGCTCCACAGGCAAGGAAAATGCCAAGATGTGTAAAATGTATCATAATTGTATGAAGCCACATAAGAAATAGGAATAAAAAAAGGTTGTTTTTACAAACAAAATAAGCACATGTTCTTTACTTTTTCATATAAAAGAGAAATAAATAGATTTATGGTGAGACCTTGTGCCAGCATCTAACTGGTTCAGTCTTTTCCCTCTCCCAGCTAAGCAGGCAGTAAATAGACATGGGAACTGCTTTTTCCAGAGGCAGAGTGAGGGCAATGCATTTTGGAGGCAGAGATCTGCACTAAATGACATATGACTTGGCTGAAAACCAAGACAAGAGATATGCTGTTTTCAATTATGTTATTTTATTTCACTTTATTGTTATCAATGACAATCTTTGGAGGAGCAGGGGAACAGTTGCTGCCTGCTCTGCTTTGTTTGCCCAGTCATTCCACACAATTCCCTTGCAGGATATTTTCCATACAGAGACCCCCGCAGCACATCTGTTTCCAACATTTTAGTGGGAAAAGTTATTTTTAATACAAAGAGAGTATTAGCCACAACTACATGGGTGGGATTGACAGATTGATTTTGAAGCTGGCTATCTTTTGGGAGTGACATTTATTAGGATTAATCCATGGGCCATTTTTCCCAATATGAACGTTTAAGCATCAAAACCAAGTGTGGTTGTCTTCCTATCAATTTTATGTCAACAGAACAAGGAGGACTTGAAATTCTGCTAAGGTGGACTGGCCACCTGTATATTTTCAGTGCCAGTGTATCTCAAAAATATCTTATTAATTTTTTTTAATCAAACAATGCTTCAGCACTTCTTACTTCAATCTAGATGATACTTAATTTAGTTTCTAGGAGATAGTCCTTGAAATAGTGGTTGTCTGAAGTGGTAGAATTATCACATACTTTAAATGTCAGCTCTGCTGAAATTGTGCAATTAGATCATGACTGATGTGGCTTTCTAAAAACCAAGTCGAAAATTTAACCCTAAAAGTGTCTTAGTCCAAGAATTCCACACTAATGAAGAACACTGTGGAAAGATAAATCACTTACTGCAGAATGCACATATAATTGAACACTACAAAATTTACTTTAAAGGGACATAGGAAGTACCACTTGGAGTTGCAGAAAGTTTTGTTCCAAATTTCACTCTATGGGCTATTCATCTGTTAAGCAAACGAAAATGTCTCCAGGCAGAGAATTCAAGTTCATGTCCCTGGTATTTCTCAACAACAATCAGATGAAGAAAAACATTAAAGGCAGATCTGCAAATCTTCCTGTGAAATGCACAGGAATTAAAAAGCCTGTTTGCCTGAAGGAATATTAAGTGAAAAAGCAACTGCAAGTCACACTACAAAACAATTGGGGCTGGAATCATGTGCTGTTTAACTGCCTGTTTGGGAGCCTTGTTCACTCATGAGCCCGTTTTCTGGTATCCTAAGTGCTAGGTCAAAAACACTGAAGCCACAGAATGCAAATGTCTGGATCAGAGTAAAGTTATTCAGCAGGCAGCTCAAATCAACTTGGAAAAAAAAGTGGCTTTGTAGCAGTAGATACTGTAAGCCAGATATTATCTTTTCATGCTGCAGTCTCTGGTTTTCCCACTGCTGCCCATAAGCATTTTATCCATTTTTTCCATGCCTTCCTTCTCACTTCACCAAAAGGCCATTTTCCCCATCTGATTATTGTTTAATTTAAATGCAAATTCAGGATCAGTCTCTTGTCTTCTTAAATATTTACTAGAACTGGAACATTCATGTTAAATATGCACTATGTCACACCTGCAAATTTTGATTTTGCTATAAAGCCCAGCACCTGATGGGAAAACCCAGATCCATTAACATCATTAACCACAGCCATAGGTTTTTATCTTGCTATCAGCTATGATATTGCTATTTCCATACAGCTTTTGCCCATCACAGTCCAGTTTGAAGTCAGGTGGGAGTATTGGATCTTCCAGATTTCTAGGGAAAAAGAAATTATTATGATTATTATCATAATTATCAGGGAAGAAGAAATTATGATATTATTATCAACGGTGGCAATGCACAATGGTGAAAATGCACTGTGGTCATGGGAAGTTCAGCAACCCATGTTGGTGAGTACATATAGAGCAGATCAAAGCAATGAGTAAAGACAAGAGAGCCAGGAGCATTTCCATCCTTCCTTGCTGTGACAGCCTTGACAGAATCCTAGCAGGACAAGTGCTAATTATAATTTCTGTAGTTTTTGATAGTACTGCACATGCTGCTTGCAGAGCATTTTGGCTTCCCCATCATGAAAAGGCAGTCAGCAGGGAAGAAGGGGCATCCAGGAGAACTGCTGTGCACCACGGGAGAGCATGTGCCTCTACAGATGAAGTGGCATTTCAGTTCAACACCTTTACATTTCAGCAACACATCTAAGATGATTCCACAAACAAGAGCCAAAGTAGTCTGCCAACAGTCCTGCTAAGAAGTTCTCACTATGTGTTCTTTACGCCTTTTTTTAAAATCTGTGTTGGATCGTAAGCACTTTGCCTAAAGGGCTGTCTCACATTAACAGCCATTCTCCTCCAGACCCCAGCTGGGCAGCCCGCACCACTTTCCTGCCAGGGTGTCTCTGAGTAGGCTGCAGTAGATCTCCCTCCTTAGAGCCACCTGAGCTGGCCCCTCCAGCCATATGAGACTATGCAAGAGCAGAGAAGACAGAGAGTGCCTTGCATCTGTTCTGTTTTGCCAAGATCCAAACTACCAAGTAAGGCTGAATGCTGATAGTTCAAGAGTTTTGCATGATTTAGACACAGCAGTTGGCCCCTTAATAGGCGTTTGGGGCTGCAGTAAAATTTAATAACAGAAATGCTATGATTGTCCTCTCATGATCTTTAGAATCAATAGCTGCAAATCCAACTATTTGAACTTTTTCTCCTGGTCTGCAAAGTGATGATGACTCTAGGTAATTGAAATATTTTAGGTTACCATTTATTTGTAAACCTACAGTGGATTTTTTGTGAACATCATGGCTCTAAAATGAAAAGCAAAGTATTGCAGCCCATCCATGTTTTTAACTTCTAAAGTAATGTTTTGGCATTAGAACATAATAGGCTTTGGGATAGTTAACTACATTTGGAAAGAAATGTAAAATGTAACAGCTACCACAGTCATGTTAACTCAGCCACACTGTACACATATGACTCCTGTAGGGTGCTAAAAGGAGAGGCTTGATCTCATTTCCAGCAGGCTGGGTGACTGGTGTGACCCATGGCAGCCGAGCAGCTGGAGCACCAAGGCCTCTGGAGCAGTCCTGGACTGACTGCTACTTTCTCATTAGCACAAACAAAGACAGAAACGTCACACATGAGCAACTGTTTAAAAAATGCAGTTGCTAATGGTGATCTAAGGCAGCACAGGAATCTGTGGCACAGTTTGGACATGAAATTTAGCCTGTTGAGCACTCTGCATAGGCATATTACTGTTCACTACAAACTGGACTAAAGTGTGTACCATCAAAGATATTTTTTGGTTTTATTTTTATTTTTAATTTCCTCAGTTCTTTGCATTTTGATTCACAATATTTATATTGTAATACCTGAAGGCCTGATAGTTTAATAACAACATAAATCAATCACTGAGTTTTTCTATCAGGTTATCCTATCTGAAACAAATAAAAACATATCTGAACAAATAATCTCTCAAGCATTAAACTAAACAGAATAGAAATAGAAGGAAATATTTTGGAACTACTGCACAAACTCCATTTTTACTGAAGCTAGTGATATTTACAATGAGTAGATTTTCTTTTAAAAGCACTAAAAAACATCTGAAGGATTGCTCAGAATAATTTCAAAAGGTCTAAAATTACAAAGACTCTACAGAAGCAAGCAGCATTAGAATCTACTCTTCAAAAAAACCCCAAAATACTAAAGGTTCCAAACAAATCTAATGCATTAGATTTAGGCCTTCTTGTTGACCTGGGGTTTCACAGATTTTTTCCTCTTGCTGTCATTGTGCAATGCTTTCTTTGGGGAAAAAAAAAAAGAGATGGCAGAAGGAAGAGAGAAAGGCAGGAGGAAACTTCAATGAAAAGATTGACACAAGAAAGTACTTCTTGGGACAGGTACCTGTGCATCCACATTGAAGTGAGTTTGTCCTATGAATGACAAGATAACTTTTAAAAGGTTTGTTATTTACTAAATGACAATACTCAGAAAATTATTATCACTGCTGTATTGTTTTTTGTTAGCAGAGCTCTTCATGATCTGAATTCTCTTTCTGGGCTTGATTTCATCCTCTATGGAATCAGAGAATCATTTAAGTTGGAAAATACCACTAAGATCAAGTCCAACCCTTAAACCAGCATTTCCAAATCCACCATGTCCCTAAGCTCCACATCTATGCTTCTTATAAAGACCTTAGTGCTGATTCAACCACTTCCATGGGCAGCCTGTTCCAGTGCTTGACAACTCTTTCTGTAGAGAAGTTTTCTCTAATATCCAGCTTAAATCTCCCCTTGTGTAACTTGAGGCCATTTTCCCTCATCCTATCACTTGTCACTTAGGAGAAGAGACTGACTCCCAGTTCAGCACAACCACTTTTCAGGTAGTTTCAGAGCACAATAATGTCTCCCTCTGGCCTTCTTTTCTCCAAGTTACACAACCTCAGTTCCCTCAGCTGCTCTTCACAAGACTTATGCTCTACAGCCTATGTGTTGCTGTGTGAAAGCATGTAAGAATATCTGACTTTATATATAATTTCTGTACCTAGTCAGATATTAACTGGAATCTGCCTGCCTTGGGGGACTGGTTGTAATTTTATTTTGCTGCTGTCAGTAACTTGAATTCAGCCCAGGACTTAGAGACTGAAAAAAATGCCATTGAATACCCATTCTCACAGAACCTGGAGAAGACAACATGTTTTAGAGTCAAACCAAGCACAACTCTAGTCCAGCTTTTCTGTATCCAGAATGGCACTTTAGTATCTGCGTCATCCGCTTGACGATGATGCTCACTTAAAATATTGGTTCAGGACTACTGCTGCTAATATCACTGAAAGTGATGACTATCCTCTGAGAGTAATCACATCTTTCTATAAAGTGAACAGATTTCATTCTAGCTCCTAACAGGCAGACACCAAAGTGATCAGAGAGGACACTGAATGCCCTCTCAGCCCTGTGGGCAATGCTTGCCTGATGAAATTTGGATTGAAAGGACAAGGTGGTACAAAGTAGTTCAGAAAAGGGTTGCACCAGTTCAAATAGTAGGTTAAAAATGTTCCTTCACAAGGTTTCAAGCGCATCTTCTTCTCATCACTTTAAATCCGTTTGTAAGACAGTGACTGGGTGATAATGAATGCTATCCACTTACCGCACTTGCTGAATATATTGATTAATTGTGCACAACACTTTGAAGATAAAGCACTGTGTTGTTAATAAACACGGTCTAATGATTCTCTTTTGGTTTTTTTAGCACTTCTCTTACTTTGTCCAAGGTGTAAATACCTTACTGCACCTAACAAGCAGGCAGGCTGGCCAGCTGCATGGGCCACATCCTGATTTCAGCTGAAGGCTTTCACATTAGTTGTTCTCTGGCTGTTCCCCTCCATTGCCAACTCACTGTGCTGTCTCCTCTTGCCGTTTCCTTGCTTGTTTGTTTGGGGGCAGGATAGGGGAATTTCCATGATTCCCAGTGAAAAGGCTGCCTTTCCCCTCTGCCTAATACACAAAGAAAGCAGCCAACAGGAGCACGACTGCTTTCATTGGCTGCTGAGTCTTTGAGTCGAACAAAATTACTAAACGAGAAGAAACACTAATTTCCTCCTCACCCTGCCTTAGAGTAATGTTAGGAGAGCAATTTTCTTTGAGGGAATAAATAACTTTTCCCAGCCACAGGAGTGTGACAGAAGAGGCTGCTGAAATCAGCTGTTAACACAGATTGATATGTTTTTCACACCTAAAAAGAACTTTTATTTAGGTTTCTCTCTTGGACTCCTGCCGCGCATTCTCTCTTGCACATTCCTGCAGTTTTGAAAAGACAATGAATATTGCTTTCACATGAAATTGCAGGTATGCACCACTTTAAAGGTATTCAGAATCAGGCAAAGCACCACAGGAAAACAAAGAAGCAATGTGAACACTTAGCTGCTAACGCTAGCTGTCACTGCGAATTAAACCTTTTGCAGGGCACCAGTGTCAACCTCACCTGGGTTAAGAGAGCTGCTCCATTAGGTGATAGAAGCACCGAGCTTGTCAGAACTGACCCTGTCAATGATTATGCATGAGCTGCATTTTAAACCCATGAAAATACTCCCATTTGGGCTACCAATATGCAGGGAGCTAACAACAGGCTGCAAACGTGGCTGTGAGAGCAAGACCTGTGAGCAAGACTCCTCTACCAGCCACCCCACGGACCAAGGCTGCAGAAGTTCTCAGTGGGTCACATCTCAAACATTCAGAGAGAAACAAGATTTTGATTGTAGGCTGTTGCTGTTGTGAATACTCAAAGCAACTGAAAATGACGCAAAACTTCTCCTTCACTTTGTGTGATGCACACAACAGTATTTTGAAACAAAACTACCAAAATCAGTCATCTCTGCAGCTAATCCTATGGCTTTTTTTCACTGCCTAACACCATGACAGCAACCATATGAACCCTTTCCCATACCTGAAGCATATTTAAATCTCTCTTCTGTTTCAATCCCTTCATACTTACCATCCTCGCTGACATCACATTTTCTTTTATGACACCAATTTGGCTACTTCTATCTCTATACATTTCTTAAATAAAATTTCCAGAATATCAATATTTTAAAAACCTTAAACTAGGACATGGTTCCAAATTTGTTATGGGGGAAGAGATAAAAATCCAAACCATCAGTTCATAAGTCTTATTTTCTTAGGAAAACATGGCAAAAATAAGAATGTTTGTCAAAATACAAAAACTGCTAAAATATCAAGGAGCAGACATAGTAAATGAAGTTTTTTTTTTCTACCCTTCTTTGCCAAACTAGATTTAAATGTGTTCTACAGCAATACTTATCATAAGCTGTAATACAGCACTGTGATCCATAGCAGTAACCATTTTGAATAAGATGCTATTAACACACAGAAGTCATCTGTCTGTTGCAATTCCATCAAACTATTCCATTCTGAGGTCAAAAATGTTTTTCCCCTATCCATCTGCTCCAGTGTTGGAGATACATTGAATAAAGAAGACAAAAATTCTAAATACTGAGCAAATTTATTTTAAGAAGTATATTTATCACAAATCTAATGTGTTGGATGACTAATAACATACATGTGTGCACTGTGCTTGCCAAAAAACATCAACATTTCCAAATAGTTACCACATTTACAATTAAAATAATGTGTTTGCCAAATGTTTGGTTGTTTTTCTTTGTTTTATTCAAATGATGATTTCTCTTCTGTTCCAAGTGCAGAACAAAATTTCCTGGGTATCAGAAGCAAAACATTAGAGAGAGATTCTAATGTCTGATAGAGCCCTATTCAGCTCTCAGCTATACAATATTGCTTAGATTATATCTAACTTGTCATTGTTGTAGGAGGTCTAACAGCATCCTAACAAGGAAAACTGAAATGAGGCTTTAAATTTTGCCTCTTACAAGTCTCTTGCTTGTCAGTTGCAATTGTCCAGCCATTTCTCATGTTGCTTGATTTCTGGTTTGTGCTGCCCCTACCACTTCCTCCATCCTTTTGTAAGCGATGGAGGCAGGAGAGGTGGGTGGCAGCAGGAGAGCTCACACTCACAGCACTCTCATGCCCAGCCTAACTGGTGTGCAGAAAGATTAATATGGGAATGTTCCTACTGCCTTATTGACTTCTGTGAGGTTGGGCCAGGGAGTGGAATCTTACAGAAAAATATAAAAACAGATTATCAAAGAAGGAAAACTGCATTGCCTCTGTAACAATCTCATTCTTAAGCCTCCCATCTACTTCAAGTACAGACAGCTGCAACTTCAGTGGGATATAGAAGTTGAAAGTCAAGTATTGTTAAAGCCACAGATTTCAGAAGAGAAAACACAAATGAAGAACCTAGTAATTGCTTCCCAATGCTTTTCCCCCCTCAAATAGCAAAAAGGGATGTTGAGACTTATCCAGTTGTTGATCTAGTGGTCTGCTGCCTGCATGTTCCATTCTCTCATCCCATTCCAATCTCATTCCAATATGCCACTGTTGGCACCATCCTGGCAAGGTGCTAAACCAGATCAGGGAGCAATATCATCAGGCATTCTGGAAACAGAATATATAGATCTCTTTTTCTTGTTTTCTGATTGTTGGTTCCCAAAAGAGGTTTATTTTATGGGGTCAGATACGTACCATACTGGACCAAGAGGCTGGGGAATTATTTGGCCAGAATCAGGGAAGGGGATGGGAACCATCAATCATTGACAAGAAACTTAAACGAGCTTTGTTATAATGTGAAACCCCTCTTGAAGAAATTAATTATCAAGGATGTGTTACAAGGGGAAGGACATTAAAACAGAGGGACTAGGTGTTCATTAATCATCATTTGCTACTTTCAGCGTTCATTTCCTTACCTCCATGTATCACCACACTGAGACAACTGCTTGGGAGAGGCACCAAAGGCAGCAGAAATGTAGTTAGCGTGAATATTTGGGAGACAGGAAATGCAGATACAAGCTCCAGTTGGTTCTTTAGTATGCCCCTAGATGCAGACTCAATATCCTTGTTTGAGGCCCCGAGCTGTTAGGTGAGAGATGGCTGCCCCAGGAGTCACATCATTTGGTTAGGTTTGCATTGAGGGTATTTTAGTTTGGGCACTGGGCAGCTATGCAGAACCTGGCTTAATTCCAATATGCAAAATTTTTGTCTAGTTGGATCTCTATGTGTAGCTCTTTTCTTTAATGACAGTGAATTTTGCTAGTTCATTTAAGCTATATTTTATTACTTTTATGTAATTTTCTTCCTCATTCAGCTAAAAAATGAGGCAAATGCAAATCAAAACAAATCCAGCAAGACTAAATAACATAACACTGTGTTACTATAACATGGTTATATATATATATATATATATATATATATATATATATATATATATATATATATAAAACTATGTTATAACACTATGGTACTATAACATTGGCATAGGTCATCTAATCCTTGTAGACTTTACTTTCAATAGAAGCATTGCATACTTCATGAGCAAACCCATCTACTGACAGGATCCACACTCCCCCTACCAGCATGGTTCAATTCTTCTCCATTTCAGTGCACCATTTTCCCAACACCCTTTTAGCTCAGAATTCCAAGTTTCATGTAATAGCAGTACAATTTTCAGAGCAACTGAGGCAATCTTTTCACTGTATTCACCACTGGCAAGGGCTCAGCTGAAGGATCAGGACCACTCTTAAGAACTGCATTTCAGAGATGAAGCTGCCCAGTTACACAAGCCCAGAAAATAATTAGAGACCTAGAAAATTCAGCTTACATGAGAAGTTTGAATAAATGGTAAATGAGAAGTGTAAAGAATGAAGCCTTAGAGAAGGTATAATCACAGTTTTCAAACATATAAAAGGTTTTTGTGATGAGACAAGAACAACCTACCCGCTTTAACATCCTTGTTAACCTAAGGGGAAAAGTGTTTCAGCTGCAGTAAGGAAGATTCAGATGGGATATTAGGATTACAATAACAGTTAAGAGGTAGACAGATGGCCTGCAAAATGCTCAGACCTCCATCAATGGAGATTTTTAAGAGAACATAGAGTCACAGAATTATGAAATACTTTGGGTAGGAAGGCACCTTGTAAAACTCATCTAGTCCAACTCCCTGTAAATAGCAGGGACATCAACAGCTAGATCAGGTTGCTGAGAACCCTGTCCAGCCTGATCTTGAATATTTCCTGTGATGGGGCATTGGCTATCTCTGGTAGCCTGAGGGTGTATCACCACCCTCATACTAAGAAATTCCTTTATATCTACTCTATACCAGCCCTCTTTTAGTTTAAAATCCTTATCTCTTGTCCTATTGTAACAAGCCCAGTTAAAAAGCCCCCTTCAGGTACTGAAAGGCTGCATTAAGGTCATCCTGGAGCCATGTCTTCTCCATGCTGAACAACTCCAACTCTCTGAGCCTTTCCTAATGGGAAAGGTGCTCCAGCCCTCTGATCAATGCCATGCTCCTCTCCTTTAACAAACAAATTAAAATTTACCTGTGGGTGTATGTGATACTGTTCCAAGTCAGGGCTATGTTCTCAATACCTCAGAGGTCCTTTCCAGCCACCTGGGTCTGTGAACAACCATGTGTGAGCTCACACAGTGCACGTGGTCCCAGGAGAAAAAACACAAGTTGCAGAAGGCCTTCTGCATCCAGCAGTGACTCTTTGTGTGACAAATCTTGGGAGGAGATACCACTCTGGACAATGACCTTTCTTGAAGGAAAGAAGCATTCAGAACTGTCAAAAAGCTGACCAAAATCCTGATTTGCCTGTGCCACTGTGCAGGACAGTTCCTTAGTTGATGGGATGTGACTGAATTTTGTTCAGCTCTCACAAATTTTCTACCAGGCTTTGTGACTTGCTTTCTCAGAGGAGCAGAGTTTATGCAAGAATTACTAGAATGAAATATAGCTGCAGCCTCAACTATTAATCACTTTGGAAATGAAACCCCAGGCTTTCTTGCACTGCATACAGGAAGGGAGTACAAGCACAGACTTGATGCATATACATGTATATGTATATATATATATATATACACATACACATTTAACAGATCCATTGGAAAATTGAGCATCTGTATTTTGTATTTGCAGAAACCTCTACAAACCCTTTCAATTCACTTCAGGTTTCATGAGTTCCAGTTATGTGATGTGCCTGTGAGAAACACAGAGTTTATTCCATCCTGAGTTATTGTCCTCAAGAAAATAACTTAATCTTCTAATAAATTAAAACATGATAAAACCTAGGCATTTTTAAAACTGATGAAGAGAGGACATTGAGATTTTGCAATATCCTGATGAACTAGAGCTGTTTACTGCAGGCAGAAAACAGCAACTGCACTTTGGCTAGTTCTTTGTTGAATCTCTCTGAGGACAAACACCACTTTATTCTGGCCTGAGTCCAAGTGAACCAACCGTTTTCATCAAGAACATTTTTAGATACTCTGACAGAGTGGCAAAGGCACTCCAAATGTGATTAATGGCGATAGAAGATCACACCAAAGATTAATACTTTTTCAGCTGTCTGCCACTGTTCTCAAACTAGAGATTTGGATGAATACTGGCCACCTATTTCACCTACTCATGCAGGGCAGTTTTCAGATGAAGATTGCACTGGAGTTTGGGTAGACAAATGTAACTGAGACATGCAGGGTAATTGAAAGTTCATTAGTCCATTTTCATGCTCTTATCTAACCAAAATCCATTGAGATGGATATCCCAGGCCTCAGTACAAATCTCATGATTTATGTATGCCAAAAGCTGCTTTCAAATACATTCATCCTTTCACCATCTCTCATGAGCAGCAAAATGTTCAGTATGTCTAGCAGGATGCCATGTATTTATCTTCCATGTTGCTCATGAGGAAAAGCAGCTTTAGCAAACCTACATGGGGTGACAGGCTGTGTTAAGGAACAGAAGTTTCCCGTTCATTACCCCATTCCATCTCCTCCCTTTGGCAGAAGCAGGTAAGATGTGATTTTTCTACCAATTTCATTGACATGAAAATAACCACTCCTAGAATCCGGGCTAATGAGCTAGAAATGTACAAGAACAAAAAAATTGCTCAACACCTTTAAGTGTGGACACTGAAATGCAGCTATTTGACATGCTGAGCTACAACAATGGCACATGATTTATTGATTAGTTGCCATTACATGAGGGAAGCTCCACTAGTCATTTAAAATACACATATTATCTTGGAAATCTTCCTTTGAATAAAAAGGTAAAATACAGCTTCTGTCATAGTAGTCAATAGTTTAATTTTCCTTCTTAACTGAAGTGTCATTTGATGAATTCTGAAAGGTCTAAATATTTTTAAATTACAAATGCTTCTTTAATCTTGTTGTACCATCTTAAACTCCGATTATTTAAGCTGCATTCTAAACTACTGTAGTTCAGACACACTTCAGTACTATAAACATAAATTTTCTGCAATATATATTTGGAAGATACTAATCATGCAATATTTGAGGTTACGGATGTAAAAAGATGCATTATTTCCAGCACAGAAGAGGTAAATCTCATTTTCCACTTTTGAACAGAACACTGTAATCGTGAACTCTTATTTGTAATTGTCTTCCCATAGGCTACATCTCCGTGATAAAATTAGTTCAAATATTAGTAGATAATGATATTATTTTTATAAAAATAATTATTTTTTCTACAATATAAGTATATATATAGAAGCATGCCTGGCAGATAGCTTATCCAAATTCTTTAACCAGTTGTGGAATTACCAATACCACCAAGTGTAAGTATGTTGGCTCTGGTTAAAATGAATGGCAGAGCAATGGTTTCAGTGTTTTGCTAGGCAGCAAAACAAAGTCGGACATGCTGGTTTGTCCGGTTTATATACATACAGATGTGTGTGTATGTGTGTTTGTGAAGGGCTTATTTAAACAACAAAAGAAGGGAATGAAATGGCAGGGCCTTTTCTATTTCTTATTTGTTGTTAATATTTTATATTAATTCTCATTTTACCTACTTTTGAAATACCAATAAACTTCCTGATGGAAAATCTTAAAAATTTTAATTATTATAAGTTTTTTTTAAATTGAAATGTCTTCAAAAATTCAAGATCACTTTAAAAAATGCAAGCATTGCCTATATGAACCTCTTCATTAACCAAGGATCTCTTATCAGGCTCACACACAGCCAGGTGCAACCAGGGCAATGTCAGAACATCTAGTCTTGACTGCAAGGGCTGATACTTGTAATAGTTATGCATATGCATACAGCTACTGCACATATCCATATAAGGCTTTCTCTGGATTCCACCTGGAAATTGTATCCAGAGCACCTGCTGCTTTTTTATCTCATACCTTTGTGCAGCAATTTATATCTATAAAAAGTATATGTAAAACTAAAAGAAAAATTTTGACTAGGTAGAATTTTGCACAGGAGTAAACAAATGTATCAAGTGAGTGTTGGTTAAGAAATACCAAAACCCACTTGCTCTGGGTGGATCAAATATTTTCTAGCATCAAAGGAAAAAAAAAACATGAAGGGAATTGCACAGTTAACCTTAGATAATTTCACCCCTAAACATGTTTTTTTTCTGGATTGTTGGAAAATGGACACTGAGAAATCCATCAAGCGAAGAATAACCCCAGATATTTACAAATTGATCTGCCATGTGAGCTTGGTGCAAAGGGCATGAAAATCAGGCTGTGCACAGTGACATTTCACAAATCTAATAATAACACCTTAGATTTATCTGGCATTTTTATACAGAAAAAGTAGATCCCATGGTGATTTATGGACTGTAAAAATATAAATATGTATATTTGGGTTTTTTCAGTCACTAGGAGAAGATGCAATGCCCTCTCCAAACCAGAGACATCAAATGGAGAGTGAAAAATCCTTACAGATGCTTTGTTTATATCTTTGCCATGAGACTAAGCCCACTCAGGTAGTATCCTAGTTCTTGTGGTTTTTTGCTTTCCCATTATTGATAAAAATTTCTTACAAAGGATGGTGGAAGCAGGAGTGCTAGGGCAGGCTGAATCTCAATGGTTGCCCAGTACAGCTGATTAATTGCTGCTTAATGAAGAATAATTTTTTCCCTTTCTTCCCCCTCACCCGTCAGAAGAGAGTTGAGACATGGGACATCCCCAAGCAGGATGTAATTTCCGTGCAATTTTGAAAATTGCACAGAAAGTGCAATTTCCAAAACTTTAGAAAGGATTTGATGTTCTTTTTTAGCTGTTTTGGTTGCTCCCAGGTTATCTCCATGACCACGGGGCAACAGCCTTCCTTCCTAAAGACTGATAATCAATCATCTGACTCTTTATCTGCCCATCAGCCCCTCATAAAAATGTCAGAACACATTGGCTAGCTGCAAACAAATGAATAAAAGAGGTAGGAACCTCAAAGATAATTAAGTTCCTAGGGATTTGTGAGCATCAGCGACTAGAGGCTCAAATTAGTGTTCCAGCAGGGAGAGGTGAAGGCGGAGCGGGGCCGCTCGGGGCGGTGCTCGGCAGCAGCCGCGGCCCGGCGCGGCGCGGCGCGGGCAGCACGCGGCGCTCCGGACCGCAGAGAGGAGCGCTTCACCTCGGACACGGAACACAAACGGGAGACCAGCCCATCGCAGCGGGTGGGTCAGCGACGAGACCACAGGAAACCTGGCTTCATTAGCTCTGTTGATCATGGAACAAGGTGTTTTTTAATGATAGCAGCTGAAAATTCCGCTCTTTTCCACAGGCCTTGAAGGTCTCAGCAGTAGGAACGATTCCATCTATGGCTGCATCTTGGAAAAGATTCAGAACCGACGGCACAAAGAAGAGAAGCAGGCAGGGAAGAGGCACAGGTGTCACCTTCAGTGCAAAAGAAAATAACATGCAGAAAAAAAAAAAGAAAAAAATCATGAGGATACACGTAACAACAAATGGGTGATAACAAAGAAAGGAGAGACAGACGGGATGCAGAAGAAGGAAATAAAGAGGAAATTGAAATCTAGACTAGAGTTCTATTCAAACACAGCTCTGTCATCTGTGTCCTGAAGCTGGAGAGGGAGGGAACAAAGCATTCTGCCCTGAGTCACACCCTGTGCATGTGCATGACTGCAGTGAAGATCCCCAGGAGTCTGGGAAGCTGTTAATCATTCAGTCCTTTACTTGTTGCCCTTCTCTAAGCATCTCCGCATTTAGGATTTGATGTGACCTCTTTTCTTCTTTTTCTTTTTTGTTGGATAATGCTAAGGGAGGGAATCAATCTTTCAGTCACAAATAGCAGGTTTTGATGTGCAGCTGTTTATCTAGGTTCACTGGAGAATATCTCCCTGTATCCCTTCTCCATGGGTCAGAAGGATGGTGTGCTGGTTGCAAGAAAAGGAAGTGCAGAAGACCATCTTTGCAAGTGGACCAAGTGCTGAATTCAGCATGGACTTCACTAACCATAGTGCTGTGGTGCACATTTTTGTCCCAGCTGGCAGAAGTGCAAGTCAATATGCCACACTGCTGCTTAGGACATCCAAATGTGCCTGGCAGAACAGCAGCTTATGGAGGGTTAGCAAAGAAGATGGCTATCCTGGGGTGGGATGCTGTGTGGCCACCTCAAGATCTAGATCAGTTTCATAATCCCGGTCACACTTGCAAGGTCAGGTGCACAGCAAGGGATTGTTAGGAGCTGCCCTTCCTTTGAATTAAAAAAAAAAAAAATAAAAATTGTCAGGAGGCCAGAGCAACAGGAGCTGAACAGGAGCAGGAGGAAACTATTCTGGCGAGAAGATGTGTTGTGAGCTGGGAGGGGGGCAAGGCTTAGATTTAACTTGGCTACAGTCACCTTGAGACAGCAAAAGTGTGGCAAGTACAGTCCTGGTCAGTGGTCATCAGATGGAGCAGATGTGGGGTTTTCCCCAGAGTAGGGAAAGCAGATCATTAGGTTTGGAGCAGGCAGGGTAGGGGGAGGAGTGACAGAGACCCCAGCAAAAGGCCCTGGGGCAGAGCATGATGGAAGGCAGAGATTCACTGCCCTGGGCACAAAGAGAGCTGCCAGGCTGGTAATTCCAGGGCATTCTGCCAAAACTTAGGGTACAATCTGGCCAGAAGCCCAGATGTTGTGAAAGCAGCCTGGAAAGTCAGGTGTTACCAAGCCCATTAGCAGCCTGTGAGTTTCTCCTTACTGGATTCCTCACAAGAATTGCAGGACATGACTAATTCACTTTTCCTAGGGAAGTCCCATCTCCCTCTTCAGATTCCCTCTCTCCTTTCCAGTAAGTGAAGAGGTACAGAAGGGGAATCCAGACCTTCTGAAACACTAGACCTGTTCTTTCTTATCTTGCAGTGACTAAGCCCAGTCAGGTGAAGAGCAGGAAGGAAGCCAATAAAAAAGGACAAGGGCCTTCTGGTGGAGGTTAGCACAATAACTGGGCCAGACTGGCAAAATTCACCCAGCACAGCCTGCCTCCCCTGTGCAAGCCCAAAGGGAAAACCCCACAAAATTCTATGGCATGTTTGAATAGTCCCAACCCACTGTTAAGTCTGCAGTGGCACTTTGCACAGACAGGGTCTGAAAGCCACTTTTAACATCTCTTCCAAAAGTGCAACTATTCTTGCCCAGGGTTTTGGAGCTGTTTTTTATTTATTTTGTATCTCTTGCTGTTTTGAGATGCAAAGGTAACTTTTCAGCAACTTCCTGTTTGGGAAGCACGGCGTATAGACCGGCTGTCTCCTGGTGTTTTAGTAGGGAGCACAACGCACACAGCATTTAATGAAGCTGCACTCAAAGTGCCAAGAGCAGTAAATTCATTTCTCCTTGAAACATTGCTGGTCCACATTTCACTGATGGAAAGTTACAAAGTATAAACATCCTGACCAAAGCTTACCTGAGCCATTCTTCTAAGACATCCCTCCTTTCAATAGATTGTCTCTACATTAGCTATAGTTGAGACAAATTTAACATCTGAACGTGCAGATGATGATGCTATAGCACAGTGATGCTGCGTTCACAACAGGTGGGAAGTGAGCTCTGCAGTAACTGTTGATCTGTTTCTGGGGGAAGGCATGAAAACTTTGCACACAGGCTTTTTAGTAGAGTGCTTGAGCAGAGAGAGAACGTGCAGAAATTGTTTTTGCAGAGGATTTACCTATAGGGATAAACCCTAGAGTACTTCGAGTTCAGTAAAAGTGATGCCAGTGACATATTCTGGGCCCCTCATCGATAAGGGTGTACAAGAAGGGAGGAAGCCACTGGGTGCTCAGAGACTCTGCTCGGGGGATAAGGGATGGGAATTACAATGTGCCTTCGTGTTCAGGAGCGTCCCCAGAACACCACCGGGATCCGACAGGTCCCGCAAGGCTGTTAGGTACAGAGCAGCAGGCAGCCCCTTTCCCAGCGGTACCGCCGTCCCGCCGGAGAGCGCCGCGGAGGCCGAGCGCCGACCCCGGCCGCGGGCAGAGGCTGCCCAGAGGCAGTTCCCGGCCGTCCCGCCGCTCCCCGCTGTTCGCCCCGAGGGCCCCCGGGCGGCCGGGGCTCGGTGCCCCCGGCGCTGGAGCTGCAGCTCCCAGCCTGGCCCCGGTCCCCCGTTGGGGCTCGGAGCCCCCCCGGTTCTCCGGGAGCATTCGGCCCCGCTTCGCCGAGCTGGCCTCTGCCTGGCTGGCGGGCAAAACAAAGCGGAGACAGGGAAAGGAAAACGGGGAGAAAGTGCGGCTCCTGCCGCCTCCCAGCCTTCTGCCTGGATCTCCCTGCATGAGACAGCGCTGCAAGCGGATCCTGACCGGGGGCAGGGGGTGGAGAGAGGAGAAGGAGGAGGACGGACAGAGGGAGGGAGGGAGAAAGAGAGGGAGGGAGGGAGAAAGGGAGGGAGGGAAGGAGGGACGAACGGGAGCCTCTCTCCTTCCCTGGGCTGTTTTTTTCAGTTTCCTGTCTCGCATTGTGCTCACAGCGGATATGTGCTGCGCCTACAGGTGTGTCCCCTCCTCGCAGCTTTTCCCCGGCTCCCAAGCGTAGGCTCTGGCTGTCGGGGCGCGGCGGCGGATCGTGACCGCCGTGTGATGATTATTTCTCTCGGGGCGGTTTCTCTCTCCTCTCGCTCTCTGCTTCCCCCTCCCTCGCTCCCCGCCGCTCTCGTCCTTCCTCTCGGAGGTGGCCGCAGCCGCTGCCGCCTTCGCGCTGACTCCGGCCGCGGTGGCGGCGGCGGCGGGGCCCGCCGGGAGCATGGGCGGCCGCCGGGGGCTGCCGTAGCGCCTCTGTCCAGCCCACCGCCGCCCGCCGGGGGCTGCCGGGGCCGCGGCTGCCGCTCGGGCAGCTCGGACGGTCCGCGCCCGCGGCTGCCTCCCGCCGGCGCCTGCACCTGTTGAAGGTAACGCAGCCCCAGCCCTGCCGCCGCGCCGCGGGATGGGGCGGGGAGGGGGGGAGGCGGATTCCACGGAGACTTCCCTCTGTCTCCCCCAGCTCGGGAGCTGCTGAGTTGTGGCTAGAGCAGCTTCTCTCCTCCTCGGCTGCGGGGCCAGGGCCGGGGATAAGCTGAGAGCTGGGGCGGATGGGGCTTTCTACCGCGCTGCCCGCGACCAGATGGTTTTGGTTAAAGGGGCTCCCGGGCGGCGGCTCTGGACTCGGAGCGCCTTTCTCAGCCGCCGTGCAGGGCGGGGAGGTGGGGGAGGCGCGGGGAATCTGCTCCTCCCGGCCGGCAGCCGGGGAGCGCCGGTGTCCGGCGAGCTCCCTCCGCCCCACTCGATGGAGCCTGGCTGCTCTTCCCGGGAGTTTCGCAACCCCGAAGCGGCCGGGGTCAGCAGCCCCGGTGTTGCGGCTGGCACTGGCCCGGCGCCCACCCCGCGCTCCGCCTGGGCGCTGCCGACTCGGGAACTCGTTTGGGATTTTCCTGCAAACGCATTTTGTCTCTTCGCAGAGGCAGCTTTAAACTTTCTTTCCAAACTGTTAATTAGATACACTGTACTTTGCTCATGTTCCGTGGAGGCGAATGGGAGTGCGAGGCTGGAAAGGCTTGTGACTCAAGGCATAGTTATTCGGGAGGTGCAGAACATCTTTGCGTGCTGCGTTCAGATGGGCTGTACCTGTAATTTGTGACTTTGCCTTCTCCGAGATTTCGTCGGTCTTGGTGACATCGGGAGGCAGAAGGGATAGTTAACACTTTGGGTCCTTTCGAGGTTAATCAGACACTCGGTTGAATATACAAAGGAGGAAGTGTATGTTTATCTCCTCTCTGATGGAAAATAATATTGCTTTTCTCTATGAGTAACAACACTATGGTCCTGTCTTTATTGCTGAGCTCGTCATCAAATGATAACTTGCTCGTAAAGGAACTTACGCTTTTGGAATGAAGGCTGTTACCTTGAATGTGATGATGAGCTTATTGAACACCAGAGGGAACTCTGAATAGGTAATTCATTCGAGGGAGATATATGCTTATTTTACTGTTTATGTTCTCATTACAATGGAATCTAGGAGGAAGTAAAGGTTGGTAAGTAATGAGCTGCTGGTATGTACCTAGGATTGACTTCAGTTTTCTTAACAGTTCTTTTCAGAAGACATCGATTCTAAATCTGGCCTGAAAAAAAATCTTCTTTTTTTCTTTCTTTCTTCCTTTCTTTTTTTTTTTTTTTTTTTTTTCCCTCCAAAGCTTAAAATGTGCAACTGGTCTTGCAACAACTATGTACCATGCTATATGCAAATCAGCTGGGAGACCTGTTCACTATTTGCTAGGGAGTGAGATTATACATGCATGTTGGGCTGATGCTTAATGCCCTGCCTGCCTCTCAGGTTGTGAGACAGATCCAACACACCTGGGTACAGGGGCTGCTGCCTACAGTCGATATACAAGAATAGAATATGCTTCCAGCCAAAACAAAAGGGAGGAAGGAAGGAAGTCTACTTCCAAGTAGCCTGTCTTGTCCTCCTTACCTAGAACACTTGTGGATCTAAAGCCTAGTCTGATTGCCTGTGAAGTAGAAAATAGTCTTTCTTAAAAGATATGACTTTAACAAATACAGAAATGAAATGGTGTCAGTGTTTAGGAAAGGAATTTGAATGGTGGCTTCTGGTACCAAAAGCTGTTTAAATCATTTGAGATTATTGTAAGAAGCTATGGTCAACCTATCAAAATGTGTTTTGTAGTAACATGAACCCCAAAAATTTGCTATTGGCTATTGAGACTTTGGATGCTTGTGATAGTCTGTTACAACAATGTTGATAAACAGTCTTCTTTGATACTCCTGAATTGTCAAAGACATGGGAAGGATAGCACAATGAATACACTTTTGACTCTGACTTTTGCTCCAGAAGCTGATGCATTCAGCTGTTCATCCTGTCCCTTTGCCAGAGGTTAGTCGGCCATTCAGGGTTATTTTCTATTTAACTTTGAATCTGAGTTTACAGACAGGCATATGAATGTCAACTATATTTTATGGCTATTCATATTAGTGTTGTGAAGTCTGATAACACAAATCTCCTGTATATCTCTCTGTTGTGACAGAGGGACAAAGCAAACACTTGAGGTCAGTTGAATTGAGCTGCAGTTGTGAAGCATAGTCCATAGGCATCTAAATTCTTCTGAAATAGCAGGTGTGAGCCCAGTGACCTTCCTTGTACCAGACCTTGGTGGGCAGTGGTAGTGGGGAGGCAGCTCTGCATAAGGAGAGGCTGTGTGACCTCCGTTGGTTGGTGAGCAGCACACAAGGTTCTGGGTTTCAGAAGGATGTAGTAGATGGTGTACCTGAACAGCCCTCTCTTCCTCTCCTTCTTCCAGTCTAGCAATCAGAAAGTGATCCAAGTTTTTTTGTTGATTTATCAAAGTCTTTCTTTGTTTATCTGACTTGAGGACTTGTTATGTAAAATATCCTCACTAAGGGCATGGCATTACTCTGCCTGAATTTTCTACAGATGATATTGGAAGTTGGATAAAGGCTTTGTATGGCTTTATAAAACTCTGAGTTGTTTGCTTTGCATGCAGATGATCACTAAGGACAAATTACATTTTGAAGGGAGACCTCTTCATAAATGCCTGTTAAGAAAAAAATTGTTGCAAATGGGTTTGGATGCTGGCTCAGTTTTGAGAAAAATATTTGCACGTTTATTTATTTTTATGAAGATGTAATACTAAGCATTTATATTTTTGTAATGGCTATAATTTGGAAATTTTCATATAGTTTTAAATTATTTATTGTATGAAGCACTGAATGAAGATATTTGTTGCACTGGTGTCACATTCAGAATATTGAATTACAATTGTAAAATTAAGGTAACAAGCTGAAATTGGGGTTTGCAACTTCAAGCTCTTGCCAGCAAGCAGTTAATGGCAACATTAACTGCTAGAAAAGTAATTGCTACCGTTCTTTTACTGTCATTTTGTTCTCACTCTCCTCCAGTCAGCCTGTTCCACAGAGATATCATGAATATTCACTGAAATATCTTGGCATTGTCACTTATGCAATTTCTCATCAGATCCAATGTGTTGATGAGCTAATGTGCACTTGATTAAATGTACTTGATTTATGCAAACAAAAACTCTAGGTCCTTCTTGAAGTAAAGTTAGCACCTGTGCAGCTATTAGTGAGATGAGAGTCTAAATAATTATGATGAAATTAAGTAAACAAACAACCTCGATATGGTATCCCTCCTACTCCTCCACTTTTACTTTTTTGTTCAACTCAGTAGTGGATATTTATTTTGGCTTTTCTTGCAGGTTTTCTTATGCACCATAGGAAATTTTTAAGCTCAGCTTATCATGGAGGGTCTATTTAAGTGGCTTAACAGTGCAAAAAGGTCTCTGTCTATAAAACTGATAAGACTGATTTTTATAAAACTATAAAAATCTGGCTACAAAAAGAGGCCTGGAGTCCTTGCCCTCTGCTGCTCTGGAGGCAGCAGAGGATGGCTGGAGGAGGGAGAGGACACATGCTTGCCCAAGCCCTGGTGCAGCCAGCCTGACTGGAAAGCTGTTCAGGGGATCTTGTGGACTTGGGGCTTACTTTCTTTAGGCAGATAGGAATTGAGTTATCTGTTAAAATCAAGTATTTCTGTTATTGTCTCTGGAGTTTAATCTCTGGAAATATATAACTTTTGGAGCTCTCAGAGTTTCCATCTCAGGTGGCTGAGGGAAGACTTACTTGTTCTTGTAATGTCTAAAAGTGTCTGTACTTAATAAATGTTACTAATAATTATTAAAAAAATCTCAGCATCACCACGATGGTCAGCCCCTGCTCTACTGCTTAGCTTTACACCAGCATAGTACAGGACAGAGTTTGCCCTCAGGAATGTGTCAGCAGAGCTGTGGTCACCAGCCACGTGCTTTTAGGGACACTTGGTTTCTCTTTGGAATTCAGCTTCTGGGAGCTGGCGCCAGCACGGATTGATGATTAGCACCATGCTGAGTTCCCCACGCTCGTCAGCCTCAGTACTCGTCAGGGGACAGAGTCCACCTGGAACCTTCTGAAACACTTCTGACCTTGCTCCACCTTTGTAGTCAGCTTCCAAATTTCTGCCTTTGTAGTTTCACTTTTGACATGCCCCTGGTCAAAAAGATTTGCCATCCTGCAAACAAGTGAATTTAGTAGTTGATTTATTCAAAGTGTGTCTTCAAGAAGTTAGTTATCCAATTAAAACCTTATTCTTAGTGTTTCACTTGTTTTCTTGCTAACCAGCATCACTAGTTTAAGGCCACAAGTAAAAAGTGAAGGCAATCAGTCTTCCTGACTTACCTCCGGGCCCAGCAAGATCATGGCACAGATCCTCCTGGGAGATATGTGAAAGCATGTGGAAAAGAAGGAGGTGGTTTGTGACAGGCAAAATGACTTCAACATGGGCAAACTGTGCCTGACAAATCTGATAGCCTTCTATGACCCCGATTACAGTGTTAGTGGATAAAGGAAGAGTAACCAATGTCATCTGCCTGGACTTGTGCAAAGTTTGACATTGTCCCACATGGTATAGTTATCTAAACTGGAGAGGCATGGATCTGATAGATGGACCTCTCAGTGGATAAGGAATTTGCTGGATGGTTGTACTCAAAGAGTTGCAGTGAATGGCATGATGTCTAAGTGGAGACCAGTGGTGTTCCTCAGGGATTAGATTGAAACCAGCACTTTTTAACATTTTTGTTGGTGGCATGGATAGTGGGATTGAGTGTACCTTCAGCAAATTTGCCAGTGACACCAAGCTGTAGGGTGCAGTGACAGGCTGGAAGGAGGCAATGCCATCCTGAGGAATCTGGACAGGCTTGAGAAGTGGCCTGTGCAAAGCCCATGAAGTTCAGCAAAGACAAGTGCAGGGTCCTGCCGCTGGGTTGGGGAAATCCCAAGCACAAGTACAGGCTGGGTGGAGAATGAATTGAGAGCAGCCCCGAGATGAACCTGGGGGCTGTTGGTTAACAAGAAAGTCAACTTGACCCAGCAATGCACACTTGCGGCCCAGAAAACCAACAGTATTCTCAGCTGCATCAAAGAAGCCTGGCCAGCAGCAACATAAGATGGTTGTGGCACTATTGGAGTAGTCCGGAGGAGGGCCATGAAGATGATGAGTGGGCTGAAGCACCTCTCCTATAAAGACAGGCTGAGAGGGTTAGGGGTGTTCTGCCCAGAAAAGAGAATGCTTTGGGATGATCTCACTGGCTTTCCAGTACCTGAAGGGAACGTATAGGAAAGATAGGGCAAGACTATTTGCAAAAACATGTCGTGGCAGGACAAGGAGGGATGGGTTCTAATTGAAAAAGATTAGTTTAGATGGGCTATTAGGAAAAAATCAAACGTGAAGGTGGTGAGGCACTGGAACAGGCTGTGCAGGGAAGCTGTGAGTGCCCCATCCCTGGACATGTTCAAGGCCAGGTTGGATAGGACTTTGAGCAACCTAGTCTAGTGGAAGGTATTCAGGGGTGCTGGAATGAGATGATCTTTGAGGTTCCTTTCAAACCCAAACCTTTCTCTGAATCTATGAGTTATGTAATTTGCAGTGAATGGCTTTGGTATTACTTGACAATTACAGTTATCTTTATGTTGCAGATGTCATTCTTTCTGTCTTTGCTTTTTAAAAGCCTTCTCAATCCTACAATAATCCAGGATGCTGTAGAAAAACTTTGTTCCAATGTCCTAATTCTGTGCTGGACCTTCAAGTAGACCCATCAGAGCCACTCTTCCAGATTAAGTAGATGGAAACTGCCTGTGAACAGCACGATTTTAAATAAAAATCCATGAGATGTTTAGCACTTAAACCGAATTCTTCCAGGATTTACTTTTTTGTAACAAGGTATGTTCATGCTAATTGCAGAACAGACCTAACCAGCATATTTCTAGTTAAACTGGATTAGGTCTTCATGTTGACTTGGATTGAAGGATGCTCTTATAAACCTGATGCTAATCTTGCTGTATCTAGTGGAATTATTAATGTGATAGCTCTGTGTCTTAGAGAAGGAATGCAGAAAGCTTAATGTTCTGTCTATACTTACTGTGTTTTAAATATGTAAAAATTTGAGGAGTGAACTCTTCACATATTTTTCCCCAGGCTTCTTGTTTATCTTTTAGATAGTTTAAGAGATAGTATCTCTTTCTGACGTCTAAGAGTTGTATATAAAGAAGATCTAGCTCTTACATTCCTTTTGGCATCACTGTTTAGAATGTATGAAGGACCAGTTTTTTAACCAATGTTTGCCCTGTAGGAAAATTGTTACTGGTCAAATGTGTTCAACCACAGGGAGAAAGCAGAGGACAGAAAATAGAAACCAAATGGATCTGGTAAAAAGGGTGCAACTGAAATACAAGGTGAAGTTTACCATCCTGAATCAGGACAAGTTAGTAATCTTTTGCTGGGGCTTAAACTAGGCCTGCAAATCAAATAAAAGTTTCTTCTTTCCTAAAGATACAGGGGACTTGGAATGGTTAATAGTAGAAGGGTATGATTTCCTTCAGCTTGTATTAGTTACTTAGTTAGTTTCCCTTTAATGTATCTGATTATACTCATTTCAGCTGGAAGTCCAAAATATGCAACATCTCTCTTAAATATATCAGAACATTCATTTGCCCTTCCTTAGTGTGTTCCCACAGTGTGTGTTGAACTTACATGCTATAACTTAGTGTTGGACCCATTGAATTGTAGGGCAATAAAAGCAGTAATTTGACCTCTTCTATTTCCAGTCTTGTGTGATTAAGTAGTTTAAAAGCTGTGAAAATCTTTTCTGTGCAGTTTTGACTCGCATCATCAGCAACTGGAACTTTTCCTTTATGAACTGAGTAACACCTCATGTAAACTGCAGTTGTAGATATGTTGTGTGCACATCTCCCATAGGAGTATATGTGGGCAACTTTGAGGTTTTCTTTTCCCTCACATATGTCAAATGGCATTGGTTTTGTCTGAAAAGCTTCTACACAGGCAGAAAGTGTCTTTGCAAGTACTTTTAAGTTTTTCAGTAACTCTGCAACCACAAAGCTGGCTTCATGACTCAGATTATACATGTGCTGTGTGGTCCAGGTGTTGTCACCTTCTGCCTGCCCAAGCTGTTGAGATGAAAAACCAAAAAGACTTTATTTACCTTGGCAATCCAGAGTCCTAAGTGGTGGTATGAGTTTATGTATTAGTAGGTTGAATAAAACTCTGGAGAGGTGATGTCTCTGTTTATTAACAGATGGCTTCTTGGTTTGACATTTAACTGGGGGAAGATTTGCAAGCATTTCACAGTCCATTGTACATTTAATTTGTTATTCAGTAGCATTGATGAAAATGCAGGGCAATATCTTTGTGGATTCTTTTTTAAATTATTTGAGGGGTTTTTCTTTAATTTTGGGTTTGTTTGGGTTTTTTTGAGATTATCATCTATAGTTTAGTGTCAGTGGAGCTGTCAAGTCTCACAATTGTTTGAACATCTCACTTGGCTATTGCTCATGGGCCAAACAAATTCTGGGCCTAAAGCATATCTTACCTTGAAAATTCTGAGAAATAAAGAATCCATCTTTAAGAATTTGTTCCTATTTGATTTTGCCTTTTCAGAATTTCATCTTGTTTCTAACAAGTGCCTTCTGTGGTTTTGAGTTGCACCTTTTCATGCCTTTTAAGTTTTCTTGTGGCTGTATTAAAGACTTTTTGTTGCTGATAATTTCTTTTTCTTAAAGATGATCAAGTAAACGGTCAGCTGTCTGTCTGGCTTATCAAAAGGACTGAATCTTTAAATCTGATTATACACAATGTTTTTTACCCCCCTGCCCCCAGATGCTAATTGGTTTTGTAGCTCTACTTTGCATATTCTATAAGTTTCAATGTCTCTTTTCGAGCAGCAGCCATGGAACTGGGCAGAGTATTTCAGTGTCACTTTTGCCCCATGCTACCCCTATCATTATTTCCATTCACTCTCATATCTTTGAACCCAGAAGCCACATTATCCCTTCTAATAACAGCAAAAGCTCTGAATGTGATGCTTAGCTGGGAAGCTGTGTTGACCTCATCCCTTTTGCTTTCCTTGCTTGAGAGGTCACAGTTCTCTGATCTGCAAACCTTACCTGCATCTCATGTTGCTAGATATATATCTACATTCAGATATCTTGTTTTGGTTGGAATGAGCACAGCTTGCCAAGTAATTGTGTTAACTCTGTGATTTGCCTTCTGTTTTTCTTTCTCATGTCACTAAACCATGTAATCTCTTAATTTTACTATAAAGGACTTACTTATTTCCAGGTAGCTAATAAAATACTTAGGTAGTGTAGAGCATAATTTCAGTAATTTTGAACTGCAAAAGAAACATTACAGTTGCATTGTGATGTTACTCACTAATGGCAGCTTTTCTGAGATCTTGAAGTTAAGTATTTTTTACATATTTGTCCTATATGTTTCTATATCCTATTTTTAAAATCCCAATGATTTGATACCTGTTGCTTGTGGCACATCTTTAAGCGTTCAGTTGCTGAAAAAGCCTTAAATGTGATACAAAATCAATAGATTTCACCATCCTTATTCTTATAAAGATAAAATTAGGAACTTTCTGCAACGTTTTGAGATGCCAGCTCCAAAATTATTCCTGCCTTAGGATGCCCACAGACCCCCGTTATATTTGGTTGTGCATATTGCCTACTCCCTTGTCTTATGTGTTCTTTGAAGCGTCTCTTCCAGCAGGAGCAAGTACATGTCAAAAGGCATTTCATCCCAGACCCTATTTGCACGGAAGCCTGAGCCCCAAGAAGTCCCTTTGACTAGCAGCACTTGTGCTGCTCAGGTGGGCTAAGAACTCTTTTGGACTGAGGGTTTTGTTTCAACCTCCGTTTCTTCTTCCAAAGTGTTGCACCGCGTGCTTGAGAAGGAGGAGTTTCTTGTGTAGAGCACTGCAGTGCAGTTGGCTTGGTGCACTGAGATGAGAGATGTCTGTGTGGGATATACATGCTGTAGGGTTTAGGTTGAAATATTAAATGCCTCAAATTTAGTGTAATAATCTGGCATGAAAATGTACTTACTTGTAATTGTCCCGGATGCTGTCTGATTCAAAAGCGATTTTTATGCATATTTTTGTATCTCCTGGACCTGTAGTGTAAAAGGACATTAAGCAACATGTGGGTGTGAATCATCTGGAAGTTAACTTAGTTATCAAAACATAGTATCTCAATTGCTGAGAGTAACGCTTTCCACTTCACTTTTGCAATGTTTTGCTTGTTGCCACTGTTCAAATTTAAATGCCTATTTACTTTTCCCAGTTGTAGCAATTAGTTATTCTCTTTTAATTTTGATATTGATGCCTGTAAAATGAGTAAATGTAAACACCATTCTTGAAACTAAACTCTTCATGCTATTTTCTCCTACTGATAATTTCAAGAGGCAGACTGTGTTTTCCGTTGTCTGTGGCTTAATTAATCAACTTGAATTATACTTGAACAGGAACTCTGATACCAGAAGAGGGTTTAGCAGCCTTGGAAGTTAGGAGATTATGAATGAGGCAGCACTGAAGAGTTACTTTGTTATTACTTTGCTTGTTGGAAAAAGAAGATGTTTGTAAAGTCGTGGCCAGCAGTGGCTACATACTTGCTTCCTTTCCCTCCCTCTTAGAGACTTTTCTATTTTCTCAGACCTTTCACATGTAATAACTTGGCATAGATAGACAGGTCTCTGTCCCAAACTGAGACGCTCCAACAACATGCTAATAATTCAGTGGCATCAGTCAGATGAAACTGGCATACTTACTGGAATACCAGAAGTCTGGGCTGCTTTGTGAGTAGGTTTGGTGTCCAGACTACCATCTATGCAAGCCACTGTATGCAGTTGGGTGCTGTGTTTCTTGACTGGGGCCTTGATTGTGATGGCTTTGTTGCTGTCTTTAGCAAGCAATTTAATTTCTCAGTGATTTTGTGGTGTGTTTTGTTTTGTTGGAGCGGGGAGGGGGGTGGGTGGGTGTTGGTTTTATTGTTGGTTTGGGTTTTTTTTTCATTACTTCAGTTTGGGGAATATGGGGAGATCTGTAGAGAAAAGTACAATTTGGTGGTAATTTTGTCAAGTATAAGTAGGGCAAGTAGATGCTGCAGCATTCCTTCTTGACCAG
Organism: Lonchura striata; assembly: GCF_050655825.1. NCBI lineage: Eukaryota > Metazoa > Chordata > Aves > Passeriformes > Estrildidae > Lonchura > Lonchura striata. The sequence goes on along the minus strand of NC_140741.1, from coordinate 33,613,653 downwards.
AAAAGATAGGGACCTGCTAATTCTCTTGAAGTATCCTGTTGCTTGCCCAAAAGCCCCTATGCAAAAGTAAACCTTGTATCCCCAGATTTCCTGGCTTGAACAAAGCCTCCTACAAAGCACTTTCACATCGTGCTCTCTGTATCCATGAGATGACTTGGCAGGAGGGAGCATTTTTGTTCCAAGTGGGTTAGCAGCAGGCACAGACCATCATTCAATAATATGAAATCTTCAGTGGCAGTTCTGCTGTAAGTAGTTCCTGCCACCACTGGCCAGTACCTGCTTGGTTGTGCTACCATGCTATTTTGTGAAGCTGTGCTTTGGGCTGGACAGGAGAGCTGATCTAGCATTAGACTGTATTTTATGTTTAGTTGTTATATGGCTTTGAAAAAAAGTATTTAGACATTTCCCTTCCCTTCATCTCTGCTGCATTTCACAGCATGGCCATGCAAACACATGATAATTTGTAATGCTGGACTGAGAAACTGGAAGGCAATCCCCACACCCTGCCCCATTTAAAAAAAAAAAAAAAAAAAAAAAAAAGAGGAGGATTCAAGACCTGCTTAAAGTAATTTCGTTGCCAAGTTCTTTGTGTTATCAAGCCCCGCCTGTGTCTGTAGCTCTCTTCCCTTCCTGCCGGTCCCATCCTGGGTGGCCCTGTTAGTCGGGGAAGAAGAGGCTTTTGGAAACAGTTAGGGTGTTGAGTTTGTACTTTCAATAGCAGCCATGCTCCTGTGTAGCTGTACTTTCATTTCAAATAATATGAGGTGGCTTTAAACTAAATACAACCCTTTTACATAGATCTGGCTAGTGCCCTTATTCTCTCTGGGTGCTCTAAATATTGTGTCCTTGTGCACTTAGTGAGGAAGCTTTTTTGGTGTCAGTTTTCTTTCTCAGCTGATGACCTCCACTGCTAGCACTCTCCTGAAGCATTAACCATGCACAGAGTCACTTCCTTTTCCCTCTTACCTCAGTTTAAAATACTTTGCTCTTGAATCTTGTAAATGGGGTGATAATTTCAAAGCAAACAGCTTCCAGTCCTTTCTTGCCAACTTTTGCCCACAAGGTATGCAAAGTAAACAGAGCAGTTAGGAAATTAGTTATGTGCTTTCCATCCTAGTGCAAGGCATCCCAGGATGGTTCCTAGCCCTCTAAGTAATGAATAAAGGGAGAGATGGAGAACTGGCATGCCGAGTTGCATTTTAATGTATGGAGCCATTTCACAGATCATTCATATTTTACAAGCTTTAGGAAAACCTTGTAAAATGTTAGGCTTTAAAAAATCTCTACTATTCATATACTGAACATAAAAGTGTTTTATTGCTTGCAGCAGAGAAAGAAAACGGAAATACCTAGGATGAGCTAAAAGAAATACAGAGAATTTTCTTCACATGTGAAAAAAATAACTTTGAAGCAGACTTTACCTAAATATAAAGAAGATTCTTACCTCTGGTAGGTTTTTGGAGGGAGATTAGAAAGATTTTCCAGTGCCACCATTATGTTTATAGGTTTGATTTGAAAACTATGAGTCTGGATGCTGTAATGGTGGGAATGCAACAGTTACAGGGTACAATACCTGTAACAGGATAGGCAGATGCCATTTTAGTGTATTTATTAAAAGGAGACAAGTCTAGGCAATTATTAAAAAATGTGCTTTGAAAAAGTTGAAAAAGAAATGGTTAATGCTTAATATATTTAGCTTCATCCTAGGTATTGAACAGTCTTTACTAATTAATTGACCTATAGGAAAATTTGTTAAATGTGAAAATGAGATTTAAGGTTATCAACAGAGAGGCTTAGCTGCAAAATGATGGTGAGGCTGTAAAGGGGAAAAACCACGTGATAACCTCCAAATGAGATAGGGCAGGTCCCAAGAGTACAAGGCCTGCAGGAATTCAAATCAACAGTAAAGTTATAATCTGAGGCCATTAGCACAAACACACTTTCAATTTTGTGCTCGTGCATGGGACAGCACTAGTAGGAAGCTGGAGCCCTCCTGGTTCCAAAATAAGATCCTTCCTTATCAGTTTTACTCCGTTGGCATGACTCAAAGGACAGTATGATAACAATTCATAGTGGTACTCCTTCACACATTTCTATCCACTTCATAAAAGTAGCTCTATGCATGGATTGTGCCCTACTCCTTTTTTAGAAACAGGATATCTGTTTAAAAAAATAATATAAAATTGAATTTATTATATACAATATGTATTATATATTTTATAGTTGATATCGAGGGTTTTAAAATGAAAGTATGCTCTGTCTTCTGGAAACTTTCCCTTCATGTTTCCCAAATGAAGGGTATGAAATTCACTGAAGATGGGTTTTTTTTCCATAGAAATTCCTTGAGTTCCATAAAATGTTAACTCAAAACACTTGAAAGAATGTAAAATATCTGTCATCTGGAATATTTCATTTATACTTGTGCCAAAAGCGGGGCAGCAAACTCGGCTGCAAGGGCCTAGTTTGCTGAACTTGTAGTCCCTAGAATATATAAGAATATTTTTTTAAATATAGATTTAATGCTAAGCTCTTATATTTACTGGAGAGAGAGGAAATATTACAATTTGAATAAATTTTTAAAGTTTTATTTATTTATTTATTTATTAGCCACAAGGAAAGGATAATATGTTCCTGGAATAATTTCTTTTTAAATGGCTGCACTTTAATGCAGCATGAACTCAAACATCCCAAACCACACCATTTTTTTGCTCTTTAGTTCAAATAAACCTTACCTCAGTTCACATATATATTTATTTTCCTGAGTGAAATTATGATTATGCTATACAAACTAAAAAGAGAAGATGTTGAATTAGCTTCTGCTTAGTGTAGCCCCTTTACAGCAGATATTGCTTTATAAGATTTGATTCAACATCTGCTTTTTACCTGTGAATCCTTAATGAAGTTAAAGCTATCCAGGTAATACAATTACAAATGTGATGCAAGTTGTACCAAAGCCAGGAGATTGTGCAGCTCATACACAAAGTTTCTGGGCTGACATCATCAGAGTAACCTTCTCTTCAGTACATACCCATTCCCATTCTCTGCCCATCTCCTGGGAAAGAAAAGGCAGCAGTAGCCAATGGGAGAGATTGTAACTTCCTGGCTCTATTTGGTGCAAAGATTAACAAACCACATAGAAGTCCAGATATTTTATTTTTTGTCATAGCTTGGCTGTTTGGCTTTCCTCTTGCTCTGTGAGCAGACAGAAGACATTATCTTATCTATTTCTCTGTCACAGTTACAATAGCCTTGCTTTTTCTTCAGAATCTGCCTGTTCTCATCTGGAGAAACCTGCCAACAGACTGCTGAGTGATGGGAAGGTTGACTAATGGGAGTAGCTTTATATTATTTGGCTGTTTGAAGAGGAGATAAAAAAAAAATTAGTGTCATCTAAGTTAGGTTTTATCTTTGTGGTATGAGGATGCACATGTGAAAGTTGGAGAATGCTGGAATATTTTTCTTGTTTCTAAGTTTAGCTATAAAAGATAAACCTGTGTACTTGAAAATGAATAGCAGATTACAAGAAAATCAGATTGCTTTCTTCAAGAAAGCTGTTGGGAAACTCAAGACATTCAGAGAAGGTGAATTAACTGAAGGTGTGGAGATGGAGTACACCAAACTTCAAGCTACCTGCAGGGCATTCTTTAGAGAGAATGGAGTACCCTTGACAGAGAAATTGACTTTCTACTCTGTGAAGATGGAGGAAGCATCATGCTGACTCATCTTCCCACTTGGGAGTTGTTCTTCAGTGGAGAGGTCTATCATTAGATCTTTTCTAGGATCTAGGATCCTCTCTTTCAGGAGAGGAAAGTGAAAGATGGGACTGTTACTTTCTTGCCCAGGACTGGCACTGCATATTCAGGAGTAAAAATCATGTGTCAAAACAATTTTTTTCAGAGATCCTCCAGGGTCTCCTTCTGCAGAGTGACCCTCAGATGGTATTTGGTATGTAAATTGTATAAATTAAACTAACAAGATCACACAGATGTTATACAGAGTGCATTTTTATGCAACAATATTGAATTGTGAATCCGTACTACTGGGTCCAGTTAAAATAAAGTATTACCACATCAGTCATGAGCAGACATGTGAAGGAAATCCTTTGCTAGCGTTCCTAGGGAATTCTGCAAATGCTTCACTGTTCCTGGAGTTGCAAAATCATTATTCCCTCCTAAAGAGCATCCAAATGCTTTTAATATTGACCTGGAGATTAAAAAAGCTACAACAACAAAGTGTACAGCTAGCATTCTATTACTCTATTGAATAGCTATTAATATGGCTGCTGCAGGAGATGAGGCAGGAAGGGAAGCATGGCTGCCTATAGCTGCAAACATAATAGCTTCTAAAGTTTTAAAATGCTCCTTCTGCCTCCTCACACATCCATGCTACCTGCCATCCTATGTCTGTATTTGGCATGTTGATTTGGGGAAAGATTTGATTTGACACTACAGCACAGCTTGAGGAACCAGCTGTACAGAATATTAATATCTGATCTTATTTCATTAATATCAATTTCAGGCCTGCATTCCAGAGAAGGTTAATATTAAGCTGGTTTTAATCATAGCAATATTTTCCAGATTCCTAGACAAAATGCACCAGCTGGTTTTCAGTAAATTTTACAGTGCAGGAGACAAGAAACAGACTTCCTCACAGAAAGGGAATGTGGCAGTGTAAGTCCTGGGAGCATGGGGAGGTTTCAAGCACTGTCTTGCTTTCATCCTTCAAGCAAGGATGTCTTGCTTTCACAGTGAGATCTGGCAAGGGCAACACCAAAAACCAAAGAGACACCTAGTCTTGGCTGTGCTCTCACCATGGTTTCTGATGTTGCTGCTCACCTCAGGCTCTTTGCTCTGTTCCCACCCTGGCTCTCTTTTTGACTTGTGTTTCTCTCTCATGGTGAGTGACAGTCTTTCAGGAAAGCTGTGTTTCTGGGCTGGCTTGTGGCTGTCCACTCCACCCTGCATCCCACCTAAAACAGAAGTGGATGTGCAACCAGTTGGAGGAAACATTGCAATGCCTGATCTCCTGTGAAACCACCAAATGAGGTCATTAGACATTTTTTTTTTTTTTTTTTTTTTTTTACAACTCAGGCAGCCTTGGAAGAAGTGAATGAACCATAGCTTCCTTTTTTCCTCCACTTTTTTCTACACATAAAATGGCATAATTAAATAGAAGCTATATTGTTTTACAAATGCCTCTATGTGTGAAATTAGTGTGCTTCCCAAAAAAGCCCTAAAACTGAAAGACTCTGCAGTGTTTGTTACAGTAAGTTAGGCCTGTGACATTCTATCCTCTGAGAAATATTCCTGCATAGAATCTAGTTATCCAGTTCATCAACATGCATAATTTGTTCCACTACTCCTAGCTTTGAGTCAAGATTGGATTTTGTGAAGATGTCTGCAGAGGAGCTTTATGTATAGAGCTGTATGAAAAGAAAAGGTTAAAAATTGTGGTTGCAGCAGCCATGAAAAGCTATAGCATAAACGTTCACTGCTTTAAAATATGAAAAAACCCGGTGTCTTTTAAATATCAAAGGGATTAGTATTAATCCAGCACTTGTGATTTTCTTAAATCGTGTTATTTGCATAATAATACTCACCACCTGCTATATCTTCAAAGCGCTTTTCAGACATTAACTAATTGATCTTTGTAACACCCCTGTGATGTAAAGACCTGTTATTATCCCCAGTCTGCAGATGTGGAAACCAAGACCCAGAGTAGTTGAAGGAACTTGTTGGGCACAGGGCTGAGGCAGTGGCATCAAGGGTGCCATGTGTCTATTGTCCTGTCTTCTGGCAATTCCCATTTGCAGCACTTCCAGGGGCGGCTACAATTTTTCTTGCCTGTCTTTAGGAACAAAAAAAAAAGAACTGATTTATTTTTTGTGTCTTGGAGGATGGTTTATTTGTTTTGATTTTGAGGGTGTTCTGCTAAATTATTTTGCTTTTGTTTTTACTTGCCCTGTAGTCAAAGACAGATAAGACAAAAAAGCTTCTACGTCTTCTTATTGTCTGTGTGCACCACAGCAAACATGGAGAGCTTCTGAGCACTTTTTTCTTTGTTCAGGACTCAGTATGGTCTTATTAAAACACAAGTTCCATCTCAATATAAGAAAGAAGGATGTAAAGAACTTCACACTGAGGGTGGCAGAGCACTGGAACAGGCTGCCCAGAGAGGCTGTGGAGTATTCCTCTCAGGAGACATTCAAACCTACCTGGACAAGTTTATGTGTGACCTGCTTATGGTGGCCCTGCCTTGGCAGGGATTGGACTACATGAACTCCAGAGGGCCCTTCCAACCCTAGCAATTCTGTGCTTCTCTGATTCCTGTTAGTAGGTTTTTTTTGGTCAAACTTGCCCCTACTTGTCAGAGGAAAAGAACATTAAAATGAGAAGTGACAGGGTGAGTTGCTTATTGTTATAAAATTTAAATACTTGTTTCCATCCTGTGCTGGCAGTAAGCAGCCATTCCCAGGTGCCTGCCAGAAGAGCAGCTAGTGTCTGTGATCGAGGGCTGCTCCAGCAGTGGAAGGCTGGGGTGGTGCTGCCATCAGGATGGCAGCATGTTCCCAACATCTGCCTCATGGTGTTCCTTCACCAGGTGCCTGGGGAGACCGTGGTCATCTGTTGTTCCAGCCCTCATGTGTGGGTGACATGCAGGTGATGTGTAGGTTCCCCCAACCTCTACCATTGCTCTCTTTGGAGCAGAGCTTAATAAAATGCCAGGTGGGCCTTGGTAAGTATTGTGTACCTGAGCAAAAATGAGGCAGAAATGGAGGACAGACAGGTGTCACACACCTCAGTCAAAGAAGAGATATTAAAAGCTCTTTCATGGTAATAATCTGACTTTAAAATGGGGTATTAAAAATATATTACAGTTCCTTTAATCTGGCAGTGTCACTTCAATACTTAGTGCAAGGGTTTAACATTAAAGTGATTGCATTTGTTTTTACAGATGTTTCAATGGCATTATCTCCAAGCAGGAAAGTAAATCTTGTTGAGAGCACTTGGAGCCCATCAGTGCAGTTTCAGACCAAACCTCATGGAAAGTGTGTGCCATGCCAGCTTCCAAGAGATGATTTAGGATAACCTGTGATTTCCCAAGTGCAGTGTGTATATCCTCACAAGGGCTGCAGTGGTGACAAAGGAGCAGATTACTTCAAAAAGTTAGGGACCTGGCTATATGTGCTTGCTTTAGTTATTTGGCCAAACAGAAGGCCAGGGGAGGTGAGGAGGTGGAGCACAAATTATTCTGAATTCTATTGTACTCCAGTTAGGACAGACGGGCTGTAATCTCTCTTTAGGGCACAAATTACAGGGTTTGCAGACCTTTGCATGCTTGTGGATTGTTTGCTTCTCTTCACTCCCTGGAACATCATTTCCATACACCTCTGTTGATTCAGGACAGAAGGGGGTCCAGCTTCAGGTGACCATGTTGCTTGTCTCATGAAGTGCTCCCTCCATGATTCATGCATTTTCAGGTGAAAGGGGTGAAACTGGTGAGTTCTTTGTGAAACACTGATCCTAGAGGAAGGGCAGCTTAGGAGAGGGAAGAGAGTGGGCAAAGCTCAGGTTGTGCTTCAAGTGAAGTTTGGAGGCAGGCTGAAGAATTCCAGTTAATGTGCTACTCATGGAGAGAAGCTGGATAAAAGGTGGATGATTTAGCATGGCTGGAAGCAGGGAGCAGGGCACAGAGGCTGATACAAGCTGTTTGGGGCCTGGGGTGAATTCAGCTTGTGGGAGGTATTGTGTTAACCCAGTGTGCTCCTCTGGCAGCCTTGCACCACTTGGGAAAAGGGTTTGGCTGTGGTGTGCCCAGTGCTCCCAGCAGCTGCAGTGGTGCTACACTGCCTCCTTCCCTGACAGAGGACAGGGCAGCCTCACTCCTATGGGAACCAGCAGCACGAGGGTCTCAAAGGAAAGTTGCCATGCTCACAACTGTATCAGATGTTTTTATTTTCTGTGGCCAAAAGCAGCAGCTTGTGCAGTGACCTCTCATTTGGCTCTTGTGCTTGGGCAGTGTTGCTGGGGCTGGTGACAAAGAAAAGGTTGAGCTTTCCTTGATCTTGCTGGGCAAGTGCTTTTTGGCCATGGGATCATGTCAGAATTATAACTGGACAGTGATGCCCTGGCTTCTGAAATGTCAAATGGAGGTGTGCCCTCTGTCTCCTGAATTTGTTTCAGTTTAGATCTGAAACTGCTGGAAGGTGATGGTTTGTTGTACTATCAATGGTAGATGTACCAAAAGGACTTGTAAGATACTTCTTATTGTAACGTACTTCTTGTAATTGGGCCAAAAAAGTTTTTAAACCCAAACCTAGCATGTTTATCTCTCCTTTAAAGTAACCAGAGGAATAAAATTATTGCTGGCACTCAAGCTTATGTTTCAGACTTTGGATTTGTTTTTTTTTAAGCTTGATGTTTATAAAGGATTCAGGGCTCTCTGCAGCAGTGAATGACATCCTACTTAGGTCCAGCTGAAGTTTCTCCGTAGGATCCCATCAGAGGGCCTCAATTCTGGACTGCAGACAACATCAAATGCAATTTATTCTTGGCCCTTGGATCAGCCAATTGGCTTTTTAATTATTTTTTTTTCTTTTATTGTTCTGAATACCTACTCAGTTTTGGGCCTAAGCTGATAGCTTCCTAGGAAACTTGGGCAGCTATCAAATAATGGTAAGTTTTGATCTCTTTTCTTGTGGACTCTTCTGTAATATCATCCCATGGGAGATGTCTTAGCAAGCTCAGTTTATTTCAAAGAACATTTAAAATAATGGAAAATAGATCTGAGGAGGGATTTGAAGAAGCCATATGCAGATAGAGTCTCTGCTCTGTCATGAGGCAGAGAATGAACTGTAGTTAAGCCACTCATTGAACCTCCTCCTCTAAAGGAAAATACTTGGTAGCTGTCATTCCTCTGCTCAATCGTTATTACTGTGAAGTTTTTCCTGATGTTTATCCTGCAACTCCTGGATGCTGTTTAGATCTCTTGTCTTTAATAGACATGGTGAACAGTTAATTCCCTTCCTCTGTGACTAATTTCTCCCTAGTTGAATACTCAGTAAAAGCTAAATCATTTGCCAATAATTCTTGGGTCCTTGAAACAACAAAAAAACAAGCTTTTAAATTGGTTAGAGTTCTCTTAAGAAATAACTCTGTTTTGGCAACTTATATAGCCTTGAACTTGTTTGTGAACTGACTATAGCCTCTAACTGGATAGGTTTGTTTAGTAAACTTTTTTAAACCCCTCACCTTTGAAAACCCAGTTGTTTCCAGACTGGGGTTATACATGGGGTTCTGTGCCTCTTGTTTAATTTCGCTGTGAACAGAACTGCTAGTGTCTTCATTCAAGGGCCTGCCTTGCTTTGTACCGGCTGATTTACAATACAATGTGTAAATGTAGTAGCAGTCTGGAACAAAGGAGAGCCTGTTTATCCAAACAAATTTGAGGGTGAGGGTGAAGAGGTAAATTGCAGCCTGTTCACTGAACTGCGGCGTGAAAGCAGAAGGAAAGGCAGGGCACGAAAGCAGAACGTGACAGGCAAATGACGGGGGAGCAGGCTTGGCCCGGCATCCCTGTAATTGTAGGGTATGCTGACCCAAGGAGCCCAGGCGAGCTGCCGGGGTGCCCAGGTGCTTCCTGGTCCTTTGGAGGAGCTTCATTTGCAATTAAAGAGTTTTTGTAGATGGTTTTTGTGCTTTGCTCAGAGCAGTTCTTCTGTAGTCAGTTGTGCAGAATCCAATGTAACCTCTTGGCAGGTGTTGCTGCGATTCCCCAGTTCACAGTGCCTTAGCTGATTGCTTTTACTTGTCCTGAACTGAAGCCAGCAAACACATTTCTTGGATTTAAGTATTCTGGGTATTTTAGCCTTATTGTTAAGCTTGAGTATTTCAGCTATAACAGCTAAGTCTATTAGCAAAGAGATTAAATTGTGAGGAAGTTATATTGCCTTGTCCAGACATGAAAAATAAATTGTTAGAAATCGGCTTCCATCCAAGGCATGATCACTCCTGCAAAACAAATTGGACAGAAATACTGTGGTGCTTTTCTGTGCCTTGCATGCTCGCTCTTTGCACTTCCTGTAAATGAGTTTGCTACCTAATAGTTAAGGAGGATCACCTATTTAAACTGTATTGGTAGTGCTTCCTGATGTTGGTTGCAACAGGGGCCTGGTTTGCTCAAAGTCTGTTTTTTTATTCTGCTTCTGCTACCATGTACCATTTGAAAGGGTGATTTGCAGAGCCTTACTCAGGCTGGGACCTGAGTAAGGTGAACTCTAACACAGCTCATCAGCTTCTTGGCTCAGTCGCATCCTGCGTGCTGTGTAGTATTTACTGTTGTACCAAGAAACATGAAGTTCCATCTGTCCTTTGTTTTTCTGCCCATTAACTACAAAATTCATTTCGGTTTAGCAGAGCTTTCCTCTAAACTTTTCCCGAGTTATAAATTATGGCTTTTCTGAAATCTTCAGCCTTGTCTGTGGGAAGAACACTTTAATTTGGTTTAACAGTAGATGAGTAATCTAACTACAGATAGTGATTTTTCAGTTCAGCTGCAGTCAGCTTCTTGCTCCAACTGTTCCACTAAAATTTCAGAGGTGGCAATCAATTCCCAGCCAGCCTTGTTTATCCTCCCCTTGACTTTTCTTGTTCTCTTCTTAGTCTATGACACTGAAAAGTGCCATCTTAAAAAGCATGTGTGCTGTATTCCTTTTAATGGTTTTCAACACAATTCTTAAAGTCAGATTGCTGAACTGTTTTTGCTTTGTTTGGTCATCACCTAGACTTTTAGCACAGATACTCAAATATTTCATGCTTGCCACTTCAAAACAGATGAACAGTATCTTTTCAGGAATATATTTTAACTTCTCTTATCTTTTTTGGTTCTTTCCACTGTAAAGTGGAAAGAATTGTGTTAACATTAGTTAAACTAGTTTATCTTGTTCTCTGTATACATAAATATGAAGGCAGGCTGAAAGCTCTCATTTGGCGTGCAGGTCCACTTTATAGACACCCAGACTTGGAACATATCCTTTCAATGTCAGCAGGATCTGTTCTTTGGGTGGGTGAATGGATGGGCCAGAGAAATGGGCCTGCAAGCACAGGGGTAGGTGTGCTGAGGCCAGCAGGGAAGCTCCTGTTTCAGGTCACGGAGCACTTCTCAGGGCATTTGGTGGTAGAAGAGGGGTGCCCTGATGATGTGGAAGCTGCTGCCCCAAAGGTAAAGGCAGGTCAGCAGATGGAATGCACTGCTCTTGAGATGCTTGTTTTTGTTCCTGTAATTAGTATGTAAGGTTAATTTCCTCTTGAGTATGCGAAAGAGGAAGGCTCAGTCTTCAGGGACTAAAGCTGCCTGGAGGAGTGGGGGATATGTTTTGTTTTGTTTTAAGCAACTCAGTGTGGTATGCACTGTTTCTTGATGGAAGGACAGAAACTTCATAGCTCTTGTTTTAAAAGCTATGGGCTATGGGTCAGCCCGTAAATGTTATTAATTTCATGTGGAGTGGCTAAACTTCCTGCTGACTTAGGTAATGTACCCACTGAGCTTGGATAAAAGGTTAGAGATGGCAATTATGGAAAAATCTTTTTCCATTAAGCTTTTGTAAGCTCAACCAAGCCACTGTCAATAAGTACACTTTTTTCCCTGCTACTGTAGACTGACTCTAATCCAGACTTGGTTTATTTAATTTTTTTATTGCTTGAATGTGCACACTCAAGATACATGGAGAATATCGAGCAACATTGAGTACACACTGAGCAAATGCATTTGCTGGGATGTACCAGCACGGCTTGGTGTGTCAAGTGAATAGATTTGCAGTGTGTTTGTAAGTGGTCATAATTGGGCTGTAAAAGTGCATGGTCTTGCGCTTTTAATTCTCTGTCTCTTAAGTTGAACAAGGCATCTTGCAGAGTGGCATTGGGCTGGAGGAGGGGGTACCAGAAGGACTAGAAATAGTAGCTGTTTGTTTATGCCAGAATTTTTATTCTCTCTTTTCCTTCTCCCTTTCCTAGGGATGGTCTTATGTATTCCACCCACTCTCATTCCCTTCTGCTGAATGTGTGTGGATGTGCTCCAGGACCATATGTGCTCATAGAGATACACTTCAAAGGAAATTCTAGACTGCCTAGAGAAGCTGTTTGAGTTTAGACGAGGTCTGAATTTGCCGACTGCTGCAGCATTTCTTTTGAAGAACCACATGGCAGTGCTGCTGTTTCTTTCCTTCAGCACCTTTGCACACTGATGAACACCCTTAGCCCCCAAAGCAAGTGAACTGCTGATAGGTGTAGTCTGCATGAACTGAAGCAAGCTGAATTTCACTTCAAGGCATCAGCTCAGCAGGGTTTTTTGGTGGCTAGTTGACATACTTTAGATTTCATGATGTATTTGCCCAGCAGTGAAGATAGTATGAGGTTGTTTCTTTTCCCCCCTCCATTCACAATGATTTCTTCAAAGAAGATTTTATCAGATGGGTTTTGGGAAAGGTGGGAACTTGCCCCAGCTGGTTCAGGGACACTGTCTTACCAAGTCATTATTTCTAGGTACTTAGGATTCTGGCTGATTTTGTCTGCTCTGCTGTGGCTATTCTTGGTTAGATGCCTACTTTCTGTTTGATAAACCTCTGCAGATTCTTGATGGCTTCCATATGAATGGTGTGGTATTAAACTGAATATATAAACATACTCCTTGTTGGGGAATGCAGGGCATCTGGTGCAGATTTTGGCATCCTTTTCCTTCCAGAAAACAGAATTGCACAATAGCTGCATTCCAGCAGCAGATTTTGAACCTGGACTGTATTGAAGTTAAATGTTTGCCAGGAGTTGTCCATTACATTTTGCAATATGAAACATTGACCTTTCATATGAATGGCATTTATTTAATATGAAGGCATTTATTTTAAAAAGTCCATTTTTATGGGTATTTGGTCCACTACTCTTGAAGAATGAGTGTTTGGCAGATGTGTCAGTGGACTTCTATAGCATCTTTCACTCTTTATATGCTTTAGTCCATGGTGCAGATCTTCATTAATTTGTTTCTGTAAACGCAAGTTTCATATGTCAGACAGGGTGATCCTGTTTGTAGCTAGCTGGAGGTAAGGGAAGGAAAATAGTTTGATTTTTCACAGGTGTTGCCATGCAGTCATGCATTCCCTTCCCCAGACTTCACTCTTTGGTCAGCCATGAAATGCAGAATGTGAAGGTGGGTATAGAAACTGTCAGCTAAAAAAACACCCTCTGAATGTAGGGAATTGGTTGTATTAGGGATGAGCAGTCTTGCTTACTTGCATCCTAAGCCAGCAGCATGAAATTGCTTTTAGATACTTGAAAACAGCAAAAGAAAATTGCTTCTCCCCCTCACCCTGCCTTTGGAAGAGCATGTTCTTGTTAGCTGGGCTGCTTGTAAAGGTGGGACTCTCTTTGTTATCCCTGAGATGGTCTGTTGGTGTGCTGGGAGGGCTTCTCGCCTCCCCAACCATGCATTTGTTTCGCTATTATTCACAGCCGATGGAGTGTTTGTGTTCATAGGATTATTTGTTTACAAATGATATCGTTTCTCCTGAGAGTACATCTTCTGATGATGATCAATGGCTCAGTTACTTTTAATAAAGCTGAGGCAGTCAGACACAGGAATTCTTTTGATGTTGTTGAGGCCTCATCTGAGTCATATAATACCTTAAATGAAAACAGAGCAAATAGGAAATGTAGAAACGAATGACAGGTGTTGGCAGGAGGGATGTTAAGGAATTTTATAGCTTTCACATCTTTCTTTTCTGCTCAGGGCGGATGATTGTTCTGCCTTGGGGCACAGACAAGCTGCAAATGAGAAGATGGTGGAAAAAAATGGGTAGCAGTGGCATGGTGGGAGGTGTATGATGGATCTGACTGAATGGATTTTATTTCTTCAGCACAAGCAAAGCTCCTTGTTCTGGTGGACCAGGTTCATAATTTAGTTCTGATGCCCTTGGCCCCAGGAAGGTGGTCACAGGGTAGAGCTGGCTGGAGGCCAGGACTCAGCAGCTTAGTTTCCGACAAAGACAGATCTCCGAGGACCTCCAGCAGTGATTAGTTCCAAGATGCTCTGGCAGGCATTGAGTGGTTTTGGAATGTGTTAGGAAGCTGATTCAGTAGTCTATAAGAGATAATTTCTTGTGTTCCAGTTGCCCCTAGCCTTCCTACCTGGGAATGTCCATAAGACATTTAAGCCATTTGCCAATTCAGACTGCACATAGACTTTAGCCAAACTAGCAAAGCAATGGTGCTTTTCTGCAGATTTGGTTAAAGGGCATCTTTGAATACTACATTTAACCTTTTCTTTCATAGGAATGGATACATAGGGGTGAATGCTGAATGAGGACTTCTCTGTTGTTCACCTTTCCAATAATACAGAACTTGAAAACATTTATGGCCTTTAAAACTCCTCTAGATAGAATAGCACGTCAGAGGTGCCAAAAAAGGTTGGGTTTCAAGAAAAAACTGAAGTATGAGTATAAGGTGTGTTGTGCTGATAGTTTTTGTAACCCTGGACATTAGCTACTGTGCTGAAGATAAGGACTCTTCTTCCCCCTTTCACCTTCCTATCCCATCAGCCTCCAAGCTTTCTGAACCAGCACATACTGTTACCTCTTAACCTCTCTCACTTCTCTGCTGTGCTGCTGCGTGGATGAACAGTTGACAGGTGATGATCTTCAGCCATGGCTGTGGCAGACTGCTTATTGTTTTGCCATTAACTAGGTGTCATTTCCCATGGCACCCAGTATCTGACCATAGTCTGAGAGCCAACATCCTAGTCCTGCGGGGCTTGCTCACTCCTACACAACTATGAAAGAGCACTGCTGATTTTCCACCTTCAAGAAGAGGTCTAACTGTATGTGGGTATCTTATTTTAGGTATTGGCTCATACTCACCACCACTGATGCTAACTTTTGGGGACAGATTGGTGTGGCCTTTATTTCCTGAGCTCACATTATCACAAAATGGTGAGGATTGGAAGGGCCCTCTGGAGGTCATCTGGTCCAACATTCCTGTTCAAGTAGCTCCTTCTAAAGTCAGCCATTTTTAATATCTCCAAGAATTGGCACTCTACATCTGGGCAACCTGGGCCAGTGTTTGGTCATCATGACAGTGAAAAAGTGTCTCCTGATGTTCAGAAGGAAGCTCCTGTGTTTCATTTTGTGCCCCTTGCCTCTGGTCCTGTCACTGGCACTACTGTAAAGCAGCAGGTTCCACACTCTTTGCACTCTCACTTCAGCTATTTGTACATATTGGCAATGTCTCTCACAAGCTTTCTCTCCTCCAGACTGAACAGTCACTGCTCTGTCAGGTTTTCTTCACAGGAGTGGTGCTCCAGTCCTCAGCTGTATTTGTGGCTCTTGGTTGAACTCTCTCCAGTATGTTGATGTCTGTCTTGTACTCGGCCCAGGAGTGGACATAATACTCAGGGTGTGGCCTTGCCTCCTCAACCTACTGGTAACACTCCATCTGATGCAGTCCAAGACACCATAGGCTTTCTTTGCATGTTTCTCACTCATGCTGAACCAGGACCCCTAGCTCCTTTTCTGCCAGACTGCTTTCCAGCTGGATGGTCCTCAGCATATTCTGATGTTTGGGGCTGCTCCCCACTGGTGCAGGACTTTGCACTTCTCATTGTTCATGGGGTTCCTGTTGGTTCATTTCTTGAGTCAGCCAAGGTCCCTCTGTATTGTAGCATGACTGGTGTACCAGCCGCTCCTCTTGGTTGTGTGTCATCTTCAAGTTTGCTGTGGGCACACTGTCCCATCATGATGATGATGTTGAACAGTGCTGGACTGAGTACTGGCCTCTGGAGTGCACCAATAGTCACTGGCTTGAGCTTTGCACCAGTGATGGGTATGAGTTTTCTAGTGTAAGGGTCTGAGCAGCAAGGAGGTGGGATTAGTAAGTCCCTTGACTGGCTCCTGCTGAGCCAAAGGAATCTTGTGTGAGCAAGATGCAGAGAGAGAGGGAAATGGGGCAGTATTTGCAAGAGATTTTGCTTGACGGGTGGGAAGGGGAGCTTTCAGAGGGAGATGTGTGTTGTCTTGTAGGTTAATGCCAATTTGTACAATTTTATCACTAGTCTTGAAATAGTTTATCACCACCTTAAATCCCCAGCTTCTGGAGTCAAATGACTGAAGGAATGTAAGCATTTTCTTAACAAAATATTAATCTCCCTGTTCCTGGTATTAACTTAAGAAAGGAAGAGCAATTTAAATTCTTAAAAATGAAAGGTAAATAAAAACATGCCTTATTTTCCACCAGTAGACCTGAGATCATTGATATGGCCAGGACTCAGGTGGCTTTGCAGCCTGCAGACCCAGGTGTCTGGGTGGCTCAGGTACTGGGGGACTGCATACACCCCGCGATAAAGGATTGCTGTTGGCAGTGTGTAGGCATTATGTTGAAATATGTGTCGTGCTGTTTGGGCTACCTCAAAAGGGACTTTAACATGCTTGTAAAGTCATCCTTTGTCCGCAAAAGTAGCTTTCAGGCTGAGCGTTGTTCTCCTTTCTTTATGGGCAGGGGTGGAGTTCGGTGGTTTCCATGCTGCCCCCTGTTCCGTGTGCCTCTTTCTCATTCTCTGCAGCTGGTGGGAACTGCTTCTTCCCCAGCTGATTCAGCTTCTGGAAGGGCTGTGCTTTGTGCCAGACCTGTGAGATGTTTTGATTTGGGGGTGATTTGTTTGGGTTTTTTTAAAGAACACAGTGCTCTTTTGGAGGTTTTATTTTTAAACTCTTATGTGTGAATGTGTACTCAGCTTGCCTGTGGTTAGGCAAGCAGCTGAATTAGCACAGGGGAAAGGTGTGGTAGCTCTCCTGTGCAGGCAGGGAGGATTAGGGGTGGCAGCAGTGGGAAGAAGGCAGCTCCCCAAACCAGCTTTACCACTGCCAGAGGATTGGCAAGGTGCAGCAGCATCCTTCCCCAGGTGCTTCTGCACTTTCCACCCCCCCCAAAGTTGCTGCCCACTCACTAAAAGCTGGTAAAGCAGAGTCCAAGGAACTCCCTGGGAGCAGGAGAAACTTTTACTTCAACTCCTTGGTGACAGAACTGAAAGCATAGCCCCATCTGCCATAAGTACAGACAAACCCCAACCAAGCTGGAGGGGAGCTGGGGATATTTTCCCACAGAGTGGCAGCAGTGCTGAGCTAGGTTGCCTCGTCCACTTTCAACACACTTCTATAGCTAAATTGCTCTAATTTTGTTCTAATCCAAAACAAAGTGATCAAGCTTGGGCTGTATCTATGAACACAACAAGTCTTCTCATGCAGGATGAGTCACAGGATCAGTGTAAATGGTTGTGCTGTGATGGAGCTGGAGAGGGGCCGAGGCTGAAGATCCTCTTACTCTGAATGAAATTTTCAGTGCCTGTGCCTGGGTTCCTCTCCAGTAACCTCATTTTTTCCTGCATTGGAGCTGGGTTTATCATAGCCCTGGAAAAGATGCGGGCATTAGCTGCGTTGTAATTGCCTTGCTAAGGAACTTCTACTTAGGTATTAGTTTTTCCTGGCTCACCTCTGTGAGGAATCCTGTCTAGCAGCCAAAGAGAGCCTAGCCCTTATAAAAACCACCCGTAACATGGTCTCTGAGCATCTGTTAGCTGTGTCCCAATTGGCTTGAAGGATCTGTGTACTTGGGGCTTGTGAGAAAAGGCTGTGTGAACCTGCCAGAATTATGCCCTTGGCTGCAAAAAAAAAAAGAAGCCACATAGAGTCCAATTAGTGGCTCTAAGCAGTATAAAATAATGTTAAATAATTCCTGATTTTTAGATTTAATTAAAATGAAAAGCTGAATTGGCACAGCCACTTCTGAGTTCTAGTGAGTGGTAGGAGTTTTCAGCAAGGTCTACAGGAGAAACTTTTAAATGATTCCAGTTATGCTGGAAGACAGAGATCCAAAAATATTTGGCCTTGCTCACTGTGCTGAACACATTCCTGTTCATGCTTTTTGTTGCTTGTTCCCAAGTGACAATGACACATTCACTTAAATCATGGGGGAAAAAATAAGATTTTAAAACAGTTGATTATGAATCATACCAAAACCAATCCAATCACCCTGTACTGGGGTCATAAGGAATATGTAGTTCAGCATTTGCAGTCATGAGAAAAAAAGAAGTTTGGAGAAGTAACTACACCCAAAGTAGCCTGCGAGTCACTGTGTATTAATACAACTTGACAAGAGTGATTTCTGTCACCATATCAAACCATGTGTTTTCCAGTAATATTCCTTTATTTGTACCAAGATTGTCTGGTCTGACTGACAGCTTGTTTGTTGGTTCATTCATGGAGTAGTCTCTTTTGTTTTCTACATGTATATGAAAAAGGAAATTGCAGGTAGGCTTTTTGTAGGGAGACGGGAGACAGAGTCTTTCCTGCTCATTTCTGTGTGAAAGGGAGAAAAGAAAACCTATGTTCTGCTGCTGTTTCTGGAATATTGTTATAACACCTTTCTAATGAAGCTCTCATAGTGTGGTGATGGAAGTCAGTCCTGGATGGGCTTTTGGCAAAAATGAATTTGAAGAATTCCAAACAGCTTTTTAAAAAAACTGTTTGTGTTATGTGCTACTAATTTATCTTCTTAAATTTGGTTTTTTTTCCTTTAAGATGGAAGAATTAGCAATTATCTGAATGTAATAACAATTTTCCTAGTTTTTTGAATCATATTTATTCTAAATTTGAGGCTACAATTGCAGTACTTATATTTTATATTGATAGTGTTTAAATTATTGAAGGGAACCACAAAGCTATATTCTGCTTGGACCTTTTGTTCCAGAAAAATAAAATAAATTCTAAGCACTTGGACTTTCCTGAATTAAATGTTTTCTGAGAGGGACTGTAAAACCAATCCAGCCTTGGAAGTCCTGGCCTCTTTACCAAGATGGTCAGTGTGGTGTTGAACAATGCTTGGGCAAGTGCATTTATGAAATGACATGACTGAAAGATGCAAACCTATTTAATTATCTACTGGCAGATATACATGCTGAATTTACACTGTTTCTGCATCACTTAAGTATGCTCTGAAGTACAACTTTTTCCATGAATCTTGCAATATTTCATGGGGTATTTTTTCTTTAAGCACAGTTCCCTGAAGTAACACTATAAATAATTCCAGCTTTCAATTGAATTCCTGTATTACAAAAAATGTAGTGAAAGACAAAAATAATGGAAGTGCATTGCTACTCAAAAATCACACAATGAAAATAAAGACATACGGTCAGGAATGGAGATGCCCCATGTGTTTGGCTTTATGGTTGGTTTTTTTTTACATGGGAACAAATTCATCTGAGTCATTGCTCTGGAAATATTTGGGGTTGGTTGAACCACTGCAAACTACAGTACCATTCACCAAAGCAAATAGTGGTAATGTGCTCAAATCCCACTCTGATCACTTCCTTCATCATTTCCTGATGGACCTGAGCTACAGCTGTCACCACCCTAAATGGAGGACAGATCCAAGTTTACTGAAGTTAAGGGAAGAACTAGTCTTTCTTCCTCTCCTTGTTAGGGTGGTGTGGGATCCTCAGTGCTGGAAGTCCCTGCTGCACATGGGAAATGATGCACCCGCACTGACCGAGGTGTTTCTGCAGACTGGCTCAATGTGCGTGCAGCTGTCCCAGCCCAAGGGGCTAAGGGTGGCACCTCTGTGTGGTAGGTTCATAGCAGAGCTTCTGCCTACACCCCTGTCTTCCAGGACATGCGTGTTATTAGGTGCCAAAATGAAGGGAAGCTTAGATGTCGGTTATTTTAAATAGCATGACTCATCCCTTATCCTTTTACCTTTGTACTCTGTCATTTCTCATGCCTTTGCTGCTCTTGGGCTACAGATCATTAGCTTTGCTAAAACTGCTGTTGGTATCTTCAAGGCAGCCACATTGCAGGGACTTGCCTTCACTGGACCAGACATGTCTCTTTGATAGTTGCCTGGTGCTTTTTGAAATGTCAGTTCTAAAAGGCTTTTCACACTAAAAAAAAACCAAACAATTTCTGGTAACAAGGCACTGGAGCTGGATGCTGTTCATGCAGAGCTCTAGAGGAATAAAAATAAGAAATTGCTCCTAGTTTGTTGTCTGCTTAAATAAAACAATAATATACCAGTCTAGTAAGGGCTTCTGGGGGTCATGTAAGGAGATTATCAGTAAATCTTGCTCCTGTATTATGTAGTTTTGTAGAAATCAGAATAGGAACAGAAGCAGTAGATAACAGAAATATAATGAACCAGAGAGGAGATAGCATGTCTTCTGTACAGGGAATTTGCTTCTTGTGATTCTGTGCAAGTTTTGGAGGGAAGCTACTAAATAGATACAGCAGATCTAACTGGTACTTAGTAAAAAGCTTCTTTGAAAATAAAAGTACAAGCTATATTTCACAGAAATATTTTAGAACCACAGTTATGAGGGAAGAAAAAAAAGTGCTAAGTGATTAAAAATAGGAAACAAAGAAATTGAGTATTTGATTAGCATCCATGTTCTGTAGCAGCTATTCTTGGATGAGTCCATCAAAGATCTGTTGTTGGAGCTGTTCAACATATTCATCAATGATCTGATATTAAGTAGATGATAGACCTTGGAGAGAATACCAAGATTATTTACAATAATCTGACCTGAAGCTGCCTGAAATTACTTGCAGAGACTCTTTCAACACAGAGCTGGAAATATGGGGAAATGAAATTCAGTGTCAAGGAATGCAAAATAATGCATGAAGGGGGAAAGGAAATAATCCTCTTCTTTCTGAGGGGCTAAAAAAAAAGGAAATAATCCTCTTCTTTCTGAGGGGCTAAAAAGCCTCAACATACTATTGGAGGTGCAGTGGATAATACTTTTTAAATGTCAGTTCAATGTGCAATGGTGGTCAGTAATGTAAATAGAAAATAAGAAATACTAGGAGAAGAGTAGAGAGGAAAATCATAATTATCCCTGTGATTTTATGTATGCATAAATTCTTGAATCCTAGATAAGTTCTGATAATTTCAGAATATTTTTTTAGAAAAACCTCTCTGGTTGATGTGAAAAAGGCATGAGAGAGAAAATATGATGTAATTTAAAAGTACAGACTAGGAACAATACAATTCAATTCAACAAAACAGTACAATTACCAGACAGCAGGCCTAAAGTCCAGTTCCCTCTTCTGCCTCTTCTCCTGTTTGAGGGAAAGTTAAATCACTGAATTGCTGCAGGAAGCTTTCCGATGCCAGTGATATGGAAAAAAGATTAGACACTTACATAGAAAATAAGATCTTTGGTAACTTTAAAGCCTTGATGCAACTTTCAGTTTAGGAAGTCCTGAAACTCATTTTTCTTAGAAATCTGGGAAGATATCTGGCATGAAAAATGAATGGTCTTCAGTGGCTGCTGCTGGCTACTGTTAAAATGTGGTTCATTTTCCGTGACTGTCTTCAGCAAGACACCTAATTTCTAGCTCTGTGCGTTTATTTACAGCAAACAATCATCAGGGGATGGGAAGAGGGGAGGCTGAGGTGATTCATGCAAGCCTGAGATAAGCACCTAAACTAGGCAAGCTGAATTGCCCCTGGGAGTGCTCAGTCTCCTTGAAAACAGAAATAACCTAATGACTAGTTTGGGCTGCTCTGCAGAAAGTGAGATGAAGTCTATTCTCAGGGGAGTGTGCTGGACTAGAGGATGTTTCCTCTGTCTTATCCGGACAGCTCTCAGGTTTCTAAACAACACAAAAAGCTGTGCATCAAAGTAAATGGTACCAGGGGCCTTAATTAAAAATGACTTGGCACAATCACAGTGGGTGTGTTGGGCTGTTTTTCAAAAGGGTCTTGACTTCATTCAGCAATGAGTGACAAGGGATGGCTCTGGATGATTGTGCATGTGAAGATGGGCACCAGATGAAATGGCCAGGTTCAGTACTGTCATTTTCTTTTGCTTCCAGCCTTTGAAGGGAGATGGTGTTGTCTGATGAGGGGCTCAAGCACTCAAAGAAATGGAAACAAATCCTGATGCAATAAGGAACAAACATATTCACAGATAAACATTTAAATGTCTTCAGTGAATGTAGGTACATTTCCTGAATTACACTCTACATTGAGTTCACTTCAGTACATTCCAGTGGTACACAAGAGAACAAATGTCATTAATTTCATAAAAAGTTGCTATCTTTAAATTACATGCAATAATAAATAGCTCTGCAGTTCTGTGCTGGGGGTTCTAGAGCTGAGGACTGACACATGGGTTTGGTGGCATGAGCCAGTGGAAGAGCCCACTGAGGAGCTCTGAGGCAGTGTGTGCACATGAGGGATCTGGAGGAGGTCAGATTTCCTTGTTCTTGTGGTGTTTTAATTGGCTGTATACCACCCATGAGGGCAGCTTGCCTAATGTGATAGCGTAAATATAGTGGAGATTGCTTGCAGAGATAATAGATAAAGTAATCTGCTTTGCTAAGGGCCTAAAATGGGTACAGCATTTCTGTACAAGAGGCTAGTTCCAAAGTAATGAAACTCATCTATCTACCACTGCAAGCACCTCTTCTGTGTTGCTCAACTGCCAGTTGTAACAGGTGAATAATTCCTCTTTTCCTGGTGTTCAAAGCAAGGTAGCAAACAGGTAAACTTCCCAGCTCAGATTTAAAGAAGGGTGAACCTCAATATTTATTTGTTTTACCTGTGACTGCATCACTGCTTTTGTGAATAGTAGACCTACCAAGTATGTGCCTGTCTGGTTTCTAGTTTTGTATTTCTAAATTACCACCAGATGCTTTAAAAATGACATAACCATGGGGTGAGTGTGATCCCATGCTGCAGGGTGTGAAGGCATTAGTCACCGTGGGCATGCTTGCAGTGGAAGACAGGATTCCTCCACCAGCCCACGTCACAGCTGATGGCCCAACATGCCCAGGGTTTTGTTGTTTCTTGCCTCTATCACTGACTTCCTGCAAGACCCTTACAAAAAAGAAAAATCACCATATGATGGGGGAAGACTTTCCAACCATCCTTTTTCTGCACACTTTATCTCAATAAAGAAATTAAGAGCATGCTATCACCCAAAATTTTAATTGAATTGTTTTAAGTAGCAGTGCTGTGGGAGAGGATTTAAGATATTCAAAAGGAAAAGCAGTGTTTTTTTAAAAAAAACCCACGCTTAATCAGCTATCTATCATTCCTGTAACAAGTCCCATGTAACTCCATCATATTGCTATTTCAAGTGATTGAAAAAAGAACTACTGAAGCACCCAGGAGAGAAGAGAGTTGTGAGATTGAGTACTTTAGGATTGCTGTCACAAACAATCTCATGTTGAAATACTTGGTAGTACAAATGTCATAGATATATCCCCAGTCAGCTGGCTTTTCATTAGAAACTGAGACATTGAAATCTTCTCATGATTCAATTTATGGTGCAGTGGGGTAACCCAGAGAACAATTCAGGACAAAAGGGAAGCCTTTTATAGCAGATCTTTTCCAACAAGTTACCAGAATTCAGAACTATAAGACTGTCCTGCACAATTTTTCAGGGTTGCTGTTTTCAAATATGTATTCCACTACTTAAAAAATAGCCCAGTTTAATTTTTTTTTTAAATTAAGGGCTTTTTATATATTTATTTTATTCATTTATTACAGACCCTGTAATGTCAAGACCAATATGCTATAATTACAAGTAGGCATTTATTGCTGCTGTTGCTACTGATGTGAAATGACTGACATTCAGAATTGGGGGCTGTGGGAGGTTTAGGTGGAAGCAAGCCTGAAATATTTTTTTCTGCAAGACAAGGCAACCTAACCTTTTTAATAGAGAAATGCTTGACACATCATGAAAAAGCCAAATCTTGTACTTGGGGAATTATTTCTGAACACTGACAACCAATCAGCTTAGCAGCATTAAAGGAAAAACTTCCTTCTCCACCTGTTTTGTACTGTGAAAAAAAGGTATTTCAGATGTGCATAGCTTCCGTGTGCAATTAACTGGAGGATTGGTTGCTTGTGATTTTTGAATCATTCAGGAAAGTAACACCTGCTTGGCTTCTAAAATTGGACCTTCATGATAGCACCACCTAGTAATTATTATTCTGAGTCATCAGCTAATGCTCATTACCACTTCATAATAGCTGTATAATTAAAAATTTGGTGCCATATTCCAGTAAGGATGAAGCTTGGAATATAAAGACATGGCTTTAGAGAAGTTAGTTGCACTATATTACTCTACCACATCTGTTGAATGGTTTCTGAATGGTCCTCAATTATTCTTGTGCTAAAGTCACATTTTTGTCTTTCCTGTTGTGTTTCGAATATGGGTAAACATTATTTTTGCTGCTCTGACATAAGCAATGTCAGAGCAGCAAAATTTGTCTATCCAAAAAAGGGGCTTTTGGTTTGGCCCTGGAAGAAGTTGGGGTCGGGTCTTGATGGAAATGAGTCCCTGCACTTGTTGCTTTGAAGGTCAAAGGGGAACCCATGGAAGCAGTTGATTCCTGTCTGACAGGTGAGAGGCTGACTAGAAAAAACAGGAAAAATCAAGTAGTCTGCAATGGTTAATTCTGAGTTGAAAAGGCACTTTCTTTATTCTTTCTTTAGCTCAGATGCAGGTGTACCCATAATGTTGGTTTCCCTTGGTTATTCTGTGAAGAAAATTGACTGGAGAGTAGCCAGTGGTCTTTCCTCAAGGTTTTATTTCATCAGTGAGGTGTGGGAGTGCTTATAAAATCTGTCAAATTCCTAAGAACAACTTGATCCAGTGGATTGGCATTCTCTGATCAAATCAACTCTAAGAAAAAGACCTAACATCTCTTAGCTGACACAAACAATGCTTATTACCTCTTTATCATCCTCTCTTTACCGCCTCTCTACTAAATTAAATGGATTGGCTATAGTGTCTGTCTTTATGTCTGGTTCTAAATAGAGCGTATATCTCCCATCTGAACTCTTACCAGTGTAATGACATTAGATTCAAGCAGTCAATGTCAGAAACAGACACATTTTAGGAAGTCAAATGTTAAATGATGTAATTACATCTCACAATTTCCACATGATGTTTTGATGCTCTGTGTGTTGGAGTATCACATTTGCTCTCTCTCTCCACTTCCCTGGAGTGACTGTGCTAGCAGGTAAACAACTGTGACCCTAATGATCTTTTATGTTACTCTCTTCCAAATAATATTCCGACACTGAACTAAATGTTGGGTCTGCTTTCTGTGTGGTCTTGTTTGCTTACGGTAGCAGTGCTGCTGCTCAGCTGAGTTTATTGCTCCTCGTGATCCACATCATCGTATCTTTGAACTGGACTTGTGCTTTTGTTCAGGTCGCAGGAAAATTGATGGAACGATGGATTTGTACCAGCACTATCTTTCTTAACTAGGACTTCCACATTTCTGGAAGATTTTTGCTTCAGGTTTTGTTTCCTATGAAGATGAGGAGAGCTGGTATACCAAGGATTGAATGATAATTGTTGAGAATTATGAACTATCTCATCTGCTTTGTTAACTTGTGTGGCATCTGTTTTTAAACAGAACTGTTTATTTATAAGAGCTTAGTTATAAGATGCTTAGTTTGCTGAAAGACATCATGTGCCTTCTTTAACTAAATTTGTCAGGCTGGGGACACTTTCTAGGTAGGATTATAGGTCTGATTTTCCTAGAGCCATATTGACAATTTTCCTGAGGATTCTGTATCTTAATTTTGTATGTTCTTCACTTTCTATGAACATTTAGGTGCTCAAGATCATGGTCTTAAATGCAGTTTCCACAGTGAACTTATTTTCAGTCCCTAAATATTGCTAAAACACTTCATGGTTTGTTGTCTGAAATATTCTTATAATGTGGTATTCAACAAGTTTTCAACCTCAGCACCTTCTCGACTCACACTTATAAACTTGTGGGAGCAAATGATTTGTGCTGACAGTTCAACATTTTGACTTTAAAAAATGCTGTATAATGTCTTCTGTGACTTTCTCAGAAAATGGTACCTGCTGACTTCCAAAACTCAAGTGAAATACTGCTGTGGCAGGTTGAGTGGGTGCCTGAGTCTCCATTTCAGTGTGCCAGAAAGCCTCAGGTTTTCCAGGAAAAGGCTGGTGAATGGAAAGCCACTGCTAAAGTTGGGGCTCCTGAGCCAAATACACCCAGCAGCCAATGCTGTGCTAATGGCAACTTTAGGGACACATTTGCTTCTCCATTTTTCTGAAAGGTGTCTGACAAGAATATAACTCTGACCTGATCACAGTCAGGGTGGATGTACTTGCTATTGCTATTAATACCTGCAATTCAGCCATATTCTAATCTTAGATTATTAAGGGATATTTATGAAATGAGTTCTTTGAAACTCTTTCCTCCTGCTCTTAGCATTATTTGGTCTTGTTGAACGCTTTCAAACTTGAAACAGATTTCATCTAGACATTAAAAAAGCTGAGTTAGTGGTGCTAATTCCGTTGGCTCTGTGGTATTTTTCTCTTGCATATTTACTTTGCTGTTCTACTTCCCATTTTATTTTAATCATAATGTTCTTGCACTGCTAATGAGTGATTGTTATATTTAATGATGTGTATGCTGGAGAGAAAAGAAACACAGTGGAATGTTATCTGAGGAAATTAGGTATGCATCCATATTTTTAAAACAAGTTAATAATTTCCTAGCAGTATCAGAAAGGTGATTCTCGTGCAAAACACTTGTGGTCTGTTAACATGACACAGGATCTCCCTAACCCCCACATCCTTCTGCAGATATGTTCAGCTCTTTCCTTGTTTGTTTGTTTGTTTGTTTGTTTGTTTTTTAACTTGCTTGGCAACTTGGAGCTAAGGCACAGAAAGGAAAGAGAAAGGCTTGCCAAAGCAGTGGGAAGAGAGATTTCAGGCTGGGAAAGGAGTCTGTGGTTTGAGGAGGGAGGAGGAAGCTGGGAGGTGGCCATGCTCTCCCCGGCCTGGAGGAAACTTGAGAGCTGCTGCTTGTGTTACCTCTGCTCATTTCTCTTCTCATGCAGAAAAAACAGCCCAAATTTCCTGATATGCTCCATCAAAATTTTGCTGCAGCACTTTATTTCACCTGTTGAACTGTGTCTTCAGTTTCTTAACAGAGCTATAGCTGGGCCCTTCCCTAAAACAGCCAGAGGATTGGAGTATGTCCCTCTCTCTCCCACGTTGACCCCCAAGTCTTCCTGTATTTCAAATAGAAAGCACCCTGTGGCCACACACATACTTTTATCTTATAAGTAAGAGCTCTCTCAATTTGCAGGGTACTTCTTTAGTGAGAGAACTGGGACAGATTAGTTATTTTTCCTCCTTGAATGCTGAACAGTCATTTTCTCTTACCATTCCTGCCTGAACAAGTTGCTTCTCCACTGATGATGACAGTGCTCCTTTGAAGTAAACAGTAGTTTGCAAGGAAAAACCCTTATCAATACTGTGACGCTGAGGGGTGTGTGTGTGTATATATATATATATATATATATATATATTTAAAATCATAAGAGAGAAAGTTATATAAGAAAGAAATACCATCTCAGCAGTCATAGCTTCAGGAACTGTTGGGTGTTATTACTGTTGTGCTTGCTTCACAGAGAAACTTCCTGCGATGGGTTGTCCAGGCTTTTGGACAGAGATCAAATGACTAACAGTTACATTTTATTTTTAGTTTGGACTGGCATAGTTACCAGGAATATTTCCATATTGAAGCATGGCAAGATGTTTCTGTAAATGACTGCTCTGCCATATCCACACCAGTGCTATAGGCAGACAGGCAGAACTAGGACACAGGTTCCAGTCGTGTTCCAACTTCACATCTCTTTGTGGTCTTGGGATATCTTAAACTTTCCCCTAAATGCCTTTCTACTGCTCAACCTAAGGAGGATGTCTTCTTCTGTTGCTATCAGTCCTTGCATGGCCAGAGACAATTGAAATAAGATGCTTTATTAATTTACTTTAAAATATAAGCAACTTTATAGTTTTGTCTATTTTTTTAATTCCATGCTGCCTCAGGTACCAATGAGCAATGCATAGTACAAGAATGGGCACAGCTGTTGTCAAATCATACAGAGCCATTTGTGGCAATTCCTTAAGCCATGTTTGCTGCTTAAAGTCTTAGTGCACAGCTACTCCTTCAGTCACAGCACTTGATACTTGTTAGAGCCTCTATTTAGAAGGACTGGAGTTCTTTGCTTCTCTGCCTCATAAGGCTGTTTTTCTAATATGATTGTTTTCTGAAGAGCAGAAGTGACAAGTTCAGAACTAAATGGTAGCCATCAGTCACTGTATATGGAAGAGTTACCTGTAATCTAAAAGAGAAATCCAGGCTGCTGCATTCCCTGAGAAGGAATAGTCTAGGGAGTCTCTGTCCTACTATCATGGTGGTACAATTTGTAAAAGTTATTTTCCACTGCTTCCTTCTTGCAGGAGAGTCTTGGATTTTAGTCCAACTTGGACCTATTTCATTATCTCCATTACCTCCTATGAAAAAACAGCTTGTTTCTCCCTTCTCCTCACTCTTCCATATTGTTCATGGGCAGCAGGAGTCCTGCAAAAAGTGACTCTGAAGCCACAGAGATGTTGAGCTGTTCCTTTGGGACAAGTGGTAGGAGAATTGATTAGTAAAAGATTCTGCTTTTGGAAGACATACAGAAAGAATCAGAGAAGTGGAGTTTGCTCCTGACATGGGGGAAATGTAGCTGAGAGGCTGTAAGAGATGTTGGAAAAACAAATAATATTTTTGCTGAATACAGACAAGATTTCTGGAATCTAGATTAGCCAAACAGCCTGAGACTTGAGGTGTTTTGAACATGTCCTCTCTAAGATACCTCAAAGGGATTTGATCATCAGAGAAAGACGCACATGCAGCCTCTGAAGATGCTGCCCTCTGTTCTCAAGATCAAAAGATTATTTAATCTCTCTGAAAAACATCCAGTGCCCACTTTGCATTTCAACTTGTGCATGTACCAGGTAAAAAAGGAGCTAGCACTACCAGTAGTTGGAAACTGGCCCCTGGCCCTGTGTGCTAGTGTGATGAAACCAAAGCACACCACCTTTGGGGCAGCACCTGCTTGTGTTTGCAGTGGTTTCTGTCCCACTACCCAGGGATGCACCCCCTGAGATCCCCAGAGTGAAAAGCGCAGTTGACTGAACTGCTGTGCTGAGCAGCACAGTTGATTTGAATCCATTCTTTTTGCTTTTGTATACTGCTAGCAGAATCTTTCTCTGAATCCTTTACTGTTATATGTGGATGCTTTGAAGTTTCAAAAATGTATTGTTTTAACTCTGTGCCAGTGGGAACCACTAGTCTCACTTTGGAGACATAGAAATGGAAGGTTGAATGACATGGTGCAGCCCTAGTTCCTCTGGGATCTTATGTGTCACAGCCCCAAATCATCACCATGTCTCAACCTTGGCCCCCAAGAGGGACCATTTGATTTGTGGAGGGAAGAATAAAGTGTGAAAGTGGCTGAGGGAATTAAATGGGAGACAAGAAGAAGGGAATATGGTCATGTTTGTGTCACTGTGATGCTGTGCCAACAACTGCCTCAGCTCCCTGCTGCGACTTGCCTGGGAGAGATGCCAGTGGGTGCCCAGCCCAGTGCTGACAGCAGCTACTCATCTTTCATGCTCTCCTGTCTATCCCCATGTGAAGCGTTATCCTCTGTGTTGCTGGCGCTGGGCAGCTGCTCTCTGGCACACCCAAGGTGGTGATTTGCTTCCAGGGTTGTTGCGATGGCCAAAATCTGTCTTCCCCAGGGCATGCAGCCTAAGAAGTGCGTCGTGTCCATCGCCTCCTTTTTTTATTCCATAGGAACAATGTGAGCTGTAGTTTCAATTTTAGACTTAGAACTGGCAGCCCTTCTACATAATTGCCCTGGGTGTTGAAAGGTTGGTTGGTGTCATGTGATTCTGGCACCTTGGAAAAGGCCCTTTTGCATGATTTATCTGAAGAGCTTCTTGGAGGCTGTTAAAAACTTCTGACTTCTTGAAAAGTGACAGTCTTTTAGGCTGGGAACTCACATGGCTCATCTTTTTCAGGAAAAGGTTGATGGGTCTTCATGGTTTGGCTTTGTAATGGCCATTCCTTCTCCTGAAGGAAATAAAGAAGCAGATAGCTTCTTACTTTGAAGAAATTCCCCAGACCCCTTCCTGAACTTGATCATATAAATCTCATCCTGTGATACAATAAAGGTCCTGGGCTTCCTGAGTGTCAGCTGGAGTTATAATTTGTTTTCCAAAATAGCAAAAACTCTGGAATGTGTGTACTTTGTAGTACTTTCTTCAAGATCACCTGCTGACTACATTTACACCAGCTTCTGGAAAAACCTGGCTTGATATTACTTCTCATATGTTCAGGCCACCTTATTACTGCAGGGAGCCACCTGAGAAATGTGTTAATGGCCATATGCCAACATGCTCAGCTCTATAAAAGCTGCTGAGATGAACCTGCTCCAACTGCTGAAAGCCAGAAACAACTATCCTCTTGTCCACACCATGAAAACTACAACTTGTTAATTTGCCATCGGCCAGCAGCTGCTCTTAGGCTGGCAGTGGTGGGACTGGTAAACGTAGCTTAGGCATATTTAACACTATAATAAAACATAATTTTGAATTACAGAGCAGACCGGTAATGCTGCCTATTATCAAGGTTGTTTGACACTTCCCATTATAAGACTCTATTTTCAGCCACTTACAAGTTTGCCAATTTTTAAAAGCTTGCATTGAGATTTCTTTAACTTGGGGTCTGCCTCTTGCTGAATATTCTGTTATTATTGTTTGAAAAGAAAAAACAGCATTTAGCCAGAGCAACTCAGCTGTTTTTGAGAAAGAGGATTGAGAAAATACCTTGTTAGTCCTGTTAAATTTAAGTGACCTTTTCTTTTAACAGCTCAGGGGCAGGATTTGGCAACAGAGGGGAGTTGCTGTCACAGATGCTTGTGCCTTTTCTCTGAATATTGACCAAAACAGGTTGATGTGCAAGTTCTGGAAACATTTCAGTTAACATCAGCTAGCAGGTGTTTAATTCATGGCAGCTGACTTTTTTATAGAGGTGATGCCTGCGAGCCGTGCAAGTCTGGTGAGAGTCTTCAGAGAGGGGAAACTGGTTCCTACCTGGCCCTGGGAGCCTGGGTCTGTGCACGGGCACTGGGGACATGCAGTGCCCAATTCCCTATGGCTCTCGACTGTGCCTGGGGCACACAGAGGAGGAGTATGAAAGATTTAAATGTGTGTCTACAAGACAATTTTTGAGTGCTTTTGGGAGCTTTAAGGTGTGTATAATTTATGTAGAGGTCCCTATAGATAATAGAGGTATATGCCCCTGTACACTGTTCACAGTATCAGTTAGTTTAATACATTCCTTGTAATGGTTATCTGTTAAGCTACAAAATGCAAGGCAAAAATCAAATTTATTAATAGTGCTTGTCAATAGTTTTTTGGTTTTTTTCTGGATGTAATGGCAGAAATCACATTGTTTGTCATAGAACATTACAGGCTATCAACACTGCAATTACTTTTGGTCTTGTTCAATTTAGGCTTTTCACCAGTAACATGTGGCTCTTTACTTATTCTATGGTATTCTATAAAGACACTGTTGAAGCTGGGTGCTACTCATGCCTGCATGTTACTGCAGGTGCTGGTGAAATTTCAGCCCCTCCCTACACCACTCACTTCCTGTGTCTGAAGGAAAAAAAGAAAGGGAAAGCGAGGAAATCTGTCTGCTTTTAACTATGCTGCCAGTCCACTGCTTACAGTAGCTATGGCCTAGCCATCAAAATGGTCTTATTCATTCAGTTTTCTATTGGAGTATTTACATTGAAATTGTGGGAGCATCTCACAGCTTGTTTTGCAGAGCTCCCAAAATTGGCAGGCTCAGCATCTCTGGGTTGGAACAGAAACATTAATCTTTATCTACTACATATCTACTCCTGCAAATGGTGGGACAGCCAAAAGCCTACACCAAAGGGCTCAGAGAATCATTAAATCAATTATACTACTTATTTTCAGGCAAACTGGATTATGGTGAGGTTCAGCTATCCAAAGACATGAGCTTTCCTTTGGTGATGAGGCATGGCTGCAGGAAGACTGTACTTAAATTTAAAAATAAAATTTAATTAAAATTCATACCTTCATTATGCACTTCTCGGTGCATAATGATATCAGGCTAAGACCCTTTAAACCTAAGGCAATTTTGTTTGTTTGGCTGTTTTTTTTTTTCTGATTGTCTGTTTTATAAAACCACTTTGAGGCTGAAGGTGGATAAGAATCCTTTAATGACCCATCAATAAAGCCACTTAGCAGAGCTGAATAGCAACTGTGACAGGTGACCTTCCTTTTCTCACAAGTGCTCTATTAGTTCTCATGATCTTGCCCCTAGGTCACTTTTTGTGGCCTTTCAAGGCCATTTCTTTTTTTTTTCTGTGAAATAAATTGTGTTTCTTTCCATCTGGAGATGGACCCATGATATTTGTTTGGGGGGTATGTCACTCACAGGAGATGCCTTCAGAATATCTTGTTTGCCATGACAGTTGTTCTTACTGAAGAGGAAGCTGAGGGAAGGGAGGAAAGGAAGTGGGAAGTGATGCCCTAAGTGTGTCCGATTCAAATGACATGGGGGCAGTAAAATCCTTATCTGTTGCTGAATTCTGCTCCATATTTGAAGCTGATGGTGTCACCTACCCCACCTTTTCTAACCATTTTTTGATGCACAGGTGAAATAATCTGCCTCTCCTCTGGCTACCTCTGTGAAGCTCTGCCAGTGCTTCAGTTTTTCTCCAAAGTCTATGAAGTCAAGAAATGAGTGTTGGAGCTCTCTTTTCTGTCTAGCCACAGTGCTACTGGCTAGACAGGTTTCCAGGTTTGTCTCAATACAGGTGCTGCTTAATTCTTCCCAGCTCTCTGATATCTGGCATTAGAAGCAATTAAATCCTTTCTCCTATGGTATATTAGCTAAGCTTGTGACATTCAGTGGATTTACAGCTGCAAACTGTAAGGCTTTTTAAAAAGCCTGAATTAATATTGTTTTTATTCCTGTGACTTGTTCTGTGTAACTTGATCTTTGCAACAATGCTGGTAGGTGGTAGTGATGAATAAATAATCAAATCTGTTAGTAAAATGCTGCATTTTGCTCTGATTTATTTGCAGATATTAGAAGTGGATATGAAATCAGGCAGAATTGATGTGGAACGGTAGGGAGAAGGAGACAGCTTTTTATGGAGGTATCTGTTTCTTTAAATATACTGAGATGTTATACTACAGTATTGTGATCAGGATGGTTTAAGACGGTCTATATTTCATGTTTTAATGCTA
The DNA here is from genome assembly GCF_050655825.1 of Lonchura striata. Classification (NCBI taxonomy): domain Eukaryota; kingdom Metazoa; phylum Chordata; class Aves; order Passeriformes; family Estrildidae; genus Lonchura; species Lonchura striata. The sequence continues at coordinate 33,580,428 of NC_140741.1, read as the reverse complement.
ACTTTTTCTTATCCAGTTTTGTTTTAGACATAAAAATGCAATTTCTAAGGTTTTAACAGGTAAAACAATAAACTTTGCATGGAAAGAACTAGAAATGAAGTTTCTGGAGACATGTTTTCTTTTTCTAAGTGCTGACAAATAACTCCTGCCAAATGCTACATAAAGGAGAAAAAGAAACATATGGCAGTTCAACAGGAATGAAAAGATGAGCTAATCCAGCATCCAACAAGTCTTTGGATGAGACTATAATAAAACCAACCATCCTTTATCATGCTTGATAGCACCACTATAATTAGGAGTCTGTCACCAGCTTCATAATGAACTCTTAGCCCTATTTTCTGGGGTTTATAGTCTGGTAGTAAGAGTCATTTTGGATTGCACTTGGCATACTAGATCTCTCTGTGCAGAAGGCTGAAATCTAGCTTGCAGGTTTTAAATAAACTGACTGTTAAAAGTTGGGGGGTTGTGCCAGTGGTGAGCGAGTTGTGCTTATAATCTGTCCTGAGTGTTCAGGAGTCAGTGTCTAGGGTGGTTCATTTGCCTTTAGCATGAAAAATACAAATATGTGGTTCAGAATCCTGTTGTGCTCTTACACTGCCTTGTAGGAATCAAGAATGTAAGGAATCAAGATTTTTATTTACTTTTTTCCCTCCCTTGGTTTTATGATCCCTACATCTGCCCTAGCAGAAGCTGCTGCTGGGGGGCTGCAGGCTAGTATTTGCTGTACTCTTAACTTGAAAATGTTTATGTAAGAAAACTCATTCTTTGCAAGTTAGGTTTTCAGTCTTAGAGAGAAGTCTGGCAGACAAGGCAAAAATGCAGCTTTCTTCATTATCTCTTCTTTCCCTCCATCCTTGAGGCTTAGCTGCTGGCAGAAGGACTGGCTGTGCAGAAGATGTCTCAGTTGAGTACAGAGACATGCAGTTAATTCTGAATAAATGGGTCTAAGCATCAGGAAGTGTCCAATCTTTTTCTGAACCCAGAATGATTGTATATCTAATCCCAGGTACTAGAAGCTGAAAGGAGCCCTCTTTAAATTGTCTGTATTGTCCTCTCTTCCTTGCAATGCAGGAGTTTCTCAGTGCCTCAGGATGTGTAATGTAGCTGTTTGAGAAAGTTCACAGGAGACAGGGCAGAGCTCTCACAATAGCATCTCCTCTGCAGAACATGGGTGTAGTAGTGAAAGGTCAAATAGCTGTATGCAAAGGCTGTGGGTTCAGGTTACAGCTAGATGCCTAATGAGATTTTCAGAAACATTGAAGCTCCCCTGCAGCCTTGTCTGCCAGACTCCTTAAGAGTCTGGTTTAAAAGGAATAACTAAGCAACCTCAATAACTTGAGCAAAACCTGAGTAGGTCAGTCCTGTCCCAGTATGATTCAACCTTCTGACATGTATGTAAAAGCAAAGGTGAACTTCAGTGTATCCAGTTCACATTTAATATACAGTAAATGTTAACTTTGCCTCCCAAGCACTTCAGGAGAGTCTTTGATGTTCATTTGATGAAGGTGAATAGGGTGGGAGAGGATTGATATTCATGAGATGCTGCAGTAGTCCTAAGTCTAGCACGTCAGGCAGCTGAGTGGTGCCTCTGAATCATTGTAGAAAAAAAAAATACTTAAAACCCACACATATGAGTGCTGGAGACCAGGGAGTGGGGTGTGTCTCATAACTCCTCTAACTCCCTGCTGTACTGCTTCTGCTTGTCAGAAAAAGACAGTCTGTGCTGCTTTTCTGACAAAGAGACCTCCCCAAAGCTCTACATTTATGAATTAGTAATTCATAAATTAGCAGCTGTAGGTTGGCAGTCTCTTCAGAGGGCTATGCCAGGTTTTGCTTTCTCAAATGAGATGCTGACCCATAAAGGCTATAAACTCAAGAGTTGAGAAATCTTGTCCCTTGAAGAGACATCATGCTGCTGGGGGCCATCATGCCTTGTGTCTAGGCAAACCCCACGGGAGCCAGGAAATGCTGCCTCTTGCTGATCCCTTGGCCCTGAGCCCTCGATCCTGCTGTACCCCATTCAAACCCTGCTGGCACCCCTGCTGCTGACTTCTGACCTAGCTGGCCAGGGAGGACAATAGGAAGGAGAATGGTAACATATGTGCCTCTATACACACACATTCTTGGCTTCCTCACCTATATCTGCTGGCAGGCATGTTCTGGGAAGCAGCTGCTCACACTCCTAGTTGCATTACACTCTTCATTGGGCCCTGTGCTTTCCAGCAGGAGCCACCAAGCATGAACCAAACTGTGACAGCCTTCTGCAGAAAGGAGGAGAGATGGTGTAAAGAGCAAGGGAGACAAGGCAGGCAGGGACCTCTGCTTGGCTCTCAGAGTGCAGATGTGCAAGATCCTGGCTTGTGGCATGACGGGCTAAGGGGGGACCTTTCCCACTGGGGTCCCTACTATTGGCTATTTGAGTAGATATTACAGGAAAACATGGAGTATATTCTAGTATTCCCATAAGAGAGGCATGTATAACCTCCAAGAGGAACATTGGGAATGAGTGAGATTCACTCAGCCATCTTCAAAAGCCACGAGTCATGTAGTGCACAGGAGCTGTTTATGCTAACAACTTTGATCTGGGCACTGAAGATTGGCATCTGAAAGATTAGTGTATGAACATGGAGGACCTGGGTGGATATGGTTTTGATCAGTAGGAAAAAAACAAGCTGAGATATTCAATCAAGAACATAAAGCTGATCACAGAAGACAGCCAATGTACAATTTCATTGAAAAGAAGGCTTTTTAGAAATTCCATTAATTAAAATATTTTTCATCTCTTTGCTTCATCTTAATTTAGAGAGAAATGTGGAAGCACCTTCCAATTTTTTTCACAGCAGAAGCTTGCAAAACCCTTCAATTGGCATTTTCAAATTGCAGTATAAATTACAAAAGGAAAAGTTGCAGTTGATGTGGAAAACACAATCTGTGTCTACAAAGTCTTCTGTTTTAAAATGCTCATTTATACTCTTCTCCAGAAAGTGTGACAGCTTATCTTATGAGCAGGGCTTTCTTCAAAAATTTGTGTTGTTTGACATTTTTTTCTGAAAAAAGCTCTAAAATAGAGGAATCTTACACCCTTCCCTTCCCTTCCCTTCCCTTCCCTTCCCTTCCCTTCCCTTCCCTTCCCTTCCCTTCCCTTCCCTTCCCTTCCCTTCCCTTCCCTTCCCTTCCCTTCCCTTCCCTTCCCTTCCCTTCCCTTCCCTTCCCTTCCCTTCCCTTCCCTTCCCTTCCCTTCCCTTCCCTTCCCTTCCCTTCCCTTCCCTTCCCTTCCCCCCACAGCTTCATCAGAATTCCTATCCTTTCCATGCATACATAATTCAGAAAAATATATAGATAAGCATATTTAATATTACCTTTCTTGGAACTTAAGAATTAATTACTTGATTCTTAGCAGTAGCTTCCTCTTCTGCTGCCAAGTAAGGCAATGGCTAATTTCAGAAAAGCCTGTGAAGAAAAAAGATCAACTCTCAAACAGCAAGGATAGACTCTGGATGTTTATCTTCACTGAAACATACAAGCTGTTCCTCTCTTCAAATAAGATAATTAGGTATTTGACTTTTTTTTAACATTTGCTACCAAATACTACTCATAAAAAATAGTCTTTGCCCTTTCTTTTCATGTGACCCATGCTTTGGGGAAGCTATTTTCTTCTGATGCATTAATAGTCAAACTGTCATACTTCAACTATCAAGCTATGAGGTTTCATTTTTGACACCCTTCTGGAGCTAGTAATTTTTTAAAATTATATAAAATGCACTTTGGCATAACAGTTTAGCCACGGAGACTGAAGCTTTCCTTTGTTTTTCTTAAGCTTCTGAGTTCCATTTCTTGGGGTTTTGGCAGTTTCTGAGTTTTATAAAACTATAGAGTGAAATAAAAAACAGACAAGCAGAAGGAAAGCAGCAATTTCCCTACTCTGAGGAAGCTGGGTGGCACACCACTGACTCTCCCAGGAGGCAGATGTTTGGGGAGTTAATGCTGTGCTGTCACTCCTGACCCCTGTCTGAGGACTAAATGCTGCCTATTCACTGTGAATTTTGCCTTGACAGTAGATGCCTAAAAGTTTTGTTATTCCCTCATATTCCAAGTGTTCAGAGGGGAAAGCTATTACTTCTTGTGTTGCTACAATCTAATAGTTAAGGAGCTTTAAGTTCCCCATCCCTCTAGTACTTCCCCTGAGCTTCAGAAAAGAGTCTCTGCTATTCTGGTCCCCTCCTGTCTTTTCCAGTCCTTCTGCCTCTCCAGTTTCCTTCTTTCCCATTTTTCAGCTGTTCTTCGTGGGTCTTCCAAAGAAGAGTATTCTATATTTGGTGTGGTTCTTGCCTGTCTTGTTAGTGCCATTGGTCAGCTTATCATGGAGGATTTAAATTGTCTGCATTTAGTGATTTCATTCTGCTGGTTTTTGATAGGAAGGAGGAGACTGTTGCTATCTATCTTAAAATTCAGGAAGTGGCCAGTGAGACACATTAGTCCCCAACTTATTTGAAAATACTGGTTTTGCAAAACCAGAAATGCCGCAGCTATTTTTAGTAGAACCCTTCATTTTCCAAAGTTGATGATTTTGGTTTTCCATTTGCCCTGGATAAGATTATTTTTCAAGCCTATTATACATTTGTAGTTAGAGTCATCCATTTAGAAACTGAAACCACAGAAGGGGAGGAGAGGAGCCCTGCACATACTCAGCATGCTGTGTGGACCAACCATTGTAATAGTGTGTGAGAAACAAACCTAAGCACTGCAGTGCTCTCTCCCCATAACTCTCTCAGTCTAAATCCTTCACAGAACTTACTGCTTTCTGCTCACCAAGTATAGAGACTGGGAACCATTTCTGGGTAAACAGAATTTTAGGAATTCAGGAAGAGTTTTGCTTGCAAGAAAGGGAGAAGGTGTTTACTTCTGCAGAAGAAAAGAGGAAGCAATGACACCTCAGAACTGAACAAAAATGGACACATAAAAGCACTGTGGTTGTGGATTGAATCAACACAGCATGTGTGTTTTGGATTTGTGCATACATAGTAATAAAAGCCAGAAAAAGTCTTCATGGGATTTTACCAAGAAGAAGTTAATGCACATGCCAAATCCACTTATCATTTCTTTGGTTATGTGCCAACTGTCCCTTATGACCTTCTCCGGGTTGTAAGCAGTGAACACTTTCTCCCCAAGTGCATACACTTGTTCTGGTTTTAATCACTTCCTCACCACTCCACTGCTTATATGTTTTGTGGCACTAGCAGTTTTTCTTCTTACAGGGGGCTAAGGGCATTGCTTTAAGAAATAGAAGTAGTTGGAGAGAGAACAGGATTGGCACAGAAGCAGTTTGGGGAGATTTTGGGGGAAAGTTGTTTATGACAGGACTACAGGTATACAGGACTTCTCAGCTTCTACTCTTTTCCCCAGTTAATAAATTCTATTTTTTCTCTACCCTGTGTCTTCTCCACACTGCTTGTCCAATTAGAAAGGGTAGCTTCCACAACCACTCATATATTTGTTGTCTACCTGAGGAAGCTGGTATAAGGTTAAGTTCTTCCACAGCCTCCTCATGCTGCTCTAGGGAAAATGTCATGCCTCAGTTGCTCTATAAGAACACACAGTCAGTTCAGGTCTTTCCTGTGCTTAATTGATTTTGCAGTTGTTCCCTTCCATTACTGCTTGAAGATACAACACATCTTGTGCTGCCTATCTGATGGTGACAGGTGCTCCCCATTGGTCATGGAGGTGAATATCTAGTTTTGCTTTTATTCTTCTCTCATCCTCCAGAGACACAAGAGTTGACACAAGAGCTCTTGGGCAGATGAAAACTCCTCTTGTGACAGCTCTGCCAGCTGGTCAGAATTAGCAGGGATAGTTTGAGTAATAGGTCTTCACATACCTGGCTGGTTTTGGCAGATACAGGCAAGGGAGGGAGCATCATCCTAATGGCTCTGCTGGAAGCTTTGGAGGTTGGTAAATCCACAGGAGCCTGCACAAGCACTCCGCTGAAGACAGTCACTGCTCCAGCTGGTGGAACTGAAGCTGGAAGATGGTGTCTGGCTACAAGTTGTGACTAGTGCTTGTGACTTGCATTATTATCTTTTCTCCTGGTCTGTGCTTGAATAAGTTGGGTAAGAACATCACCAAGGAAGTGTGTACTTCAAACTGAAGGCTGTGTTGTTGTGTGCATTCTTAGCTGTGGTATGTGGTTATGGGATCCAGGAGGATTTGTCACAGCTGGTGGCCATAATTTGATCTCTGAATGTTCAGAGAACACATTATTTTAGAGAAGATGAACACTGAGCTCACCTCAGTATAAACCTTGGTGGGTGGAGAGCAGCAAGCATGTGGTTGTGCCTGAAAACAAAACTTGGTACTATGAGAAGCTGATCCACATAACAGCCAATTGATGCTTTCTGGAGAACCTCAAGCTAACAACAAATGCAGTCATCAACAGGGAATTAAGTCAGGGTAAAGATATAGAAGGGCCTGTTGATCCTCTTATAGTGTAGTTAGCCTGGAGTGCTCTTCTGGCATGGTACAGGCATGCATGACTATGGATTCAGGAGGTAATTCATTGGATTGTCTCTTCTGTCAGGTAACAAGTGCCAGGATGAGAGGAAATTACCTCAAATTGCACCAGAGAAGGATTCCAATGGATATTGGGAATAATTTATTCACTGAAAGTGTGATCAGGTATTGCAACAGTTTGCCCAGGGAAATCACCATTCCTGGAAGCATTCAAAAGGCATGCAGATGTTGCACTTGGCTATACAGTTCAGTGGTAGATGTAGTGGTGCTGGGTTAATGGTTACACTTGATGATTGTAGAGGTTTTTTCCCTAACTTTAAAGATTCTGTGATTCATGAAGCATTGTGAGCTGAAAGGCCACTGTGTGGTGGTACTTGCAGAATGACGAATTTGACAACTTTCTGTATCCTTCATCAGCAAAACCAGAGGGAAAATTTTCAGCTTTTCTAACTTCTTCTCTGTCCCCAGTGAAGTTCACCACCAACTCAAACTGTTTTTTTGTGGGACAGAATTTTTGTCCTGTGTCTGTCTGTGTGTGAGAGACAAAACCATAAAGACACATATCCTTCCTTTATACTCTTTTAATAGTTTTTTCACAGAACTGATCTAGCCTGGGCTTTTCCCCCTTACTTTTGGCAGCCTTTTTGTGAGTTGAGTTGCTTCCATGCAGCACAACTGATGATGGGCTGTGGAGCAAGGACACATCAGCAATGTAAGCAGAGAATGCTGCCAGGACCCTGCTGTGAACTTCAGCCTCATCTGTCTGTTGAGCTGTCTGTATGCCTTTGCTCTAGCATCTCTGAAGTACTACAAAAAGCACTGCCATGGCAAGAGGGGTCACTTCTAGCAGAGGTGTGGAAGGTGTAGGAACTAATCCCTGTGGAAGAGGAGGAAGGACAGTGCCTCCAGTCAGCACTGTGCTCAGAGGATGCCATCCATGGAGTAAGGCTGTAAAGCTCTGCTGCCTGTCCTCTCAGTACTGTGGTGTAAGAGATAACTGTGCTCTCCTCCAAAGCAGACTGATGAAATCTTTTTCCATTGCACAAAGATGTATTGTTCACTTTCATGCTGAAGGAGCCGAGTTTCCCTGTGGGCTCTAGCTGTAATTTGCCTCTCTTGCTTTCAAAGGTGTCTGTCTATTTTGAAAAAAAATTTCATTTAAGTCTTTATTTTCCTTGGAGCTTTCCATTTAAGTGTTTCTTTTCCTTCAGACTCAGCAACAATAACAAAGAACCATTGAGCAAATGAAACTGTAGGCTTGTTCCTTCCTTGATTCATGGTGGTATTTACTAAGAATGTGGAGGGACTTTGACTGACACTCTCCCAACAGGAGAAAAATGGATCCCCACTGTAATATACGTTTCCCAATTAACTCAACTGAAAATGAGCTCTTCAAGTATTTTTTTTCTTACCAAGTAAATCCATAATTAATTCAGTTCTGGTATGTTCTTCTGGCTGTTCTCAGATCTGCTTAATCTCTTGCATTATAGTCAGACAATAAATCCCTCAAATTTTGAGAAACAATTCAGAAGGTTGAATTTTGGTATTTTCTCTGGACCTTTATTTTCTGTCAAAGTAATGTTGAGATCAGCATAGGTTTGGTCTCCACAAAAAATTATTTGAAATGAGACCTCCTGTCATCCAGTGGCTGGCTTTTGGATGGAGTTTTAGGTAGTGGAACTCATGTAGTTCTGTCTAATAGTATCCATGGAATTCCAGTACTTGAAATTTGTGTTGAGGAGGCAGAGTGGGAAACAGCCTTGTCTATCCCAGCATTGTCTGTCTGATCGTGTTGCCTTTTGACACCATCAAAGTTTCTAATGCAAACCTGGACACCACCACAGTGAAATTAAACCTCCTCATAACATGCTGGCTTTTCTTAGGAACGGCTTGAAAACAAGAGGTAGCAGGCCTGCAGAGAGTGCAGTGATGGTTTCTGGCAGTATGGCACAGCTGTTGCAGGTGCATTGCCAGTTTACAGGGCTCCCATTGCAGGGTCTGCGCTGTTCCCACCAGGTAACTGCTGACACTGCACAGGTTTTGTGTTTTGTATATATATATATAAGGGATCTGTTTCATCCCTTGTTCTCCAGAGGCAAGTCACTCTTGTGAAGATAACTCAAAAGCGAAGCAGTTGTTGTCCAATGAACGTGTGTTATTTGGCTTTACATATGAAAACCATTAGCTACGGTTTTCTTATGACTGTTGGCAGAAAGGTGTTCTTTTAAAGAAATGCCAATAATAATAAAAACTACTTCAATTAAGGTCTGAGTTTGTTGACTACAAGTGGAAAATTATGTAGATTACCAACCCTAAGAGCCCTCTGATACTGTGTGTCATGATTAGAGGGTGTGCAAGTCTATTTGAGGACTTGGCTAATTTAAACTACTTGAGTTCCCTAGCTAAATTACTTCAGGTAATGCTTAACAGCTGTGTTTTCCTAACAATGAGGGCTCAATATGTTACAGAAGATGTAGTTTGCTGTTGGTGACCTTCTCTAATTTTAAAGTAATTCTTGCCGTAATGACTGGTTTGAAGCCTTTGAAAAAGAGATAGTTTTGCTATAATTGTATTCTATACTGAAGTTACATGACTAAATATTGAATAGAGGTTTTCCTTTTGCTATGTGACAGAAAAATTTGGTCTGATTTGTTGGCCTTGAAACAGATAATTGGAAGATTAGATGGCAGCTTTTTTAAAAGGAAAGTGACTAGATTTTGCACTCAGTTTAAGAATCTCTTACTCCCTGTGTGTACCCATTCATGTGATTTAAACCACATTTCCAGAATACACAAGTTATTTGAAGGCAAGAAACAAGTTGTGTGTATGTGAAATGTAGTGTTGTTGATCTAACCATGTCTGTATATATATTTGATATTTCTTTTATATATGCATATTACTGGATATTAATTAATTAAGACATACCACAATAACCCTAAGAACCACCATGAGAGTGTCATCCCTTGTGGCCTGTCTAGCATTTGTGTTAAGAAGCTGTCCCTGCCACCTTCCATAAATCTTTTTTTGGGCTGCCTTTTCCTCTTCAAGTTCAGAGATGTTGAAGTCTCCCTAGAGAACTAGCGTCTGTGGTCTAGAGACTTCTAGAGTTGTTTACAGAACACTTTGTCAACTTCTTCACTGTGTGGTCTGCAATAACCTCCCATCATAGTGCCACCCTCATTGGTCTCTCTTCTAATGCCAACCCACAAACATTCACCCAGGCTATTGTCCATCCCATAAATGAGCTCCACACGTTTGAGTGCTCCTTTTCTGTAAAGGGCAACAATTCTGCATTGTTCTGTTTTCTTAGGTAGATCTCTCTCATAATTTCTGCTGCTCAAGAGAGTTCCATGGCCATAAAAGCCACATCTCTGCCTGAGATACCAGTCATCTTGCAGCCAGACATGGATTGGCAGGAATTATGCACTCCTACCTGCGCTTTTCCCTTTTGCATTTAGGATCAAAGAGAGTATTGCCTGGACTCCAGCCTTTACCCATAGGGCTCTGTAGTAATTCTTCAATCCCAGGTCTAGCGTGGCAATATCACCACTGCCTACATGGATGAGCAACAAGGGGTGATAGTTGTAGCTATAGGATAGTGAGCTTCAGTTTTTCATCATCCCAAATTTGGCACCCCACAAGTAAACTATCTCCCCTGACAGCATCTTGCATCAGTAGATGACTGAATTTGAGCCCTAGAGAAGGGAATCTCCAACCACTGTTACCAAGCCCCTCTTTATGGTGGTTATACTTCACTAAGGCCTTGTGGGCCTTGAAACCCCACTTCATGGAGTTTGCTCCTCATCTGAGGCTATTATATCACAAAACCAGTCTTGTCCTTTCAGACTTGAGGGCAGAGAAAGAGTTCTGCTCCAGAAGTCCCAAGCTGCCAGCTGCTTGGGAGTCTACGTCCACCACACACCTTCCCTCCTTCTTCACATTTTGTAGCTTAGGCTCTTGCTTTTGCAAGACCATGAAGACCCTGCTTATCTCCTGTTTGCCTTCTACTCTCTTCCTGCCACGGCCCCGTTAGGTGGGTGCCTGGTGTCCCTTGGTGCTGCACTTCTCTGGGAGAGGCCATGGAGGAGGTGGGGTAAGCACCTCCCTCTGGGCTGTGGCTGCTGGTTTGCTGCAGTGCTATTTCCAGCCACTGCTGCAGATCCAGAACCTGCTAATTCAGGTGGGAAGTCTGAAGTGCGTAGCACCTCTGGATATCTTGTAGAAGAAGGAAAGGAAATTAACTCCCGAGGATTCCCTGCAGCACAATGTTTTACCACGGTCTCACTGGGCCAGGAGGATGTGGTGTAGCTCTCCAGCAAAGGCAGCTGTGCTGGGCTGGAGGGATCCTGAGAGGAGAACCCTACTGGCTAGTCAAGCTTGACTTTTCAGAAATAGTGTTTTAAAAGGCTGGTCCTGACAAGAGTGAGAAAATACTTCTTGCTCTCTTGTCTCCAGGCATCCTATTAACAGGTTTGGTGCAGTCAAGATCTCAATTTCAAGAGTGTAAAAAACTGTAGTGTTGCTTTTTTGTTTTGTGTATATTTTTCCTACAGGGTATAGTGATACCTTTCCTGGAATCTTTTTTTTGATAAGTCACTTTCACCATTAATGGCCACCTTTGAGATAAGTTTTTAAGCCACTTGAGTATTCTCGCTTGAAAGTTGATAGTTTTTCTGTTGGCATTGGGTGTTTTTTTAATTTGTGGAGTGCCTTTTCTTCATTCAAATGCATGTCTCAGCTTCATCAGAATATTAATAAGTAGGTTTTTATGCATAAGTATTTATTTTCAGACCCAATTTGCAGCTGTTATGGTTTATTGGATCAGCAATTTCATTTTTTAATGAAAATTCTAAGAAGGTTTTGATTATGAAATGCAATGTCTTGAAAAAAACTATTAGGTTTTAATGTATCAATACCTACTTAAAAAAAAAAATTGTTTTTAAAATTTGTTTCATACCTGTTTAATTTATCCATGGTGCTTCTAATTTTAAAAGCCTGAATGACAGAAGGTTTCTATCCCCATAACAATTTGGAAAAGAAATAAATAACTTTTGGGTCTAATTCAGACTCACAAAATGAAGTAATAATCTATGACAACATGTAGGATGATTCTTCAGGTCTTTTTATGTTCCAGAAAGCCCTTTGAGAAGGTTTTGGGAAGTGTTTTAAAAGCTGGTTGTTCCTCAGCATGGTGGGTTGATGTGATCCTTTCAGCATAGGAGATGGCATTTCCCAAAATCACACAGCCCAGCTGCCTGGTGGAAGTGCAGCCCTTCCCCCAAGGGTTCATGTTTGAGCCAGCCCTCCCACATTAGCTCTTGTGAGGCTAGTGGGGAGAGGAGGGAAGACTTACTTGGCCCTGCATAGTTAAAAAGCCCTGTGCAGCACTGTGGCTATTTGTGTGCCCGCAAATGTGGTGAGGCAGTGGTTTACATTTTGCTGACAAATTACTTGGTTTTGATCCAGCTTCAGTTGGAAACAAAACTGTAAACTCTAAGTGAGCTGGATCCTACAGCTGTTCACCACATCTGGGCTTTTGTAGGGCTCCCACCCCCAAGCTGCTCCCATAGGAAGGCCCTGGACATTCTGCTTAGACAGATTATTCAGCAGGATCCAGTTGAAATGCTTCATGTTTGCCAGGGGTTTGTTGGCCCTGAGACTGGCCTGTCTGAGAGGAAAACATTCCTGGAAGATGTCTGGAGAGCCCATCCCTGTGACTTTCTGCTTGTTTGTCAGTGCTGAGGGCTGGGGAAGCCATTTTGCAGTGCACAGGGCAGTGTGTGTCCTACCCCCTATTTGGCTGTGCTGGGAAGATGAAGATGTGAGAGAACTGAAAGGAGAATGATCAACTTCCACTGAACCATTGAGGTTTTCCTGATTTGGGTGTACAGTTAAAAAGGACATTATAGGTTTGCCTGCCTTGGGTACTGTAACACATGTTTTATTAGACTTTTTTAGCTAGGTCAGGAAAGCTTGGTGATCTCCATGTTAATTCTGGCATCCTCTCAGCCACCTTCCCTGACTCCTACTGCCCAAAGCAGTGGTGCTGTCCCCATTCTTCCCTTTATCACCTCTGCAGATTGCCTGTCTGCACAGTGAGCCAGCTCAGCTATGACACAGCCAAACCACACCAATCCAGAAAAAAACAAGGTTTTTACTAGATTAGGGAGTCAAATCTGTTCACTTCTGAGGGCTAGCTAAAAGGATGATGTGCGAGTGCACAGTGCAGGCTAAGGAACAGAGACGGTCCCCCTGCCTGGTGGAGTGGATCATCTGGGTCAGCTGACTCAGAGCTGTGCCCAAAGCATTCCTTCTTGGGTATCCACCAAGATGCAAACTCAGTGAAACCTGTCTGTAGAGAAACCACACTAATATCTCTTGTGTGCTTTTCACTGTAGGTTCTTTGAGGAATATGCTTTACTTTTAAGCAACTCTGTTGAAAAGAGATAGTCAAGCAGAAGAGGACAAATTGGTTTAGAAAACAAATTTCATTTATCCCAGTGCTTATAAAAGCATTTGTCTTATAACCTGTAAAAATGGATGGATGCTAGAGGAGCTATTCCTATTTCGTAGTCATGCTGAGTGCAGACACTGTCAGCACAGGTGATCCCTCACCCTCAAATATTAAAGCTGAGGATGTAGCAAGTATTATTCTTCAGCTCAGTAATTCTGTATCTCACAGTAACAGCTTCCACAAGTCACTGACTGCTGTAAATGCCTATGTCTCACAGTAAAATGGATTTTAAAGAACATTCTTTTACCTCATTTGGTTAATTAAACTCAACAAACTTTGAAAAATTATTTCAAGGAAAATATAAGTCTGCTGTATCACTACGGGAGAAGAAAAAATGGAAGTGTATCACTTTGGGGATGTGATAGTTTGTTTCTTTTGAAGAACCTCCTGTGCTGAAAAATATTTCACAGAGAGAGTGCTTCAGACTCCAGTAGGTTTGCACGTTATTCTAACGTCGTACAGCAGCTCAATCTGAACGCTTGAAAACCTTTCCAGAAATTTTACGGGAAAGATGCTAAATTCTGCGGCAGTTCTAACCATGTGCTGCTGAACAATTAGACCGGAGTTCTAGTCTTCACCTGGCAATGAGAAAAAAGCTTGAATTGTGCATATTTACAGGGTGTTTTGTTAATCATCCTTCTTTTCTAGTAGGAAAGATTAAAGAGCCAGCCAGCCCCTTGCAAGGGGCAGGAAGCATTTGTTGGCTAACTGTGGCAGGAGTTAATGAATACTTGGTCTCCTGCAGACACTGCTGCATAGAGATAACCAGAGGGAACACCAAGCATGCCACCTTGCCTATCTACTTACAGTAACTCAGACAGCTGCTGATTAAAGCCATATAGTTTTAGAGGGCACCAAGAGAAATGCTCTGGAATTTCACGCTGAATTGATTTAAGAAGTTACTGTTCCAGCTGTCAGCTATGTTTCTTTAGCAGGCATGGCTGAAGGAAATGAAAGTCGACTTCCCCCTCATCACAGTTCACAGCCCTGTATGCTAACTTGTGCTGAAATATGCTGGCCATCCTCTTCCAGGGATTGCAACCTCCAGTAGATGGGTAGGATTGACAGTATAGGGTGGCACCTGCCACCAGGCATTAACTACTTGGACTCATATTCCCACACTACATTATGTTAGGGCTAGGAGACTGGTTTACAGTATCTCACTAACAACATCACCAAAATTATACAGATTATATATTCACATCAACAGAGAGCATGCTGCTTACAGGAAATTGTAACCTATAGCAGATGCAATAGCCTCTGGAGGCAAACATGTGTACATGTCTGGCCACACTGTCACAGACTTCCCTCACAACTTTAGGCAGGGCAAGGGCATGTTTGAGCTCACCTCTTGAAAGAGCCTTTGCAGTACTTTCTTTTATTTTGAAGGAAGACATCCAAGGTTTTGTTTTTCTTTCCTTTTGTTACAGCATGCTGTGTTGCCTGTTTCAAAACTGAGCTTTCTGGTGAGGTTAACCTTTCATCATATGTAAAGCAGGGTTTAAAACACTTGTATTATTGAAGGTATTCTTCTGCTTATTCACAGAAGTGGAAGGAGGGGAAGGCTTTCCTGTCAGGTCCATAAAATAAATTCAGGTCAGACAGGTTTTGAAGCTTCTAGAAAACTAGAGGAATGTGTTGCTGTTAAAAGACTAGTTTCACAGGAATTCTACATGGACTGCTGTCAGTTATTAAGGTTTTTTCCTTCTGTGGGATCCAATCCCTGGGAATAAACTGTGATAATATTGCAGGCTAGGTACCATTCGGTGTCTTGAAGAGTATATAACTCATAAAACAAAGTCTTGTTTAATCTTAGCAAAATTGTGCAACACACAAGAAAGATTTGCAAATAAAAATCAAATTACTACCTCTTTTCAAGGTTTGCCATTTCATCTAAAGTGGAATGGATTCAAGTCATTCCTATGAACTCCAACAGATGCATATACTCATCTTCTACAAATTACTTTGATGCTTTTTATGTATCTTTGATTTGTGTCTTGACTGGCAATGAAGACAAAGTTATGGAGGTGACAACTGCCTGCCAAAACTCCTTTACAGCTATGTGGTTTGTCAGTTTACTCTGAGGTTACTTGCTACTTTCTCCTTAGTATTTTCTGCTGCTGTGGAAAAATTCAGGTTATTAGTTCATCCAAAATATTGAAATATCTACTCTGTTATTATCTTAATAACTTGGGTCAATGCAGCTGTGTGCACTGCTACAGATCAGTCCTTCCATCCTTATAGCTGTCTGTCAGAGTGCATGGCCTTGACCCTTAGAAAATGCTGGGCAATTGAAAAAGACTTTATTTCCATGCAATTTGCCTCTCTGAAATGGTTCTTGCTTTCTGCACTGTCACCCACTGCATACAGCTAAATAGATAGACATGAAATTGTTGTGCATATCAATATGATGCACATGCCAGAATGTGTCACGTATAATCTGAAATTACAGGCAGACATTTATCTGCCCTTTTTCTGTTTGTTTGTTTATGGATTTCTGTGCATATGTGTTTTTGGGCTAAAGGTATTAGATAAGTTAGATTTTTTTAATAAACAGATTTAGTGCAATATATTACTTATGTTTTGAGTAGCTTCTACTCCTTTCATTATGTAATTATGTAATGATATCTAAATAATGAATTTTCTAACAAGTAAATAAATGTTGTTAAAGTTCTCATTTGGAAAGATGTTTCTGCAGGTGCCATATTTTCTTTAAAATTGTCAGTTTGGCAGCATGAAGTAAAATTAAAAAAGCAAAAACATGCATTTTTTAAAGATTAAGCCATAGAAAATAATACTTAAAAAATATTTTCATTTTAATAACCTTCATTCTTAGAAGAATTGGATCTCGTAGTTCTTTGCTATTGCTGTGTGACTGTGTGGTGATTTTTTATTTTTTATTAGGTAATCATGGAGACCTTACCAATCTCTTCCTTATGTTCACCTGTTAAAGACAATATCAGTTGTATCAAACTTATAATAGGTTAAGGAATAAAATACTTGTCCTAGCACTAGTAAAATTAAAAACTCTGGAGAGAACTGAAAGTTTCTGCAATCCTTTTCTTCTGCTCTTGGCAGAAAGCATGACAGTGGTTTACATGCATTTTTTCCTCCCATTTTCTTTTGCTGGTGGCCATTAATGCCGTTTCTTCCATTATCATGTTTCAATCAGTGTGCCTTCCTGAGAGAAGGTTCTTCACACAGCAGTATATTTAAATATGATTCTGGTCAAGGCAAGACTGTATTTCTTCTGTTGAGCTTATGGGTCAATATGTTGACTTATTGAGTTTACTGGGTACTTCCTGAATCTAGAAAATAATTTGGTTATCTGACCTGCAAATTAAAGCAAACTCCTAAAAGAAGATCTTTTATGGACATATTGCTTTCAAATAGCAGAAGTCACTTTGAAATAATTTCTCATTCTGAGGTGGTTTTAAGAATCAAGTTATTGTGCATAACAGATTTACAGATTCTCTAACATCCCTTTTCTCTAAAGGTCTTTATGCAAGTCTGACCACTGCTTTCAAGGGGAACATTTCAATCTTTGAATATTGTGTATATGACTTTGAAATACAAACATTTTGAGCATGTGGCAGCATAACATCATAATTCTCTGACTACCTTTGCACTTTATGTACATACTCTGCAGCTCTAATGATAAATATGTGAGGACTAAAGCTGACTTTTGTGTTTGCTTTTCAAGGAAACTACTTATGCATTTGATGTTTAAGAATTGCTTGTAAACATGTAAAAAGCTATTACTATGCAAATTTTGTATCCATGGCCTTTCCATTTTCCTGATTTCTTGGACTCTCTGAGGACTATAGCTATAGTTAAAGGTAGAAACCTAAGGCTTAGCTTTCAACCCAAGGCTTGGCTGAGCTCTTCTCAGCTGTGTGAAGGCAGCTACATCATGTAATGCAGTCATTTCATTAGGTAATCAGTTGACCAGATACATCATTACTTAAAAATCCATTGTAGAGAAAAATCTCTTCTGATTCTAATCTGTGGTTCAGCTGTGATACTAAACTTAAAATCAAGCAAGTGTGTATATATATTTAGATGACTGACTTCTGAATGCAGGCCAGACAGAAGCAATTTGCACATTGAAATGTGACAAGCTCACAGTGTAGAATTTTAATCAATGAGACATTTTAGCTCATCTCCATGTATTATTTATACTTGAAGACTAATATTAGATTAAAATATGGCAGACTTGCTCTTCCTGAAGGAGAGTTTGGAGAGAGTGTGTAAAGGCTCAGGGTGATTAGGCTAGACACAGTGGGGACAGTCTGACCCATTAAACTGTTAATCAAACTGGTTGTTTATGACAAGGGCTATCTCTGTAACCACCTTTGTAGTATAAACCAAAATACTGGCACTCCTCTAAGTGCCAGTATGTTCTCACGTTAAAATTGAGTTCCAGAGACAAGATTACTGCTAGGCCTTAGATGCTTAGTTTTATGGAAATTAATTACTTTGTTGCTCTAATTTGTAAGGTTAAATGATTGTTAGTGTCAGAAAACTTTTCTTGCAGCCACCACCTTTCAGAGGATTTTGGTGAAAATATGACACATCACCTCACAATACAGTGTACAGTATCCAAATTCCAAGAAAAATAGGTATTTTGCAACTGCAGAACATGGCTGTATTCTTGAAAGTACCAGGACAACATCCTTTGGCCATCGTGTGTGCATAGGTATCAACCATAATTTCCAGTATTTTTAGTACTTTTCATATGAAACTTACTGTTCAACTTTTCTAACCTTAGCCAACAAATATGAATTAAAATATCCTGTAATAATAAGGAATTTTTATGTACTAAAAAGAAATATGTGTTCATTAAGGGAACATTGAGATCACTGGAAACTTCAAAGATGAATTTGAGGCAGAGAATGATTGACTTGTATTACTAGGGAATAAAACTTTATTCCCAGCTGGAGAGGAAACAGGACTGGCAGAAGATCTTTGAAGCATTTGTTAATAACAGAACAATCTTGTATTTGGGGTTCTGTTAAATGAATTAAAATCAGCTTCCTTTATCTTTACTTTCTGAATTAACAATAAGAGATTAACAGTATTGCAACAGAATTCTAAGAGTTCTGACTTGATCAGTTCTTTGCAAATGGATAAACTTTATTTTGGCCAGTGTTGAACCAGTAACTCATTACAAATAAGTAATTCAAGATGATAAAGTGGGTTTTGCTCAACTGCATTAGTTAAATACATTCCATACATTTTTCTCCCGAATGATTGGGCAAGAAAGAACAGCTGTCATGGCTGTTCTCCTTTCAAGAGTGCTTAGGAATTTCTTACTTATCATCCAGAAAAGTACCAGAAGGATGAGTAGGTTCTCACAAGTTTCCAAAAGTTTTACCTGAGAACTCAGACTATTTCAGAGATTTTTCAAAGAGAAGCAGTTATAAATATGAAACTGTAGAAACCATGTGTGTGGTTTGGCCAAGTAGAAAACCTTGCTGGGGGTTGTGTGTTTATCACAGTAAATACTTAATAATCAATAAATCACTTAAGCTGATGGTGAGCTTAAACCATCTTCAGGGTTTCAGCTTCAAGCATTTCTTGTACAATACTTGAAGCCCAGAGTGCACGTGTGTGGAATTGCAGATGAATGTTGTTGCATCAGTAGTTCAGCTGACACTGCTTCTTATTCAGATCATGGCCTGCACAACTGGTAGCATGCCCCATGAAAGAAATTATTGTAATTGTCATAATAAAAATAATTTAACAGACTGGATTTTTTTTATAGTCAGCAGTTCATAATGATTAGCTTTATTGTGTTATAAGCTGGTTAAGTCAAACACACATATTTGAAGTGTAAGTAAGAGTTTTTAGGGGCTTATAACTCAGTATGCATTCAAATAATTTTTAAAAATTGAATTAATACTTTACGTAATACTTTACTTCACATACTGTTCCCTTGGGATTTAGAAAGACAGTAATTACATAGTAATATACACTCATTATTGCAGTCACTTGTTGCAGTTTAACAATGTCCATGAAGATATGTCGCTTCTTTCTGAAGTATTATAGTAATTTAAGTTTGGGGTTTTTAAGTCTACTACCTACCACAGTTGCTAAGCTCCACTGTAGAACAGAAGGTAGTTTGAGTAATTGGTATTGGGTTAACTGTCTCTGTTAAATAGGTAGCAGGTGCTTAAGAGATACTGGTGCTGCCAGTCCAGGAGTTTGTAGTAGGATTTTAATAGCCTATTTAAGGTGGGTTGTTTTTGGTTTTTTTTTCCTCCCCTGTGTACTTTTGAGGCAATTACATCTTAGCAGTTTCCTTTTCTGAATGTCATCTCCAGGTCACGACGCGATAAATGCTGAGACTAATAGCAAGACAGCGCACAAGTGGTCAAACATCCAAAACTAGACAGACAAGAATGAGGAAAGGGAAACACATTGCATCTCCCTTCATCACATCATGTGCGAGCTAAATCATATATTTAATCTCACAAGGGAAATACAAAATTTTTAAGAGCCATTGTGAAAATACTGTAGTTATGAAGGATAGATTCATACTCAATGATTTAAAAAAAAAAAGATTGAAATAAATTAATTAATCAAATTTCCCTGAAAACAAGCATCTCAATTGAACTCTCCACATGCCTGTTCTGTATTTTAGTATCAATTTTTCTTTCAAAATTCAGTTTGTGATTCAGTTGACCAGAGGAATGGAGCACCTCTTCTATGAGGAAATACTGAGGGAATTGGGATTGTGCAGCCTGGAAAAGGAAAGGCTTCAGGGCAACCTAATTGTGTCCTTCCAGTACCCAAAGTGAGCTTACAGGAAAGATGGGGCAAGACTTTTTACAAGGGAATACAGTGACAGAACAAGGGAGATTGTGTTCAAATTGATGGAAAGTAGGTTTAGATTATATATTAGGAGAAATTTCTTTACTGTGAGGGTGGAAAGGCACAGGAACAGGGAAGTTGTGGATGTCCCGGGAAGCTGTGGATGCCCCATCTCTGGCAGTGTTCAAGGCCAGGTTGGATGGAGCTCTAAGCAACCTGGTCTGCTGGAAGGTGTCCCTGCCCATGGCAGGTGGGTTGGAACTAGATGGTCTTCAAGGTCCCCTTCCAACCCAAAACAGTCTAGGATTCTAGGGTTTTGCTGAGCTCTTTTCAACTTTCAACTTGTGACACAGATTGTAGCTGCATGGACACATCTGACTTCAGATAACCTTGTAGTTTAATATTGCAAGATGGTATTTGGCCTTGATTATATCCTTCTGCATCTTTTTTGCATGTTCAACTTCTAAGCTATTTAGTCTCATGTTAAGGGTTTGTTGATACAAATCTCACTGCTCTTATTGCCCATGTACATGTTTTAATTCTGTGGCCTTTTTCAAGACATGTGGATATTTTGAGTCTTTAAGCATTTTGAGACGGAGCAAGGTCCTTCATGTAGCTTCTAGTTAAGTTTCTGTCTTGCTGGTAGATCCTAAGTTGCCCCTCTAATTCTGCCTTTGTCTTCTGCAAATTTGCACTGGCCTGGTTGTTCTGGTGTAAATCTGTCCCTTTCATTGTATTCTAATCCTGTTTCTAACAGCATTCCAGGTCAAAAGCAAGAATTGATCTTCCAAAAGCATCTTGAAGGGATGACTCTAATGTTCCCAAGGGACTCTAAAAGGAAATAGCTGTTCATGTCTCCACCCATATTAAAAGGGGTAACTGCACAGAGAACAGTTTTTCCCTCCTCCTCTTTTGGCTGAGGGAGTTTGGGAACAGTTACCATGGCTTGACAGTTTGGGGCAGTTGTACAAGTGAGTAGGAGAATCCACCTGCCTAGAGTACAGTCCTGACCTTGTTTATCTGTAGGAAGCCATATCTGTATCTCTCTTCCATATCTGACCTCACAAAAGCAAGCTCTTTTCTCCAAAACCTAATGTGGATTGTCTGCTACTTAGGGTCAAATACAGACAGCTGCAGAGAAAAATAGACTGCATTTTCAAGTTTTGAAAATGTGGTTATGTCCTTTAAATGGACTTTGCGAGGGTGTGACTGTTTAAGTGCCATTGCAGTGGAGGCAGGTACATACCTGCTAGTTTGTATGCTACATTTCAGATACTAAAATGAGTTCTGTCCCACATCTGACAAGTTTTTGTGGAAGTGGCTCCTCCAGGGAGTTTGTAGGTTTTTGAAAATTTATGGTGCTTAGTATATTGTGAAATAGAATAATTTACAATAATACTTGAAATTAAGGCTTCATTATTCTACATAACCAAACAGTTAATGAGTTTTCCAAATTAAAAAAGTATGTACAGATACTCTTATGGTAATTTAGATGTACTTCTGACTTGAAAAACATGGATTTGGATTTCAAACGTGGTTCAGATCTGCCTCAGGATTTATTGTGGGCATCATGAGAACAGAGGCAGAATGCTCTGTGTTTGTCTTTTAACATTTCCATTACCAAGAACCTGATGAAAATCTGGATACACTTTTGAAACTTTTATTAAGAATACTTAATAATTATTGTCTTAAAGCTGTGGATAGTTGAACACTTTTTGTTGCTTTTTAGTTGTTGTAGAATTATCAATGTAGCTCCTTTAAAATTTCACATTTACTTGAGAACAAACCAGATTGAGAAAAATGCTATTGTCAGGCAACTCAGAACAATTAAAATCTCAGTTTGAGAAGTGATATTTAATTACTTACAAGCTTGTAAAACAAATTTAATTACGTGCATCAGACATGCTGGTGGCCTCCACTTAAAATACTGTGTACATAGGATGACCTGTGTCTGGCCTGAGATTGAACAGAGAAAAAATACAAAAGCTCAAGTTTTCTCCTGCACGTCACCATGGAGCAGCTGTGCTCTATAGCTCCCTGGGGGAGCAAATGCATTTGCTGTCTGCCCCACAGTCATGATGGAGAAACCAAAAGAGAAATTTAACCAAGGTAGAGGTTAAGATGAGTCAAAGGGCTTCTGACCACAGGAATACTGAGTTCAGTGCACTGGCTGAATAGGTACACTATTCTCTATCTGCCTATACAGCTATATATAAAAATAATATATTTTAAATCTGTACTTCAAAATAATAGTTACTAGCAGCTTTATTTTCATGCTGTTGTACAAAAAGAAGCCTGCTGTTGAATTATGGCGATGAAAACGGATAGTCTTCATCATGCTGATGGGTTCTCATGATAAGGAACTAAATTTAGGTTTTCATGTGTCTTTGCAGGAAGGAGGGGGTTGTTCATTTGTTTGCTTCTATGCTGTAGGATTGGATTGCAATCCATAAATAAACATGCTTGCCCAGGAGGAACATCTGTAAGGCATAAGCACAGTGCTCTTGTCCAGAGCTTGCTGTGGAATTGGATTGTAAATGAGGAAAAGGTGGTTTGAAAAGATCAAAGTAGACACTTCTTTAGGGTGTAAAGAAAGAAAGTACATCATGGGAAGTCTTTGTATACAGAACTGGAATGAAAACTTTGTGATGAATGCCAAAATATAGACAAGGCCCCTAGATAGTGGTCTGGGAATGGGAGAAGGGATGTTGTTGCAGATGTGGAGCCAGCAGCTGAGGTTGGAAATGTGCGTCAGTTCTTTTTGCTTTTGCTTTCTGCTAAAGTCCTGACTCAGACCTCCTGCATAAGGCTCCATCTCCCAGACTCAAGCAGATGCCATGGGATGAGCTGCAGCATTTGTTCCTCCCTGGCAGCAGCTTTGCTCCTGTGAGGGAAATGGAGCCCAGTAGCCAGGGCTGCTAAAAGCACATCCCTGCTCCTTGGCTGCTTCACTTTGCAGGCTGGTGTGGAAATGGAAATAGAGGCTTGTGTTACAGTGTGTCACTTTATTGTGCTTCAGCCTAATTTTCTATTGAATTAATATATAGACCTTATGTTTTTATCTTGGTATTAGCCAGGAATATATATGTCTTGCCTGAAAGATGAGCAGCTACCTATCAGCGTAGATATTTGCTTGTCCTTGTAACTGATTGAATTCCAGGAATATATACACTGTGAGAAAGAGATACAACCCTGTAGAGTTAAGTGTTGCTACTCCTAGCATATCTGTAATGTACATGTACACACACAGGAAAAATACATATAAAGAGATACATCTGAATCTAGGAAACTGCAGGTTTTCCTTATAATTCTGTATTGTATGTTTCTGTCCTGATATGTCTGTCTTCCCTACAAAATACAAGTTTCTTTTCCCCAGTACTATATTGCTTGATCAAAACTCCTTTTCCATCACTATGGAAGATATATATTATGGATAAACCAAATTGAACAATAAAATACTGTTCCTCACAGGAAAGTTGGGAAAATTTATAGGTCATCTGCTGCAGGTGTTGCTCCTTTTTACCATGAGGCAAGGGTAACAGTGGTGTTACCTAGTGAGGGCAAAAAAACAAAACTTTATTTGCTGAAATTTACTCAGATTAATTTGCAAGAAGATAGAAAATTTGGGTAAAATAGAGTGGTAGGAGTATAGTGCTACCATTTCTGAGAGTCATACGCAGCAGTCCATTGTTATAGCTGAAAGTTGTTCTCCATATGTCCTGTCCTCTGCATAATTTTGTCGTGTCTGTTGATCCTCCCTCTTTATATTGGTTCTACTTTAAATGAGCTCTGCAATAAAACTTGCTGTCAGGTATGGGAAATATAATGCAACACCTTCATTTTCTGTATTACAAAATGTTCTGAAATGCTTTCAGAGGGATCCCAGTTTGTGCATTGAGTCAGCTGGAGTAATTAGGGTGTAATGCAATTGTTTCTTTATGGGCCTGAAGCCATCCCAAGAACCACAAAGGCTGATTTCTTCCCTGTGAAATGTTGCTTTAACCCTTGGCCAGGTGGGTGTCATGGGTTTTGTTCAAACACTTCAAGTTCTGAGACAAATGGAATCACAAGGCCTAAAGTTACTCAGCTCACAGGACTGCAGATAAACATGTGCCTCTCTAAATAGGAAGACCAAACATTGTTCAAGGAGTGTGATTTTGGGGTGGGTTTTTTTTGTTTTGTTTTGTTGTTGTTTTTTGTTTGTTAGGGTTTTTTTGCTACAGAATGATAAAAATACCATTCACAGTATTCACAGTATTCTACTTGATGAATCAGAATCTGAAACTATTTATTTTGGCCAGCTTAATATGTTGCTATCCTCCATCTTTCTTCTGGAAAATTTTGGCCTTTTCACTAGTTCAATTCCTTGAGGAGCATGATTTATTTTTGCTGAGAAGAAGAGCAAAAATCTGTAAAGCTGTTTTTTTCTCAGATGGTAAAAGGAAGTCAGTTATAAATTTGATGATTTGTGCTATGTACTTTTCTTGTTATGATTATAGTAATACTACATTTTAAGAGAATTTCATAAACTATGTTCACAGGCACACTTTGGATGTTATAAGCTTATAACACTTAAAGGTAGCATGAACTGTTACTGGTCTTTCTCTCTGACTATTCTGGAAAAAAAATCTGAAAATTGTAAGGTGCTCTGGGGGTTTTGAGTTTGCTTTTGCTTGAGAAGATCTCAGACAGGTTAATGGGAAGGTTTTTGCAGGTTGTCTGTGTAGGAAAGGTTCATGCACATTTAATATCTTTTCTCAGAAGCCTGCAGTGATGATTTTAGGTTCTGATTTCTTTCATGAATACTTGAATTTATCAACTAAAGACAGCACATTCCATCTCTTTGGAACTCTTAACATTTTTGGCTATTAAGGTATAGGAAGGATATGTTGTCGTGATTAAAATTCAAATCCAATTTTAAGCTGTTTCGTCAACATTTCTGTTGTCCTCTTAAGTATTCCTAATAATACTACTGAGTAAGTACTCATGCCAAATCTTCTGTGGATGGAATTATCTTTCCTACTTTGTGAACACAACTTGCACATTTTTGCTTTTTCTCTACAAAGGCAGAGAGAACTTGTTGAATACCTCTCTCCAAAAGTTTGAATGGCCAGTTCCTTAAAAATCATTTTGTGACCCAAGATGCAGGCATTTTTATGCTCCTTCTGAACACATCAGTAGCTCAGATAAAAACCTTACCTGAATATAGATGTGCCAGAAATGTACCACCAAAGATTGGAGCCTAAATAATCAGAACACATTGAAGGCTTTCACTTTCTTCTTTCTTTGCTTTTCTAACAAAAATCAATTTGCCCTGATATTCTTCATTACCTCTAGATCCTCTAGATTAGGCAAAGCCTTCTTAACTACATAATTACTAGCAAATAGTGTGTGTTATATCAATTTATACATGAATAAACACATGGTAATTCAAAGAAATAAGGGTCTTCACAAACCTCACATATAGAATATTATGGCATGGAATATTTTTGTAGTAGCATTTAATTTTTTTTTTTTTTTTTTTATGTTCAAGGCAGATTCTCCATATTCCAAATACAGCAGACCTCTATTTGTTATTGATTTTGTTTAATTTTCAACTTTGGACCCAAGCTGTTTAAACAGATTACTCTCTGCTTTTATCTGAGTTAACTTCCTCATGCTTTCATCAAAGCAAAAGACATTATTTAACTTTCTGTCTCATAACATAGCATTACAAGAAGAGTCATATGTTAAGAGACAGTGATGGATTCTGTATTAGGAAATGTCCATTCTGTCTGCATGTAAGTATCTTGTAATAGTTCCCTGTCAAAGAAAAAAAAATCTCATCTTTATTTATTTGTAGTCTATTTATTAGATTCATTACAGTTGTGTTACTCGTAAGTGAAGCTAATACATTTCAGAACTAGAGTAGGTGAGAGTGTTTGAACTGGAATAACAATGTGTAGGCATAATATGCTTCTTTTCTGGCACTGATCCTGTACCTGAACTTTCTTATTCCTATACACACAATATTTGTGAACTGACTAATACCTGGCAATAGAAGGACACTTTCTCTTCAGGCTGACTTGCAGTGTAGTTGTGAGATTTAATGGTAGCTAGCACTAACACAAGCTGATTTCAGCACAAATTCTGTTTTCTGGTTGGATCAAAACTTCTTATCCTTTTTGTCTTATAAATAAGAAGATGGATATAGCAGAATGAATTGATACTCAATTGACTAAATCTGTAGAAAATACTTGGAAGACTGCTGGGAACATACAGAACTCTGTCTACATTTACCTTTCAATTGTCTCTGCAGAAACAGTTGGGTTATGCATGTAGATCAGGGATTCCCTCAGCAGGCAAATCAACATGGACAACAGCAAGTGCTGTGGAGACACAGAGCATCATCAGAGATTGTGGTGTTGACTGACTGCATGTGCATCTCTTTCTCTTGGCTCTCTTGAGCTTTGTGCTCCAGACTGACTAGGTGAAGTGACAAAATACCACTGTAGGTTCTAAAGACCGGATTTCCTGTAGAGGAACTATAGATATTTCCTACCTTTATGTCAACTGTGGTAAAAGGACTTCAAACTGCAGCAAATGACATCTCCCACACACAGTCTCAAGGCTCAGCAGAGCAGCCAGGGAAACTCTTCCAGGGCTTTCATGCAGGAGGCACATGACTCCTTGTGAGCCTGCAGATCTGTGAACTCCCTGATATGGCCAGGCTTCTCACGTTGTCTTTCTGAGCAAACAGTGCTCTATAGAGAGACCTCAGTGTCATCAGCATGGAAAGAGCAGCAGTGCAGGTGATCTCGTGCTGCCTGCACTAAACCCCAGAAGGCCGCCATGAATTTATCCTCCAAATGTGGGTCAAGGATTCCTCCCTGTCCTAGGATGCCTGGATGGCTTGGACTGGAGCCAAGCAAAGGAGGGAAGTGCACAGAAAGAGGAGCTGCAATAAACTCAGGAAGGTACAGAAATAAAGCATAGTCGTCTGTTTAATTTTTTTCAGGTTAGCCACTTCAAAAGAGCTACTGCAAATGGTCAAGGCACTAGAATCTATTGAAGGAGTGTTTCTGGTATGGCTCAAAATTGAATACTAATTGGTTGTATTTCTATAGGAAAATCAGCCCAAGCCTGAAATTGCTATACTACTGAAAGATTATGTGCCTCAGCATTTGCTTAGACTGTGTATAATCTAACATATGGACACACTGCAGTCTTATTGGCAACCTGCAGTAGCTCTAGATATACTGCACAAAAATGAAGCAGCAGAATTTTAATAGTAGTTATTGACACCTATATATATATGATGATAATTACTTTTCATAATTATGTATTTCACAGGCAAGATAGGGAATAAAAAGTGATAATACTAAAATTAGAATATCAGTACTGACATGAATGTTGAATTGTTTTTCTGATAGTGCTCAATAAACAAGTTAGGAAGTAGCTAACGTTTTTGCTGGCCAAATTAGATCTGGTTAAGTGAATCACAAGTGGCATGTGTTTATCCTACATAGCACCTCTTTACTGAAAGTTTCGTGTATATACTGAGAATGAGATAAAAATGGACCTGCAGGCATTTTGTGTTAGTATCAAGGATTTATATATTTTTATGATTTTCACCTATACCACATAATGCTATATAAAGAAAGAATAGCAAATGTAATTATAATTAGGTTCACTCTTAATGATATACAGCTACCTTCCTATTTTTTTGTCAAAGCCTTTCTCTAATATAAATGCCTAGAATCTTATTAAAAATCTGATCTCATTCGGTATACCATCAGTATTAAAATAGTGTATTCTAAATCTCAGCCATTTAGAAATGATCAGTAATGATAAGAGATTAAATGAGGGGCTCACCAATTAGTTTAAAAGTCTTAGAGGAACAGGAAGTGCCTTCAAAGAATTTTATTATATATTTGGTTTTTTTGATTTTTTTTTTCCTGAAGTACTACCAATCCTTTAAACTTTTTTTGCATAATACTGGAATACTTGAAGCTTTTTTATCACTTTAGTGTGCAAACTAAATGTAAGGGGAAGAACTGAAACATTTAAAATTATTTTAAAACAGTTTCTTTTTAGTTTTTTGAGATGAAATGATTGGCAATTAAATGTAAAGTCTTAGGCTGCTTTTGGTATCCTGCTGCACCACTGTTTGCTCTTACATGTGGAGTGGAATGGAGTTTGATGCAGGATTTAATCCTTTTACCCACTCCATGGTACATTGTGAGCCTTCCTGTGAAAACCCTGTGGTTGTGTCTGTGTACGATCATCTCTGATCACCTTTGCTAGTAGGTTTTGCCCATATCACAGTCAAATGGCATCAGACAGTGCTACAGAGTGCAGTAAAACCTGAATTCCCAAACTCCATCAAACTGGTAAAAATCTGAAGCCTCAAGTCTGGCGCAGGAGGCTCTCTCCATCATGTGAGGAACATTCCAGTCTAAGGCTGGAAGGTTAGTTATCTTGGAGCAGCTGGCATTTCCAGTCCTCCTTCTTTGGGTTGTGCAACATCTGGCAAGCAAAAAATGTTTTACGAAGTAGCATTAGAATAGAGTCACATGTTAAGTCAGGGACAGCTTGGAAAGAAAGCAAGTATTGTATCCTCTTGTGTGCAACATCCCTGTGCTGTGGCCTGGTTTTCCTAGTAAAAGATACAGCATGGTTTTAAATTTGGATTATTTTGGTGTTTGGTTTTTTTAAAACAGTGATTCTTAGTTTTCACAGAAATTTAAGCAAACTGAAGCTTGTTTTGGCCACCCTGCAAGGGACACTGCATAATTCAGACATTTTTCACTAGGGCACTGCATAGTGAAGATATCCTAAGTCAATTCCTTATCACTGCTAAACCAGTTTCTGTTTTCTGCTAGAGTAGGAAGCAGGGAAGAGCAGTACATTAGAGCAAATGGTATATTTTTGTAATATCTCGTGTATAAATATTGGTACAGTGGGGGTAGTTTCCATACTAAATTCCAGCAAAAGTTTTTCAAACTCTACCTTAGAGCTGTAAGTCCAAAAGTGCATGGAAAGGCAAAAAGGTGAATAAGCCAGTTAAATGGTGAGGGTTTAAGTGGGGAGCTGAGGGGAGTGGGGAGGGGCATAACCACAGGCTCATGTATTGCTGTGGGAGCAGGAAGGGGCCTAGATGTTTTTTTAAAAAACATACAAGGGCAAAAGGTCTTTTTTCCATCTCAAGCTGTATCAAATTCCTCCCTCCTAAGTGTTTGTAAATCTTCCAGCATTTTTAGAAATTATAGTTTTATGAAAAATGTAACTGTATATAATGGGTATATTTGATAAATTTACACAAAATTATGTCATTTTCAAAGATAGGATAAAAGCTATTACTGCAGTATGAAAATACTTTTCTATCACCTCTAATAATGTTTTTCACATCTTTCAATTTGAAAAAAAAGTGGAATGTATCAGCATGGGGAAGCTGTTCATACTGATTCCCAGCTGTGGATATGTCAGTGGAGATAAATGCATGTCCTCAAATATTACCCTTTTCTGAGTACCAATTTGCACACACCTTAAATTCCACTTTGACAAAACTAAAGCTTTCCAAAGTGCTCATCTGCTCCCTCAGCAAGGATTTGAGGTTTCACAGTGTTTTTACAAGGAGGTTCAAGGCCTGTGTGACTAAACAAAAGTAGCCCAGCTGCTGTAAATGGCAGCTTTTCTTTGCCTTTCGTTTGCAGGAGCTGAGGTCAAGGTCAGGGATACACATTTATTTTCTTTGTTGGTAAAGGTTTTCCATGTCCTTCCAGCCCTGCTCCTGTCTGCTGGCCAGCTGGGTTGGTGGCTGGTGGCTGAGGAGGAGAATCTGCCTTTCTGAGGAGAATTTGCCATTCTGATCAGACTGATCGGTGCACTTGGCAGGAACCTTCTGAAGCTGGAAGTCTAGCAGTTGCCCTTGAGTAATTTTTTTTATAATATGTACCAAGTATGAGTAGGCTTTCATTAAGTTTGGAGTTCACGGATTAATTAAATGCCCTTTTCTATCAGATTTATTTATCCCGCAGCACAGAAAACTAGAACGATTATCCTGCCTCTTCCCTCAAACCATTGTGTTCAAGATTTTGTGTGGAGTTTAAATGAAACATCTTTGTGCAGGTATATTTTCTAGAAAGGGGAAAAACTCTAAGATTTATTTATTTATTTATAAAATTCCTGTCACCTTGAAAGCTGGTTTATCAGACAAAATGCTTTTGCATTTTGTTTGCTTTTGTAAAAGATGTGTTTAAATGAATGTGCACCTTCTTGGTGACTTCCACAGGGTAGGACCCTCTGTGCTTTTGCATCACGTACTGTACCTTGCTGAAATTACTTCTGGGTTATTGTACTGTCAGCTTTCCATTAACTAACTGACTATAAAAAAAATTTAAATAAAATGCCTTTGGGAATAGTAAATGACAAACTTCTCGGAATATGAGTCTTGCAGCCCAATCTCCTAAAAGAAGCACCTGCAATCTGGCTTTATAGCTGATACACAGCTAGTTGGCAGACAAAAACCTTGCTAGGATTTCAATTTACAGCCTATGATACATAGGATTCTTTCTTCCTTGTAATGCTTTAAACTGAAATTGAATTTTAAATTAACTTGACACTGTGCTGTTTTCAAGTCAGATAAATAACTGTGTTCCTTTTCCCTTTTCCATAATATATTTGATATCTTACTATTAAAGCTTTTCCTGAATTTATGTTAAAATTATACATTTGCCTGTCGTTACTTTCCTTAGGAAAAAAAAAGTGAAATATAACCATGTAGCTGCAAGAAGTATTGTTTGCACTTTGACAGTTATATAGTTTCGTAGTTTAGGAATTTGCCAGTTTTATTTTTGTTGCTCACTGTAACAGCTTGTGGTTTATTTCTGTGCTTTCTCACAAAATTTTGATCAAACAGTGGCCTTCAGAATTATGTTCTTTGAGCCTTCTTGCATGCAGATATCTTCCATTTACTTCATCAGAAGACTCCATTCTTCACTTCGGTTCTCCACTTACACCTTCACAGTGTTACACAGTGTTAATGAAACAATGTATCAACACTGGTTTTGAGTGATTTTTTTTTTTTATGCCCTTTTGAGCTTTTGCATTTTTTTAAGCTCTTGGACCTACGCGGCACAGGTATAAATGCTTGTAAAACACACCAGGTAGTGGCAATGTGGTCAGTGGTGTCTTAATCTGACACCTGGTAGCATAAATATTTTTTACACTTGATAGATGATGCCACCAGGAAGAATTATAGAAGGGCTGCCTTAAAAAAAGGCAGATGGATTCAGAGTATTTTAGAGAGAATTAAATAATTACCCTATATTAATTAATTAATGTGCTGTGTAGTAGAAAGAAGGACTTCTACATTAGAACTGCTTGTGATTTGTTTTTGTTTTCCCTGATTCTGACACACTTAATTGAACAAACCTTTCTCATCAAACTGTATCTTGAAGAGCTTACACTGAAGGACATACAGTGGCAGAATTGACAATGATAGCATGATGAGCAAAATGTATTTCTTCTGTTCCTGATAAAAATATAACACTATGGATCCTTATGTGTAATTTAAAATAAGGTATTGAAGTACATTCCTCCCTTCCTCGCTCCCTTTTTCCCCCAGGAAAGCATTCTTCAAACACTTCCCATTTTGTACCTTCTGGCTTTCAGCAAGGCATTAGCATTCCAAAAAGAGTTTCACCAGCCCCTAGGTTTGAACAGTGGTCAGGACAGGCAGAAGAAAAAACTACCAAACACTTTCCCTCTTAAGATTGGAGCTTGAATTGTAACCAGGGGCTTTTGGGAGTGCATTAAAGAGCACTGCTTTCCTGGCCTGCTCTTTCCTATTCCCTTGTTTTCCAATACCAGGATGACCAAAAATCAGTATTCACTTATTAACCAAGGACAATGAATAAATATTTGGAATATTTCCTCTCTCTGAATGTATCAACAAAGGAGAAAAAACACACCTCTGCCTTAAACAGGGCAAGAATTTATGCAGACCTCCACAACTCAGACAGAAATTCTCCTCAGGGAAGGAATGCCACATGAAATTGGAAAGTTATCATTTTCTCAAATAAGAGTGAAATACCAGGCTCTTCATTTGGGTGCTTTCCACTGTTTTATAGTCTGGTCATCTCTTCTCTCTGCCCACCCCAATCCCCCACACTCCCTCAAGGTATTCAAATGGAAAAGCTTTCTTTCCAAGGTATTTGCACTAAGAAGGCATTCAGCAGCAGAGATTTCTTCCAAAAGCATCTTAGTGTGCTGTGCTCCTTCCCCAGGACTCGGCTGAATGTGCTGAGGAAGGATTCTTGCTCCAAACCCTGTGCACTTACAGGCCTTTGGGTGGGCGCTGTCATTGCACATTCTGGGCCATGTGCCTGAGTGTACCTAGGCAGATTTGTTTGAGTCTCTGCCAGCATATATGCCAAAGAGATTATGCTTCATATTTCATGCCAGGGTGAAGAGAGCCTAAATGGGTTTATCATGGAGTTTTCATTCACTCTATCATTTCTCCCTTCTTTATAGTTCATTGCTAGACTTCTAATTTTTCCTGACAGCAGTGCACACCCCTGCAGCTGGCCCTGCATAATGATTTCCTCCCCCTAGACTGACGAGTGGATGCATAAATCTACTGCCATCAGGGTGCCTCCTTTAGCAGACACTGCCCCCTCTCCCCCCTGGAAAAAGATCTGTCCCCTCCCCAGCACTCTCATTTACCACCTACTACTGTTGCCTGCTGAGCCAAGATGCTGCCTGTGACCGTTATCCTGCCTATGCTAAACATCAGGAAATGGCTCTTTTTGGACAAAAATACTTTTTTTTCCCCTCCTAATGATAACTATTAGTGAAAATTGAAGTGCCTTTGGCAATTGTATTTGATGCAAATATTACAACGTACAGCAACGAGCTCCTGTGAAAAGCAAGGGTGGACTGATTGTTTGAATTAGGAGCTGGAGGGTGAGAAGGACTGTCAGGAGCAAGAAATTTGACCAAATATAGGTCTTTAGAAGGTCTTAAGTTAGAGATCCCCGTGTTCTCTGAGGCCCTGTATTAACTCAAAATGATTGCTTTGAACTATTGAGTAAGGGCAGTAATGTCAGATCCAGGGCTTCTCAGCTGCTGAACTCATCAAGCACATTGACAGTTTATAAATCAGACAGGCCTTGTGGACCCTTTACAAAGTATTGTTTTAAAATTTCTTCCTTAGCCCTTCCTCCTTAGCTACAGCAGTTGAATATTGTAGCTGGCTAAAAATCAATGTAAGACTAGTTTAAAAGGCAGCAATCTCTGTTCCTGTTCTGAAAAGAAGGCACGAGGTGAATGTGCAGTGTATGGCAAGAACTTCATCATTCTCTACCAGCAGTGAAGATATAGGTAAAGGTCATCCCCTTTCATCTTCCAAGAATCTAAATCACAAAATTTCTTCAATAGGTGTTTGGTGTTGGCAACATGCTGATAGTCTGACACTCATAGTTGCTTTTTAAAGTTAAATTATTATTTTTCTTCAGCTACAAGTATTTGACAGTTTTCTCTGTTGTTGTCCTTATAATGATTCATACTGCAGTTATTTTGAAGAGATGGATAAACTACAATTGTTTATATACAAACAGAATATGGCATTGGCTGCTAGAAAACAATCTCACTAATATTTGACTTGTAAGGTTGCCTCATGTTTCATGTTTTGGCTCAGAGAGAGCAAGTTTAAAATTAATTGAGAAGAATTTCTTTCTTTCTGAGTGTGTTCAAAGCTAGTGGTATTTTCTCCTCTGTAAATGTTGGCAATTGATTATAAAATGTCAGAGGTGTTAGCAGTGTCAGCGACCTTCATCTATACAGCTGGAATAATAGGCAAGACTTGTTTTAGGACACCCTGCAGTTGCTGACAGGTTTTGTTGCATCTGCAGCCAACTCTATCATTAACGAGGGAAAAAGGGTGGATAGGCAGTGTGGATTGTAAATGTAAGAGTGCTCACTCCACTAAATTTACTTGAAAAATGATCATTTTTGTGTCCAATGCCATTTTGTACTCTTCATGATTTTCTAATTAAGCCTGGAGGGCTGTGGATCCAGGCTTTGATATGAGCAGTATCGACTGTCCTCTTTCCAGAGAAGAGAACAAAGCTTCCTCACTGTGCTGCTGGATGCTAACTGATGAACTGGTTTTTCTTCCGTGCCTTGGTTACTGCATATAATTAGGAATCTTACTCTTGTGACTTCATGTGCAGCACTGCATCCTTTCAGCAAACCTGCCTGCCAGCTGCCCGTCATGCACAGCTATTCCCATTTGACTTTGCATGTCAACTGTTCCTATTTAAACAATGAGCTTTGAAGCGAACTATGGGCATGCTGAAGAAAAAGCTCTTCATACCTAACAACAGTCTCTTTTAGAATCTGTTTGAGGCTAAGACTCAACTTTAAAAGTGGTCATGGTGGTCATGTATTTGAAATAATTCCATTAGAATAGAGAAGTACCTGTGACTCTTGGAAAATGAGAGAAGAAAGAATATGTATCCACTTGCTGGGTAGACCCATGTGAGTGGTTTTCTGAGGGGATTACCCCTTTCTTGTCTCAGTGTTCCCTTGCAGTAGAATCAGTGATAGAGTCTGATGGCTAGTGTGTTGCTGAGGTTAAGAGAGAAGGCATTTGTAGTTCTTGGAGAAGGGGAAAGCAGAAGACAGCATTGACAGACATGTCAGAGCAACAGGAATAAGGCTCATTTAGATCTGAGGAGAAGTTTACAAATCTGTATAGCATTCCTTCACTTTAATTATGGAAATAGTATATTTATTTTTTAATTTAATATCTTGTCTTTATGGTATTTTAGGACTGGAATTCCTGTACTTCATTTCTGGAGCAGGTACACAGAGAAATAGAAAAATATCTTGCTGCATTGCACAAAGCAGTTTTTTTGTTTAGTATTAATCAAGAAACACACATGCTTAAGAATTTTTGGGTGAAAAAAGCCTCAGAATGTTTATCTTCCAAGAGACTCTTTGAAAAGTCAGCTTTTTGCTCTGGAGTAAAGCTGTTGGCACCTGAAAGGTTTGACACACGGCCACGATGGAGGCAGCTGGAGGAAGTGGCCGTGTGATGCTCCACAGGAGATGTGAGCTTGTGTGTGACCTTGGGCCTTGGCACAGGGAGGTGTGACTGCAGGGTGGTGCTGGCAGGGAGAGGGGTGCCTGTGCGAGGGATTCCACTGCTTTCACTGCAGACAGGGCTGACAGCCATGTGATGTGAGAGCTGATTTAAAAAATAGTGTCCTGCCTTCAGAATCACAGCTAGAAAATGTATTTATTGCCTTGCTGATAGTGCCTTGACTGTAAAGTTGGAGTTTCTTCTACAGGAAATACCACCTGTCTTTTACACCCACTTCCTTCTTTAGTGTTACCTAGTGGAGAACGTTGGATTCATTCTTAGTTTTCTTACCAGGCTAGTTTAGCCTACATGAAGAAAAAAAAGTTGGCTATGTTTCTGAAAAGTACAGACTAGTCTTCGTTCCCCTTGGAAAAAATAATAGGATAACTTGGTTTGGAAGGGACCCCCAGAGGTCATGTATTCCTATGGCTCAAATCAGGGCCAGTAAGATCAGCTACCTCAGAACATATAAAGTATTTAGCAGTCGACTCTACATAGCTCAGAACTTGAGAACATGGTCATAAGTTTCTTGGGAATTCTGAAAGGAAAAAAAAAAATTATTGTAATATGTCTCCTTTGTCTTCATCTTTCAGATGTTTTTAAAAAAATAGGAAGGCTCAAGCTTTCCTAGTTCTTTACTATGCATTTCCTTTTCTTTTTAGATGGAAATAAAAATTTAATCAGGCTAAACCTTACTCTCCATACTCAATTATTCCCCAGAAAGTTTAAATAAGTATAGATGTAGGCTTCTCAAGAAAATGCCCCTAGAAGCTAATTTCTGAAGCAAAGGGAAACTGGAAGGTGACATTGCTTTTGAAAATTGAGCCTTAATAAAGGGCTTCATTTAGTCATCCATCCTTGAAAATGGATAGTGAAATATGTAAGGGTTGAGAGAGAAAGGGAAAAAACAGAGATGCAAGAGAATGATACCAGATGAAAGTACAAGGTAATTTAAGTCTTTGGTTAATGTCCCCGTTAGAAATTAGTCTTGGCTGGCTTGGTCACCCAAAAACTGGCAGCTCAAAATAAAATTCTTACCATAAAGTGTTCTTGCTGTCATCTGGGCTTTGGCAGGTTTGTTATGCGGCTGTTGTTACCATCTAGAAAAGTGGTGCCTCCGAGAGAGGGTTAGGATGCTCTGTAGATCACTTCCTAGTGCTTTGCGTGTCCCCAGGGTATCCTGAGAGGGCACCTCTCAAGGGTGGAGAGGAGCAGAGAACCCTGCTTATCACTAATGGCAGCTGTACTGAGTTTCCCCTTCTCTGAGGCTGAGTGTGCAGCAGTCGGGCAGTGCAGGCAGCCCTCGCTGTGCCTGGGCTCTGGAATGCTGTGCTGCTCCTGTGCCGAGGGAACTGAGCTTCTGCCTTCTTGTTCCAGGTGCGAAGAGTGAGGGACTCAGCTCTGGGGCTCAGCTGGAACCCCCAGGAGCACAGCTGAATAAAAGAAAGCATTGACACCACCTTGGCTCCTCTTGAAGTCCCAGAAGAAGTGGGTTCATGTTTCCCTAGCTGTGGTGTGCACACAGATTTTTCATGTGAATTTTCTGTTTTCAGGTAAGCTCATTTTTTTTCTTCTTTTTTACTACAGTAGAGTTTTCTAAATGCAAAATCATATTCTGATTTTCTAGACAAATTTGTTGCTATTTATCAAGACTTTCAGACATTGCTGAAGCATTTAATAAGAGTTTATTACTACTAATGGAGATAAAACTTCTAGGAGTCAGTCTTGCAAGAGGCATTAAAAATTAGCAAAGGGAAAAAAAAGCAAGAATAGCTTGGCAGAGATTCTGTATTCATAAACCTATTTATAGATGGTGTGCTGGGTAGAGGAGCAGGTTTGTGCCTCTGCCAGCAACATGCTGCAGCCTACTGCTGTGCTTGCCCTAATTTTGCACTTACATTCTGAATCTCCCATGGGATGCTGAGCAGCTGTGTGGCTGACCTGAATCTCGAAGGTGTGTGGGTTTGACTGTGACTCTGAGGATGATTGGAGAGATTTGATCAACTTCTTTTCCAGGACCTGTTCTCATTGATTAGCGTGTGTTGGCTTGGCAGGTTTCTCAGAAACCAGCATGTAAAACCTTCTTCTTTATTCTCAAGTGGCCAAAGAGATCTGAAGCAAGATTGATAAAGGGGTTGCACAAGCATGGTTCTCTGTCTGTTCTTCAGCGTGCAAAGTGGTTTAAATCCATTTTGGCAGCTTTCTTGGTGCTTGTGATGCTCCTGGAGGTGCTGCCACTGAGAGCTCTGGTTCCAGCCTGGTGCAGTCCTGGAGGGGAAGGAGAGATTCTGGGATCCTGTGAGCCACCTTCCTCACAGTTGCCAGTAATAATTGTCTGTAGACTGAACTTTTTGGATTATAGCACTCAGCCTTTCCAGCAAGAGAAACACGTGTCTCCGGCCTGGCACCAAAGAAAAAGGAAACAGTGGGAGGGGAAAACAGAATTTAGGAAAAGCCAAGTTAAGGAAACAAGTGTGTTCTAGTGTTTAATATCTGACCTCATGCCAGTTTGGGAGGAGTTTTATTTAGGTTTTTTAGTAGGTTTTTGGTTTGGGATTTTTTTTGTGGGGGGGGGGTGTTGTTTGTTTGTTTCAGATGCTTCTGTGTTTTAAGTTTTATTTTTCCTTAAAAACAAATGGGAAAGGAAGAATCAAAATACAGTTTTCCATGCATATGTGCTGCAGAATGAATAAAAGTGAAAACAGCTGTTCTAAACAAAAAATGTGCATGCTGTCATCACACACTCATTTATGTACCTAAAAATCATGATTTTTCTAAATGTAGGAAAAAGCATGAAATAACACTGAAATAGCCACTATTTAAGCTTATTTAGAAATGCACATCAGGCAAGATGAGTATCATGAGGAACAAAGGTGGGTCCTGTGGGGGATGCGAATGTAAGAAGTGGACTCACTGAAAGCAAGTAATTGCAGAGTAATTTTGTTGTGGAATTTTAAACCAATTATGTGAACAACAGAGCAATGTTCTGAAAGTAGTCAGAAGTGTTTTTTTGTGGGTATAGCTAGCATGATTTCAGAAAGCCTCTCCCTGGCCAGGGTTGGTGCTCCCACAGCTGAGATGACATGAGTGCTTGCATGTTTGGCTGTACATCATTGCCTTGCTGAAAGTCAGCTTTTCTCAATCTGCCTCTCCTGTGTTAAATCTTCCAAAAAATGTGAAAAGGTGTGTCTGAGCCTCAGCTTGTTTCTGTGACTGGAAAGTCTGGTGTTCAAAAGGTGCTTGATCTTATATTTTGCAATTACTAAATGTTCTGATAAGCATTTAAAACATTATTAAATGCTTTGATAAGCTGCATCAAACTACAACAAATTTTACTGAAATTACTGCAACTGTCACATAACAGGACTGATTAAAGGTGCTATTTCAAGAAGTCTTCACTAATCTAGTTGTTTCTTGAGCTCTGTTCTTTTGAAAGGGAGATTTGCATCCTTTTGCTTTTTAATAAAATGAGACAAGTACTAAAAATCCACTATCAGCATTTTGGCTTGGATACCAAGGCATGTGGCTTATTGCTTTCCAGAACATGGAGGATATTAAATGTGGATATTAATTTTCTTCTTTCCTCCATCACAAAGGAAATAGAAATGCTCACATGAAAAAGGGGAAACAGTTTCTGGGATTCTTCAGCATTGCCTTTCATAGTATGCAATTGAGAATTTTGATGCCTAGTGGATATGAAGTGTTTCCTAATGTTGAATGTATGTAAATAAGTATAAATCATGTTGGTTGGCTGATTTTCCTTTTTTTTTTCCTTATACAACCGTTAAAGCACCTACATGGTAGA
This sequence comes from Lonchura striata, assembly GCF_050655825.1. Lineage (NCBI taxonomy): Eukaryota > Metazoa > Chordata > Aves > Passeriformes > Estrildidae > Lonchura > Lonchura striata. The sequence continues at coordinate 33,541,656 of NC_140741.1, read as the reverse complement.
GCACTTGACAAGTGAAACAGTTCTCTGCTGAACTTTCTTTTGCTTCTAGGAGGTCTCAACAAACCTCCTTAATCTTTGAAGTTTTCTCTTTGAATAGGTGGCCAGTGTAAGCATTTCTGCAGATTCATTTCATGCGAAGATTTTGTCTCTGAAGTTGTTCAAGTAAGCATAGCTGCAAATCTGATTCACTTGTGTGGCACTGAACTTCACATGTAAATCATGCTTCTAGTAAATCAGTATTGTGCTAGGAGGTGCTAATGGCTGCCATCAATCAGGGCTGGAAAAAGTTGTTCTCCTCTTCTCCCCCAGACGAAATGAGACAGCAATTAAATGCCCTTTTGTTGCGTGATAGCTGAGACAATGGAAATCAATGTCCAAAGCACAAAGCAGAATGGCAAGTCTTAAGTGTAAGCTAAGCCATGTGTCCCAAGGGATTGGCATGTTGATTTGCTTACAGCTGAGAGAGTGTATGAAAGGAATAACTGGGGAGTGTAGGCAGCAGGAGAAGCAGTAATGCTCCTTGGACCGAAGCCAGAAGGGAATATTTGCTGGGACACTTCTCAGTGGGGCTGCGCTGCCTTGATTTTGCCTCCATGCCACCTATGCTCAGCTCACAGTGCAAATTTGATCTGTAATTGGCCCTGGTATAAGATCATCACCAGAAGATGTTTATTTGTGGAATGTTTTTACACTGGCCACTCAAGAACGGGCAGTATCTGATCTGGTGAGAAGCTTACTAAAGTAAACTTCACCTTTCAGCTTTTTTTTTCAACTGGAAAGATGAGCTTACGCTCGACCAGTGCTGTTACTGCAGTGGTTTCGATCCCTGGAATAGGATTTGCTGCATCCTGAGAACAATTTCCACCCCTCTAAGTACCTTTGTTCCCAAGTGCTTGATAGGTGCAAGCACCTTGCATCGCTCCTAAATAAAATTACATTGTAAGAAATCCCAGTTTGCTCATCCATTTCTTGTAGATGCAAACAATGCCTCAATACTCTTAAACCACAACATATTTGTTAACTAATTTTGTCCAGAGGACATGAAATCACTTAGGTGTCTCTGAATGTGTTTTGCCTGTCTTCTTCCCTCCAGACCTGCTCCAAAGCTCATTATGTCAATGGGACACTTCCTTTTGACTCCAGCTCACAATTCTGCCTTGGCTTTATTGCCTTGCTGAAAGGGCCTTGAGTTACACAGGACTGCTTTGTCTCTAATCTGTGTGGGGTTTTTGTTTTTGTTGGGGGTGGTTTTTTTCTGCTTTTGTGCAAAACTGTAAATGCATTGAGAACAACAAGCCATTGCATTTACTAATGGCAAAGCACGCTGCTGTCATGCAGCTCATATGCTGTTGGCAGAGACTGTAGCTATATGATGCTTTGCAGCAGCTGGGCTCAGCTGAGAAAAATTTTGCAAGTTTAAGGCTTGGAAGAAATGTTAAAGTAATTTTTTTTTTTTGTTGCCTGAAAAGTATTACACATAGATGACCAGAGTCAACTGAAATAATACTAGAATTTGATCAAAAGAAAATTTATCTGCTTGGAGAGCTCTGTATTGATTTTTTTCTATGGGGTGCTGTATCTGTTGCATTACCTGTATTAAGAGGTCTGCAGAAATCAACAGGCTTTAGCAATGGACTCATACCAAATCTATTAGTTAGTGTTTCTTGTTCTTGTTGCTCAGTGGTAAGATGCTCTCTTTTCCTTGTGTCCCCATCAGGGAAACACTTTTCAAACTCATGTTCTACTGGACTCACATTTACTCTTTGGTAGTATTGACAGTTGCTGTGAGTGACACACTTCACAATCCCACTGTCTTTGTATCAATTCAGGTGTCCACCTTTCACGTTGACTCTGGTTCTAGCTGTGACTTGCACCTCACTTCTGCATTAGGCTCTCTATTAAAGTAAAACAGAGACCCAAGGTACCAGGAGAACCTCTATTTGGGGACAGCAATCTACTGCCACATTATATACTGCTTTATATTTAATTACTGTGTACATAATTTTGAGTAGTCACAATTGAGTTTTTTTAAGCATCTCCCTCTATATTGCAAGCCTTCAGCAGTTCAATAAAGCAGTGCCATTGACTTGTATTTATGTGTCCATTACCTCCTGCAAATGCTTTGGAATACAATGGAGTAGCGTGCAGACTTCAGAGCTGTCATGACAGGTATTAAGAATGTGTCAAATCCCAGTGATGACTGATAACATATCTGTCATTTGTGATGGGATTATTAGGAAGAGGAAAGCCACCAGGAGAAAGATACTCTAGAAAAGAAAAGGGAGGTGGGGGAGGGGAAGACAAAAAGAGAGAGGATTTACTGTTCTTCAGAGCTGCCTGGTTTAATTAAACCTTGTCTAGTCCATAAACAAATCTATTCACTTTTTGTATGGTTTGGCAGCTTATCCACTTCAATGCTGCTGCACTAATTCCATGGAATTTATGTTTCTCTTTGGAGGATAGTTGCTCTATAGGTATTGTGGCTATGAAGAAGATCCTTGACCTACTTGTACATGGAAACAGCTATTGCAAGAGTAATGTATTTTTTGTCTTCTAATCAAAAATTTAACAGAGTACTGTGGAAGAAAGAATTCAGCAGGTACATAAAACATTTTCGGCATGGAAAATTATGTAGAACCAAGAAAAGAGAACAGTCTGCCAGTGTAATTTGATTGCATCTTTGGTTAGCAAAGGATTGCTTTTTTTTTTAGCCTGAATGTATGTCTTCTGTGAGTGTAGAAAGAAGGCTGAGCTTCATCTCACTCATAAAACTGGGCTCTGCTGAATAAGTCCGATGTGCCTAGTACACAGACATTTTCAGGTGTTTCAGACTGAGCCATAAACACATCCAAGATCCACAAGCAGTTAAATATTAAGACAAAGGAAGCATCTTGTCCAGCTGTATTCTGGTATTCAGGCAGTGCCAGAACAGAGGTGATTTTCTTGCTGTTAGGATCTTTTTGGTGCAGAATTATCCCCTGGAGCAGCTAAACAGTGTGGCTATCTAATATGGCTGCTACACCCACAGAGATCAGTTTTGAGGGGGATATTAGATGTCAGGAGAGGGAGAGACTTGAAGCTCAGTGGACTGAGACACCTATTCTTTGCTGTCATATGCTCCCTGAAATCCCCTTTCAGTGGGGATTCGGCAGCCTTTGCACAGAGACTCATCACAGTGTCCAGATTATCCCTTTATCCTTTCTACTGATTTATCTTTTAGCCTTGCATGAAAAAGACCTAGTCTTATCTCTGCTCCTTCCACAAGCACAGCCAAGGTGTTCCTCAGCTCTTTCAGAGTCCCAGCCCATCAAGGACGCAAGGTAGTGGAGGTCAGTGCAGTGCCCAGGTGGGCACTTGATAGCACTGGATTGTTGCTGGAGGGGAATTGCTTTGTTGGGTGTTCGGCCAGAAGGCCTTGGTTGCCACCCATACTGGATGCCTGGAGAGAAAAGCTGCTCTGAAAGTGAGCAAAGGACGGTCCCAGATTTGAGGAGCAGAGAGCAGAAGAGACCTCTGTGAATACCAAGCTGTAGCTGTTGTGTCACAAAGTGAACAATATTTGATTGATGGTTGAGTGATCACTGGTGTGTGAGAGGCGTACAGTGACCTAGCCCAAAGCCAAATGCTCTCGGGTGGTGTTGGACCCCATTCCTCACAGTCACCACCAGCAAATCAGCTGCCCTACCCTGTCCATGTCTGCCTGGTGTCACACAGCACAGGCAGGCCGAGCCCACCCTGCTCCAGATGAGCCCACTGCTCTCCTCCAGTGGTGCTCGCTCCCCTCAGTGCTGCCAGGCTGGGGTGGGCAGCCAGCCTGTCCCGCTGAGCGTGCGGCCGCGGTGCGTGGGTGCGGAGGCAGGGCGGGCCGGGAGCTGCAGGGTGAGCAGGGATGCTCCCACCGTGCCCGTGCTGGCAGCAGGGTGCCCTGTGTGCACCCCAGGGGAGGAGCAGGCGCTGGGGCCGTTGCAGCACGCCCATGGCTCACGCCCTTGCTTACCTCATGGAAACTCACTCACCTGTCCAGGCCCGCAGGAAAGACCTTTTATTTTTCCCATCTCCAAATGCAGGTTCACCCCACCCCAGAGGCTGCTTGAGCAAAGATCGAAGTGCAACCTGAAGCAAGGGCACCAGCTTTTAAATATGATATATTGCAGCTTAATTCATTTCCCAAGGTAGAAGGTGGTTCTCTCAAGGTCTTCATGGCAAGCATCCCAAAACAGTGGTTGGGGAACCCAAAGCTGGTTTAGCTTAAAGAAGCCTGATTTTTTTTTTTCCTCCAGAAGCTGAACTCAGCATTTCTTCACAGTACCTTGAACTGTACATCCAGAAACCATTAATCATACTATAAAATCTTGGCTTCAACTCCCCCCTTTAATATGTATGTGATTACCATGCCATTTGTTAATGTGTCTAGCTGGCTGACAGTACCTCTGTTCATACTGCTTAAATTTGGTTTGGAAAGAGGAAGGACTGTGGAGAATGGTGCTGCAGTGGAGAGCCTTCCTCCACCAGTCTTAGGTTTGATTTTGTCCCCAAGTAGACATCACACAGATGTTGGTATCTATTGGTGATGGGTAGTCCACGGTGCCTAACTTTACTCTTCAGTGGCAACCCGTTAGCAAGGACACTGGTACAAATAGGGATGGCAGGCTACATGCACTGTCTTACTTTTTTTCCTTTTTTTTGCCCTGCAGTGCTCTCATTGTCTTTTATATACTCCCATATTTGATAGATTTACATTCTGGATGGATTTTCTGTCCCAAGAAAGGACTACATTAAAGTGCAGATGAGCTTGGAATACTCCCTGAAGAAAGCTATTCCTTCCCTCTAGTCCTTCTCTTTTCCCCAGTTCACTAGATTTTGTCAGTTTAAGAGAAGAAATGGGAAAACTTATCTGGGAGCTATTGAACAAGTTGAGCTGAGACTCAGGTTTTTTTGGTTTTTTTCATTTTGCTGTACATGAAGTGTCCTGAGATAACACAGAAAATTAAGAGGTTGTGGGAGTCACTACTGAAGATCATTGAACTTTCAATAAAATTCCTTTGAGTATCCAAGATCAACAGTGCCCTGCATGGTCTCAGTGTGCTCAGTTTTACATATGCTCACATTTAGCTACAGCTCAGTTCTGGATTTATTTTTTTATTTTGTGGTTGGATTAGAACCATGCTTTGAAAACCAAACCAAACCATGACCATTATCCAATTTAAATGCAAAAGAATATGTTTAACCTGAAAAGAACAACTTCACGAAGAAAGACCTTTGTAGCGCTAACTCTTGAGTTCATTTAACATTTGAATAAAAACTGATTTCCATGTTTGTTTGGACAAAGTAAATTTTTTTTTAAAATTAAAGGTATCAGCAATGCTTGGTGGTTGGTATTTAGAGGAGAGGATCTGAAAAGCAAAATATTGCAAAATTACTTTTTGCTCATCATAAACCAGCCTAATAGGAGATCTCTGCTTTGAAAGTGTGTAACTGCTGACATGAGGATAATGGAATATTTTTAGTGCTGATAAAAAAAAGAAACATTCATTGGAATTTTGCTAATCTTGATCAAAAAACACATGTTAAGCTGTGGTTGCTGTGCTCTGGATAGTAGCATTACAGTGTGTACAAAGAAGATTTCTTTCACCTGTGAGTTTCCTCTATTGTTTCCACTTCTAAGAGTTTTATACTGTATTTAGAAGTGAGGGAATGAGAGAGATGAAGAGAGATTTGGTTATTATAAAAATACTGTACCACACAAGGGTCTTTGATAAGACTTTCAAGGTGGTGTTTACAAATTGAAATGCAGCTAAGCTTAGGTAAAGCTAAAAAGATTGTATTCATTTTAATTGGTTGGTTTACATACCATTCTGCCAATCCCATCTCATCCATCTGTACTATCCAGTCAACTGGGACCTTCCTGGTTAGCTGGTAAATTATGGAAGGTGGCTCAGTGAGCAGTTCTGCCAGCTCCCTCAGTGGATCCCTTGGGTGGATCCCATCCAGCCCCAGAGACTTGTTTGTGTAAGTGATGTAGCAGGTCACTGCCCATTTCCTCCTGGATTCAAAGGCTTCATTCTATTCCCTATCCCTGCCTCTGAGTATACCGAGTATACTCTGTAGTATGCATGTTTATTTTCCTCTGGCCTCTTACACACCAATTGTATTGAAAAAACATGAATTCAATGGCAACAAGGTATTTATTATGACTTGAAGTTGCTTTTATCATGGTCGCTGATGTTCAGGTTCCCAAAAAGGAATGAAAGACCCTGCTTAAAGATGCTATCCAAGCATACTGTTTAAGGGTGGCTCTTTATTCATAACTACCAAAAAGCATTGGCAAACTATAGAGAAGAAAATCCCTTATTTTCAATTGTAGACCCTTGAGTCTTGATGCAAAATGGTTTGTATTAATTATCTTCCTAGTTTAGTTTAGTTTTAGCCTGGGTCATGGGCCACCAATGTGTTATGTGCTTCTATAAATGGACTATACATCCCTTGGTAACACCTTGAAAAAACAGTAATTTTGGGGTTTTTTTTGAAGCAACAGGCAGCATCCAGCTTCTCAGATCAACAAGTGCACCCCTTGTAAATCTTGTAATTTAAGTTCTTCATGGACACTTGAGGTGGCATTCTCAGACTCTGATCACACTCCTCTCCATCCTGTACCTTATGTCAGCATTTCTACTTTGCATGGATGAATGTAGCCAGGGGCTGCTAAGGAGACGGGAGTGAGAGAATTTCACACATCACTAAGAGCAACGCAAATGCTGTAGCAAGCTTTAAAATGGAAGGAGAATATTTAGAAGAGTGACAGAGGGATTGGTTACAGCTGGACAGGAGAGCAAATAAAAGGATGCATATATGTCATGCAGATGCCTTTCTGCATGACATATATTCAATTAGTCTGACACATCAGAAAACAACAATTCGTAACAGAAAAGTAGGAATAGTAAGAAGCCAGAAAGAGGGTAGATAAAAATTTAGCAGAGCACTTCAGAACAGACACATTTCTGCTGTGTAGAGCTTGACCTAGTGTAACTTTCTAGAAACTGTGTAGGCTAACACAAAACTATTTTTTGAGTTTAGAACAGAACAGAGAATTGATTATGTCATGGCATGTAGCATGCCATAACAGAAGCAGGGTTTCTGAGGAGACAGAATTGGTTTTGTTAAGCCAAATTGCATCATTAGGGAAGTAAGCAGGAGGGCTCCAAGCCTTTTCAGAGGGACTTGACTCTCTGGACTCCGCATTCAAAATCTTATCGTTGATCTCCAACTTCTCCATTTGCCTCATGATCTTAGATGATGGCTGAATGCTTAAAAAGTATTTTGTGGCTTAGAACTTACTTTGTGCCCTGCAATTATCTGTAAGGTCTGCTATAGAGTCAGCCATCTGTATGGTTATTTATATTAGTGCATGTTTCATATCTGGCATACAAAAAAAAATGCTTATTCTTTTCCTCCAGGTGTGAAAGCCATTCTCAGTCAATAAGCTGTCAAGCTACCCTTTTGTCATCACTGCTTAGTTGTGTTCTTTCACATCAAGTCTCCTGAATCTTGAAAGTCTAATGTGTTAAATTCTTTGACAAGAATGTTCCAGTTTGGGAGCTGAGAGCTTTGCTTGTTTTTCTTCATGAATGGAATGAAATGCTTCTTGGTGAAAATACAAGTACAGTAGAAACTGAAGAATCCCGACTTTCTTCATAATCAGCAGAGGAAAAATGAACACCTTGGAGTATTACCCACTGCAGCCCTTGAGCTCTTCACCTTGGAGAAAAGTAACTGCATTCTCCAAGTGCCTGGTTTTCTCAGCTGATAAAGAGAGAGGTTGGTTGGCTCCCTGTGAGAGCTATTTCCAATGTTGTTGCTGTGGAATATTAGGAAATATGTGGTCCAGCATTTTTGTTTCAGCAATGAATACCTATGTCTCTTCTCCCATGTTTCTATTAACAAAGTAATAGGTACCAAAAACTATTTAGCTTGTGCCTCCAGCTCACGTGGCAAAGTTGATCTGTGAGGTTCTTTCTCCTCCCCCTTCCTTGTTTTTTTCTTCTTGGAGGCAAGCTTGGCTATGAAAAGATTGCTTTGAAGTTTGAATATTCAAACTGAAACTGATTTTAGTGAAGTACTTCAAAAATAAGCTGTTCATATCCCTTTCCTTAGAACTCTTGCACAGTAGTGCCAGGAAAGCTTTACCAATACATGTAGTAAGCAGATTATTCTTCTCTAACATTAGCCTTTTTCCTACTATGCTTGGGGAACTCAGTGCAAATTGATGTTCTGAGACTATCTTATATTTCACATATCTTTTATACTCAAAATAAAGCAGAAAATGGGATGCACTATTTAAGATCAAAATAATTTTGATGTCTGCTTTCCATGAATTGTATTTATGGCTGGTGGTGGCCTTCTGAAAAGTTGTTATCCTCAAGATGGTCTCAAGCTTTGCACAGAAGGCAAGGATGGAAAATGTTTAGGACAGTAACAATTTCTGCACCTGTAATATGTTACAAAGGATTTTTCTCTCCAATATGAGTGCAGTTTTCCACCTATGTTTAGTCTCAGCATGCATACTATTCTTATATGAAAATACAGGATATCCTGCAGCAGGCAGGAGGGAAAAGTGTGAATGAGGCTAAAGCTCTGTGTCTATTCCATGAACAGCTGAGCTGCTGGAGGACATTGGTGTGGGCAGGCAGAGCTGGCCAGGCAGAACAGCTGAGCCATAGTTGTCCTCCTGTGACAGGTCTGCTCCCATCCAAGGTGATGTGAGCTCCACTGGATAACTCTAATCAACTCCTGTGCCCAAAGAGAATTGCAGTAACAGGAGATACTTCCTTTGATAGAGCAAAGAAATGATCTTGTGGAAAAAGGCACAGGGCTTTAGTGGGCTTCCTCTGTGGGCTGTGCTGGGCCAGCATGGCAAGTGTTGGGGGGCAGTGGCAATACTGTACCACTCCAGCTACCTCTTGAAGAAAGAACTTGTCTAAAGCCCCACTTATATCTGAATTTCAATCCTCTAAACAGGCTGGTGCTTTTGATTTAATTCCTGCCAGCATTGTCTGGTCTTTGTCTCTGTTGTGTTGATTTAATGGTCTTAATGACAGTGTCAGTCACTTGAGCACTGTATTTTCTTTTCAAAATGTATTTTCTTTTATTAGCAAGGTAAATTGATGTGCTTGGGTCTATATTGTTTATGATTTAATTTTATTCATTTTCTTTCCTAACTAAATATTCTTAGCCTTTTCAGTTGTGTTTCAGATGGAATCTTTCCAAAGATACATTGTATGTGTTTTATTTTAATTCATTATACATCAAGTAGTGATTTATATATATAAAATACATATACACACACATACACATATATATATAAAGCTAATAACTTTATTCATTTAGTACCTAAATGCACTTTTCAAAATAGATGGGCCTATAATACATTATTTAAAGGTCTCTGACTCATGATTGCAGGCATATTTTTTGATACAGGGTAATAGCAGAGAAAGTAAGCTTTGATCTGTGGCTTTTTGCTTCTGAAAGGAAACATTTTCTTGGACCATTTGCATACCTTCATTCTCTCAGGGTCTTGCTGGATACTGGATAAAGTGGGGCATTTAGTCCTCATTTGCCCAAATGCATCCTCCAGTGCAGCAGCCTGTGAGAGGACAGCCTCCAACTCTGCCCCGGGGGCCCAGCAGGTCTGATGGGTGGGTACCTGTCCAGCTTTCTCATTGAGAGTCTCATTTAGCAGCTGGCTGGAGCGAGTGAAACAGTCCTTCCAAAAACTGTCACTGATTCACTTGCAAAATTGTATTTTGCACTTCAGCAGAGCAAAAAGGGATGTATGTATATGCCTGTATTTCAGACCAATCTGACTTGCTCATGCTTCTTTATCAGATGGTGCAGCTTTTCCTATGCTGGTGCTCCAAGCCAGCCAGCTTGTTTTCCTGGAGGCACAGGGCAGTGATTCTGAACTTGCTCAGTGCTTCCTACTCTTGAAATGCTGCTGCCCTTTGATCTTCTTTCCCCAGGCCTGGCAAACAGCCCTGCCATCAGGATTGGTGTGAGGTGTCCTTCAAAGCTATAAACCTGTCTAATTTTTTGGCAAGGAGGCTTCTGAGCACTGGCCATTGTTACACCTTCCTGCCTTGCTACCCAGTGAGCCTTGTGTGGCCCTTCAATGGCTTCCTTGTCTTTTTTAAGTGTGTTTGGGCAGGCAACAAAACAAAACAGAAGGAGATCCAATGGTTGGAGGTGTTTTGTTTTGTTTAAAAAAAAAAAAAAGAGACAGACAAATGCTTCTTTAGTTCAGCCTACAGCACTGTAATTGTTTTTTTCTCTCTCAAAACATATCTACATTTGTATGGTAGGAAGATACCACTTTATTTTGATGCCCTGCCCTGCCCTACCTCAAAATCCAAATCTGTTTTGTCATTCTACCAAGTTACCTTTTGCCCATAGTTTCCAAACACCACCCAGGCATTTAAAACTAGAAATGATCACAGTATAGAAACAACAAAGTGTCTTGCTTAATTCATTTGCATGTATTATCCATGAGAAGGTATCTCCAAATGCTGCACGTTGTAGTTACTTGTCTAGGTGGTTCTATTTTAATCCTCTCCTGCAAGAGGGAAGTTCCATGATCGTGGCCAACCATAAAGTTCTCTCTTCTTTATGCATGGACTTCTTCCAGTTTAAACCACTCATATGTGATGTCTAACTCCCTTTGAAGATGATGGAAAAGATTTTTGCTCTTGTAAATACTCATTATATGGCCTAAGTGCACATTGTGCTGGCTCACAAATAAGTTTGCAACAGTTAAGATTCCTGCAGTTTTCTGAAACTTGGCTTTAGCTATGTTTTTGTTGTAAATAAATTACTAGGTTCAGTATTTCAAATATGTGTCCTCTGGACCCTCCCACCACACAAGAGCATGTCTTCTGATGTTAATATATGGATTCCAGCATGACTAGTGCTTCCAAATTTTTTGTTTCTCTTGAATTCCTCAACATGAGGTTTACCATTGCTGTCTCCTCTGCCCCTAATCACATGGAAAAATTTCAGCTTGGTCTTGGAAGATAAAAATACCTGCAGATGATTCCAAGTTGGCAATAAGGAGGAAAAGTTTTATGGAAAACAAAACAAAACAACGTAAAAAATCCCATGTTAGACACTGAGATTTTACTCTGGCAAAATCCTCTTGACTTTACAGGTCATTGGTTTGAATAAAAATTAGTAAAACTATGATGGGGGACGGTATAGATATGGTTGCCAACTGATTCCCATGCTGCTCATTCTATACATGGCTGTATTTTCACATATTCTTTGTTTTATCTCCCTAAGACAGTAGTTTGTAATTCAGACAGTCAAGAGGCAGTTTATTTGAGGACCGCAGTATTAAAAATACTGCTTCTTTTTTGGCAAACTAGAAACATCCCTCTGTGTTTTTAAGAAAGATGGGCTGGATATTTTTGGATGCACACTAATTCAGTTCAGCTGTCGTTGTTTTGTTCGCTTGAATATGGAAAATGAGAGCAAAGGAGAATATACAGAATTACATGAAAAGCAATTCTTTATAAAGCTGCAGACCACCTTGTTTATTTATTCTCCATATATCAAGAAATAAATCATTTACTGTTTCTTTTAACTTGTAATTCAAAATATGTATTCTTGTAGTGGGCAGTCCAATTCAGTTTTATCAAAGTAGTCATCTAAGGGTAGTATTCTCTTGTATCTGCAGTGTCTATTTTTGATGTGTGTATTTGTTTACTTACACAGTAAAAGGTAAGGAAGCTTATGAAAAGAAAAAGAATAATGAAAAAAAGAATGGTAACAAGGCTCATGGTAAATATTACTTTAGAAATTCCCCTGAGGGATCGTACCCCGAATCCTGAAGCAAATGCACACTTTAGCAGAAGTAAAACCACTTTATGATGAGCTGATGGATGGGTTTCTATGTGCAGGAAAAGAAAATGTGGATGGTGGTAGGACAGGCTGGGGCTACTTTTCATTGTCACCCAGAGACAGCTGCTCAGTTTGCTTCATCCAGTAAGGAGTGGAGGCAGAAAGAGACAGGATACTAGACTTCTGCACAGTTATAAAAGGATGGAATATGGTGCAGGAAGAGAAAAGAAAAAATGGAAGCCAGGGAAGCAAACAAAAGGCAGAAGGATAAAAATTTTTTGAGTTAGTGTGAAGCTGCTGAAAATCTTTAGGCCTCTAAAGATAAGTGCATAAAAGTCTTCCTGAGCTTGTTTTTCTTTCTAGTGGTACTCAGCATTTCACATCATGTATTTTTGTTTGTTACAAGTGAATGAGAGAAGTTACTTGCCTTTTGAGAGAACTCTTTCTTTTTTCCAGCCCAAGGCATGATTACTCAAGGAAAGGTTCTTAAAATCCCAGTAAATCTTAGGAACCCAACAGATAGTCTCAATATATTTAATGTTTTAAATAATATATTCAATGTTTTAAGCTTTTCTTTAAGATTACATGTTACTACTGCTTCTTCAACATTAACAAGAGATATACTTTGCTGCATCTGTTAGCAGTCAGCCATTTAACAATGGCATTCAAAAATTGCACCAAAAATTTGGCGTTTGCATGCTTATGGGTGCTTTGAGATTTTTGGCAGGTCAGGATTGTTTTAATAGACGTAATGAGGTAAATGTACAAATGAAAGAGACTGTTTTCAGGTTGAGCTGCATTAGTTTGCCAGTAGTAAAACCAAAATTGCAGCATGTTATACAGCCATCCCTAGGAGATAGGAGTTGATAAGGTTGTGCAATACATATTGTTCAGAATGGTGTGCTCTTCTCCCCTACTTCCTTAAACCTGCTGCTTTCCTCTGAGCATCCGGAGCAGCTGGAAAACTTAGGGCACAGACTGGTGGTTTGTCTCTTTGTGGGTTACATGTGTTAAGAATGAAGTACAAAGGAATCTGGCCTAAATATGTTCATGAGTTTACAGTGTTCAGGATGTCTCAGATAGAGAAGGAAGTTAGGATCAGAATGCTTTCTTTAAAATTTGGAGCCTGAGCTGACTTTTGAAGCTACAAGAATAAGTGCTTTTCTGCATGATTAGTTTAGGCTGTGGCAGCACAGTTGTGGATGATAAATACAACTGGCATAACCTGCTGGTTGTGCTTCTGGGTTGCTGATTTTGAATACAGTTCTGTCTGTCAGAATGTGTGGGTGAAGCTTCCTGTGGGTGGCTGCAACTCTGAACATTTGCTCCATAGCTCCAAAATTGGAGCATAGCTGAGAGGCAGGAGGACTTCTAGGCATCTGTGGGATCCTGCCTGCTTTCAAAATTTATTTCTAAGGCTGTTAATGCACATAAATCATGTAGCTCTTCAGGGACATCTGGGTTTGTTTAAAACTTGCTAGGTATGATATAATGTTGGTGTAGAGTCAACAATCTCTCCAGCGCATTGGAGTGGAGAGGACTTTCAAGCCTTGAGCAGGACAGCCCTTGTTGGGGAAATGGATCCTACTTCAATGCCAAATTAATATATTTGGGATCAACTGCATAGGTGTAAAAAAATAATCTATGCATATAGGAGGCAGCTGGCTGGTCAGAAAGGACCACTGCAGCGAGTGCTGTGTGGGCAGGGACCAGCAGGGTCAGCGGGGTCTCTGTGTGAGCCACTCCCCAGACCAAGCCTCAGATCAGGGACAATCCTGACTGCCCTCGGCTCCTCTCCACTGCCAGAGAGCATGGAGGGAGAGATGGGGAGAGGAGCCAGACCGTGACGGGGAGCAGAGGAACAACCTGTGTGGAGAACATCTAGTGTCAGGGACCACCTCCAGCTGGGGAGGGACTTTGTGGTTTTCTGGGCGGCTTGACTCCTCCGTGCAACCTCCTCCTGCAGGATCTTGTTACTCTGGCTGCTTTCTGCATCCCAGCCCTGTTCCCTCCAAGCTCTTCTCTCGCTTTTGTTTTTCTCTCTCTGATCATGGCATAACTCTCCCCCACCCCAGGCCTTAAGGCATTTGCTACCCTGGTGTAATGTTTTCTCTTCTTGTTCTTCAGACCCCTTCTCTCCCGTTAAGTAACCACACCTGTAAGGATGTAAACACAGCCTTGCATCGGTCTTTGTATGCAGTGATCAGCCCAGTGTTAATAATTCGCCGTGGCCCTTGTTAGCTTCAGAACTGCATCTATTGAAGTGGGAGGCTGGGTCTGTTGGGTAGGTTTATTTTGAAGCTGGTTATATTTAAACTAGATGAAAGGGCAAGACGTGGTTAAAAACAACTTTTAGTCATTGGCTCAAAAAGGATTAAAAAAGTATATACACAGGAATAATTTGAAAGGCGTCTCAGGTAATATTAAGATGTATGTATCTGCTAATTGCCTGGGCAAATTAGAGAATTAATTGAAAGGGAATGTTAGCTCATTAGTTGAGCAAGATAATGTCAAAAAAACCTGAAGCTTTCTTTTAAGCTTTACAGTGATTTCTTCCCCCTGAATAACATACTAATGAAATGATGCTTTGGAAAGCAGCCTTGGAATGCAGACAAGTGTTCTGATAAATTATCAGCTTCCAAGCTTCTGTATATTTTTAACTGCATTCTGAGGTTAAATTTTAAGCCACGATGTGAGGCTCCTCCTGCCGCCCTACCCTTTCACATTAGAGATTAAACATCATGCTTTAAATCACATTTTTGGATATGAAAAAAAACTTGACTGCAAAAGTGTTGTGAGCAGTCCTTAAATATGTGCAAGTGTTTATATATTTTCATATCTTCTATAATATTACTAAAATTTACTTCATGAATCCAAATGTTTGTGGATCAAAAGGAGTACTCAAAACTACTCAGAAGAGAAAAGACACCTTTGAATATATACTTCCATATAGGAAAGGTGGATATTTCGTAGCATATCAGTACTGAAACTGTCACACTGTGTGAGAGGGAGGAGAGCCAGGACTTGTTAATACTGAGCCCTGAGTAGTAAAAAAAGAGCCACCTTCCTGAAAAGAAAACATCTTGAATCAGTGTTACTGTATTCGTTTCTGTTTTGGGTACTTTGTGAATCATTTACCATCTCCTCTGAAAACCACAGAATTCCTCCAGTAGAGAAGGAGGAAGGCTTTGAAAGAATCAAAAAATACTTTATGTCCTTGTGACCCCATTAATCCCGGGGCTGAGAATTTGATGTTGGTGTAAACCTGAAAGTGAAATGATTGTTCCAAATTTATTTGGATTTATAACAGTGATCTGAATTCATGTCCAACTCATATTGAATGCATACCATCAAAGTTAGCTCTTTTTAATAATTATTAGGGCTTTGCTGGGAAACAGAATCCTCTAAAACACTGTGCTGCAATTTAGTGTCCTAAACCTGCTTTCAGGTGTCATAATTCTAAGCTGTAGTTTGTCACCAAGGATTGATAGAAACCTACTGAAATTGCTGATGCAAAAAGAACAAATTATTTCTAACAGTATTTGAAAGAGAAATGTGTAATGGTGGACTTCAAAGCCAGCCTCATCATCACAGGTAAACGACATCTTTTTATTTTTTCTTTTGTAAGTATTGTAAGTATTTCTGAAAGCAGAAATAGTATTAAATATATTTCAGAATTAATGTACTGTGGTTTGATCATCACAGGTCAGCTATAAATGTGCAGCTTACTTGAGCTATAAACCATGGGCTATGTAAGTGTTTTGGAATAAAATATTTATGCATTTAGCGTTCAGCCGTGTTGCTAATTTAGACTAGTCATTGGAAAACGATGTTCTCTTTATTGCATATTATTAAAACATAAGTGCTGCCATTTGACTTTATAAACACTAATAAAAAAATGGTGGGTGCAAATTATTTCTTACTGTTTTTAAAGAAATAGACCAAAATACCTGTCAGTCTTTTCTAGAATAGGCAGTGCTGTGTGCAGGTTCATTTTAATTTAAAGGGAGATTACCATGAAATTAAACTTCTGACTCTGAAAGGGGTAACTGGAAAAGAAAGCCATATATTGCTTCTTCACAGGACAACTTGAAAGACTGAGAAAGTGCACGGGGGAGGTGGGAGGAGGTATTTCCTGGGTTTAGTGTTGGTTTTTGGGAATTTGGAAAAGTAAATATTAGAGAAAGAAAAAGTAAAAAAATAATGTTTTGTCCAGGGTTAATAAACTACTTTTATGGTAGTCAGCTATGTATTTGAACAGTACCTGCAAAATGCATAGTTTTTAAATTAAATGCAAAATATCTTTATTTGAGTATCCCTTGAGAGAGGACACCTTTTCACTTTTCAAAAATATTGTGATTTTATGCAGCATCTCAATGCATTACTTATGCCATTTGAGTGTCTTATTAATGCCCTTGGGGAATGGGGAGCTTTGTCCCTAAAACTCACTAACTGTAGCTCTCAATATCAATCTTCTCTGTTTTTCACAGTTGCTTTGCATCTCAGTTCTACCAGGGGATTTGTGCCTAGTTTATGCCTATGCAAACCCATGATTCTCCTCTCTGCTGCTCTGCTAACAATACTGAATGGCTGAGAGAATATTTTCCTGTCAACTCCATTGCTGATCAGTGGGGGAGATGCCATGTTTCTTACAAGAGAGGAGATACAAAATTTGATGAGTCCTCTCCAAAGAGAATTTAATCTAATGTCTGAAAGTTGCTTGACCAGATATTATTGGCTTGATGGATGACAGTCCCTCCAGAGCACATAGGGGTAAGCTGCCTTCATTATTTATAGGCATTCATTAAAGTAAATAGGAAAACCTTGTTGGTCCCACAGATTAACCTTTGAGGAATTAGAAGAGTCTATTGTAGTAGATCAAGTCCAGAAATACTTAGATGTTTTTTATGAGTATGTATTATCAAAATATGGTAACATTATAAGTTACAATATCCTTGCCTAGATGAACAGCCTTTATCAAAGTAGGCTTTCTTCATCAAGATTTTTTTTTTCTTTAAGTTTATGGATGACAAAGAAAATATTTAGCTACCAAGGCACATAGGTTAGCAGGAGTAAATATTCCAGTTAAATAATTTTATACCTACACTCCTCGCTATCTCACAGGCTGAAGAGTTGTAAATTTCTTAACCCAGATTAGAGTGACCCTTGGCAGTTCATGGTGCAACCAAAAACTTATGCTCACAAACTCCATGCATATTGTTTGTGGAGCAGTCCATCTGTGAGAGCTGAGAGGTGGGAAACAAGCAAAAGCATTTTGTCTTCCACCTTCCTGCCTGCATACAACACGCCAGGGAAAAATTAGAAATGTTTTGCCTGCAAGAGAAATGAGCCTCACTTTCTTGGAGTAATGTCTAATAGATATATTTGTAGATGCCAACTCACTCTTTAGAAGAACCCTTTCCAGTAAAATATACAGGGAGGGGGGGTGGGTGAGTGTCAGAAGAGAGACTGCCAGAAGACTGAAGAAAATTTTGTAGAATGCCAAGCCACATGTCTTCTATCCCTTTTATCCCTGGTCCCTTCTGAATTTCTTAGCAAGATCCCTCATATTTTGTGTTAGCTGGAAATAAACTGATAGGTAAACAATCCTCTAAATGGATAATTCGGTTCTGTTGGCATTCAATGTCAATACAGCGTAGCAGGTGTGACTGGGAAGGAAAGGGGGTGGAAAGTGTAGGCATTAATTTAATCAAGCTAAGTCTATCCTTTCTAACTGAAAGTATCTTTCCATTTTTTTTTTTCATTCCCATGTACTGATGTGGGGTTTTCTAAGTTGAAGTTCATATGCATCTCATAATTTTACTGTTCAAATGCCTCTTGCTCGAAATCTTATTCACTCCCCTTCTGCCTGTTTTCTATCTCTATGCTCTTGTCTTTGAAATCACATATTCTGCCAGATAGCATGTTGTTATAAACCAGCCACATTGTCCTCATTCCTCCCAGAGAGGGGATATTGAAATGCTCCAGTCAGAGATGCCCTCTTTTATTTTCCTGTAGCGGGAAATTACAACTCCTGCAGATGTAGGTTGACTCAAGGGCAAGGACATGGAGGCACCAGGTCAAAACAATAGTACCAGCTATGCTTGTTCACATCTCTTCAAACACTGGGTGAAACATGTAGTCTCTCAGTGCTCTTGAGTTGCCTGGGAGGAGCCTTGCACAATGTTAATTGATCCCCCATTTCATTTGGCAGTCACTCTTGCTGGAGAATGATCATACTTTCTTCAACACAGCATTATTAATTGATAATGTTCAAATGGGTATGTTCCAAGTCAAGTTAAGCACCTTTAATGTTTAATACCAAACGTTGTAAAATGCCTTACCAGCAAAAAGTGCTAAACTCCTTTTCTATATAAGGCAGTGCTGCTCTCCTGAATTGTGCCAAGCATGCTGCCATTTAAGTGATGCCAGGAGCCTGGCCAGCCTTGGACAGGGCTGCAGTCAGAACTCTCTGGTTTCTGGAATGAAGGACCTCGTGGGGCAGAAGGGAAGGGAGGACAGTCCACGTGGGTGTACAACACACAATGGCTGCCCATGTTTTTAGTTCAGATCACAAGTCATCTCCACAGCAGGCCTGACACGTGGATATCTGCTAACCATATCTCAAGTTTGTTTGTGGCTTTAGAAGTTGCTTTCACTTGTTGGGTGGCTTTTAAACTTCTGTTTTCACTGGAGCACAGAGTATGAAGGTGACCTTCACACTCTTCTGTCTGTCTCTTTATTTTGTAGTTAGCAGGAATTCCTCCCTATTTCTACATCTGCAACTGAAAAAGTGCATGACCAGCTGCATTCTCCTTATCCTGCTTGGTGTGCTCATGCCATGATGCTGTGGCTGTCACCCCTTTGCCCACTGAGCACACAAAACCTGAAGCTTCAAGAGCAATTTTAACACCTCTCAGGCATAAAGTTAGTAGGTAAATACCTTATTGATATATTTCCTACCATCTAACAAGAGAATCCCCACACCCCTACCCTCCCATAGCTGGTTCTGCCACTAGTTTCTCAAAGAATGTGGTGGATGGTAACCACTGCTGGAAGAAACCTTCTAATCTAATCATGATTACATAGTAGGAGAGAACATAGGATACATTTCACTTACAGGTGGAAAAGCAAAATATACTGTGGTATTTAAAATAAACTACATCCTCTTTTGGTCAACTGAGCAATCTCTTTTTGAACAGCAGTATGAAACATTACAGTCATTCATCTTAAAAGTTTTTATTTTCCTCCAGAGTACTCTTCTTTGTATGTATTACCTTTTCTGTTTTAAAACTCAGATTTTCTCAGCAGAAAGGTGCTGCATTGAAGTTCTTTAGCTGAAAGTGTGTCCTACTTATCAGTTCCATTAAAATATTTAGGTGGCAATGGGTTTATGATTAGATTTCAAATTACATTAATCATTCACCAAGTCCAGAACACAAGCAGATCTGTATTTTTATTGAGAGCTTGTGTAACTACTGAAAACTACTTTCCCAGACAGTTTTTAAGAGCAAAAGCCTGTGTAGCATAGTGTCTGCATGTCATAGGAGGTTAGTTTTACTTGAGGACAAAATAATTCATTTTGTGTTTTTAAAATGGTAGAGTCAATCAATAGTCAAAAAGATAATTGAGTGTCTTATATGTTTTAAATCTTGCATGTCTTGTATCTTAAAATGGAATTGGATATATTCCGGTTGTGTGGCTTTTTTGAGCTTTGTTGGGGTTTTTTCCTTCTCTCTAATGGGAGCAATATTCTTTTTCTACAAATGTCCAGTTAAACCGATCTGTGCCAGAGAACCATGGAAAATGAAGATCATTAAGAGCTACCCTCTAATCAGAGCAGTTATGCAATGCGTGGGTGGGAGATCCATGTCTCCTCCTCAGTGCAAGGAGAGAATGGAATCCAGTGGGAAATCTCAGCCACCCATGAAATTGCGAAACCTCTGGCTGCATCGTGTGTTTCCTCATTCCACCTCTTGAATCAACTTGTGACCTTGCCTCTGTAGAGCTGCTACTCATTGCCATGCCTGGCTGTGCCTAGAGCCTGCCAAGTCCCACTGGAGCAGAGGGTTGTTCTTGCTGTCCTCGCTGGATGACACCAGATTTCTCAGGGAAGTCACTCTTGTTACCAGCACGCAGTCCTCTCATTCAGCTGTCCAGCTGCATGTGATTTAGTGCTGTGGTTTTACCTGAAAGAAAGGAAAAGGCTGAAGGATGCTGCATGTCACATACTTTCTAGGTCCCTAAGTCTCACCTTGGCAAGTTTTTGGTTATGTTTTTTCATGGGTTTTTTTGTTTGTTTGTGTTTTGTGTTTTTTTTTTTTTTTTGTTTTGTTTTGTTTTTTTTTTTTTGTTTTGTTTTTTTTTTGTGGTGGTAGGTTTTTTCTTCATTTGTAAATTTTATTTGCTGATGGTCCAATGTAATCTGCAAGAGTTTTGCTTCTATTATGCACAATAGTAGAAAAGGGGCCTTATTTCAGGAGAAGTAGATTCTGTTGGTTAGGTTAAAACATTCCTGCTCAGAGAATAACTTTGTGGATTTAATTTATTCCTTTTCAAACATACTGGGAGACTTCAATCAGTGATGAAATCTATACATTTGAACAATACTATTTTGTCTCAGTCTGTAAAATGGGCTTTTGGTAACTTTCAAACTTTTAAGTAAAGCTTTAATTTTACTTCTGCTAGGGAATAAAACTTTGCAGGGGAATGTGAGGTAATTGCATGGATGGGTTGATTTGGAGCTAGATAATTTCATGGTTTGTTCACTTGGTTAGACAGTAGGAGAGACAAGGATGAGAAAAACAAAAAGAAGGTGTCTTAAAATGCATGCTTTGAATTTCTTCCCTAATAGTGGCTGCTGTAGAGACGCATCATTTGAACTTCAATAATTTGACTGCAGTTTTGTAGACACTTCTGTTTTGGAAGATATTTGTGATTGATTGGTCTTGTCTGACTTCTGTTGTCTTTTTGGTGTAGCTTTATTTGGAAGGTCATTGTTTTCATTTTGGGTTTTACCCTTTCTAAAAGTATTCTGGCAAGTAATAGCCACAAAACCAGCTTCTTTTGAAAACTCTCCCACTTAGGCTGTTATATGCTTGAGTAATATTGTTTATCACTTACATGGAACACAAAATGGAAATGGCATTTTTTTATAAAAGAATTTTTGCAGGGGGTTATTTTTGAAAGATCTTGCTGTGGTTGCTGCAAAAAATAAAATTAATCTGCCATCATTTTCAACACGGGCAACAAAGGTTCAGATTTTTCTTGGTCAGAAACGTGTTTGTTTTGATTTATTCTGAGGATAAAAATTCAGTCTGAGAAACCTCATAGTTTCCTATTTGAAAGAGGCTTGGGTTAGAATAAGGTTTTCCAAGTGACGCTTAGAAAGTTGCGGTGTCGCTGTCAGAGGGGAGGGGGGGATAATCATGACTTCACCTACATAGTATTGCTCTGACATAATTTTGGAGCCCTTTATGGGTGAAATGGACTTGAAAGGAGCACCGGGACCCGTGCGGGGCAGCCCCGCGGTGCGCAGTGCCGGGAGCGCGCCCGAGGAATGGGAGCGACAGAGCTGGAGCCGAGCAAAGCGCAGGAACCCTGAAACCGCAGGAACCCAGCACCTGCCTTGCCTTTTGGGCAGCCCATGCTCCTAATGCTCAAAAACAGCCACCGCAAAAGACATTTAAATTGTCTGGATTTGCTCATGCGTAACACATGGGATGTCTGAATGGCAGGCTGCTGCTAACACTGCGTTTTCCTCGTTTTACAATTCAGAGCAGAATTTTGGAGCTCTTTGACCTGTGGTATAGCAGGATAGAATTGGTACTCCTCTTATGACAGTTTAATGATTTTTAATGGTTCTTTGTGGCATTATGTAATATTACAAAGCACATCCTTCCCTCAAACTCCTTTCCTCTTCTGCCTTGTCACCCAAACTATATTAGGAAAACTTTAAAAATACAGGGACTTTTGCGTTCTTCTGGATGTCTGTGATAATAATAATTCCATTTAAGCGCAAAGGAAAAGATGTGACTCTGTCAGTTTTCCAAACACCCTGTAATAACTCATTTATCTGGCTGAGAAAACATTGCATACTCCCATGACTGAATGAAAAGTCAACAAATTAATTCCTTAAGTAAGACAGGTTTAGGTATTTTTCTTCTTTAGAAAAGAAGTGCATTACCTACATTTATCCTCCAGCCATGGGCTGAATTCCATTGTAATGAAGTGAAACTGTTCAGATCCAGTTTTACCTGTTTTTCAACTTCTTATTTTGCTTTTCTTTTACTTGTAATCTTCTTTTCATGCTTTACTCTTGCCCAGAACATGGTAGCACATAAGGAAATACATACTCCTAGCAAAGAAACACCAAAACAACTCCAAAACTACTGCACATAGTTTGTAGTTGGTTTTTTTAGCACAAATTTACTGTCCTGAACTTTGCTGCCAGATCCTTCTGCTCTAGTAGTCCACCCACTTCAGGCTCTGTTTAGACTTAAAGCTACATACAAAATGTTACTGGTCAAACACTCTGTTACCAAAAGAGTTGAGATCAGCTGGAAAAATGTGACTGCAGGATACTCAGACTGGCATTCTTGACTGTTGCGTCACTTGTTTATATTTCTTCCTGTTGTTGGTTTTTCAGACCCTAGGGCTGGAGGTGTTCAAGTCACCAAGATGCACGTCTTAAAATGAACTTTTGGGAGAGTGTGTGTGTGTGTGCGCATGTCTGTCCATCCATGTATTTCAGATCTCTAGCGCCAGGATGCTGTTGCTGTTGTGGCATTAGTTGCTATATAATTGCTAGTATTTCTTTAGGCTTGCTGCAATATTTATTTAATGCAGCCCTTTAGCACTCATCTTTCCAAACTCTGCAAAACAGTCCCACCTCCTCCTCTGTACTGCAGCACAAGCTGTAAGGACAGGTTTTCTGCTTTGGCATAGCAAAACCATATAACCTGTACTGGGATACAGAGCAAAAGGGAGACAGAGTCTTGGGAAGAAAGGGAGTTGAAGTCAAAGCCCTGGGCCCTGCTGAGTGTAAGAGTACAAGTCATTTTCATTTATTATTCATGTTGTTTGAGCTTTAGTTTTACATCAAGCCTCATTGATAAGAAATTTCAAATGTATGCATTTGTAGGTCAGTTAGGGAGTTGGTTATCCTCCTGAATAGATAGCAGCTAAGCGAGTGTCTTCCATGGCTGACCTGATTCTTTAGGAATACATTTCCCAGACATGATGCCAGAAGTGGGTCTCCCAAACGATGTCATTGCTGCCCACAGACAGCAATAATAGCAGGCAGTCTTCCTGGGCTGCTGACAGGGCATCTACAATGTATTTGTCTGAACA
The DNA here is from genome assembly GCF_050655825.1 of Lonchura striata. NCBI lineage: Eukaryota > Metazoa > Chordata > Aves > Passeriformes > Estrildidae > Lonchura > Lonchura striata. Next base: position 33,518,415 of record NC_140741.1, on the reverse strand, counting down.
GACAGGTCATCTGTGTCTTTTGAGCTGTTCAAAACATGTCATATGTGGGGGAGTGAGAGCAGAGAGGTGCTTTCACATACCCCCACTCCCTGCTGTTTGTGTTGCACTGGTGACCTGAAAAAGACTCCCCCCCACATCCTGCTCCCAGTTCTTGGGAGCATCCAGGACCCTCGACCTACTCCCTTCACCACCATGTCCTCAGCAGGAGGAGCAAGTGTGGGTGTCCCGGCTGTGGTGTGTGACCTCCTCGCTGGAGACCTTTACATCTCCTAACGCCAGGACCTGTCTAAAACTGTGTTATGTGCTTCTCCTGCTCACTCAGCCCACGTGCTCTGAGTGTGCTTTTGTTCACTCATCCTTCAGTGTGTATCAGGATCAGCTCTGCAGAGTGAGCACTGGCATGCCAAGGCATGAGCATGCCCTTTAAGTCAGAAATGCATGAAATATCTGTGCATGCTTGACAGTACCAAACACTTCAGTCTCTTTTGCTGTTTTCCCTCCACATCAATTCCAAACAAATAGTTTGCTTGACACAAAAAATGATGAAGTTAGCTTGAAGCCTGACTTAGAGCCAAAGTATATGTGCCCATCTATATCTGGCACCGGTGGGAAACATCAGCTGATGCCTGACTGATTCCAAAACCTACAGCTTGTATAGTGGTGGCTCCACCGTTGGTGCCTCAGTCTGGGCTCCTGGCTGTTGTTCCCAAACCTATAATTTTTCCTCCCTCCACCATATCCATACAGCCACTCCCTTGGTCCATTTACAGCCTGGACCACACTTGGTTGGTCTCAGCTCCTAGGTGAAGTAATAGATAAGGAATATTAAAAGTCTGTAAGTTTTTCCTCCTGGCAGACAGGCTCTTGTGCCCACTTGGCCACCAATTACCAAGCACAACCATACCTGCCTTTTATAAGCTCCAACTGTGACACCACATGGACTGTTCCACATTTTATAACTTGCTGCAGGCTGAGTCAGCTGAGGGATCCTGGCCAGTAGCAGGGTACTGCTCAAGTTTCTGCTGTAGCTGAACCCCATAGACAGGCTCAGGATCCCGTGGGAAACCACAGGTCTCCCCTAGATACGTCCAGCATTACTCTAGCATATTTACAGGCTTCCTTCTTATGCACAAAAAGAAGTAGGATGATGTGGTAATGCTGAGGCGATAGACACATGTGAGGCAAGAAAGTCGAGTTCAGCCTGCAACACAGGTGGTTTTCATTTAGCATCTTGATTGGCATTACTGTACTTGTGTATTTGCATCATATGACTGCAGGATTTGGAATGTGCCTGCCTGCAGACAGGGCTTCTCATTTGCTAATTGCCTGCTCTCCATGCTTTAAACCTGAAATGTGTGCAAAGAATTTTTGGGGGCAGAGATTGCCTACTACAGGTGGGTCTTTGTGCTTGTTACATTGTCTGAAGATAGTTCCTTATTTTGAAATTTGAAACTGTAAGCAAAGCAGAAGATGAGAAATTTATTTCTTTTTCCCTGCTGCATTCCTTTCTCTTTCCTGACATCTGTGTACATCCTTTTCCACCTTTTTTGGGTTTAAATGTTCCTACTATTCTGATTTTCTTTTATTTTCTTGTTTCATTTAGAAATATTTTTTTCCTCAAGCATTTTCTTCCTTCTATATCATTTAACAAAATTAATTGCTGTGGATGATCTATGCAAGTACTTCCAAATTTCTACTACTTACAGCATTATCTCTATACTCTTTCAGAAAAAAAAAAAAAGCAGGAAAAAAACCCTTAAAAACAGAGTGAACTAAAACCAAGTGATTCTTGTAACTGAGAGACTCTCTGAATCTGGATTTGCAAACTAATGACTAATTTCCCTAAGTACTTGCCTACTCCTAATTGCTTCTAGATGAGATTCTTGGATTGCTTGGAGCAGGCACATATTCTTTAAGTGCTTTACACAGCTATGTCATAAGAGAATAATTCTGAATTATGTGGAGCCAGTGAGATGTACTTACCCAGGATTAAATTTGGCTTCTGTGTTCTTGGTTTGGGGAGGCCAAAAATTTTGAAGATCATAGTCAACCTGAGAATACTCCAGATTTTTATAGCAAAATCATCACATACTTTACCCTGCTTGCCCTTGTGGAAAAGCTTCAAGGTCTTTGGGGTTCTTGGCCCTTCTCTGTTTTGAAAGTTTTATTTAATACAAACTAAATGCTGTGTATATCTCATCAGGGCCCTGTTAAAATATTGAAGAATGAATGATGGGGGTGCTTTAAAGAAAGGCATCAGTCCTGCTGGGAAATATTTGCTGAGCCTACTCCCACCTTCCTTAATTGTTACTGTGCCTGTATTGCAAGAGAGAGTCCCTCCTGAGCACTCTCAGACCCTGAGCACACACATCTCTCCCCCCCAAAACTTGTGACACATCTGGTTTATATTGAGACTGCTGGGTTTCTGCTAAGCCCTCCAGCACAGAGGAGTCTTTGAGATATTTATTCTGAATTCCAGCTCTATTTGCTAGAAGAGAAAGCAATGCAGTGTTGTCCATTAAAAAGAAGAAAAAAAAAAAAAAAGAAAGAAAAAAGAGAAGAAATTAAAAAAAAAAAAAACCAAAACAACAAAAAGAAGAAAAAAAAAAGAAGAAAAGAAAATAAAGAAACCACCTTTTTGGATGCAACTTCCTTTCACCCACATGGTTATAAAAATTATGGAGACAATGCCAGAGCTCAGCCTCCAGACTGGAATAGCTGTGTTGCTGTGGCCAGCGCAGTATCTTAGTATTTCTCCTCCATCTTTTAAGGTGGTTTGATTGCTAGTTACCACTTATTGATCTTATTTTCTAGTTTTGATTTTGTTCTGGTTTTTTGTGGGGTTTTTGGGGGTTTTTCTGTTTGTTTGTTTTTGTTTTGTTTTGTATTTTTTGCTGCAAGGCATGCATTTGGCTGTAGTGGCCTGTCTTCTAGAGTATGGATTTCCTATAATATCACCAGAATATACAGCTCATATGTAACTCCTGAGGAGAGACCTAATGCATCTTTGTCACTCACGGGGGCATTCTAATTTTGCAAAATAATTTTCTGAACTTAATGGGAGGCAGTGTGGCCATTGACACCATTATTGCCTCTCCTAGTGAAAAATGGACGTTTAAAGTGATGAGACAAATTCTATCTAGGCATTTTCTTTCACTTCCATTTAAAGTTTCTTTTTGTCAGAATCTTAAATATCACATAAGTGCTATTAGAGATTTAAGATATTTATCTTTTTATCAGAGAAACAAAAAAAAAGTACCCATTAAAGCAGTTCTAGTGAGAATTTATATTATTATTATAGCAGGTTTTGTTCTTCATTATTTTTTGCAGGCTGTAAACACTAAAATATTTCCTGTTGGAATTTGCTACAAAGTTAATGTTCTCTTTAATATTTAGGAGTGCAATTCTTGGTAGCTTCTGACTTAACTAAGACTAATTATCTTCTTGTCAAGTACTCTTTTTCAGCCTTTTTGTCTTGCCTTTAGATGATATGCCAGGAAAAACCTAGTAATAAGTTTGAATTAAGCGTGCTGGGGGAAGTAGAATTTCAAATTTTCATTTGATTTTATAGGGTTTTTCAAGATTCCGATTCTGTGCAAAGTAACCAGATCACTGGCTTTTAATTAAATTAAAACAGTAGTTTGCCTAAAATTTAAGTACATAATTTTAAAGTAGCTATATGCATTAAGCTTCCCTTTTAATTACAAATCAAGCCAGAATGCTTCCTGTAACATGATAAACACTGACATAATTTTCTTTCATAAACACCTACAGCTGATGCAAATGGACTGTTTCTTGATTTCTGTTGCATGCACTTCAGTTATGTTTAATTCATATTCTTAGAATCCTTCTGTCTCTCAGCCCCCTCTGACTCATTTGCAAAATATTTTGAAAAGGGTTTGATGGTCTCTCAAACACAAACAGTAGCCTCTGCAAGGCACACTGATGTTCCAGCAAGGAAAGCCTTGCATAGGTAGGGGTCTAAACACCAAAATCAAGTGATTGTATTAGAACTTCTTAATTGTAGCCCTCTTCTAATTCCTCAGTGTCTTTCTTAATTGGTATTAAATAGATACCTAGTCTCTTCATTTGCCTGTGTAGCTTTTTGTTCAGACTCTGTGTGCCTGAACAGGTCCTACACAAGGTCCAGATCTTACACCACATTTGCCTTGCATGTACTTACACTGCAATCACTTTTTCACACAGACATACACAAGAGGAAGCTTGTGAATGCCAAAAAAAAAAAAAAAAAAAAAAAAAAAAAAAAAAAATAACCCTGTGAATTATTTTTTTGTTGTATGTTCTGTTCCTTCTGTCTAGTAGTTCATAATTGTCCTTTCAGCAGGATCTGGTGGATGAGCCCAGCTCACCGGCCAGCCTGGCTTGCAAGGAGAATGTGCCAGACACCATGAAAAGCAGGGAGAAAACAGAAACACCTGCTCCTTGAAGGTCCACCAAAGCACCCCAAAGACACTGGTCATTAATGAATGAGCTTGTTAAACCTCTGCCACCACTAAAGCTACCCTATGAGCAAGGTTTATAGCTCCTTTTTGAGAACATTGTTAAGCTAATATACTAAACTTTGAGGAGTTGCATCTGAATGTCCTCTCTGAAAGTGGTGTGTATCTGCAGTGCTCTTTCTTTCAGAGAGAATGCTTTGTTGCACTTTGTCAAAGAAATTTCCATTTAAAAAAAGAGTGTGGAATGAGTATGAGAAGATCTTTAATCTACTGGTGGTTGTTTATAAAGATGAAAAGTGGTATAAGGGACTTAAGTCCCAGATCAGGAGGAAGCATAAACAGGAGGGTAAGTTATTTCTTCTGACTGAAAGTAAGAATTTAAATCACTCTGTGCTCCTTCAGATGACTGCAGATATCTTTTATTTTAATGAGAACCATATAGGCTTTTGTGTGCGCTCAAATGTGCAGAATAAATTGAAATTCTCTTTCTCCTGTGCTGTCACACATTGCGCCTGGAATGTGGTTGTGCTTCTGGCCTGGTGAGATCAGGTTGAGGGTTTTTTTGTTCAAACATAAGGGTAATTCATTCTTCATAGTCAATTGAACTCGACCATTTTCAAGCCAGCTGCCAATTGTGATACATGCGCTACTGGCTTTGTGGTGTACTCTTTTGTCCCCATAGAGAGAAACTGTGAGCACTAGTCTGGTGACCTTAACCTTTTTGGAGGTAAAAATGAGTCCCTTGTTTGTCCAGACTGAAGTTTTCACTGAAATTTTCAAGTTTTTTTCTTGCTTTCCTTCTTCTTTCTCTTACCGGAGAGTAATATTCTTCCTTTACGTGTATGAACTTTGTATAGCTTCGAAAAAGCAAGGAAATGCATTGATAGGTCTTGCTACCAGAGAATAAAATTTTCTTTTTTCCTTTACCAAGGAAAGGTCACCTTGTCATCCAGTGTACAGTGGTGTGCTCATAGTAACATTGAGAGGACCCCTTTATTCCATATGAAGGGGAATGCATCCATTCCCAAGCATCCACACCTGCCACCACACCTCCCCCAGAAAAGCCACTATTAAAAGAAAATACATTTGTGAATTTCAGTTTCTCTCAGTGACATCTTCCTTTTGGATTTTTTTCATCCCTTTTAAATTATGTTAGTGAGGAGGAGACAGTGCAATAACATATTATCCGAAATGGGTAAGAGGGAGGTCTCCTATTTTTAGAAGCTTTAAAATGATAAAAGAGAGTATTTTGATATATGGCTTAACTTCATTGAGTTAACTTCAATGAGTTCATTGGTGGCATTTCAAACCATCACTAAGAGTCAATCAGACTTATAATCAGTGTTCCATACTTTGAAGATAACAGAACAATTCATGTAGTATTGTGAAATGTTTTAGGGGTCTATCTTCTGCATGTCCATGTGTGTTCCTCCAATTCAAAATTGCTTTTTCAGCTTCAGGTGGCATTAGAGAAAATGGCTTGTACCTGTTCTGCTGCACTGCTGTATTAGAATGAAATATTTGGAAACAATGTGGTTTCTTTCATTGACAAAATATGTTAAAAGAGATTCCCCGAGAAAAAGCTGGTGTACGCACTGTTACTTGGTTAGCTTTTCTTCTTAAGAAGTGGATCAAAGCAGTTATTTCAATTTGGACAAATTCTAGATCCGTTGATCTGAGGCATGTTCTGGAAGCCTTAAAAAAAGAAAGAGGGGTAGCAGAATGGAGGATTTTGGCTGTTCCGCTCCATCGCTTTATGAAACATTGGAGTGAACCACTTCTGAATGATACAGTTTGTTTCAAACCCCAGTAATTCACATTTATGCTTGAGCAATGAAACAAATGAGTATTGGCCAGGGGTTTGGTCTCACAGGAGGAACCTGCACTACCAGCCAGGATTGCTGATATTTGTGGAGTTGGAATTGTTGGTGAAGGCTTCATCTGGAACAGTTTTTCTTACTGCCTTATATATTTAAAAATAGAAGCCTTGATCAGAATTATTTTTATTTTGTATTTAAAGAGAGGGGCTAATGTAATATTCTGGCATTGTGGTTTAGCTATTACTGCTGTACCACTGGATATACCCAAAGAAAGATGAAGTGAAACAGGAAAGGTATTTATAGAGCAGTGTCTCATTTTTTCTACTAAAACATTTTTAAAATATACATCTGAGGTTTACAATCTGTTTTATAATGCTCCATTTGTAGCTACTAAATCTAGAAAGTTCTCAATCTTTCAAATGTTAAGAGAGCAAAATCATTATGTCCCAAGAATCTGAAGTCAGTGTTGCAGCAGCAACAGCCCCACCAAAATATAGAATGTTTTACATAACTGTCAAAGATTATTGTTGCTGTGGGATTTTATAACTTCTTCTCCAATGGTATTCCATTTTAGACTTTCAGGTGGGTTTTTTTTCCTTGAAAATTGGACGCCCTTGCACTTTCCAAGTATTTTTTTGATTTTTCCTCTCTGATATGCTGCCTTGGTCACCAAATGAAAATGGAATAGATGCTCTTCTTAGTCTAGCATGAAAAGTTGGCCTTTAAAGCAGATTTCTAAGTAAATTGTAGAAAATCTGTAATTCTAAGAAGATAAACTTGACATAATCACCACTACCACCATAAAATATTTTTCCTAATTTATTGGACAAAAATTTAGTGGAACATGCAAAAAGAAAAAAAAAAGTAGCTAAGGAAAATATTACATTAATGAAACAGGTAATCATAGCCAGTTATTTCAATGCAAACAAGCATTGCAAACCCATATTGTAACACCCTGGTATGTGTGGGATACTGGAGAATGGAGTAAAATATGGAGAGAGTATTCTTTCTTTCATATAGCCATCACTGGGAGGGAATAGTAACGCAAGCACCTCTAGGAATCTAGAGGAAGGGCTGGATGAGGAAACTGCTGAGACATAAATGTGCAGAGAATTTGAAAAATAGGATTGCGTGGGAGGAAGAGCGCTCATGGCAGGCGTGTGGGCAGTGCTGTGTGCACCCAGTGCAGCAGAGAGAGGTGAGCACATAGGCTCCTCTGGGATCTGGTTATACAATCCCCCCACACTGTAAAATTCCTCCTTATCCTCCTAGATCTATGAGCTCCTTACTCAATTTGTGATATGGCAGAAGATGTAAGTCATGTGGAGTGGCAGTAATTGGGTAAGAAAGGAAGGAAAGGTATTCCAGAGGGTTTTCATGCAAGGATGCTGCTAGCTTTTGACATTTGCCCAAGTCAATTATATATATTTTTCTGTAATGGAAAACCTATTTTAAAGGGAGAAGTTGAGATTTCCAGGTCCTAGGTGTACTTTGAGATTTGCCAGAGCAAGGTACTGAAAACAAAATAGTATTAAAGATAGGCCTTGGTTCTTATCTTCTTTCTCCTTACTCAGAAGGGAGGGGCAGCTTGTTCTGACTACTCAACACCCTCTGAACAAGACAGATTTCACCCTAGTGTTTGCCTAGGATTTCCCATACACAAATGTGGAACACTCCCTGTGAAATGACACAGAGCCACAAGTTGCTCTGATGAAGATTGTAGGTAGGATAGTAAACTTCCTGCCTCTTACTTCTCCTTTTTCCACAGTTTCATTTTAAAATATTTCCTTCTTGGGAGCTTTATGATAAGTGTCTGAATGCATCTGCTATGACTTTCATTTCACCTCCTCAAGTCTCTTCTTAGAGCAACATCTGGGAAATTAATTTAATTTACTTCAGTGTACAATTAGTTTCAATTTGTTAGATATCAGCTTTTTCTTTAAGTGTTTGACTCACAAGTGAAGCACATATCATTAGCTGATCATTATTTCAAGAGTTAAAGTTGATGTAACTAATATTCTAAGTCTCAGACAAATCCAAATATTATGGTGACCATGCTTTAATCATTCCTCTGATTGCTTTATTATGAAGAGATAACTAGATAGTATATAAGTGTTGATTTTTACAGCAACCTTTTTTCCTCAATCAAAAAGCACCGTTGTAATAAAACTCAGCAAAAAGAATCTAAGCAGATCAGTTTACTTTGCTTTGCTTTTCTCTTGGCAGGTTCTTAGTGCTTTGGTATGGGTTATAGGAGAAGTAATGCAGGATGTGACCTGTAATTCCTGAGCATTTTGGGTGCAGGCAATGCAAACACCCATATAAAGTCCTCCCACAAAACTATCTGTCTTAATATTTTATAGCATGCAATTTAGTCTTCTGCTTCCTCTATTATTCCACTATTTTTTCCTATTATGCACATCACCATGGTACGTGAATATCTACTGCATAATCTTATCTCCACCTGTCCTAGATGTATGCATGCATACAGTGGAATTTAATTTGCTGTAAAATGCAAACTGTAAGTAAGGATTAATGTTTGAGCTTACCTAAGCACTGGAGGATATATACAAAATAAAGTAGCATTGTCACCCTAACTGTGCAGCAGTGAGCAGTATCCTAAGTGCCAAATAACCGGTCTTGTACATTACTCTTCACCAGTCAGTTGTAGTATGTGCTTACGCCCTGTAATACTTTCCACAGGGCTTGGCCATTGCTAATTAGCAGGTGAGAGAGGGTGGGACTGGGAGATAATGAAAGATCACTTTTCCATCCCTGTTTCTCCTGCCTTACCCATCTCCTTCACTCATACAAGGGAATACAGAGCAGGGTGCTGGAGTGAAGCAGCCACATCTAGAAGGATCTGTGACTCCCAGGAAGGCAGAGGCAGATGGAGATATACTTAGTCACAGGGTCATGCATCCAAGGATGTCAGTGAAAAAGAAGAGGATTAAAATGCCCTAATTTTCACTGTATTGCTATATTTCTTTAAGGTGTGTGACAGACTGAAATTCATCATGAACACCCTTAGAGGGTCCACAAACCCCCAAAATAGTACTGACTCCTGCCCAAGATGTTTAATAATGCCCCATTGTGTCACAGTCTTCACCCTGTCAAGGGTGCTATTCCCACATTTTGACCTTCTCTAACATCTCAGCCAATTTGTTGGGTTTTCCCTCTGAGGAACCTTTCCTCTCTACCTTCCAAACCAGAGCAATAATTAGCCTTTCTCCCCAGAGAGTGGATTAAACTCACTTAAGCCTTTACCACCCTACTAAAGCAGTAAGGAACTCAGATTATCAATTTGCATAAAACAGTGCCGTATTTATTAAAATATATATGTGTGTGTATATAATTAAGTCAGCCAATGCAATGCATGAGAAATTAATGGGAAGGTGGCCCATAATAAGGGTGTCAGCGATTGCTGTATCTGTGCAGGAAACAGGAGTACTGTGTACATGCCTGGAATTTGGAAAGTACATATCCACTCAGGAGCATTAGTTGCCTCATTGTGCTTAGATGACTTGTATAATTCAGAGTTAATGATTGAATTCACGTTGAAAAACCGTCTGCTCATCTGCTGCTACTCAAAGTCTCAGGGAGACTGAGCAAGTACAAAACAGCCATTTTGAGGAGTGAAACTGAATCCAAGGCAATTTTCTTACCTTTTAGCTCTGTGGTAAGTAGTGCTTATCCTTCAAGCAGATGCACCGGAAGGTACTGCCAGTAAATGCTGAAGAGTTCTTCAAGGAGGGAAGTGATGAATGAAATATATGGTTATAACTACATAACCATTTAAAAATGTCTTCCATTTATGCTGTGTGGAACAAGGATTGTAAGCATCCACTGAAGATACCATTTTCTGAGCTGCAGGGATTTATTGATTTATTATATTTTTCTCTCCTCCATGGAATTGGTGGGAAGGATTAACTTTCACTTACACTCTTATGACATTTTTCACTGGTACTATCATCCCCATTCTCCATCCAAATGTGCTGCTGAAGTGTGGCAGGTGGCTTTGCCAGTAATTGCATGCTACTTCATTCCATTTTAAATGAAAGTATAGAGTATACTGGCCTTCCTCTCTCATCACTGGCATGCTTTACAGCCGTATGGTATTGACTTAGAAAACGCAGAAGAGTGGGCTTCCCTTTAAATTGCAAAGATGTGTTATCTTGCTGTACATTCCCTTAGGAGACAGTAACTCAATTTCTGCACAATAAGCTTCTGACTCCAGCATTTTTTCATGTCAAAAAATAAACAAACGACATCAATTTTTTTAAATGTCCACAATTTTTAAAAATTATAAAATAAACTGAATATGGTTTTGAATATTTAAAATTTATTATTTGGTGAGTCGTAGGAAAATTTCTATTAAAGTATGTATATGCTTAATCTCATTCTGAGGCCAGCAACCATGCTCTGAAGATGGCTTTTCTTTGGCCCCAGCTGTGCTAAACACTGTTATAATTAGCACGATGGTTAACTTAATCAGAGCACTTGGCTTGGGAGAGAGGTGTTACATAGTGCACCATAATTAGCTTTTTCATTTCTTTGATCCTGAGTCAGTCTTTATTGACAGAAATATCAAGAGCTTGTTTGTTTTTTTTTTTTTTTAACACTTCAGGAAGTGGAAATATGTGTGGCTGTGAGATTATTAATTTAGTAATGATATCAGAAAAAAAACAGACTATGCCAAAGGAAGTAGAAGGGATAAAGATCTGCATGTATGGGAAAATATGGTCTTTAATGCTGCAGCATATGGTCAGGTATATGCCCAGGAAACACCTCCTAGGGCAGCTGAATCCCTTTGAAGTTGCATGGACAATGTTAACAGCATTTTAACCATTTCTAGCATGCTGCTGTGGACCACATGGCTGCTGTTTGAGTCTGTAGAAAAGGTGATGTTTCCTTAAACTGAGGAAAGGGAATGCCAGAACTGATGTGTTTGGAAAAAAAAAACAAACCACAAACCCAAAGGTTTGGGTGATCCTGTAGCAGCTAAAGCTTTAGATACTTGCCAGCTTGATCACTGAAGCACAAGCATCCCTTCCTATGTGCCTGATATGAGCAGGTGGTGAAAGCATGCAGTAGACCAGATGACTGCTGTTCATGAAAAAACATAACATTTATGCTGTCAGACAAAATGCTGAAGACTTCCAAACTTGCATCTGGCATCGCTGCCTTGATTGCAGGGGAGGAAAGTTGAGATGCTCGAGAGATTTTTCACATTACAGACCACAGAGTGGAGCAGTCTCTTGCAGTACCAGCTAACACAGGATATTAAAAATAGGGGACTTTTTAGTAGGTGAAGCTGCTGTCTGCCTTCCTGAGATAGCCTTTTTTAAGCTTGATAAGCACACTGTCCTCTTTGCTCCCACTGGAGTGCCTGTAGTGCTTTGTATCTCCAGTGCATACTGGATGAACTGTACCAAATTAATTATCTTAGCTGGTTCTGAGCATTTGTTCAGAAAACTGGAATAAATGCTGTATGCAGTCATTCTTATTGACTTTGGGATGATGGTAGCTCAGGTATGGGTAGGCACAACCTCTATATTTAACTTTCTTACGATCTCTGTAATTTTTCTTACTGGTTTTAAGAAGAAGGTATAGCAATCTTTATAATGAAAAAACAGGGCAAAAATAGTTGAGACTCTTCTTGCAAGAGCTCTTTGCAGGTTTTCACTCTTCTTTTATATGTATCTGTCTCTTTCCAGTCTTGTACAAAGAGGAAGAGCTATCACATACATGTGTTCTTATAGTTCATTTCAATCTGCTTTGCCAGTAGAAAAATCATATGCTAATAGAGGCTGCAGACAATGCAGCTGTCATTAAAGGACTTCTTATGTTATCCTTGACTTTGCTAGATTACTTTTATCTACTCAGGACGGATAATAATTTTTAAAACGTTTATGCAACTAGGTTTTAGGTCAATAGCAGGTTAAACTATTTATTTAAGTAGTCTTTCTTGGTAGGAAGTATGTGGAAAGACCATCTCACTATTTTTACAAGATTATTTTCGTATCAGCATTAAAGCAGCAAGCAGTATTCTTGACAGTCGACTTGGAAGATACCCATTCTTTGAGAGACATGATAAAAACAGTATAATCTTTTCCAATACCAATACAAAGCCAGTAATTGCCTGTTTCTGCCATTCCAGTTATTTATGTAATTATACTTAATGCCACACAGATTTGAGAAGAAAAAGCAATAGTTGCTGCTGTTTTGGGTTAATATTTTTCCATTCTGAGATGATAAAAACAGTAAATACCTCTCATGGTGGTAGAGAGAACAAAGCACTATGGATTTGTAAACAATTGATCAGAGGAGCTGAACTGGAGGAGGGAATGTGTCTTTTTTTAATCTGTCTCCTGACCACAAAATTGCATCATTCCTAAAGCTCACTGATTGCTAGGAAATGCTGCCATTGCATAATATCAGTTCTTGGATATTAATTCCTTTATTAAACTAAAGTGTATAGTACTTTTACAGTGGATTTCAAAGGCATAAAACTTAACTATCTTAAACCTGGACATATCTAGCCTATCCTGCTTTGCCCAATTCTTCTTTGTCACAATCCTGGTGAAACTATTTGCCTTGTGGCCAAAAAGTGCTTAAATAATAAGATAGCTCCCATACTGTCCTGCTTAGCATAACTGGGTTGGCCAGAGTTAAGGAGCTCTAGGTGGTAAGTCCCTGTCCTCCATCTAATCCCACATGCTGGAACAATCCAAGGTGGCTTGCAAATACCCCTGGAAAGTATGCCAGTGCTTTCAGACTCCAGGATTAGAGGAGCTGCTTGAAAGCTTACAGGCGCATCTTGCCTTCAAATTCACTGCGTTCCCTTGCACTCAGTCTTGGGTATTTGAGTTGCTTCTTCGCAGTATCTGAAGAGAAAGAAACTGGCTGTGTATCACATCTACAGCAGAATGCTCAAGTTAGAAGTTCAGATTGGGTTCAGCAAAATTGGTGCATCCATTTAAAGCAGATAAAGAAAAAAAATGGATTTCGTAGGCCCACTCAATAAATAAATATGTGCTCATGGGTTTTATAACATAGTGTTCTTCTACTTTGGTCAGCTAGTAGTATTATACTCTTGTATAAATTCACCACATAGCCAGGAAGTTCTGCCTGAGCTAGATAATAGCAATTTAAAAAGTCATCATTCTCTTTTTTTTATTTCTAATGATGGAAAATTTACTGCATGCAAATATGAAAGGTTCCAGTGACTTATTTGCATTAATTTCTAACACTTCTCCCTCTTTTTTTTTGCCTGAATTTTATCTCAAAGCTCCATTTTTCAATGGAAAAATCTTGCCAGCAGTAGCAGGAGGAAGCTTGGCTCCAGCATAGGCAAAGCAGGCAGAGGTCTGTGACTACTACTTAGCTTTGTTTTGTTTACTACCCGGTTGACCTGGATAACCTCAACTTTGTCTGTTCCTAGTAACGCCCCTCTGAAGTGCTACAATGATGCTTCCTACTTTGTGTCTTCCCCTAACTCAGGTATTGAAAGATCTCATTCATCATTTTAGCCACTGCATGCCTGCCAGTTTTAGCTGTGGCTCATGCCAGCCCTGAAGTCGTCCTTCAAGTCGCTGCTTTCCAGATTAGTTCAGCACACTACAAATTTAACCTGTGTTTGAAGAAGCATGACCTTGCATTCTGTGACTGCTATAAGTAATGCCATTCAAAGAGCTACCTAGAGCATATTTTTCAGCTTACTTTGAACTGACCTGCCCTTAGTCTGGCTGCTGTACCATTAGTTATATCACCTTCACCTTGACCTGCACAGTGCTGTTTTCTTCCACATCACTTAACACTATAGTTTAGGGATGGACCAAGACCTGTCTATACACAAATCAACCAGAAGTTTCATTTGGTTTTGGGAGTCTCATTTTCTGAAGTTTCTTCTATTTAACTGCAACACTTCTTCTGTGGGGTGCATTCTTCCATTTCACATTCCTCTTTCAGAGAAAGAATGGAAAAGGCAAGTTATTTTTCTTCTTGTGGCTCTTATGTTGTGTGCAGGGTTCCTACTACTGCAATGCAGTTGAAGATACTGCAGAGGGATATTTAAATTCAAGCCAAGAAAAAAAAAAGCCTAATTAAAGTGAAGAAAAAATTATGAATGCATTTCTATTTTTAGTATTCATGAAACTTGCCTTAACAAAATCTTTGGGCTTCAATTAATAGACATTCAATTTTTAATTGGAGCATTTTGCTGCATACAATGTTTTAAAGTAAAGGGTGAGTTAATTGGGCATTTATTTGAAAACTAAAAAATTTTAGTTCAGGGGAGCCAGTGTGTGGTTTTGAATATGGTATTGACTGCAAAGAGGCTGGGGAAGAGAGGAAGATGAGCAACAGACACTATTGGACATCTTAGCTGTGCATTCTGGGTGCTGTCCTTGGCAAGAAAAAGTTATCACAAAACATACTAAAAAATGGATTTTAAATAATAACTTTTCACCCTGCAAGCTCTATGTTAATAAGTGAGTCAGGAGAATTTCTCAATAGTTTTGCTTTGCTCACATCCCCGCCCATAGATGAGCTTCTAGGTTGTTTTATTTGTGCTTTTTCCTGCTACTCACATTATTCATGCACTACAAATAAATCGAGATTTTCTGCCCAGGGAGTAATGTCAACAAGCTGAGGCTTTTTGTGGCAGCCAGCAAAAATAACAAGGGAAAAGGAGAGCTCAGGAAGGTACTGTGACAGCCAGTGCTCCATGGGCAGCATTCTGCTGCTCAACAGGAGCACAGCTGCTGCGGGCAGATCGGGCCCACTTCTGCATCCCGGTGATTTTGATTCCAGAAAGTTGGTCCTTTTCTCATTAGGCCAGATTACCATGCTAAAGGCTCTTTAAGGGAAGAGGAGTACTTGAGTTTCCAAAACTCATGTGTTGTAAAGTCACTGCTGCACAAAAATCACTCCTCTTAGTGCTGTTTAGTCATACCACCCTAAAAACTGTTAAATCGGTTAAAAAATTCAAATATCATCAGACTTCTATGTGAGAGCAATTGATTAGAAAAACTGGATTGTACTTTTTGTCAGAAAGCAAATGACTTGTCACAAAGCACTGCTTTGTTCCTATCCTGGATGTTATCTTGAGCAACAGAACAGGGCTGTTGCTTTGCATTTCGTGTGCTGCATAACCTCCCTCCCAAATGCTGGAGCCATCAGAGAACCATTGTTGCCTCCTGTACATGGAAGCAATCTTAATTACTGCATCAGTTTCAGAATAAATTCACAGTTAATCAAATATGATGATGAGAAGGAGAGTGATAGGCAGATAAGCAGGACTATGGTGAAAATGTCAGCTGAGTAAAGTTTTCTTGGCACATTTCTTGGAACCAAAACAAAGTCGTCCTCTTCCAAACACTGTATTCAGGTCAGGTTCAGCTACGTTTTGTTTAGACAGCATCTCCATCAATCTGAATTAAACTTTTTTCAAGTGATTTGCTGCAGATTGAATTATCCTTTCAGTTGGGATGGGGGAGTGGAGGGAAATGCTCCCACATTTTCTCCGTATAGAACATCATTAAAGCATGCTTCTGACCACAGCTAAAATATGAAGTTACATTTTTCTTTACCAAGCACAAGCATGCATTTGAATTGGATAACTGCAAAAATTGCTTATCAAGGTTGGTAACTACACTTAGCTCAGAAGTCAACATTAGCATTAAAGCAGTGAATACCTGGATTGTGGCATTGTGAAATTTGAAGAAGAATTCCTTTTCTTTAATTAAGTGTTGACAGCCTACTTCCAATTTTTACTAATTCACACATTTTCTTAAAAATAGACTGGTTCTAGTTTTGATATAACACCAGTAGTGCTAAGTGACTTATGTCTCCCTCCACAGAGGATGCTCTGCCCCTGCTGTTTCCAGTCTGACTGAAATGTAATTAGATTAGATTGACTTTGTCTGTGAAGTGGCAACATAGAACAGTTACAGGACATCAAGAGTCACTTTGTTCCACTGCTCTTAATGTCTGTATTTGAAATCCAAGCATAAGTATCTTGATGATCCAAAATGGACAGCAGTGATGAATAGCTATCTCAAGCCTGATTAATTTAATCTTGTACATAAAAATTTTGAGGTGGTAGTTTTCCTAGAGATGTAGTCCCATCCAACTGCAATGAGCTTCTCTTGTTTTAGGGAGGCTCCTTGGTATAGTCAAAGACTACTTGTTTCCTTTTCAATTTTTTTTCTTCCTTCTTCATAGCCATCTTTGTAAGCACTATATTGTAAGCGTATTTTGAATAGAGACAATTATCTCCTTCTCCCCTTTTCCTTTTTTTTTTTTTTTTTATTTTGAACTGCTCATTCATTTTAGAGATACCATCACAATGACCTTTCCTAACAACTCTGCAAGGAGGACATCAAATTGATTGTTTCATTATTAGTATTATACCATTCAGACAATTGAGTGATTTTTCTTAAATATTCCAAGTTCAAGAATAAATATTGGAAAATTATTAGACTCACTCACGTTTAAAGAGTGAGAAAACTTTTAAATGCAAATTTATATGATAATGCTGAAACTTAGAGTTGTAATTTATTCTGGAAATATGCAAAAATAGTGAATTTTAAGTATATATTATTGAAAAGTTCAAGTAGTTCTTACAAACTTGAAATACATTATCTTTTGTGGTGTGCTCATATTAAAAGAAAATAATTTTATGTGTCTGAATGGTAACAAATGAGCCAGTGTTTACCATGGTAAGGAGTACATTGGGGACATAACCATTAGACAAGGGTAATTTAGTTTTAGCATTATCAGTTAGAAATACTGCAGTTGAGTGGAATATTTTATTACATGAAAACATCTGTAACCAATATATCCCTTGGGAAGCTTACGTGACCTGTGATCTGTTTGGAAAAAAATGTTTTGGTTTTACAAGACTGTTCAAAAGCAAGTATGTGCAGTGGGCTGTGTCCCAACAAATCTGAAAGGGGCTCCCTCCTCTTTGTGTACCTCCTGGAAATTTCTGGGAGCTGTAGCAAAGTTTCGGCATTCCAGACTGTAGTCTCCAAGCTCATTCCATAACTCACAGCACTGAAAAAGACCTGGGAAACGTGTACAATCATGCTACCATTAGTGCTACTAAACAGATTAGTGTGTATTATATATATCTAGTAATATATATATATTCTATGCAATATTTAATACTACTCAATGCTACACAGTGTTTACACACAGTTGTTATTGTTGTGAGGTATCCTAAAACTGCAGCAGTCATAATAAGGTTCAGGTCAAAAAGCACGATGCAGACTACTGCATATATATTCACATTCTATTGAAGTATGCCAGCAATACAGGACAAACAGCATCCTTAGTACACTTCTCAGGCTTTCCTGTGTTCCTGGTTGGTTTTTTTTTTCCCTCTGTCTTTCAATGAAGCCAGAATATGTCATCCCAATTTAAATTTGCAAAGCAGTCACCTGTGCTCTAGGCCTTCATAGTGCTCTGGCAGGAAAACAAAGTACCCAGTTCTTGAGGACCTTCAGTCAAGGCTTGGGAACTTGGAGAGCCAGGAAGACAGAGGGATAGACAGCCTGAACTTGACAGCCCATTAGGTGTCTGACCTTCTGCTTAAATGAGTATTGAAGTCTTGAAGATGTGGATTAATGCTGTCTTTTGTTGTGTGAGATGGACAGATAGGCATGCCAATTAGAGACAGCTTTGCTGTGGGGTGCTTCAAGTCCTACAGGGCAAGTGGTTCCTTAGCAGAGTATTTCTATATAGAGGAAATACAGAAAAAAACCTGCAATTTCTTTACAGAGAGGGGAAATCATCATATTCACCCAGGATCTCATTTCACTTTAACACTCTGTAAGCAGAGGCAAAATAATCTGTTTCTAGTTACTTGGCGACTGCTGAGACCCAGAAATCAAAACTGGTCAGTTTATGGCCATAGGCATAATGCAGGTTCCAGACCATAATATGTCAAGAGCTCTGTCAGCACAGGGTAGAAAATAGGTTTCATGCCAGAAAGACCACAGCATTGCCTTTCTAACATCACTTCTAGTTCACACATCCTCCTTGCAGCTCTGTAGCCACAGGGACACAAACACAGCAGAATAAAGGGCATTTCTTAGCCAAAAGACCATTTTTCCCTTTAAGTGGAGTGAGCTAGTGCTGCTTCTTAAAAAGTCTTCCTGATCTGGGGAATATTTAAGCCACATTCTTGTCCATTAAGTAGTTTATCAATGCGAAGATGGAGCAAACCTTTATAACCAAATGAAGCAAATCTGTGGGCTCTTGTCTGTGGTGATGACACTGTGCCTGGGATTGGGCTAGCTGTGAAACCAAGTGTAATTAATCCCCAAACTACCATCTGTTTGAAAGATATGAAAAGCATGTGCTAACGGGTTGGTGGCAGTGCATGTTGTTTGCAATTAGGAGGTGTGTAAAAGTTTTGACCCAGTAAGGAGGGGTGCTGCAAGGAAAGCAGGTCGTTCATAGAGTGGAAAATCTTTCATTTTCAGTACCCTAAGAGGCAGGTGAAGATGAGTCTCATGGAATTTTTTTTCCATGTACAAGACTGTCCCAGGCAAGGCAAGCTTTGTGTCACAGTTGGGTAAGTTTTGTTTGGAGAAAGATTATCATGAAGGAAGCCACATCATTTCTCATTCCTGAGCAAAAGGGTTTTAGATTCTGAAATCAGTGCACAGATAATTCAGAAATGGGACAGCTTGTTTTGTCTAGATTTTTGAGTCTGCTTATGTCAGGAGGTAGGAAATTCAATGTTGCTGGCTCTGTTTTCAGCTGATGGGATATAAAGGAGGCCATGGGGAAAAGCACAAAAAATGGGCAGCAGGAGTAATGTAATAAGGAAGGAGAAGGTATGTTGTGTATTGGGGGAAGGAGGCGAGCCTCCTGTTTGGAGCAGAAATGTTGCAAAGTTAGTGTTTGTACAGTGTGAAAATATCCCCATTGTTGCCTCACACAAAGGAGCTGTTAACAGGGCATACAGGAAACTCTTTGATCAAACACCTCCGTCATTTCTTAGTGCTCTGCTGTAATTCAACATTTAATTAGATACTTTTTTAATCTCTGGCATTTCTCTGGAGAAATACTCTGAGTGATTTTGAAAATAAAAACAAACATGTACAAATCCAACTTTTTTTTTTTTAATGATGTAAAGATTTAATGGTTAACTAGGATGAAAGCGGAGCAGTGTCAGACCACTGGCATAATGGCAACTGCTTGCTAATTCCTAGCCGAATAATCAAGTTAAGGAATGTTATAAGTTAGCACATGCTAAGATTTTAGTTTTGCAGCAAATAATGATTTATGCTGTTCTTCCGTTGACATCATCTCATGTCACGGAAGCATATTTTAACAAGAGGTATGTAGTTCTGGTAATCCCCAGGAAATCTGCACACTGTTTACTAAAACCCACTCTTTTTAAAGAGTTGTGCTTTGCCAAGAAACCTGGAGCATGTCAGACTAGGAAAAATGCTTCTTTTGATGCTTTCCTGAGAGGAAATAGTATGTGGGTATAAAATCACATGCCTTCATGGTAAAAAATATGGAGGTAATTGACCAGACAACAGTGTTTTGCTTCCAGAAGTGGGAAGCCACTTTGATGAATCTTGTGGGTCTGAAGACAGAGGTTTCAGAGTCTTAGAGCTGATGACTGATCTTCTGCTTACTTACAGCAAACAAGCTGAGGAGGCAGCTCTCTCCTGTCCTCTCTCCTCTCCTCTCCTCCCCCTCCCCCTCCCCTCTTTTGCAGAAGTATTTTTGGTCCTGCAAACTTTTCACTTAAACAGTTTAGTGGTTATAAATGTATAATGATCGGTGTTGTTACTTTTGTGATCCACTTCCATTAATGACTTTCCTTTTGTCTTACTTTGCGTATGAGGTGAGACAAATGAAAAGCTGTATTAATTATTCATCAACTAAAGAATCTCTTTTCACTGTTACTGTGTTTCAGGATTGTAGATACCTTTACATAAACTAATTGATTTTAGTCATAATATTCCAAGTAGTGTTAATTAATAACTTAAATATAATTGTTTTGGAAAGATTTTTAGACTTATTCTGAGAAGCTGGCACCAGAAAACAGAATTTGGCAGTGATTTAATTTCAAAAATATGGAGCAAGTTTTCTGCAGCTGTTATCAAATGAAATTAGTAACTCAAAGGTGTGGGAATTTTTTTACATGAAAGGTTAATCAAGCCCAAATTCAATTGTGTTCTAACCTAAGGTTAAACATGAAAAAAAGCGTGTAGTTGGGGCAGGGAGTTTCCTAAAGCATTTGCATGTCACTGTGACTGAGAAGGGGAGGAAAGGAGGAGGGAGGTTAGTGCCAGAGCAATCATATCTTTTATCTCAAGAATTATTTTCAGCAAGGTATGCTGGTCTTATTTTCCATCCTCCCACGCTTTGGATAAGGGTTTCAGGAAACCTTTATTTTTCCTTTCCTGGGTATGGATCTAATGCAGATTTCAATACCAGGAGAATGCTGCCAACCTTTTGGGTAGACTAGTAGTTTGACTCACTGCAGAAGAAATTAAGGTATGTCAATTCAGATAGTAAACTGTTTTACTGTGAATTGTCAGAAAAATCTTTACTTCCTATGCTAGTGTTGCAAACTTTAGCCATTCTGTTGGAGGGAAATTAGCTTGTCAAATGCAGTTTGCCCATGGATGAAGAGGTTTTTAGCATTGTAGCATCACAAACATGTGGGTTTGGGGTGGCAGAGCTTTGTAACCCAGAGAGCAGGGCATGGGATGACAACTGGGTGACAGCAAACGCTTCCAGATGGCCGCAGCATTGCCCTGCAGAGGCACAGGCACAGCACAGGCAGCTGCCAGTCCCGGCTGCAGGAAGCCTCTGGCTCCGTCCATCACCTCGTCCGTCATGAGCCCTCCCGGTGAGCAGGATCCATCCACCCTGTCAGCAGCAGCACTGCGTGCTGTGCCCAGGATGAGGCCAGTGTCCTGGTATCACTGCCACCCTGCGCCTCCAGGTAGGGCACAGGGCGCTTCCCGGCCTTCTGTGGAGCCGGGTTCAGTGGCTTTAATTACACCTGCGGTTTGGATGGCTTTGCTTGGCCATTAAAATCCATTTCACAACGAGTGGTATTGAAATGAGCAAGGAATATTTGTGGCAGCTGTGGATTTCCTCCAGGCCTACAGGAAGAGTAAATTAGTTACTGAAAACTTGACAGTTTGTCCTGAGTGCTTAACTCCTTCCTCACTGGAAGCTTGATTTTCAGAAACAAGTGACTTTAAAAGGAAACAGGATACCCAATGTTTTTTTTTTATTCCTCCACCCCCTTTTTACGGTAGGTCTGTAATTGCAAAACCAGCCAGAAGTGATTTGTTTGAAGAGGAAATGTGGGAACTTCCTTTATAAATATTGCCTTTCCCTTCGTGTGCATCCAAACGCCGTTTGCTCTGCTGGCAGAAAAAAAAGTGCTTGAACTGAACACGCACTTATTCTTGTAGCTCATGGCCCATGGAAGCAGGAAAGACAGAAGTTTTATGGGGAGGGATCCGGGGGGGGGGGGGAAACCAAGAAAAACCACACCTAAAAAAAGAAACCAACCACCCCTAATAATAATAATAATACCAAAACAAAAAACAAACAAGGAAATTTTAAAAACTGGTTGTTAGTACGGGAAAGGCTGGAGTTGGTTGAACACAGAGGAGATCAGCTGGGGTTTTGCCCAGCCATTCCCTGTCAGTACTTTCCCATGTGATGTGTGCATCCTCTGCTTGGGAGCATGGGGCAAGTTAAGGTCCCATGGAGGGGGTGGGGGAAAATCAGTGTTTGCAGAGCCGGGGATTCCAGAACCTGCTGTGCCTTGCTCTGCAAGATAGGACCGTATCTGCCCCAGACAGCTCTATCACTGTTTGGAATGGTTTCTTTTTTTAAAAAGTGTCAACATATGTATCTTTCCTCGTGAACTAGAAACAGTAGCCTGTACCCTTCCCCCGCCTAGAAATACCTCTGGAATACTTGTAGAAGAGGTGTTCAGCCAGCAGAAGAGCAGCTACACCCAGGGAAGGGTCTGTGCCCAGCAGCAGCAGGTGAATTAGGCTCACAAGGAGAGACCAAGTTTTAACCTGGCAGGCAAAGCCTCGCTAGACTGTTGTGCTTTTTGGGTTGGGGAAGAGGGGTGTTTGGGGTTTTTGGTTTTTTGTTTTGTTTTTCTCTTAAGTGAACAGTATCAGGGTGTATGGGCTGTTTGGGTGTGCAGGCAGCCAGCTGGCCTGGCTTACTAACATAAATCAGTGCAGATGATGGGAAACAAGGCAGGGGGTCCAGTTCCCAGCTCTGAAAGATTCCAGATTAGGAAGACAGGTCACAGAGAATCCAAGGGAGAGTGTGGAGGGAATCAGGCTGGTTCTCTGAGAGGTGCTGATGATGAGAAGAGCCCTTGTGAATGATTTAAAAGAGGAAAGTGTTCTTATATTGCTTGTAATTAGGCTGAGACTCACCTTATTCATTGATTTTGATGGACAAATGAGACATTCCTGCTGCTATAACTTTGGATTGCTGTGATGCTTTCTGATCTGTTCAGCAAAAGGCACATACAGGCCACTGTTGTATTAATGAGAAGGTTGTGATTTTTATACATTTCTCAGTGGGGAAGATGAAATTTCATTCAATCTTCCAACCAGGCTTTGTAGTGGTTCCTTTTTCCACTTTTAGAAACAAACAAAAGAATGAAATTTGCAGTGCAATGGGCTACCATGGGAAAATTCAGTCATTATCAAAGAAGACACTGGAAACTTCACTGATCCATCCAGCTGGTCTCAGGTGAGGCTTGCCTGGTTCATCACACCAGTAGTCCTTACATCCTTTCATACTTCACTTCAGAAGAATGGATGTCTCAGTTCAGGATAATAAAGGAGTGAATTTTGGGTGATTTTTACTTTTTAAATGAAATTTAAAATAAAACTCACATCTCTTCACTTCTTCCTGTATTTTCTTCTCTGTTCAATGTTGTATGAATGCATTTAAAGCCCTACAGTGCTCAGGATAAACTTTTCATTATGTTATGTCTTTACTCCTGTTTTCCACACCATTATTTGTTGCTCAAATTTCAAGAACTTAGAATGAAAGATTTTATAGAGGCCATATATTACTTTCAATTGAGAGAAATGAAGTGGCACTTTAAAATCAGTTTTACTAGCACCCTGTGTTTAAAAAAAAAACAACTTCTTTTTCTTTTTGTTTAACCTCCTCTGCAAGCCTGGGCATGTTTGAGGCTGCCAGGATCCAATTTCATGTAGTATCACATTTCAAATCCAGGGAAGAGCAGACTGATAGAAAATCGTGCTGTCAGAAGTAAAACTGCCTGTGGAATGCCTTCAGTGACATGAAGATGACAGGGAGAATGTAATATAACAGATACTGATTTTCTTTTTTGAAGTGTGATGCTCTGGAGCAGTGTTCTTAAATGATGCACCATTTACCTTGATTGAACAGTAATGGTAGTAGAACAATTTTGGTGAATTTTTGTGTTCTTCAGTAAGTAATTAACAACTGTGTTGTGAAGAGGGGATGGTTGGTGTTGCTGGGGTTGTTTTAAACCAAAGCAGCAGCTGTAGAATATTTCATGGCAAGCACAGAGCTACCTGTAAGTCTGTATAACACCAGAATAACACAGGATCCCTAATAATTCTTGTCAGTGAAATGCTTGCTGGTATTTTGAAATGATTGGGCTACTTCAGTACTTTGAAAACTGCTGGCGAATGTGAACCAGTCTAACTGGTCTGTGTTTATATTGGTTTTTAGGGTCAGCACAAACACAGATGACAGTCTGCTTCGTTTTCCCATATGTTTCTTTGCCTCCTCTTTCCTGTCCTATAGAGGCTAAAGGATTAAAGAAAAAGAAGAAAAAGAGGACTATATGAGAATTGAGAACAGAGGGAAACAGAAATAGTGTTTTAGGACTTCAAAGGAGCAGGAAAGTGAAAGAAAAACTGAATTTGTGATCTTTGGTTAATTTTGAATTCTGGGTGTCATGGTTTAGAAAGTGAATAGCACTCCTCAGATAAGTGCCCCCCCCCCACCCCCCATATCCCCAAGACTCTTCCCAAGCCACTCACTTGCTCACCCTGCTTTCTTTCCCCTTCCCGTTCCAGGGGTGGAGTTGAGAATTGGAGACATAAAAAGGGGAAAATTACAGGTTGAGATAAGAAACAATTTACTGGAAACAGCAATTCGATACAAAAATGAGCACTTAGAGCAACAATATTAATGCCTAAAGTATACAAAAAGGGTGATTTACATGGAAATAAGTGCTCACCAACCAACCTGAGGTGTTGAAACCCTGAGGAAATGAATAATGGCCAACCTGCCACTCTTTTGTGTGACCTGAAGCCACACTCTTCTTCCTATAAGAGTCCCTTATTTCCAACTCTCTACACCCCTGCCCCCCCCGCCCACCAGTGATTGTGTGGATGGTATAGAATAGGCATACCCACAGAGCTCCAAACTCTGTCCCCTCACATCTACTGCAAAAAAATTAACGCTGTCCTGGATGAAACCAGGACACTGGGTAATTTAAAAATTTGGCTATGCCAGGATTATGTTGAATTGCTGGAAAACTAAGAGTTTGTTCTGCTGTGTAATGCTGGTCTGTCTCCTGTGTCCTGTGCTAGCTGATGCTCATGACATGGGGAGCATCTTGCATTGCTGGGAGACCACCAGGTTGCACAAATAGGTCCCTTGCATGGAGGGGATGTGTCATGGTGGCTAGCCTTGGCTTCATTTGCTCTTAAGAGAAAGGGAGAGGCTTCAGAAAAAAATGTCAGTGCCCTCACATTCTGACAAAGTGCTGTCTAGAGCCAGCCAAGAGAATAGCAGTAAGCTAAGCAGAGGAGAAAGGAAGTCAGTAATAAAAGTCAGGACCTCATGTGCTAGAAGTGAGATCTGGTGTCTGTGGTCAAGGAGATGGAGAGGGCAGAACAGAGATGACCAAGAGTCATGTAAGCAAGAGAATAAAAGTAAGGGAAGGTAATGCATTGGCCAGATATTGTGTGATTCTGAGTTAATTTGAGATATAAATACACTGCAACGTTTAGTGTATTAGGTTGTCATCTGATACCACCCTAAAATTTTTAATATTAAATTCTATATCCTGTTTCCATGTGGACATTGTCTCAGTGTTTTAATGTTGCATTCCCAACACTGAAATGTAAAGATCCATTCTCAAAATCAAGCTCCAAAAACAGTGTGTAGTTTTATCCTCTGTGCTCCATCCTGTCAAGGGCACTGTGCTTGTTAGCTCAACAGCCGGATAAAAGTTCCATGGACATGTAAAAGTCTATATGAAAAGTATCTGCTCCATATGTTAGATATAGTGGAAGGCTCAGGGGATTAAGGTTTGTGTCTGGGAACCGGATAGCACAACTTTCCATCCCTGACCCAGTGTTTGCCCTTTTTAACAAACAAAAAAGATCATTCCTCAAAGAAAAGTGGGTTATGATCTGTTTTTAGCTCTAAAACAAACATTAAAAAAAAAAGGAAAAAAAAAACCCTCAATATGTTCTTATTCCTACTTACAGCAGCATCATCTTTAGGCACTGTAGAACAAGTGTCACACTTTGTTCCTTGCTGCTTTCAGAAACCATTATCTCCCTGGCAGTTGCAGTGCCAGGGCAGCACGTTACCTGCTTGCAAAATTTTGCACTTGGAGACAACCCATCAGCCTGAGTTTCTCATCTATTTGAAATGATGGCATTTGAGACCTTGACCCTAAATACAGAAGTGCAGTTGCCTCATGAGGGAGAGGGCATTTGCAGGATGGGAAGGTTGTTCATTGTTGTCCTGTTTCTGCTGTGTCACTGACCATACAAGGTGGTCTTGATCCTTTCCCTCTATTTTGATTTGAAAGACAGAAATTTGTCATGTGAAAGGTGGGAGCAATTAAGATAGTTCAGATTGAGAGAGGATAAGAGCTAAAAGTAGTCTAATCTCTTGCTGTCCTCTGTGGGTTATGGAGGGGAGAGGGAGTACTCTCCAAGAAGCAGTTCAGGGAAGATAGATTCCTATTCCACAAGGCAATCCATGGCAGGACTATTTCTGTCAAGCCAGTGGAGAGAGAAGAAACAGGAAGATTAGCCTTGTTAAACTGGAGTTAGATTATATGACCATTCTTCTACCCACTTGCTCTGTTGTGCTTATGGTTTCTGTTATCTTTAAAGAACAATTTCTCTGTGCTGTCCAAGTACTTTTTGCTTCAGGTCAGTTTGCAAGTGCCTCCAGCTGTTAGAGGACCTGTGCTAACAATATGTATTGAAGTTCCTTTAGTTTAAGGAGTCTGTTTTGACTGGCCTGTTGCCCAAACTCATACCATGAAAAACCAGATCCAGTGCAAGATACTGAAAAAGAGCTGTTGTGCTATGAGCAGGAGGTAGAAGGAAGAAACAAAACCAAGCAAACCAAAGAAGCCTTATGGCAGATGGCACCACCTGTGTCCATCCAAAGCAGTGTGCCACTTGAGTGGAGAAATGTGGAAAATCTGATGACTCAGTTGGAATACATAGGGAGACAGTGAGCAAGATTTCTGGCTTGTGTCCCAAGCCTCTTATGAAAAAGGCTTCCAATTTTATAACACAGAAAATTGAATACAATTTGGTAACATCATTCTCTGGCACAGCTGAATTACAGACTGAAATGCCTGGTGTATCCATGTGAGAACTGCCACAGAAGTAGTTAAATTACTCTGTGCCAGGTCCTGGGTTATGGCTGAACCAGTTTGCTCAATAAATACATTTCTGATATTTTAGCAAAAGATATACCTTTATTATTGGGGGTATAGCTGGCTGGACATAACAGTTAAGGTTGAGAGCATTTGATTACTTTTCCAGGCTCAGACAAATACTGATTTCCATGCACCTCAGTTCTGGCATCTGCAAGGCTGGAAGGGGAACCAACTGTGCAAGATGTGCCTAAATGACTGTTCAGCAATGCTTGCAAAACTGCTCATAAGGAAAGAGAAAACATGGATATATAAAACAAACTTCTCAGCAGGATCAAGTCTTGTTTCCTTGCTACTACCTTCACCTCCTTCCTTCTTGGCTGTCAACAGGATGATAATGGTTCACATTCCTTTGTACTTCCTTTTACCTCTGAATTTTCTTTTCCTTTACATGTTTAAGTTGCACCAGATCTGTTTTTCCTGTTGTTGGTAAGACATAGAAAGAAATCTGCTCTTTATCTTGGTCCTACAGTCTAATTTTTTTGTCTGTTTGTCTCTTGGCTTGGCTGCTTTGCTTACACTTCCCTACTATGGCCTTGCTC
Source organism: Lonchura striata (assembly GCF_050655825.1). Classification (NCBI taxonomy): domain Eukaryota; kingdom Metazoa; phylum Chordata; class Aves; order Passeriformes; family Estrildidae; genus Lonchura; species Lonchura striata. Next base: position 33,490,856 of record NC_140741.1, on the reverse strand, counting down.
AGTCCAATCATACACTCTCCAGTTAGGCTGTATCATGCAGCTGTGGTCTAATAATCTCACCCAGCTCTTCTCCCATATGCCTCATCTCACAGTTTTGCTGAGCATACATGTTCATCCTCTACCCAGTGAGGGTTGTTCCCTCATACAGCTTTTCCCTGCAAAGAGATGAATGTACATAATCTTATAAAACATCTTCCCAAAGCAACTGCATATAGGGTATGAACACAGGAAATTAAATTCCATGGAACATTAGCAAAATAAGTTTTGGTTTAGGACTGGGCAGCCTCAAGAAGCATGAGGGGAAAATAAAAGTCCTGCTGATGTTTGTGTCTTACTTCCCTGAAAGCCAGTGTTACGCGAGTCTAAAAGTCATGTTCAGTTGAGATGAGGTGGCTTTGGAGAAAAGGTGCTGGATTTTTCCAGGTGTTCAGGCTCTCTTACCTGGAATTGCCATGCGGTGGTCTTTTAGTACATGTGTTGGCTTGTGCTGCAAACTGTTTGATTGTGCACTGCTTGCATTGCTAAAAGCAACTGAGAAATAACTCTGTAAGGAACAAGTTGAGGCATACAACACTCAAAATGTCTATTGTCTGGGATATTGTTTTGAAGACAGTTGTCATCTCCACATTTATGTTGAACAATCTACTTGAACACTTGTTATCACTTTTTGGCATGTAGAGTGATGTTAAAAACTACCTTATGGTATTTTATCCTTCCCTAAAGGGACAGACATTGTTTCTCTTCCATTCTTAAATGTTTGGTCAGGGGAGGTACCAAGTACTGACACTGGTCAGAGCATGTTCAAGCTCTGGCTAGAGGAGTACCAAGCCATACAATAACCCATCTGTAATGCTAGTCATTCTTTTGGGCAATGCATCAGTTTAGCTCTCTGTTCTTCTGTAATTAACTGTACATCTGTGAGCAACTGTCCCTCTGATTTACTATCCTAGCAGCTATTGAAATAGAGAACATTGCCCCATTTAGCTCCAGGATGGAAAGTTAGAGTGTGATAAAGTTGTGTTTAAAATGTAATAAAACTGACTGTGTATAAACAAATTACAAGTTTATATTATACTATAGATTATATTAAATAATATTTTAAACTTCATAAATTTAATGTTATTGAACATAACTTAATGCATATGAACATATTTTTAATTGTTGCCTTCTTTTATTTAGTAAGAAGATTAAACTGTCCTGGAAAATAACTTGATTATAGTGAAGAAGACTTAGTGGAAAAGTGAATGTAAGTATTTCACAGCATGTGTCAATTTTTTATGTTTGCAAATCATTGACATTGGTCATATTATAAATCATGCTAAATTGGCAGCCACTTTTATTATGCCAACAATGCACAATCTGATTACTGTGCATATTGGGTGTGTGTGGTATAGAATATCTATTATGTGGGTCTTGAGGCTAATATATACCCAAATGCTTTTAATGGAGCCATGTGCTATTAGTCACTTGCATGCTTAAGAACTATTTGCAGGAAAAATGACATGAAGTTGTCACTAAGTGCCCTTGAAAAGACAAAAAAAACACTACTCCCTTATAAATACCCACAGGGATTCTTAAATTCAGTAATGCAGACATATTTTCCATTTCCAGAGGAATTTAGTCTAACTCAGAATAATGCGCCCCATATATAGTAATTTTTGGTATACTTGCCCCGAAGATGTGAGGTTATAGCAGAAAAAGATTGCACAGTGGATTGGCAATTCAATTGACAGTGAAATACAGCAGCTGCAAGTTCCAGGCTAAGTGCATCATTGCTCACTTGAGGTCACTTTTTCAAACCTGGAGTCAATAGTTCTCTAATAATAAGAGCTTTGGTTCATTTTCTAGAACCTCTTGAATCTGTTACTTTGCTGGCGAATATGCAATTATATTTCTTTAAAAATTGCCTTCCTTAGCTGTATTTAATAATAATGTGAACCCCCTAACTTTGTGCCTGCACTTGTGTATTTGTATGTATATATTTGTGTATGAGGCAAAGCTGTGTCTATGCAAGTCATTCCCCAGGAGACTTTGAGTGTCTCTGATGTGCAGGGCAGTGACAGTCATGAACTTCTAGCTACCACAGATTGGTTCCTGTGGTTTTTCCATACTGCATTTTTCCCACGATCTCACCTTCCTTTTCCCAGAGCCTGACTGATGAGCTTGGAAGCAGACAACTAAACCTTTCCAAATGCTGAATAAAGTATAGAATTAATGACTTAGATGTTAAAGAGGACAGTGATTATGTCTTAAATGTCTAACAAGCTGGGACAGTTGTAATTCTAGCCTTTCAGGTTTTACTAACTTGTCTTCAACAATTACTGCTGACCAGTAGTACTGAAAACTGCAGGAGCTGCAAATAGCATTGCAAAGTGATGTCTGGTTTATGTAGAGTTGTCTACTGATATAAGATTGCTTGAAATGAAGATCATCAAATTTGACAACATTGTACCTAAGTTGAAGATTTACAGATTAGGCAGTGCATTGATTCTTTCCATTACTAGTATCTGGCACAGTTTGAAATGTATGTAGGTTTATAAAGTATAAAATCAAGTCCTTTAAAACGTTCTAATGTGTATTGAGCAAAACAATGCAGTTTGAAGTAATTTACTGAGACAACTTTAGTTGCCTCAAGATCCTAAAAATACATTTCAAATGACCCTGTTCAGGCCAGTGACACTTCCTGAACTCTGCCTTGTGTGTGACAAGTTTGTACATGTAGAAGTTTTTTTGTCAGTTGTTTTCACTTTTTTCTCACCACTCGATCTTCAGCTGTTACTTCTGGGAAACTTGGGAAGGGTTATCTTTAGTTACCACTTTTTGTGAAATAAGCAGAATATTGCTGGTTTCTTCTTTGTAGTTTTTAAGGGCCTGTTTAGCAGCAGAGCACGATTTGAGTGCCAGATGAGCTATAAAAGATATCTCTGTTCAGTTAAAATGTCATTTCATGTATGTATGTGGAAACAACTAAAAGGTATGAAGTAGCACTGTATTTTAGGAAGCTGAGGAGTATAATATTGGCAATGTAATTATTAGCTGATCCTGAAACTGGCAGAGTTTCACACACATCCTGCTGCAGAGATGGATGCTAGCATTTTGTCCTTCATGTAAAAATAAATATAATCTCCAGTATGTTATTTTTCTAATTTCTTTTTTTTTTTTTTTGTGCAAATGTAGTCTGAGCTCCTAAATGTAAACCTTCTTTGTAATCTGGCTCTTACAGGTATCTGATATTAAAATTAGAGATTTATCCTTCTAAACATCAGTAATTTGCAAAATTTAATTGGCCTCACATTGGCTGGGCTTTTTGCAGTAATACCAAATCAACAAGTTTTTTTGGAGAGGAGAAAATACCTTTTCATATGCAGTTTTAATTTTGTATCTCAAAAGTGGCTATGGAGATATTCTCATATACAAAGACAGCAGAGCTGAAGGGAGAAATCAGAGGACCTCATGGGAACCTAGAGGAGCAGTGGCTTTACCTGCAGCCACTCACAAACTGGAGGTAGAGCCTTGAATCTGTGAAATGCAGAACCTGCTCTTATAAATAAATTTTGATGTGTAGCACATCTAGAAATATTTATTAAAAATTTTTGTTTAGTCAAAGTTGAAAATTAAATTTGAAACTTGAGCTAGACTACATTGTAATGTTTTGGCAGAATAGCTGGTAGAATTTTGGCTTTGGTTACCTGTAAAACGAGAAGCTGGAATAAACTTGCTCTTCCTCATTCTCATCTGGTGAAATTTTGGACTGACCTTTCAAATAGATGAAAGACCAAGCTGGAATGATGGATAAACCCAGTGAAATGTTGGCTTGCTGTGTTTCTTTACCTCACAAAGAGGCAAAAGGAAATGGAGAGAGTGAGGGTTTTCTTCCACTCAAAAATAAGGAGCAGCAAGGAAAACCACAAAATGGGCTGGTGGAGATGATGAAAAGCCAATTTTGTTGAATTATGCTGATGATACATCAGAATAATCTTGAGTGACTGCAAGGATAAGGAAGGGGAGTGTGTACCTTAGGGAATCAGGAGCAGGCACCATCAAGTAGAGCACAGACAAGACTGCACAGGATGAAGAGGAAGAGCACTCAGCCCTGATTAGATACCAAAATTAGGTTCTCATTGCACATTTTGTAATCTGCGATCCCAGGAACTAATTCTTAATGTAGCACTGAGTGTTTTCTCACTGTTCTCAGCAGTATTCCTTATGTAAAATGTGTGCACTGGCATCATAAATAGCCTGATTCAAACACCCTTGTGAAGGGTGAGGACCACATCATGTTATGTGCTGTCACTAAACTCTGCTAGCTGGTAGACAGGTTCTTCCTGGAAGGTCTACAGAGGTGTTTTTTAGACTTCTAGAATTATAAAATATTTTCTGAAAACCAGTGTCCATCTCAAAAATGTCCACCTTAGTTTCAGGATCCAACTGGCTATTGTAAAATTAATTATTGTTTCTAAGACCTTGGCTTGTATATTGTGAATGCTATAAATAATTCTTAGCAACATTTGGATTAGGTAAATAAAGCATAGAGGCACACTTGATAATAAGGAGAAAAATAAATATTTAGGAGTTACTAGTTCATTAAGTAATGTCTATACTGTGCATGAAAGGAGGAAGAGAAACAGGGGAAGAAGTCTTCCATTCTAGAGACTATCATCAAGGAGTCACATAAGGAACTTTCATTCTATCTACATGACAATCAATCAGACTTAAGTTGCCAGAATCACCTCTAAGACATCTTTAGATCCATAAGACTTAAGCCACCAAAATGGGTAAAATTGTTCCATATTTTCTGCATGCTTTGGGCTCTGGGCAAGAATGTGACATTGCAAAATGCTCCCACAGAATTTCTGCCCTGTCACACTGAAGCCCTAAAGGGCATACAAGGCCACTACACATGGGTTGCATCTGTCTTCATGCATGTGATTTCTGGCATCTCCCAGTATCTATGTTCTGTCTTTTTTCTTTCCCTCCTTCTTGATCTTCCCCGTGTTGCCTGGCTAACTTTAAGGAGAATACTTCAGCTTCAGGAGAGATGACATCTCTGCACTACCAGATTGAGTAGCCTGTGGCACCAGGTCAGGCTGTAACCACTAGAAGTAACAACCACAGGAAAGCCTTGCATAATGATCTCTCCAGGATGTGTAGAGCACGCTTATTTATATTGTTGTTTTCTCACATGCTATCAAATACAAGCTTTTATTTCCCTCTAATGTGAGTTTATATTCACTGGGTCATGTAAAGGCCAAATGTCATGCCTTTGCAGCTAGATTTTTGCAATGAGAGTGCCCATGGTAAAAGTCCTGCCCTTACCCTGCCCTTATGGAGCATGGAGTCACGAGGAGAGAGCTGGCTCCGCAGGCAAGCCTTGGCTCTCCAGTTTTCTCTAGCAGAAGTCTACAGGGTGACCCATCTAACAAAAGCATTGCACAGCTCTGTACATATTTCATATCACTAGGCTGCAGATGAACTGTAATAGAGTTTTGCCCATATGTTGGCACCTTTCCCTCTATAGAGAAATGAGGCCACACTTTACCAGTAGTTGCAGACTTGAATATCTGAAATGTGTTATGTACTTCTCATACTTCACTTTGAGATTTGTCTTGTAAAAAAATATTGTAGGTTACTTATCAAAATGTTGTTTATTGGAGGGTATGAGTGACCTTTTCCCTAATCCAGTAACACTTGACTACAGGTTTGTCTAGAAGGTCCACAGGAGAGAAGGTTCTTGCAACAAAACACAGCTATTTATTTAGAGGTATTCATTCATCCTTCTTGAAACACAGACCCACATGTCAGTCTTCCTTTCTCATGTCTTGCTGAAATTATCTCCTGGGGAATATGTAGAAAAATAAACAGTAGATTCTTTTCCATTTTAGGAGAGGGTTGGAGACAAATTCAACTTCAAAATACTTGGTATTTTAAATGCAAAATGTTCCTTCCTTAATTAATACTTGGCAAAGCATTTTAAAGATCAAAGTGTCAATATTAGCCAATTCTCATGACACATCTGTCAGGTAAGTAAAAATTATATCCATTTATAGCCCAGGAAGCTAAATACTGTCTAACATCAGCATTTTTACAGTTGCTACCTAGTTAATTTACTGAAATAAGTAGTCTAAGTCTCAAAGGTTCTTCATATTCTTAGTTGTCCTAAATTATGCTTAGAACTCCAGAGTACTCACTCTTTTGAAACTGAGTGCAAGTATTTTGGTGCAGAAACATGGGCATGTATGGCAGCTGAACCTGAGGCATCCACACTTAAAAGACTTTTTCCAAACTTAAGCAGCCCTAAAAAGCCCAGAGCTGGAACTTAATTCCCAGACTGGGCTCAGGTCCCTGCACTGCCCAGCTCTCATACCTTAAGGCAGAGTTTTTTCACAGTGGAACTGAAAAAAGTGTGAGGTATAGGTAGTCTGGGGAGGATCATTTTTCAAAGATTTTTTTTTGTTGTTGTTTTTGCAGGAGATCTGTATAGAAGGCATTTTTAGAGAGGGAGAGGGTGCCTGAAGTCGAAAGAAAAATGGTGTGTGACAGAAATTAATTCTTCTACCTCCTGCTGTTGCTTCCATTATAGATGCAGGTTATCTTGTTATTTCTGTCATGGCTCTCTCTCCTTTTGTTACAGCATCAGCAGAGTGGTATAATTGGGCTGGAGGACAATTTTTTTGCTGCTCTATTGAGCAACAACTGAAAGGGAGAGGAGATTTTGAACAAGTGCTGTCTCCCCTTCAGTGTGCAGTGCAACTTGTTTCCAAATGGTGTTTTAGTTAGAGTGGTGGTGATTGTCAAGTGCCTTGCTTTGTCTGTGCAAACAGTTTTTGTAACCTGTTTGCTCCATTTGGTGTGGCAATAACCAGCCTTGAATGCAACACAAAACTTAAGGATGGCGTCACTCCATCCCAGTCTGTTCTCCCTCTTGCAGGAGCAGGTGGGAATGCACAAAACCCTAGCCAAAGGCCCTCGATGAGTTGGCACTTAAAAGAGGGAGAAGGCTAGGCTACAAAAAGGGGTCTCAAGGGATTGAACAGGCTGGAGCAGGCGTGCATGGCTGAATTAGGAGTTGGAATTGTTTGGCTTTCAAATTCAGAGAACTTGTTTGCTGTCTTGGCCCTGCACAAAGTGAGTAAATGCTACTGCTAATGACAAAGCCCAGTAGAGGAGGAGAGAAGGATTAAAAACACCAAATGATGACTCACCCTCCCCTCTCCCCCTTCCCCAGTTTCAGTCCCCACTAAACCACTTTACCTCATCAAACCCCTGGTGGCATTTTGCTTATAAATAATCATGTGTTTGAAATGTTAAAATGTGTAGGCAGGGATTAAAAGGATATGTGATGCTACAGCATTAAAACAGTGCAAACCGCTGCAAGGGAATTGTGAAGGAAAATTATTTTTGGCAAGGGCTGCTGCATCCTGAGGAGATCAAGAGAAGGCAAAAAGCAGTTTGCCCAAGTATAGCAAAGCCAAGTAGAAAAGCTGGGTGCAGTAAAATAGGGTTTCACATTAGTTCTTTGTCATATTAAAGCCAAATCTGAAGTTTTGGGGAGATGGAAAGAGGAGATTCACTGACAAATTTCTGTCAAAGGTACCGGCCTAAACTGTTGTGTTTTTCTTACTGTAAAGGTTGGTGAATACACCTGCATGGTTGTCACCCACATTGTAACAGGTTTCTTCCTTCTCCTAGCGTGCAATAGAAATGGGAGGTAACATAACTCTCTCAAATCAATGCGTCAGCCCGTGGAATTTTACAGAATAAGCAGGTTGAGTTGCTTGTTTGGGTTATTATTCTGTACTCTCAAAGAAGTGAGAATATTGGCATCAAGTTTCTTGTTGTGTCTGGCAACAAAAATTGAGAATTGTCCCTGCTTAGAAAAGCAAATGCATTACAGACTTAGAGGGAACAGTTGCACATCAGTTTTCAGCATTGACTTTAGCATTGATTGTGCAGCTTGAGTATAATTTTTAATGTCATTCTCAGATGCTACATTGGCTTTGTCTCCATAAACCTTTGATTCCTGGACAAAATAAGCCTTTTTATGGGACTGTTGAATTTGAGTAGGTAAAATCAACTTCCCCACCTCACTCACAGGTGAGTGAACAATAGCAGTGTGAACAATACTGGTGTGAACAGGCTCAGATAAGGGCACTGTCCTGCTGCTCTTTTTGCTGATGATCTTGTTGATGTTTGCTTGTCTGCACGGGGAAGCCTCTGAATGCTATGTCTGTAGGAACTGTGCAATTGCTAATAAACAGCTTTTAGGAGTCCCTGTTCGTTTAATGTCTAATTTTTGAGACACACTGAGCCTACAGAACATAGGAGCAGGGCTTTGAGGAGAACCCTTGGGGGAGGC